>NC_050103.1:135674517-136299517 GCF_902167145.1 Zea mays | reverse complement strand
GCTTGGCACCCATCTTGTCTGTCACATATCTATTATCTCACGCTACTCGATCTTCTTCGGCAAGCTGCCTGCTTGGTGCTTTGCCTAGCCAGCGAGACAGCAGACATGGACTTTTTCCTTGCGGTGTCATCAGCTGGACGGCTAAAGGAAGGCAGCCAGAGCCAACTCTGACATGCATATATGCACACACTATTAATTCCACTCGCTTGGGTTGCTTGCGCTGGCCAAGGCTTATAATGATCAGGTTTGCTTTGCTGGAGGAGAGGAAGAGGACCATGCTGCTTGCATTGCTGGCTCTGGTGGAGATGTTTCAGGGGCGGGCAATTCTCCGTCGTCTAGGGTTAGGTCCGTACGTGTCCCTGTCGTACGTCTCCTGCGATGGAGAATTTAATTTTCTCCTTCTCTATCATCTGGGATAATAATTAACTAGGTGTATGTGATAATAATTAACTAGGTGTATGTGCGTTACCATGAAAGTTAAAAATTAGTATAAAACATAGATACGAAATGACAAGTATCACTATGATATACAAAATTCTATTTGAGTATGTGTAATATCAGTGTGTTATAACGACACACAAATTATTCGATAAAATGTTATATCACAAGGATTACATAAAAACAAACAACACATTAGCAAATTCTTTGTCAATAATCAATATAGAACTAAACTAGCTTGTAAAAATCAAATTATACTACAATGCGAATATAACAAAAATAAAATTTAAGAAGTGATGACTAAGGGGGTGTTTGGTTTCTAGGGACTAATTTCTAGTCGCTCCGTTTTATTCCATTTTAGTCCCCAAATTAACAAATATGTAAACTAAAACTCTATTTTAGTTACCGTAATTGGCAAAACATAGTAATTTAGGCTCGTACATAAAACATAGTAATTTAGGCTCCTTTCATTAAGCTTTAGATAACTACACAAAGCAATTAAACTCACGCATAAATTCTTTGTCGAGTGTTTTTTAGTTTTGTGTTTGGCACTTGACAAAGAGCTTCTTTATAGAGTGCTCGAAAAAAACACTCGGCTAATCACTTGCACTCGGTGAAACCCGTTTTCTGGTAGTGATGCTCCTCGGCTGTGGAGGATGGCACTTGCCCAACATGATAACTAACATCGGAATTCTGGTGACTGTAATACCCAGCCCTCATCGTCTCCATCCATCCTAGGTGCATAAAATAGGGCGCCGACATTCATAATCTGCAACGACCCATAGCTGAAGGACTTTCCTAATGGTTGAACACCCAAACTCATCATCCTACTCTCTGTCATCCAGATCATCATCAAGAGAGTCGGTATCACAAGAAAAACTCTGCACCATCACTGTGAAAACAATACTTCTCACTGCCGTCATAGTCTTCGTGACTCTTTCTGAACCTCCGTGTACACACGGGATCTCTTAGGACTTCTATGACCACCTTAATGACAGAAACCTCATCTTTTCCAGAAGGAACTGAGTCAGCAGAGGAAGGTGACAATGGGGCAATAATA
This sequence comes from Zea mays, assembly GCF_902167145.1. Taxonomy (NCBI): domain Eukaryota; kingdom Viridiplantae; phylum Streptophyta; class Magnoliopsida; order Poales; family Poaceae; genus Zea; species Zea mays. The sequence continues at coordinate 136,298,019 of NC_050103.1, read as the reverse complement.
GAACGTTGTGAAGCACCAGGTGACTGTTGAGATACTCTTACTTCCGTCAGGCTTAAAGTAAGCTAGAAACAGAAAATAACACTAAATGTCACACAATGTAGTTATCTAACAAGAATCACAAGCCAAAATAAATCTTGGTAGCTCAATACATGGAGCCATATATTTGACAAGAGGCATACATGGAGAGTGATGGGACCAGGTCTGCTGCACTGCTAGGCACAGACAATGGTAGGATTATCTCGATTTTCTCTTCAGTAGCATATGCATAATCTGCTAAGTTCAGTGAAACAGTCCCCCGAACAAGTTTTCTCTTTGACATTTTACTTGATTCCTAGAGCAACAGAAAAATAAGAAAAAGTCAAGGTGGCTGAAATAAATTGCATTAAATTGCATAAGTTATTCCTAGCATAAGTTATTCAGATATATTTATTCCATCTATATGACTTGGTGGAACTGCGAAACCTACCAACTTCTGTCACATAAATGTATCTGCAAAACTAATCAAAGTTGCTGACTTTACAAATATCTTACCTCTGTTAGAAGAACTGAAGAAGAAAGTTAAAATAAATGACATGATTATGTTGGAAGCAAAGAAAGATCAATTGTAGTTACTTTTAAAGGAACACCGAATCATAAACCTTGCCTTACAAATTCGAAGAGATGCTGGTGACCCATGCAGAATAAGTGGGTTTCTTGGCCAACAAAACGTTTTCCCCAAAGAATGAATCCATTAGGTGCCTCACTATAGGAATCCGAAGCATTCCCGTCGGCTAGCGCACGGTCCGACGGGAATAACGTAATCCCCATCGGCCAGAAGAAGGCTGACAGCGATTAAGTAATGCCTGTCGATCAAAACCCAAGCCGACGGGAATTAAATAATTCCCGTCGGCCAGTCAACAAGGGCGACGGGAATAACTTAACTCCCATCGGCCCCGTACTCCGGCCGACGGGAGTTATTCGGAATAACCGCCCGACCAGTCAGCAATTCTCTTTCTTCTCTCTTTCTCTCTACCGAACAGCCGCTGGCGCTCCCGCCCACGCGCCTCCGTGCCCACCGTGCCGCCCGCCCGCCGCCGAAAGACACCCGGCCGCCCACCGCCGGTAGCTGCGCCCCCTGAAAGGGAAATAGGGTCAAACCTTTTTCCTATATTAATTTTGGTGGTTGAATTGCCCAACACAAATAATTGGACTAACTAGTTTGCTCGAGATAATATGTTCTACAGGTGCCAAAGGCTGACAATAAACCAATACAAAGTTAAAAGAAAGAGTTCAAAAAGAAAGGAGCAAAAGACAACCGAAGGCTGCCCTGGTCTGGCGCACCGGACTGTCCGGTGCACCAGGGAGATCCACTCCGAACTTGCCACCTTCGGGTTTCTGGGGAGCCACTCCGCTATAATTCACTGGACTGTCCGGTGTAGCACCAGATTGTCCGGTGTGCCAAGCGGAGCAACGGTCGCCAGCGCAACGGTCGAGTTCAACGGTCGGCTGACAACGCTACAGTATGCGGACTACGCGCGCAGAGTCAGAGCAGGCGCCAGAAGGTGCACCGGACAGTGAACAGTACCTGTCCGGTGCACCAGCGGACTGTCCGGTGGCCTCACATGTCAGAGCTCCAACGGTCGAACCCTAACGGTTGGGTGACGTGGCAGCCTCCCCAACGGCCACTTTGGTGGTTGGGGCTATAAATACCCCCAACCACCACACTTCAAGGTATCCAAGTTTTCAGCCAACACATTCAATACAAGAGCTAGTGCATTCAATACAAGACACAAATAGAGTGAATCAAAATCTCTCCAAGTCCTAATTCCACTCAAAGCAATAGTGACTAGAAGAGAGAGTTTTGTCGTGTTCTTTTGAGCTCTTGCGCTTGGATCGATTTTCTTCTTCCTATTTCTTGTTCCCAAGACATTTGTAATCAAAGCAAGAGACACCAATTGTGTGGTGGTCCTTGTGGGGACTAAGTGTCCCAATTGATTGAGGAGAAAAGCTCACTCGGTCTAAGTGACCGTTTGAGAGAGGGAAAAGGTTGAAGGAGACCTGGTCTTTGTGACCACCTCAACGGGGAGTAGGTTTGCAAGAACCGAACCTCGGTAAAAGAAATCACCGTGTCACACTCTTCATTTGCTTGTGATTTGTTTTCGCCCTCTCTTTCGGACTTAACCTTATTTCTAACGCCAACCCCGGCTTGTAGTTGTGCTTAAAGTTTATAAATTTCAGATTTGCCTATTCACCCCCCCTCTAGGTGACTTTCAATTGGTATCGGAGCCCGGTACTTCATTAGAGCCTAACCGCTCGAAGTGATGTCGGGAGCTCATGCCAAGAAGGAGATGGTGACGAGCGAGAAGCCCGCCACAAGCCACGGGAAAGCTCCATCGGGAGAGTCCGACAACAAGAAGAGGGAGGAATCACCTCCCCGCGTTAAGTCACATTGGAGTGGCAACAAGAAGAAGAAAATGAAGAAAGTGGTCTACTACGAGACCGATTCTTCATCGCCTTCCACCTCCGGCTCTGACACACCGTCCATCACTTCTAAGCGCCATGAGTGCAAGAAGTTCAGTAAGATCCCCCTATGCTATCCTCGCATTCCTAAACACAGTCCTTTACTTTCCGTTCCATTAGGCAAACCACCGGTTTTTGATGGTGAACATTATAGTAGGTGGAGTGATATGATGAGATATCACCTAACCTCACTCCACACAAGCATATGGAACGTTGTTGAATTTGGAGCACAGGTACCATCCGTAGGGGATGAAGATTATGATGAGGACGAAGTCGCCCAAATCCGGCACTTCAATTCCCAAGCAACTACTATACTCCTCACCTCTCTAAGTCGAGAGGAGTATAATAAGGTGCAAGGGTTGAATAGTGCCAAAGAGATTTGGGACGTGCTAAAGACCACGCACGAAGGAGACGAGGTGACCAAGAGGGAAACGATCGAGGGGGAGCTCGGTCGGTTCATGCTCAACCAAGGAGTGGAGCCACAAGCTATGTACAACTGGCTCAAGATCTTGGTCAACCAAGTGCGCAACCTCGGGAGCACAAAATGGGATGACCATGAAATGGTCAAGGTTATTCTTAGATCACTTGTTTTTCTTAACCCTACATAAGTTCAATTAATTCGTGGTGATCCTAGATACAAGCTAATGTCTACTGAGGAAGTTATAGGAAAGTTTGTGAGCTTTGAGTTGATGATCAAAGGCTCCAAACAAATCATCGAGCGGGGCGTCGCCTCCACACCCGAGGTGCAACCCATCGCATTCAAAGCGACGGAGGAGAAGAAAGAAGAGTCTACGTCAAGTAGGCTCCCCATCAACGCCTCCAAGCTCGACAATGAGGAGATGGCTTTAATCATCAAAAGCTTTCGCCAAATCCTCAAGCAAAGGAAGGGGAGAGACTACAAGTCCCGTTCCAAGAAAGTTTGCTACAAGTGTGGTATGCCTGGTCATTTCATTGCTAAATGTCCATTATCAAGTGATAGTGACAGGGGCGACGACAAGAAGGGAAGAAGGAAGGAGAAGAAGAAGTACTACAAGAAGAAGGGCGACGATGCCCATGTTTGTCGGGAGTGGGACTCCGATGAGAGCTCCACCGACTCCTCCTCCGACGAGGATGCCGCCAACATCGCCGTCAACAAGGGTCTTCTCTTCCCCAACGTCGGCCACAAGTGCCTCATGGCAAAGGATGGCAAAAAAGGTAAAATCTAGAGCCTCCACTAAATATGCAACATCTAGTGATGAGGATAACTCAAGTGATGATGAAGCTAATTTGCTTGCCCTTTTTGCCAACCTAAACATGCAACAAAAAGAAAAATTAAATGAATTAATAGGTGCTATTCATGAGAAGGATGAACTCTTAGATAGCCAAGAGGACTTCCTTATTAAAGAAAACAAGAAGCATGTTAAGGTTAAAAATGCTTATGCTCAGGAGATAGAAAAATGTGAAAATTTGACTAGTGAGCTAAGCACTTGCCATGATATTATCTCAAACCTTAGAAATGAAAATGATAAATTAATTGCTAAGGTTGAGAAGTTAGATGTTTGTGATAATTCAATTGTTAGTCTTAGAAATGATAATGCTAGTTTGATTACTAAGATTGACAAGTTGAATGCATCACCCTCTAGCCTTAAAATTGAGAATGAAAAATTAATTGCTAAGGCTAAAGATTTAAATGTTTGCAATGTTTCTATTTCCAATCTTAAGAATTAAAATGCTATTTTACATGCTAAGATTGATGAATTAAATGCATGCAAACCCTCTACATCTAGTGTTGATCATGTTACTATTTGTACTAGATGTAGAGACATTAATGTTGATGCTATCCATGATCACCTAGCTTTAATTAAACAACAAAATGATCACATAGCCCAACTTAGTGCTAAAATTAATGAGCATGACTTAGAAAATGAAAAATTTAAATTTGCTAGAAGTATGCTCTATAGTGGGAGACGTCCTAGCATTAAGGATGGCATTGGCTTCCAACAGGGAGACAATGTCAAGCTTAATGCCCCTAAGAAATTGTCTAACTTTGTTAAGGGCAAAGCTCCCATGGCTCAGGATAACGAAGGTTACATTTTATATCCTGCAGTTATCCCGAGCACAAAATTAGGAGAATTCATTCTAGGAAGTCTCACTCTGGCTCTCATCATGCTTTTATGTATAAGAGTGAGGCATCTAGTTCTAGGCAATCCACTCATGTTAAATTTCCAAAAAAGAAAACTCCTGCTGCATCAAATAAGCCTATTATTTCATTTAAGACTTTTGATGCTTCATATGTTTTAACTAACAAATCAGGCAAAGTAGTTGCCAAATATGTTGGGGACAAACACAAGGGCTCCAAGACTTGTGTTTGGGTACCCAAGGTGCTTGTTTCTAATGTCAAAGGACCCAAGACCGTTTGGGTACCTAAGAACAAGGCCTAAACTTGTTTTGTAGGTTTATGCATCCGGGGGCTCGAGTTGGATCATTGATAGCGGGTGCACAAACCACATGACTGGGGAGAAAAGGATGTTCTCCTCCTATGAGAAAAACCATGATCCCCAAAGAGCTATCACATTCGGGGATGAAAATCAAGGTTTGGTCAAAGGACTTGGTAAAATTGCTATATCACCTAACCATTCTATTTCCAATGTTTTTCTTGTAGATTCTTTAGATTATAATTTGCTTTCTGTTTCTCAATTATGCAAAATGGGCTACAATTATCTTTTTACAGATTTAGGTGTTACTGTCTTTAGAAGAAATGATGATTCAGTAGCATTTAAGGGAGTATTAGAGGGTCAGCTATACTTAGTTGATTTTAATAGAGCTGAAATTGATACTTGCTTAATTGCTAAGACTAATATGGGTTGGCTCTGGCATCGCCGACTAGCCCACGTTGGGATGAAGAATCTTCACAAGCTTCTAAAGGGATAGCACATTTTGGGACTAACAAATGTTCATTTTGAGAAAGACAGGGTTTGTAGCGCATGTCAAGCAGGGAAGCAAGTTGGTGCTCATCATCCACACAAGAACATCATGACGACCGACAGGCCGCTTGAGCTACTCCACATGGATCTATTCGACCCGATCGCTTACATAAGCATCGACGGGAGTAAGTATTGTCTTGTAATTGTGGATGATTATTCTCGCTTCACTTGGGTGTTCTTTTTGCAGGATAAATCTCAAACCCAAGAGACCTTAAAGGGATTCTTGAGACGAGCTCAAAATGAGTTCGGCTTAAGGATCAAAAAGATTAGAAGCAACAATGGGACGGAGTTCAAGAACTCACAAATAGAAGACTTTCTTGAGGACGAGGGCATCAAGCATGAGTTCTCTTCTCCCTACACACCACAACAAAATGGTGTAGTGGAGAGGAAGAATAGAACTCTACTTGACATGGCGAGGACCATGCTTGATGAGTACAAGACTTCGGACCGGTTTTGGACGGAAGCAATCAACACCGCTTGCTACGCCATCAACCGTCTCTACCTTCACCGAATCCTCAAGAAGACATCGTATGAACTCCTAACCGGTAAAAAGCCTAATGTTTCATATTTTAGAGTCTTTGGTAGCAAATAATTTATTCTTATTAAAAGAGGTAGAAAATCTAAATTTGCTCCTAAGGCTGTAGAAGGCTTTTTACTAGGATATGATTCAAACACAAGGGCATATAGAGTCTTTAACAAGTCCACTGGACTAGTTGAAGTTTTTTGTGACATTGTGTTTGATGAGACTAATGGCTCTCAAGTAGAGCAAGTTGATCTTGATGAGCTAGATGATGAAGAGGCTATGTGCATTGCGCTAAGGAACATGTCCATTGGGGATGTGTGTCCTAAGGAATCCGAAGAGCCTCCACAAGCACAAGATCAACCTTCATCTTCCATGCAAGCATTTCCACCAACCCAAGATGAGGATCAAGCTCAAGATGATGAGAATGAGGATCAAGAAGATGAGCCACCTCAAGAGGAGGGCAATGATCAAGGGGGAGATGACAATGATCAAGACAAGGAAGATGATGAGGGTCCAAGACCGCCACACCCAAGAGTCCACTAAGCAATACAAAGAGATCACCCCGTGAACACCATCCTTGGTGATATTCATAAGGGGGTAACCACTCGATCTCGTGTTGCTCATTTTTGTGAACATTACTCCTTTGTGTCTTCTATTGAGCCATACAGGGTGGAAGACGCATTAAGGGATTCGGATTGGGTGTTGGCAATGCAAGAGGAACTCAACAACTTCACAAGGAATGAGGTATGGCATCTTGTTCCATGTCCTAACCAAAATGTTGTAGGAACCAAATGGGTCTTCCGCAACAAGCAAGATGAGCATGGTGTGGTGACAAGGAACAAAGCCCGACTTGTGGCCAAGGGATATTCACAAGTCGAAGGTTTGGATTTCGGTGAAACCTATGCACCCATAGCTAGGCTTGAGTCAATTTGTATATTACTTGCCTATGCTACTTACCATGGCTTTAAGCTCTATCAAATGGACGTGAAAAGTGCCTTCCTCAATGGACCAATCAAGGAGGAGGTCTATGTTGAGCAACCTCCCGGCTTTGAAGATAGTGAGTACCCTAATCGTGTTTACAAACTCTCTAAGGCGCTTTATGGGCTCAAACAAGCCCCAAGAGCATGGTATGAATGCCTAAGAGATTTCCTTATTGCTAATGGCTTCAAAGTCGGCAAAGCCGATCCTACTCTCTTTACTAAAACAATTGCAAATGATTTGTTTGTATGCCAAATTTATGTTGATGATATTATATTTGGGTCTACTAACAAATCTACTTGTGAAGAGTTTAGTAGGATCATGATTCAAAAATTCGAGATGTCGATGATGGGGGAGTTTAAGTATTTTCTAGGATTTCAAGTAAAGCAACTCCAAGAGGGTACCTTCATTAGCCAAACAAAGTACACTCAAGACATACTTACCAAGTTTGGAATGAAGGATGCCAAGCCCATCAAGACACCCATGGGAACCAATGGGCATCTCGACCTCGACACAGGAGGTAAATCCGTAGATCAAAAGGTATACCAGTCGATGATAGGATCTTTACTCTATTTATGTGCATCTCGACCGGATATTATGCTTTCCGTATGCATGTGTGCAAGATTCCAAGCCGATCCTAAGGAAGTTCACCTTAGGGCCGTGAAACGAATCTTGAGATATTTAGTTCATACACCTAAGTTTGGTCTTTGGTACCCCAAGGGATCCACCTTTGATTTAATAGGTTATTCAGATGCTGATTGGGTAGGGTGTAAAATTGATAGAAAGAGCACCTCAGGGACTTATCAGTTCTTGGGAAGATCCCTGGTGTCTTGGGCTTCAAAGAAACAAAACTCAGTAGCTCTTTCGACCGCCGAAGCCGAGTACATTGCCGCAGGCCATTGTTGCGCGCAATTGCTTTGGATGAGGAAAACCCTTAGGGACTATGGTTACAAATTAACCAAAGTCCCTCTCCTATGTGATAATGAGAGTGCAATTCGCATTGCGGACAATCCCGTTGAGCACAGCCGCACTAAGCACATAGCCATTTGGTATCACTTTTTGAGGGATCACCAACTAACGGGAGATATCGAGATAGCCTATGTAAGCACCAAAGAACAATTAGCCGATATCTTCACTAAGCCATTAGATGAGAAAACTTTTACCAAACTTAGGCATGAGCTAAACATTCTTGATTCTCGGAACTTTGATTAATACTTTGCACACATAGCTCATTTATGTACTTTTGATCATCTCTCTTTCATGTGCTATGACTAATGTGGTTTTCAAGTGTATCTCATGCTAAGTCATAGATTGAAAGGGAAATGGAGTCTTCGGCGAAGACAAGGCTTCCACTCCACTCCATCGTATTATTTATCCTCCACCGTCACTCCGCTTCGATCTCCACATTGGTATAATCCTTCACTCATATATTGTTTGCCAAAGGGGGAGAGAATTTAAAAGGGCTCTAAAGACTCCGTTTTTGGCGATTAATGCCAAAGGGGGAGAGAGTATTAGCCCAAAGCAAAAGGACCGCACCACCATGCCAATTTCAAAAATTTTCGAAACAAGACTAAGTTTTAAAATATTGTTTTCAATTGGTATTATATTTGAGATATGTTTCAAAAATTGGTAGCTAAAACCCTCTTGAACACTAAGAGGAGAATTTCATTGAGGGGGAGTTTTGTTTAGTCAAAGGAAAAGCATATGAAACAGGGGGAGAAAATTTCATATCTTGAAAATGCTTCTCAAATCTTATTCATATACCTTTGACTATTTGCAAAAAAGACTTTGAAAAGAATTTCCAAATACATTTGCAAAAACAAAACAAGTGGTGCAAGTATGGTCCAAAATGTTAAAATGAAGAAAGCAATACATGCATATCTTATAAAAATGTAAATTGGTTTAATTCCAAGCAACCTTTGCACTTACCTTATGCAAATTAGTTCAATTCTACACTTATATATTTGCTTTGGTTTGTGTTGGCATCAATCACCAAAAAGGGGGAGATTAAAAGGGAAATAGGGTCAAACCTTTTTCCTATATTAATTTTGGTGGTTGAATTGCCCAACACAAATAATTGGACTAACTAGTTTGCTCGAGATAATATGTTCTACAGGTGCCAAAGGTTCACAATAAACCAATACAAAGTTAAAAGAAAGGGTTCAAAAAGAAAGGAGAAAAAGACAACCGAAGGCTGCCCTGGTCTGGCGCACCGGACAGTGTCCGGTGCACCAGGGAGATCCACTCCGAACTTGCCACCTTCGGGTTTCTGGGGAACCACTCCGCTATAATTCACCGGACTGTCCGGTGTAGCACCGGACTATCCGGTGTGCCAAGCGGAGCAACGATCGCCAGCGCAACGGTCGAGTTCAACGGTCGGCTGACAACGCTACAGTACGCGGACTGAGCGCGCAGAGTCAGAGCAGGCGCCAGAAGGCGCACCGGACAGTGAACAATACCTGTCCGGTGCACCACCGGACTGTCCGGTGGCCCCACATGTCAGAGCTCCAACGGTCGAACCCTAACGGTTGGGTGACGTGGCTGGCACACCGGACTGTCCAGTGCGCCCATCGACAGACAGCCTCCCCAACGACCACTTTGGTGGTTGGGGCTATAAATACCCCCTAACCACCACACTTCAAGGTATCCAAGTTTTCAGCCAACACATTCAATACAAGAGCTAGTGCATTCAATACAAGACACAAATAGAGTGAATCAAAATCTCTCCAAGTCCCAATTCCACTCAAAGCAATAGTGTCGGCGTTTCGGACCCGTGAGGACCGTCAACCGACCAGTGAATTTGTTGTTGCGTGCCCCTGCCCAGATGGGTTGATGCAAGATGGAACACAAGCGAGGGAATGAGGCTTATATTATCTTGCACCGGGGTGCTCGTAGTAGGGGTTACAAGCGTCGCGAGAGAGCGAGGGCGAGAGCGAGAGAGAGAGTCCCTGCGTGCATCCGTCTCTGCCTATCTCGTCTGCCCCGCGTCCCTGCGTTCCCCTTATCTCAACGTGTGTCAATGTATCTCAACGTGTGTCCACGTCTGTCCACGTGAACGTCTCTCCCCGTTAGGAAGGCCCTGGACATCCCCTTTTATAGATACAAGGAGATGCCCAGTTGTACAATGGGGGTGTAGCTATGTGCTAACGTGGCTGGTGGAGAAGCGCCTTGAGCCCTGTACACGTGCTAACGTGGCTGTCGGAGAAGTGCCTTGAGCCCTGTGGAAGCATAGCTGGCGGTGCGGCATGGATGTTGCTGACGTTTCCTTGCTTCCGTAGGAGGTTGAGAGCAATCCGACGTCATGGGCGCAAGCGGGGAACCATCATTACCTATTGCCGGAGTAACCTTAGATGGGACACCGGTCTTGTTCCTTCATAGCCTAAGGCAGCTAGCTAGGAGTAGGGTAATGATGTATCCCCTATAGCGTAGTCGGTCTGAGGCTGAGGTCGGGCGAGGCGGAGACTTCTCCTGAGGCCGAGGCCGAGGTCGGGCGAGGATGTGACTCCTCCCGAGGCCGAGGCTGAGGCCGAGGCCTGGGGTCGGACGAGGCGGAGACCTTCTCCTGAGGCAGAGGCCTGCGGTCGGGCGAGGCGGAGCTCCCTGTTGCGCCCGAGGCTGAACTCGGGAGAGGTCACAACTTACTGTTGCTAGTCTCACCCTGGTGGTTGGCACAGTAGCCGGAGCGGGGCGAACAGTGCTGTTTTCCTGTCTGAACGGTCAGTAAAGGGGCGAAGTGACTGCGGTCACTTCGACCTTGCCGACTAAGGCACGCGTGTCAGGATAAGGTGTTAGGCGATCTCCGCATTAAATGCGCATGCGATACGGTCGGTTGGTAGGGTGATTCGGCTGAGGTCGCTGCACGACAAAGTTCGCCCAAGCTGGGCTTCAAGCGAGCCGAGGGTGCGCTCAGTGCCTGAGGAGGCCCTCGGGCGAGGCGTGAATCCGCTCGGGACTACTGTTCCAGCCTGAGGCCGAGGCTGGGCTCGAATGAGGTTGCGTCCCTTGGTAGACGAGGCCCTGACTTGAACCGCGCTTTATCAGCTGTTTATGGTTTGTTCTGAAGATATTTTCCAGCCGTGTTTAGGAGTATTGGGGGTACCCCTAATTATGGTACCCGATAGTAGCCCTCGAGCCTCAAAGGGAGTGTGGGCACTCGCTTGGAGGTTCTGCCGGATTTTCTCAAGGGGACCGGCCCTTCTCGGTCGTGTTTGGTTCCGATGGGTGCGCGCGAGCGCACCCGTCGGGTGTAGCCCCCGAGGCCTCGGAGGAGTGGTTTGACTCCTCTGATGTCTTAATTCTTTTTGCGATGCCTCGGTCGGCCTTGTTGTTCCCTTATGCGGCCTAGCCGTAGCCCGGGTGCACGGTCAGGCTCCGAGTTTTCACACTGGTTTATTGACGTGGTCAACAGTTTGGCCATAGCCTGGTGCGAGAGTAGCCCCCGAGCCTCTGCACGGAGCGAGAGGACGATCAATTACCGTCTCGACTTTTATTGTACGCCCCTTGGTCGCCTTTCCACAAGGAGGAAGGGGGAATGCGCCATGTTACCCTCGGAGGGCACCGGTCATGGCGTTTCCAGTGAGTTGCTAGCGGGTGATCCGAGTGGACACCCGAGCCCCGTTTGATAAGGGTCGGCTAGTGGCCCAGAGGCGCGCTCCAAAAGTACATGCAGGTGATTTGACGAACCTGGACCCATTCGATAGGGTCCGAGGGCTCGATGCCTCCCTCCGGTGGGATTCCGTTACAAATCGTTCCTGCTGGTCTCGGAAATGTCCTAGGGTACCTCGGGAGCGTAGCCCGAGCCTTGGCCATGTAACAGACGTACCCAGGGTCATCCCTGACTCTACGTGCTCTGGGCGGCTGTCGAACCCTTCCGAGGGGCCAGCCTTCGAACCCCTGATCAGTAGTGGGCTCGGAGCCCAAGTGCTCTAGGGCGGTTGCCGAACCCCAGAGGGCGCAACCTTTGAACTCCTGATCAGTAGGAGGGCTCGTGGCCCGTTACCTTTGCTGAGAAGGATCCTTTTTGGAATATCCCCTTTCCTGGTCCCTGTGGCAAGAGAGAGAGAGGAAAAGGAAAATGATATGAATTTAAACGGTTTGGCCATAGCCTGGTGCGAGAGCAGCCCCCGAGCCTCTGCACGGAGCGAGAGGACGATCAAGGACCGTCTCGACTTTTATTGTACGCCCCTTCGTCGCCTTTCCGCAAGGAGGAAGGGGGGGGGGAAGCGCCATGTTACCCTCGGAGGGCACCGAACATGGTGTTTCCAGTGAGTTGCTAGCGGGTGATCCGAGTGGACGCCCGAGCCCCGTTCGATAAGGGTCGGCTAGTGGCCCAGAGGCGTGCTCCAAAAGTACCTACAGGTGATTTGCCAGACCCGAACCCATTCGATAGGGTCCGAGGGCTCGATGCCTCCCTCCGGTGGGATTCCGTTACAAATCGTTCCCGCTGGTCTCGGAAATGTCCTAGGGTACCGCGAGAGCGTAGCCTGAGCCTCGACCATGTAACGGACGTACCCAGGGTCATCCCTGACTCTGCATGCTCTGGGGTGGCTGTCGAACCCTTCCGAGGGGCCAGCCTTCGAACCCCTGATCAGTAGTGGGCTCGGAGCCCGAGTGCTCTGGGGCGGTTGCCGAACCCCGGAGGGCGCAACCTTCGAACCCCTGATCAGTAGGAGGGCTCGGGGCCCGTTTCCTTCGCTGAGAAGGATCCTTTTCGGAATATCCCCTTTGCCGGTCCCTGTGGCAAGAGAGAGAGAGAGAGAGGAAAAGGATATGAATTTAAATAATGTGGCACACCTTTTTTGACGCGGTCATCATGACGGAGGTGAAACGGCGCCCGCTTCTCCTGCTGGAGGTGTCGCTTGCCCTGCCAAGGAGTTAATGCGACGGGACGGACGATTCGCGGGGCGTCTGCTGCGCGTGTGCGAGCCGTTCGAGGAACGGAACACGGGTGCGTCGTCTTTATGCTGTGGGAGAGGGCTCCTCTGCCGCTTCAGGAGAGGGTGCGAGCCTATAGGTGATTGGACCGCCGCTTCCGCATGTCTGTTGCTGCAATTACTGCCGGTCCACTTTTGGCCATATCAACCATCGCGCCTATCCTCGCGGCTGACTGACCCATGATCGTTGCACTTAATTGGCACTGTTGGGTCACGCGCAGGGCTGCCTCGAATCGCGGCACTGGTTCTGTAGTCGAGAAGACGCGACATTGGTGCAAGTGGCGGTGCGGTTTCCTTGCACGTAGTAACCGGTGCGCTGGTTACATGACAGGTGGGCCCGGGCCTCCATGGTGGACCGCCGGATGTGACGAAGCCGAAAGGGTGCACAACCATGGTGCGGTTGCATGCTCCCTGCGTGGCGGTCCGCCCTTTCAACCACTGGTTTCGGCAAGGATGAGGGAATGCTTATAACCGCAGAGCGGTTACATGCTTCGCGTGCGGCGGTTTGCCTTCTTCGCGTTTCGGGTCAGCTCGCATGACGTGCGGGACCTAGCCCCCATGTTGTAGGGTGGGAACCCTGGAGCACGTCGATGGAGACTTTGCCCGTGACGCTTGGGGATGCGAGTGAGGAGATCTGCCTTTTAAAAAGGGATCGACCCCCCGGGCGGTAGTCATGCCTTCACACTCCTCTCATCCATCGCTCCCTTCCACCTTCCGAGCCCCCAGATGGGGTGCACCTGTGTTGCCTTCTTTTTGCTGCTGTTTGAGGAGCGCGACCTCGTGGGGGTTGGTGCTCTTCAGTCGTCGCTCAGCTTCAAGGATTTTCATCACGCAGCCCGGCTGCAGTCCCCCGCCGACGGTCACCCAGGATGATGACCATAGGCCTCATGGTGGGGAAGAGCGAGCCGGGTCGTGGCCTCCCCCCTGCCCTCAGCTTCAATGATGTTCATCATCCGGGCTGGGGAGGAGGGCGCGCCGAGTTGGGTCTTGCCTCCCGTGTGGGCCGGTGACCCGCTTCTTCCTCCAACATTCGGGGGAGAAGGGCATCCTCCAGCCTTGCGGAGGAGACGTTCTCCAGCTATGCGGGGGAAGGCGAACTGCCGCTGCCTGGTCAGGGTGTAGCTGTCCATCCTCCACCCAGACGACGGTCGTGCCGTGCGCAGGTGGCTGCTGTCGCCGGTGCTGAAGTGGTGGCCACCGCTGGTGAGGCTTCCCACCGCAGCGGTGGTTGCTTCCGCCGACGACACCATTAGTGCCACCTGCGCTCCGGACCTCCGGCTCTTTGGCTTTAATGGCTGGTTCTCGTCCCCCGTGAGGGGACGTGAACGAGGGCCTTTCAGCAGTAGCGTTTGCCCTGAGGCCATCGCTGCTGCTGTCTAGCCGCCCAAGGCAGAGGTCGTTGTCGCGCTGCTAGTGCAGTGGTCGCCGGCGAGCCACCTGGAGTTTGTTATCCTGCAGGGCTTCTGGTGTGGAGGTTGTTCATTCCTGCGGGAATGGACCCGGAGTCCCGTTTGTAATGGTACCCTCTTGAGAGCAAGATGTAATAGCTTTAAGTACTAAGACATCTGCCGTAGGTCGGGAAAACCGCCGAGGGTGCTGCCGACGTCTAAGTCTAGGTACCATTGTTACCCCAAGTACGTGTGTTTGTTCTTTGTGGCTGCTGAGGCCTGAACATTTAGGTATAAAGCCGTGTTTCTTTCCTCTTGTTTCGAGCATTAGGACTTGTTCGTCGGTAGCAGAATCACTTATCCGAGCGTGAGCTACCTTTCGCGGAAGGTAACGAGTGAGGTATCCGTATCCCGGAGGCGTAGGAGTCCCTCGGCTCGGTCGGCCTTGCCGTTCAAGGTCTCTCTCGCTCGTCATTAGGATTCCATTATCGACGCAGTCGAAAGGCACGAAAGTCATTTTGGCGGAAAACTTTTTCGAGAAAAGTTTGACGCAGAGGGGGCTTCCCCCTTTCTAGACCCGAGGCGACCGCTCGGGCCAGGACCCTTGCGGAGGGCCTGGCTGTGGTCGTCGGGTCTGCTCGGTCTGCCCGAGCCATGGCCTCACAGCGGCGTGCCCGGGCCGAAGGTATGTTTTGCCCGCTCTGTGACTTTGTTTTTGTCTCCATTCTTCTCCTTGTGTCTGAAGAATGTTGTCCTGCTGTCTGCAGGGTTCGAGACGGCTCTTAACGAGTCCGTCAAGAACTGCGAGGCGCTTGCTGAGGCGGTTAAGCAGAAGGAGGCCGACCGTGTGGCCATGTTCGAGGCCATCTCGGCTTTTTTTCTAGGCCTTTGGCCTCGACGGCGTCCCCTCGGGTAGCTCCCCCCAGAGTCATCTGTGGGCCTTGGGTGGCCATGTGCGCAGCAGACTCCGCGGGGCGCTGCCCCACGACGTTAGGCGGGCCTTCGCCGTGCTCGCTTCCCACTATGACGTGGATCTGGAGTGGGTTAGCGAGAGGTACTGCTTACCCGACGATGAGGAGGCTGCCTTAGCCGAGGTCCAGAGGCTTGACGTGGCCGTTGAGGGCCCAAGTGCGGCGCTGGCTTCCTCCTTTGAGGTGGAGGTCCTTCCGCCCGTGTCGCCATCTGAGGCCGGGCCAGATTCTGCCGAGGGTGGAAACGACGCCGAGGGTGCTGCTCCTCCCCCTACCGATGTCTGATCCTGCAGGAACAGTTTTTAAGTATGCGTATGTTTTTTGCGGCCGCTGAGGCCTAAACATTTTAATTGTCGGGTCATAAAGCTGCGTTTTCTTTCCTCTTGTTTCGTGCGTTAGGACTTGTTCGGTAACAGAATCCCTTGTCTGAGCGTGAGTAACTTTTCGTGGAAGGTGATGAGTGAGGTATCCGTATCCCGGAGGCGTAGGAGTCCCTTGGCTCGGTCGGCCTTGCCGCTTACGTGTTCTCTCGTTGTTTTTAGGATTCCGTTATCGATATAGTCGAAAAGCACGAAAGTTGTTTTGGTAGAAAACTTCTCGAGCGTTAGGACTTGTTCGGTAGCAGAATCGCTTATCCGAGCGTGAGCTACTTTTCGCAGAAGGTGATGAGTGAGGTATCCGTATCCCGGAGGCGTTGGAGTCCCTCGGTTCGGTCGGCCTTGCCGTTCAAGGTCTCTCTCGCTCGTCATTAGGATTCTGTTATTGTAACACCCCTGGTGTTACTGTAACTAAAACTTGAGCATGGCATCATAAGCATTGGCATTGCATATGTTTGACACACCTAGAGTGCATTCACTAGGCAAAAATTTCAAACAAGTTGTATTGTTATAGCACTTTGCAAATAGAACCCTGGATAGGAAGCTTAACCCTAAATAGGGATTAAAGGGGTAAAACATAACCCAAGTTGAGAAAACCTAAAGGCTTTAGGGAAATAGTCATATAATGGCCCCAAGAATAAACTTGAATCACCTTTATACCCCTAAGGTACCAAAAACCCTAATTGGAACCCTGGAAAACCCTAAAACTAAAACCTAGGGGCTTATGTGCAAAATTGATGCACATTTGGACTAAAGTGCAAAAACCAAGTTAATAAAGTATCTTAAGTCACTTGGTTCACTTTGGTGTGAATTTGGAAGCCAAACCCTAAGATTTGGATTCATTTGCAAAAAGGCCCCTAGTTGTGATTTCATGCTGTCTGAATTTCAGATTGATGAGCTCAACTTTGGAGCCTTGCAACTTTTAAAATATAGGGTTTTTGCCCTGGGGCACCACATCAAACTTATAGACCTATTAATGGATAACAAGTTTGCTTAAGAGTGCAAGCCATGTTGTTGTGAGAAATTTGGAGATAATTCAGCTCAAAGTCAGGCTGTCAGGCAATCCCTGGACTGAATTTTCAGTAGCAGTGTGATGGAGTGAACTTTGAGCTCGATTTTGAATGGGATTCAGTGACTATTTGATGGTAAGCATTGTGGCAAAGTTGAAGATTAACTATAGCTCTACAACTTTGGTACAGAGGTTTGATGAAGTTCACATGCAAATTTTAGAGAAAATGTGACCTAAACATGATCTGTCAGGTGCTCTGATGAGGTCTCGCCATGGTACAGTAGACCAAAGTGGATCAGGTTGCCAGCGCGGCTTGCTCGTCGCCGGTGAGCTGTCACCGGTGGTCGATCTCTTGTTGCGATTTGTGCACCGTGTACAACAGATAAGCTTGACCTGGTAAAAATCCGGTACCGGATTGAGCTACGGCTAAGGCCGCCGTACTTCACCCCCCAGCTCATCGTCGATTGGATAGCCTCGTCGCCGATAAGCTACCGCCGTTGCGCACCACGTGTCTCAGCGTGGGACTTCCTCGCGGTGACTCACTGGTTGCATGTCCGGCGATCACCGGAGTCACTGCCACGGTGAAAGCTACCTTTTTCTCCCGCACTGAGCTCGCCTCCCATCTCCGGCCGCCAGCACCCCTCAGCCGAATTCGTCACCGACCCTCGATGCGCCTATAAATTGTGTGTGCCACCAGCTCCGTAGGGTAGTAAGCTGTCCAGCCACCACGAATCAGCCTCGATCAATCACCAGAATCCACGAATTTGGAATTCTCCCCAAAACTGTTTCCGCCACCATAGAACCAAGCTCGTCGCGGCCAGCCCAAATCAGGTCCAATCTCACCCTCTGCGTTCTTGTTTTGGCACTCTTGTTTGCTCTTGATAATCACTGACCCGTCCAATTAAGCTAGAACTCCATTGGTCACCGGGAAAGCGGTCGAGTGTCCGCATTAACCACTATCACCGTGGACAGAGCAGGGTAGATCACCGTTTATGAAATTAGTTTGGGAGAAACAGTCCTTAGGTCTTGAATTTGACTTCGGCCCAACCTGGACACCAGTCGTTGCGTGGATCGGCCGGTATGCGAGCTCGCTGGAGCTCTGCGCAACGTCGTTCGACGTCAGGGGTGTTTTTGGAGAAGAAATAGAAATCGAGGGGCTTATCTGCAAGTTGTCAGCGACACGGTGGAACAGTAACCAAACTCATCTCCAGTTAGTTAAAACCCCGAGGGCCTTTCTGCGAAATTTCCACCGCGGGCGCGGGCGCTCCCCTGTTCCCTGTGTTGCTGGGCCGTCTGGGCCAGATGTTGCCTAGTACTATTCACAAGTTTCTCTTTTTCTTTTTATTCCAGAGCCAAAACAATTATAGAAAATGGTAGAAAATCCTAAAATTGTGAAACCAATTTTCCTAGGTTTCTTATTTTCCCTAGAATTTAATAAAAATAGTTTCATGATTTTTAGGTTAAATAAGGAATTTTAGGGCATTTAAAATGGCTTAAAGAAATAGTTCTGGAATTTTAGAGAATAAATAGTAATGCCAAAAATGTTCAAAATTTTTATATGAACTCCCCACATTATTTAGAAGCCTTGGGTAGAGTTTGAATTGATTTGGACCTTGTTTGATACTTAGAACCTAAAACCCTACCCTGCCCTTTGAACTCCTTTACTGACTCCGGAAACCCTAAGTTCTCGGAGTTCCGTGAAGGAAAGTTGTATTCAATACTTAGTTAATAAACCTTTATTATCTTCGCACTCTCATGAGCATTACATGGCATTCATTCTTATATATGCATATATATATGGTTATGTTAGAACGCGAAGAAGAAGTGGAAGTCACTGAAGAGAAGACCTCACCACCCTCGGATTCTCAGGCAGGAAACTGCTTCTACTTTGATATTTGTGGATCCGAGCCAGACTCACCTACGAATGAAGGCAAGCCCCGGTGCATGCAACCCTTTTCTTGTGTTTCTAAATAATTTTCGCACACTTTAAGTCTAGTGAAATGTGCATTAGGTTCATAGGAATTGCTTGGAACCCTTTGATGCATTGCTTTCCTTGATATCCATACCTTTATAGATACTTCTGTGAAGTATCAAAATATGATTTACAAAAATGCTTAGCCTTGCTTAGATCTTGTGGATAGAGATTGTCCTTAGCCTAGCTCGAGAAAGGATAGCTTCTACCTGCAAGAATATTTTCATTTGGAGCAATGGTGGGATCTTACTGCAAAGTTCCCTGTGATGCTCTTTTCATCCTAAGGAACAGAAACAATCCTAAGGATGGAAATACTTAAATTGAGACTTGGGTTTGGAACAGGTGATGTTCTACCCAGGTTGATTAAGGATTGAACGTGTATGTAGGCGTGCTGATCGAGGACTCTTTAACTGGTCACATGCCTCGTCATGGGTAAGCCTTGCCTCGGGCAGACTAAGGCCAGAATAAGATAACACGAAATGGGTGTGGACCGGTGGCGAGAGTAGCGTGTACCCTCCGTGGCAAGAGGCTGGACGGTGGTGTATCTGTGCTCTCGGTTTGCGTGAACCTGATATGGTCTTAAGAACCCCGGTGGCGGGTTGACATATGCAAGGGTTAAGTGCTACATATGTCATGTGATTGGAGATCCTCAGCTGAGTATAATCGATTCGGATCGCCGTACCTTCGCGGTTATGAAGACTTGGTCACTTCCCTACAACCTAAGTCAGGATGTGAACATTATGGATAAAAATGATGTGGTATTGATGAGATGATGGAATTAGACTAGAGGCAAATAGAGTATATTAATATTTAATCTGGCGTTAAAATGTTGAAAGTAAGGACTCACTTTAGTAAGCTATTTCTGCAAAAGTATATAAGTTGATTTTTGCTAAAGCCTCTCCTTGATTCCTATTTATCCAGCATACCCTTGAGAGTCTTTTCTTTAGTCGGGTAAGACTTGCTGAGTAATCACATACTCAGGGTTTATCCCTTCGTTGTTTTTAGGTGAGGAAGTAGCAAATTTCTGTTGCTTCTGTACCAAGGTGGTTCCCCATGAGGAAAAGCAAGAGTGAAGATGCGGGAGGACATGGTCCTCCATAAGAAAACTTTTATGAAAAACTTATCGGGAGGAGTTTTTGCCTCCCTCAGTTATGTAATAATACTACTCTGCACTCGCTTATATTTCTGGTCTGTAATAAACCACTTGAGCTTACTTTTTAATAAATGTAAGTTTATGTAATCCCTTCCGCATTTCGATATCTCCGATGTTCTGTAATGTCTGCAAGACGGGTGAAACGTTCCTGGAAAGGTAAGAAAGAAGATACCGAACTTGTCAAGTAGTTCAGGGGCACCTACAGGGTTGTCTGAGGTCCGTTGGACAAGGACAACTGTAGGTGGGCCTAATTACTTGGGAGGTTCCGTCACAGCTGGTATCGGAGCGTAGCCCTTCTTTGCAGATATTATGAGGCATCTTCAAAAGGATTTTCTAAAAAGTCTTACCTAGAAACTCTCTTCCTTTCTTACCTAAGTATTCTGAAGAGTTTATCTTAAAGACCAGATAGGAAGAGTGCAATGTATAGAAGGTTGAATCAACTAAGGTTGATTCTGTACTTACACATGCATCATGCTAAGGATTATACTAATACAATTTTCCCCCTTAGAAAGATGCCGCCGCGCACAAGGAAAACGGCGCGCAAGTCAACTGGCCCAATCGGTGTGCCCCGACATCAACTAGCCCCTCGGCATGAGGATAGTAGCAGCGGGAGCAATGATCAATAGGGGATCTTGAAGCACGAGTAAATCAACTTCAAGCGGAATTGCAACACAGGACCAACATATGGGTTGCGGATGGAGATAGAATAAATGAATTAAGAAGTGACATCCGCCACCTGCGGGATCAGCTTGCTGATCGGGACTTGGCGCTCGACTGGGCAGTTCAGTCCCGTTTGCTGGCTTGTGCTAAAGAGGCAAGGGCTCAAGCCCGAATCAAGGAACTTAGCTCAGCTGTGGACAACCTGCAGGTCTATTGCAATACTTTACATGAGGAAGTCCATGTACTGTATTTGCAATTACACCCTAGTGCACCTGCGCACCCTGTTGAGTCGGAAGCCGGACCCTCCCATGTTGCGGGACACGCGCTTGGTGGTGAGTTAGACCTTTTTCAGCCCCCTCCTTCCATGAGGCTGGTTGACGAATGGTCTCCCACACCCGACGACGAGGCCGCCAAAAGCAACGGGAAGCAGGACTAGTGGTGTAGTAGAAGTAGAAGTAGTGTAGTGTATTGTAGGTTGTACTAGTGTATAGTAGGTAGTGCTATTGTATACTAGGTAATGTATCCTGTTGTAAGAGTCTGAGTCTGTAACATTACTTTTGGTAATGTAAAATGGATGGCTTTTTCTTTGGCATATCATATTGTTTTCAAATGTTGTTGCCACAGATGCCTTCCAAGACTCGAGCTCAGGACGGAGCTGGTACCTCCCGGGGGAGGGAATCTACACCAAATCCACCTCCTGTTCCTCCCACACTGGCTGAGGCGATTGCCGCCTTAGTGAACGCAACTGCTGATAATACCCGCTTTCTGAGAGAAATGGCGGGCCAACAGTTCCAGTAGCAAGGTGGGCGGGGCTATCAACAGGGCCCCCGCGAAACTTCTTATCTGGACTTCTCGGAGACACGTCCGTCCTTGTTTGTTAAAGCTGAAGATCCGCTGGAAGCCGATGAATGGCTTCGAGTGATTGAACAAAAATTCGGACTGCTACGATGTTCAGAAACTCAGAAGCCTTTATTCGCAGCCCAGCAACTACGCGGACCTGCCAGCACTTGGTGGGGTAATTTTGTGGCCGTTCAACCGGCCAATCATCAAATAACCTGGGAAGAATTCAAAGTGGCCTTTCGCGAGCATTATATACCCGAAGGTGTTCTACATTTGAAGCAAGAATTTTGTGGAGCAACATCACATTGCATGCCATGAATCAAAAGAGGGATTTAAAATACACTCACCTGGGGGACAAATCTTTACTAGAGAAGTGGCCTATCAAGTGCTCGTATCATTGGCCGGACGGGACTTTCCCACCAATATGATCGTTCTGAAAGGCCAAGACATAGATGTTATTTTGGGTATGAATTGGTTGGCCAAGCATAAAGCAACCCTCAACACTGATCAAAGAACCATCAGGATGAGTCATAATCAAGAAGAAATTATTTTGCCCATCCCTATTCCAAACAAAATTACTGGCAGAATTTATGAAGTCATAGTACCGGAAATTAAGGATATTCCGGTAGTATGCGAGTTTCCCGATGTCTTTCCCGAGGATTTGCTGGGATTGCCACCTGAAAGGGATGTAGAGTTTGTAATTGAGTTAAAGCCTGGTACGGCTCCCATTTCTCGAAGATCGTACCGTATGCCTCCGAATGAGTTGGCAGAATTGAAGATTCAATTACAAGATCTCCTGGAGAAAGGATTTATCCGGCCAAGCTCATCGCCATGGGGTTGTCCAGCCATATTCGTCAAGAAGAAGGATCAAACCTTACAGATGTGCGTGGATTATCGGCCCCTGAATGAGGTCACCATCAAAAACAAGTACCCTCTTCCAAGGATTGACATTCTATTTGATCAATTGACTGGAGCAAGGGTATTTTCAAAGATTGATCTCTGATCGGGCTATCACCAGATCCGTATTCGGCCCGAAGATATACCAAAGACCGCGTTCACTACGCGATATGGATTATTTGAATATCTGGTAATGTCTTTTGGGTTAACAAATGCTCCGGCCCACTTCACGTATTTGATGAACTCGGTATTCATACCTGAGTTGGACAAGTTTGTAGTGGTCTTCATAGACGATATTTTGATATATTCCAAGAATGAAGAGGAGCACGCCCAACATTTACGGATCGTGTTAACGCGCCTGAGGGAACATCAGTTGTATGCCAAGTTCAGCAAATGCGCGTTTTGGCTGGAGGAAATTCAATTTCTGGGACATGTTCTATCTGCCAGAGGGATTGCGGTAGACCCCAGCAAAGTCAAGGACATTTTGGAGTGGAAACCCCCAACCACTGTTCATCAAGTCCAAAGTTTCCTTGGACTGGCTGGATATTACCGCAGATTCATACCCGATTTTTCGAAGCTTGTGAAGCCAATCACAAGTTTATTGAAGAATGATATTAAGTTCAATTGGTCTTCAAAGTGTGATGAAGCTTTTGAACAATTGAAGACGTTATTAACCACTGCTCCGGTATTGGCTCAACCGGACATAACCAAGCCCTTTGATGTATATTGTGATGCATCAGGCAGTGGACTCGGCTGTGTGCTAATGCAAGAAGGCCGAGTAATTGCATATGCTTCAAGGCAGTTGCGCCGACATGAGGAGCATTACCCAACTCATGATCTGGAGCTAGCTGCTGTGGTTCATGCCCTAAAAATTTGGTGTCACTATCTGCTGGGAAATATCTGTCACATTTATACAGATCATAAAAGCTTGAGGTATATCTTCACCCAGTCAGAATTGAATATGAGGTAGAGACGACGGCTTGAGCTTATTAAGGACTATGAACTGGAAATTCATTATCACCCAGGCAAAGCCAATGTTGTAGCAGATGCACTAAGCCATAAGGTTTCCTGTCACTGTCTTACGGTGAAGACCTCTGACAACACTTTATGTCAAGAGATGGAGAAGCTAAACCTGGGAATGGTCCAACAAGGAACTCTGAATCAGTTAAAGCTTGAGTCAGTTCTCTTGCAAAAGATAATTGATGCCCAAAAGGATAATGAGGGTATGAAACACATTCGTGAGAAGTTAAGGGCTGGAAAAGCCAAATGTTTCAAAGAAGATGATGAAGGCATTATATGGTTTAATAACCGCATAGTGGTGCCAAAGAATGAAGAGCTCCGCCAGCAAATTCTTGATGAAGCACATCTTAGCCGCTATTCTATTCATCCCAGAAGCACTAAGATGTACCAAGACTTGAAGCAACATTACTGGTGGACAAAGATGAAGATCGAAATTGCACGCTATGTGGCGAGATGTGACACCTGCAGACGTGTCAAAGCCATACATTTGAAAGCTGCCGGTCCATTACAGTCACTACCAATACCGACATGGAAATGGGAAGACATAAGTATGGACTTCATTGTGGGATTGCCTAGGACCGCAAAAGGGTATGACTCTATCTGGGTGATTGTTGATCGACTTACAAAGATTGCCCACTTCTTGCCTGTTAGGACAAAGTATACAGTGGCCACCTATGCAGCATTATACATTGCCCGTATTCTCAGTTTGCATGGTATTCCGAAGACTATAGTGTTGGATCGTGGACCTCAGTTCGTATCCAAATTCTGGGAAGAACTTCATAAATCCTTGGATACTAAATTGCTCCACAGTTTGGCCTATCACCCTCAAACAAGTGGACAGACTGAGAGGGTCAATCAAATACTCGAAGATATGCTGCGAGCATGTGTTCTGGACTTCTCACAAAAATGGGATGAATGTTTGCCCTTAGAGGAGTTTTCATATAATAATAGCTATCAAGAAAGCATCAAGATGGCACCCTTTGAAGCTTTGTATGGACGACGATGTCGTACTCCGCTAAATTGGTCTGAACCAGGTGAAAGGTACTTCTTCAGGCCTGACCTGGTAAAAGAAACTGAAGACAAAGTTCAGAAAATAATACATAATATGAAGAAAGCCCAAACTCGTCAAAAGAGTTATGCAGACCGACGATGACAACCCTTATGCTTTCTCGTAGGAGATTATGTCTACTTGAAAGTTTCACCAATGAAGGGTGTATCGCGTTTCAGGATTAAAGGGAAGCTTGCACCCAGGTACATTGGTCCATTCTCTATACTTGAGCAATGTGGACCAGTGGCATATCGACTCCAACTACCCGAGACATTGTCTGCTGTACATAATGTGTTCCACGTGTCACAATTGAAAAAGTGTCTTCGGATTCCCGATCGAACCGTTGAGGTAACAGATGTTGTCCTTGAACCAGACTTGACATATTCCGAACATCCCATTCGAGTCTTGGACCAAAAGGACAGGGTTACCCGAAGAAAAACTATCAAGTTCTATAAGATACAGTGGAACCAACATTCCGAAGATGAGGCTACATGGGAAACTCAAGACTTTTTAGATAAGAATTTCCCAGGCTTTTTAGCCTCTTGTAATTTGTAAAGCCTGTATAGATGTTGTAATAAAGGAGTAAATTCCCAAGCCACCCCTGCCTTGTACCAGAAATAAGGAAATAAAAGTATGTCGCGTTTCCTTTTCCATTACTTACCCTAGGACTTTTAATCTCGGGACGAGATTCTTTTATGGGGGGAAGGATGTAACACCCCTGGTGTTACTATAACTAAAACTTGAGCATGGCATCATAAGCATTGGCATTGCATATGTTTGACACACCTAGAGTGCATTCACTAGGCAAAAATTTCAAACAAGTTGTATTGTTATAGCACTTTGCAAATAGAACCCTGGATAGGAAGCTTAACCCTAAATAGGGATGAAAGGGGTAAAACATAACCCAAGTTGAGAAAACCTAAAGGCTTTAGGGAAATAGTCATATAATGACCCCAAGAATAAACTTGAATCACCTTTATACCCCTAAGGTACCAAAAACCCTAATTGGAACCCTGGAAAACCCTAAAACTAAAACCTAAGGGCTTATGTGCAAAATTGATGCACATTTGGACTAAAGTGCAAAAACCAAGTTAATAAAGTATCTTAAGTCACTTGGTTCACTTTGGTGTGAATTTGGAAGCCAAACCCTAAGATTTGGATTCATTTGCAAAAAGGCCCCTAGTTGTGATTTCATGCTAAGTCTGAATTTCAGATTGATGAGCTCAACTTTGGAGCCTTGCATCTTTTAAAATATAGGGTTTTTGCCCTGGGGCACCATATCAAACTTATAGACCTATTAATGGATAACAATTTTGCTTAAGAGTGCAAGCCATGTTCTTGTGAGAAATTTGGAGATAATTCAGCTCAAAGTCAGGCTGTCAGGCAATCCCTGGACTGAATTTTTAGTAGCAGTGTGATGGAGTGAACTTTGAGCTTGATTTTGAATGGGATTCAGTGACTATTTGAAGGTAAGCATTGTGGCAAAGTTTAAGATTAACTATAGCTCTACAACTTTGGTACAGAGGTTTGATGAAGTTCACATGCAAATTTTAGAGAAAATGTGACCTAAACATGATCTGTCAGGTGCTCTGATGAGGTCTCGCCATGGTATAGTAGACCAAAGTGGATCAGGTTGCCAGCGCGGCTTGCTCGTCGCCGGTGAGCTGTCGCCGGTGGTCGATCTCTTGTTGCGATTCGTGCACCGTGTACAACAGATAAGCTTGACCTGGTAAAAATCCGGTACCGGATTGAGCTACGGCTAAGGCCGCCGTACTTCACCCCCCAACTCATCGTCGATTGGATAGCCTCGTCGCCGATAAGCTACCACCGTTGCGCACCACGTGTCTCAGCGTGGGACTTCCTCGCGGTGACTCACTGGTTGCATGTCCGGCGATCACCGGAGTCACTGCCACGGTGAAAGCTACCTTTTTCTCCCGCACTGAGCTCGCCTCCCCTCTCCGGCCGCCAGCACCCCTCGGCCGAATTCGTCACCGACCCTCGATGCGCCTATAAATTGCATGTGCCACCAGCTCCGTAGGGTAGTAAGCTGTCCAGCCACCACGAATCAACCTCGGTCATTCACTAGAATCCACGAATTTGGAATTCTCCCCAAATCTGTTTCCGCCACCATAGAACCAAGCTCGCCGCGGCCAGCCCAAATCAGGTCCAATCTCGCCCTCTGCGTTCTTGTTTCGGCACTCTTGTTTGCTCTTGATAATCACTGACCCATCCAATTAAGCTAGAACTCCATTGGTCACCGGGAACGCGGTTGAGTGTCCGCGTTAACCACTGTCACCGTGGACAGAGCAGGGTAGATTACCGTTTATGAAATTAGTTTGGGAGAAACAGTCCTTAGGTCTTGAATTTGACTTCGGCCCAACCTGGACGCCAGTCGTTGCGTGGATCGGCCGGTATGCGAGCTCGCTGGAGCTCTGCGCAACGCCGTTCGACGTCAGGGGTGTTTTTGGAGAAGAAATAGAAATCGAGGGGCTTATCTGCAAGTTGTCAGCGACACGGTGGAACAGTAACCAAACCCATCTCCAGTTAGTTAAAACCCCGAGGGCCTTTCTGCAAAATTTCCACCGCGAGCACGGGCGCTCCCCTGTTCCCTGTGTTGCTGGGCCGTCTGGGCCAGATGTTGCCCAGTACTATACACAAGTTTCTCTTTTTCTTTTTATTCCAGAGCCAAAACAATTATAGAAAATGGTAGAAAAATCCTAAAATTGTGAAACCAATTTTCCTAGGTTTCTTATTTTCCCTAGAATTTAATAAAAATAGTTTCATGATTTTTAGGTTAAATAAGGAATTTTAAGGCATTTAAAATGGCTTAAAGAAATAGTTCTGGAATTTTAGAGAATAAATAGTAATGCCAAAAATGTTCAAAATTTTTATATGAACTCCCCACATTATTTAGAAGCCTTGGGTAGAGTTTGAATTGATTTGGATCTTGTTTGATACTTAGAACCTAAAACACTACCCCTGCCCTTTGAACTCCTTTACTGACTCCGAAAACCCTAAGTTCTTGGAGTTCCATGAAGGAAAGTTGTATTCAATACTTAGTTAATAAACCTTTATTATCTTCGCACTCTCATGAGCATTACATGGCATTCATTCTTACATATGTATATATATGGTTATGTTAGAACGCGAAGAAGAAGTGGAAGTCACTGAAGAGAAGACCTCACCACCCTCGGATTCTCAGGCAGGAAACTGCTTCTACTTTGATATTTGTGGATCCGAGTTAGACTCACCTACGAACGAAGGCAAGCCTCGGTGCATGCAACCCTTTCCTTGTGTTTTTAAATAATTTTCGCACACTTTAAGTCTAGTGAAATGTGCATTAGGTTCATAGGAATTGCTTGGAACCCTTTGATGCATTGCTTTCCTTGATATCCATACCTTTATAGATACTTCTGTGAAGTATCAAAATATGATTTACAAAAATGCTTAGCCTTGCTTAGATCTTGTGGATAGAGGTTGTCCTTAGCCTAGCTCGAGAAAGGATAACTTCTACCTGCAAGAATATTTTCATTTGGAGCAATGGTGGGATCTTACTGCAAAGTTCCCTGTGATGCTCTTTTCATCCTAAGGAACAGAAACAATCCTAAGGATGGAAATACTTAAATTGAGACTTGGGTTTGGAACAGGTGATGTTCTACCCAGGTTGATTAAGGATTGAACGTGTATGTAGGCGTGCTGATCGAGGACCCTTTAACTGGTCACATGCCTCGTCATGGGTAAGCCTTGCCTCGGGCAGACTAAGGCCAGAATAAGATAACACGAAATGGGCGTGGAGCGGTGGCGAGAGTAGCGTGTACCCTCCGTGGCAAGAGGCTGGACGGTGGCGGGTTGACATATGCAAGGGTTAAGTGCTACATATGTCGTGTGATTGGAGATCCTCAGCTGAGTATAATCGATTCGGATCACCGTACCTTCGCGGTTATGAAGACTTGGTCACTTCCCTACAACCTAAGTCAGGATGTGAACATTATGGATAAAAATGATGTGGTATTGATGAGATGATGAAATTAGACTAGAGGCAAACAAAGTCTATTAATATTTAATCTGGCGTCAAAATGTTGAAAGTAAGGACTCACTTTAGTAAGCTATTTCTGCAAAAGTATATAAGTTGATTTTTGCTAAAGCCTCTCCTTGATTCCTATTTATCCAGCATACCCTTGAGAGTCTTTTCTTTAGTCGGGTAAGACTTGCTGAGTAATCACATACTCAGGGTTTATCCCTTCGTTGTTTTTAGGTGATGAAGTAGCAGATTTCTGTTGCTTCTGTACCAAGGTGGTTCCCCATGAGGAAAAGCAAGAGTGAAGATGCGGGAGGACATGGTCCTCCATAAGAAAACTTTTATGAAAAACTTATCGGGAGGAGTTTTTGCCTCCCTCAGTTATGTAATAATACTACTCTGCACTTGCTTATATTTCTGGTCTGTAATAAACCACTTGAGCTTACTTTTTAATAAATGTAAGTTTATGTAATCCCTTCCGCATTTCGATATCTCCGATGTTCTGTAATGTCTGCAAGACGGGTGAAACGTTCCTGGAAAGGTAAGAAAGAAGATACCGAACTTGTCAAGTAGTTCAGGGGCACCTACAGGGTTGTCTGAGGTCCGTTGGACAAGGACAACTGTAGGTGGGCCTAATTACTTGGGAGGTTCCGTCACAGTTATTGACGCAATCGAAAAGCGCGAAAGTTGTTCTGGTAAAAGACTTTTCCGAGGAAAATTTTGACGCAGAAGGGGTTCCCCCTTCTAGCCCCCGAGGGAGGGTCGGGCTTTGCCGAGGCAAGGCTGATCCTTCCTTGATGGTTAGACTTTATTTATGCATGTAAAGAAAAGCGAGATACATGAACGACTTGAAACATTTTAAGGGTAAAAGCGACGTAGCTGTTCAATTTTCCAAGCGTTGTTGTAGACCTTGCCTTGATCGTTGGCCAGCTTGTATGTCCCGGGCTTCAAAATCTTGGCGATGATGAAGGGCCCTTCCCAGGGAGGAGTAAGCTTGTGGCGCCCTCGGGCGTCTTGTCGCAGCCGAAGTACCAAGTCTCCCACTTGGAAGCCTCGGGGCTGAACCCTTCGGGTGTGGTAGCATCGTAGAGACTGCTGATACCGCGCCGAGTGTAGTAAGGCCACGTCCCAAGCCTCTTCCAGCTGGTCCAATGAATCCTCTCGGCTGGTCTGGTTGCTTTGGTCGTCGTAATCCTATGTCCTCGGGGAACCGTATTCTAAGTCCGTGGGTAGGATGGCCTCGGCCCCATAGACTAGAAAGAACGGCGAGAAACCCGTGGCCCGGCTCGGCGTCGTCCTCAGACTCCAAACCACCGAGGGTAGTTCTTTTATCCACCGCTTGCCGAACTTGTTGAGGTCATTGTAGATCCTCAGCTTTAGTCCCTACAAAATCATACCGTTGGCGCGCTCCACCTGCCCATTTGTCATTGGGTGAGCTATGGCGGCCCAGTCCACACGGATGTGGTGGTCTTCGCAGAAGTCCAGGAACTTCTTCCCAGTGAACTGCGTGCCATTGTCGGTGATGATGGAATTTGGGACCCCAAAGCGATGGATAATATTTGTAAAGAACGCCACCGCCTGCTCGGACTCGATGCTGGTTAAGGGTCAGACTTCGATCCACTTAGAGAATTTGTCGATGGTGACTAGCATGTGCTTGAAGCCCCCGGGTGCCTTCTGCAAGGGACCGACGAGGTCCAGACCCCATACGGCAAACGACCAAGTGATGGGTATTGTCTGCAGGGCTTGAGCGGGCAGGTGCGTCCGTCTCACGTAGAATTGACACCCTTGGCAGGAGCGTACAATCCTAGTGGCGTCGGCCACCGCGGTCGGCCAGTAAAAACCTTGTCGGAAAGCGTTTCCCACGAGGGTCCGAGGTGCTGCATGGTGACCGCAAGCCCCCGAGTGTATTTCTTGTAACAGCTCTTGTCCTTGTGCGACGGATATGCATCGTTGGAGGATGCCCGAGGGGCTGCGGTGCTACAACTCTTTTTCGTCACCCAGCAAAACGAACGACTTGGCGCGCCGAGCCAGTCGCCGAGCTTCGGCCTTGTCGAGGGGCAGCTCTCCTCGGAGGAGATATTGCAAGGTACGGGGTCTGCCAGTTTTGGTTTGGCGCAACCCCATTCCGCTCTCCCTCGATGCGCAAGGCCTCACCCTCGGCGGCCGAGGGTACCTCGGGCTGGGCCAATGTCCCCTCGGGTTTGGGCGTGTCGTTGACTTTGACGGATGGCTGATATATGTCCCTGGAGAAGACGTCCGGGGGAGCTGTCGTCCGCCCCGAGGCTATTTTAGCCAGCTCATCCGCGGTCTCTTGTACCGTCGAGCAACATGGTTGAGCTCCAACCCATAGAACTTGTCATCCAAGCGCCGAACTTCGTCGCAATAGGCCTCCATTTTTTGATCACGACAGTGGGAGTTCTTCATGACTTGGTCAATGACAAGCTGCGAGTCGCCCCGAGCGTCGAGGCGCCGAACCCCTAGCTCGACAGTGATGCGCAACCCATTGACCAAAGCCTCGTACTCGGCCACGTTGTTTGACGTCGGGAAATGGAGGCGTAGCACATAGCGCACATGTTTCCCGAAGGGTGAGATGAAGAGCAAGCCAGCACCTGCTCCTGTTTTCATCAGCGACCCATCGAAGTACATGGTCCAAAGTTCGGGCTGGATTGGAGTTGTCGGCAATTGGGTGTGTACCCATTCAGCCAGGAAGTCCGCCAAGACTTGGGATTTTATGGCCTTCCGAGGGGCAAATGAAATTGTTTCGCCCATGAGTTCCACCACCCATTTTGCTATCCTACCCGAGGCCTCTCGGCACTGTATGATCTCCCCCAGGGGGAAGGATGACACCACAGTCACCGGATGAGACTCGAAGTAGTGTCGCAATTTTTGCCGTGTCAGAATTACTGCGTACAGTAGCTTCTGGATTTGTGGGTAGCGGATCTTGGTCTCAGATAGCACCTCTTTGATGAAGTAGACCGACCTCTGGATGAGCAGTGCATGCCCTTCTTCTCGTCTCTCGACTATGATCGTGGCGCTGACCACCTGAGTGGTTGTGGCTACGTAAATCAAGAGGGCTTCTCCCGTAGCGGGGGGCACCAAGATGGGCGCATTAGTAAGGAGTGCCTTTAAGTTTCCGAGGGCTTCCTCGGCCTCGGGGGTCCAAGTGAAGCGCTCGGCCTTCCTTAAGAGGCGGTACAAGGGTAATCCTTTCTCGCCAAGGCGCGAGATGAAGCGGCTCAGAGCTGCAAGGCATCCCATGACCCTTTGTACTCCTTTTAAATCTTTGATGGGTCCCATGTTGGTGATGGCTGCAATTTTCTCCGGGTTGGCCTCGATGCCTCGTTCGGAGACGATGAACCCCAGGAGCATGCCTCGGGGGACTCCAAAGACACACTTCTCGGGATTGAGTTTCACGCCCTTTGCACGCAGGCACCCGAAAGTCACTTCGACGTCGGATAGGAGGTCGGAGGCTTTCCTTGTCTTGACAACGATGTCATCGACGTAAGCCTCGACCGTTCTGCCGATGTGTTCTCCGAACATGTGGTTCATGCACCTTTGGTAGGTTGCACCTGCATTCCTCAAGCCAAATGGCATAGTAGTATAACAATACATGCCAAAAGGCGTGATAAAAGAAGTCGCGAGCTGGTCGGACTCTTTCATCTTGATTTGGTGATAACCTGAATAGGCATCGAGGAAAGACAGGGTTTCACACCTAGCAATGGAGTCCACAATTTGATCGATGCGAGGCAGAGGGTAGGGAACCTTCGGACATGCTTTGTTTAAACCAGTGTAGTCTACGCACATCCTCCATTTCCCACCTTTTCTCTTTACAAGCACAGTGTTAGCTAACCATTCTGGATGGAATACCTCTTTGATGAACCCTGCAGCCATCAGCTTGTGGACCTCCTTGCCTATGGCCCTGCGCTTTTCTTCATCAAAACAGCGCAGGTGCTGCTTCACGGGTCGGGCACCGGCTCGGATGTCCAGCGAGTGCTCGGCGACATCCCTCGGTATGCCTGGCATGTCCGAGGGACTCCACACAAAAATTTCGGCATTTGCACGGAGAAAGTCAACGAGCACTGCTTCCTATTTGGGGTCGAGCTCGGAGCCGATCCTGACTTTCTTGCCGGCGTCGTTGCTGGGGTCGAGAGGGACAGACTTAACCGCCTCGGCCGGTTCGAAATTGCCGACGCGGCGCTTCGCATTAGGCGCCTCCTTGGAGAGGCAATCCAGGTCGGCGATGAGGGCCTCGGACTCGGCGATGGCCTTAGCATACTCCACGCATTCCACGTCGCACTCGTAAGTGTGGTGGTATGTGGATACAACGGTGATGGTCCCGTTGGGGCCTGGCATCTTGAGCTTGAGGTACGTGTAGTTGGGGACGGCCATGAACTTGGCGTAGCACGGTCTTCCCAACACCGCATGATAGGTCCCTCGGAACCCGACCACCTCGAACGTGAGGGTTTCCTTGCGAAAGTTGGAGGGAGTTCCGAAGCAGACGGGTAAATCAAGTTGCCCAAGGGCAAGACACGCTTACCGGGGATGATCCCGTGGAAAGGTGCTGCACCGACCCGGATTATGGACAGATCGATCCCCAAGAGCCCTAGGGTCTCAGCATAGATGATGTCGAGGCTGCTGCCTCCGTCCATGAGGACCTTGGTGAGCCTAGCGTTGCCGATGATGGGGTCGACGACGAGCGGGTACCTTCCTGGGCTTAGTACGCAGTCGGGGTGGTCGCCTTGGTCGAAGGTGATGGGCTTGTCGGACCAGTCTAGGTAGACCGGCGCCGCTACCTTCACCAAGCAGACCTCCCAGCGCTCCTGCTTGCGGTGCCGAGCCAAGGCGTTCGCCACCTGTCCATCGTAGATCATGAAGCAGTTGTGGACCTCTGGGAACTCCTCTTCCTTGTCGCCCCCCTTCTTGTTGTTGCCCTGGTCTTTGCCACCTTCTGCCGAGGGTCCAGCCTTGATGAAGTAACGCCGGAGCATGTCGCACTCCTCAAGGGTGTGCTTGACGGGACCCCTGTGATAGGGGCACGACTCCTTGAGCATCTTGTCGAACGTGTTGGCCCCTCTGGGAGGCTTCCGAGGGTTCCTGTGCTCGGCAGCAGCGACGAGATCCGCGTCAACGGCGTCGCGCTTTGCTTGTGCCTTCTTCTTGGCCTTCTTTTTCGTGCCACGCTGGGTGGACGCCTCGGGGGCGTCTTCCTTCTGTCTTCCCTGAGGCTGCTTGTCCTTCCGGAAGATGGCTTCGACCACCTCCTTATCAGAGGCGAACTTGGTGGCTATGTCCATCAATTCGCTCACCTTGGTGGGAGTCTTGCGCCCCAGTTTGCTTACCAGGTCTCGGCAAGTGGTTCCAGCGAGGAATGCCCCGATGACGTCCGAGTCGGTGATGTTGGGCAGCTCGGTGCGCTGCTTTGAAAACCGCCAGATGTACTCTCGCAGTGATTCCCCTGGCTGCTGGCGGTAGCTTTGGAGATCCCATGAGTTCCCAGGGCGCACGTACGTACCCTGGAAATTTCCAGCGAAGGCCTTGACCAGGTCGTCCCAGTCGGAGATCTGCGCAGGAGGCAGATGCTCCAGCCATGCCCGGGCAGCATCGGAGAGGAAAAGGGGGAGGTTGCGGATGATGAGGTTGTCGTCATCCGTCCCTCCCAACTGGCATGCCAGTCGGTAATCCGCAAGCCACAACTTCGGCCTTGTTTCCCCTGAGTACTTGGTGATGGTGGTCGAGGCTCGGAACCGGGCCGGGAACGGCGCCCGTCGTATGGCCCGACTGAAGACTCGCGGACCTGGCAGTTCGGGTGAGGGGCTCTGATCCTCCTCACTGTCGTAGCATCCTCCGCGCCTGGGGTGGTAGCCTTAGCGCACCCTTTCCTCGAGGCGGGCTTGACGGTTGCGGCGGCGCTGCTTGCTGCCGAGGCAGTCCGGGGCTATAGGCGTCCCGTCCCGTGTGCGCTCGGTACGGACCGAGGCCTCCTGCACGCGTTGGGAGGACGTTGCGCGATGCTCCGAGGGGCACCCTCGCCTTCGGGAGGCGGAGCTCTCGGCTTGTCAGACAGCGGCGTCTTCCAGGAGGCCCTTGAGCTCGCCCTGGATACGTCGCCCTTCGGTGGTGAACGACTCCGGCATTGTTCGGAGTAGCATCGCTGCTGCAGCCAAGTTCTGGCCGGCCCCACTAAAGGCTGGGGGCAGCCCTGCCCTGGCATCATCAACGATACGACGCTGGACGTCTCGGGCCCGATGATGCGCTCCTCCGGCAAGTGCTCGGCCTGCTCACTCCTGCTCGATGTTTTGTCGGAGCTGGACAAGCCGCCCCGCTTTATCGTCGAGCTTGGCTTGCATCTCGTGGAGTTGCTCGAGCTGTGTGTCCTGATCCCCCACAGGGACTGGGACCACAGCTAGCTCCTGCAGGATCTCAACGTGAGACGCAGGCACAGGGGCGTCGTCATCTTCTGGCATGCCGAGGTGGTTGTCTTTGCCATGATCCCCCTGATCGATGTGGAAACACTCGTGACTTGGGCCATAACCCTCGTCGTCGAGGCTGTGGTCATCGTCGGAGCAGCCAGAGAGGCAGTAGTCACATGCGGACATGAAGTCTCGCACGACACTGGAATCACGGAGCCCGGAGAAATCCCAACCGAAGTCAGAGTCGTCCTCTTCCTCGGAACCCGTGGGTCCGTAGGTTGAGACGGCCGTCAGTCAGTCCCAGGTTGACCACATATGGTACCCTGGAAGGTTAGGGTATGCCCTTGCGAAAGCGCTTACCGAAGCAGGGTCGCTTGGTGGATCGGAGCTGAATCTAAAAGGGACAGGGTGGAAAACGGACGATACCTGTTGGTCGATGGACGGTGGTGAAGTCACGTCAGGGACGGAATGCACCGTTATCTCAGGTACGAGGCTAACGCCCAGCAAGTCCTTCGCGAGGGTGCTGGCGTCATCAGTCCGCTTGGGGTTGGCACGTAGCGGGGAAGCGATACCCGTTGTTGTCTCAGGTGCGAGGACAACACTCGACATGTCCCCCGCAGGGGTGCCGGCGTCGTCGACTCGCTCTGGTCCGACAGCCGACGAGGTGCCGCCTCCTGCCTGGCCACGGTTGCCCCGACTCCTCCTCCTCTGGTGAGGAGGATGGCGGGGCAAACCCGGGTGTTCCTCTTCTGCCATGGGGGGAAGTCGTCGTTGAGTTCGCCGCCGCCGGGCGAGCCGACGACCGTCGTTGCTGTCGCGCTGCGAGGGGAGGAGTACCATGTCATAGCTACCGTCGCGGGACATGAACTCGAGACTCCCGAAGCGAAGCACCGTCCCCGGTTGAAGAGGCTGTTGAAGGCTACCCATCTGGAACTCAATGGGAAAGTATTCGTTAACACGCAGCGAGCCCCTACCTGGCGCGCCAACTATCGGCGTTTTGGACCCACGAGGACCGTCAACCGACTAGTGAATTTGTTGCTGCGTGCCCCTGCCCAGATGGGTTGATGCAAGATGGAACACAAGCGAGGTGGAGCATGTGACATGGGAGCAGGCCGCGCAGCATCACTAGCCACCGGACTAGTGGGACCACCAGAGAGAGCAGCAACAGGCGTGGGACCAGTGGGGCCAATAGGCCAAACCGGCTGACAACCCGATGGATGATGGCTCAGGAGGCTCTTCAGCGACACACACATGTCGCTCAAGAAAAAGCCACTCAGTAAAGCCTCGTCACGCGATAGAGCGAGAGGCTGATAGGATCTTAATCATGCCTCATGGAGATCGGTGAGTGTAATATATTAACTTATCTCATATAACTATTATGTGTATTGTTAATGTTTTTGTGTAATGAAGGAATTGGGAGGACCTGTCCTTTGACGGTAAGGGACACCACACTCAGGTTAACCTTACGTTGGGTTCTCTTTGCCGCCTTCACTACCCTGGTATAGTGAAGGTGTCAAACGGTGATACCGACAATGAGGTGCTCGTCAGTACCTGGGACGAGTACAAGTTTAAAAAGGAATGAAACCACACCGACAGACAGGGACTTGTGCGTCATGACTTTTGGGTATGAATTCTTTATTGTTTTTGTTATGTTTCTTAATATTGTAATTCTATGACTTATACCATTGTATTTGTATTCTTTATGTTGTAGCTTCGATATTGGTTGCCTGACGGAGAGGATTACATGGGGCACGCTGAACGTGTGTTCCAAAACAATGTAAAGAAGCTGGTGAAGGATGCCATATACTATGAGAGAATTCAGGCTACAAACCTGTATTTTCAAAATCATCCAGAAGAAGCAGGCCCCTTGAATAAAAAGGAAGGGTCCTCAAAGATATATTTGACTGAGGATCAATATCGTGAGGTTAGTATTCAATTTGTTTTACCCTTTTTATTGATTGTTGTGATTGATATAATATGTAACATTGTGTGTGCAGGTGATGGTTCCATGGATGGCACCCGTGCCTGATGCGTACTATGCTTGGTGTCGATATTGGGCTTCCGAAGGCTTCCAGAAAGCGTCAGTGCATCACAGGCAATGTCGAGGAATGAATCCTAACCACAAGTTTGGCGGTGATGACATGCTCCGAAAAGCTAAAAGAATGGTAAGTTTGATCTAGCTATTTCGATCACCAAATAGTGTGATTGCTTATGAATGTATTTTGTTTATACAGGAAGCTACGCGTGGCCAAAAACCTAGTGACATTGAGGTCTACCAGGAGGGCCACAAAGGACCAGACCCTAACAACCCTGACCAGCTCTGCAGCCAGACAACCACGGATCGACTGGTGAGTTTTGGCCCAAAAGTACAAACGTTTAAAGTATAGAAATTTCTGCATTTGTAAGGTTGAGACGGCCGTCAGTCAGTCCCTGGTTGACCACATATGGTACCCTTGAAGGTTAGGGTATGCCCTTGCGAAAGCGCTTACCGAAGCAGGGTCGCTTGGTGGATCGGAGCTGAATCTAAAAGGGACAGGGTGGAAAACGGACGATACCTGTTGGTCAATGGACGGTGGTGAAGTCGCGTCAGGGACGGAATGCACCGTTATCTCAGGTACGAGGCTAACGCCCAGCAAGTCCTTCGCGAGGGTGCTGTCGTCATCAGTCCGCTTGGGGTTGGCACGTAGCGGGGAAGCGATACCCGTTGTTGTCTCAGGTGCGAGGACAACACTCGACATGTCCCCCGCAGGGGTGCCGGCGTCGTCGACTCGCTCTGGTCCGACAGCCGACGAGGTGCCGCCTCCTGCCTGGCCACGGTTGCCCCGACTCCTCCTCCTCTGGTGAGGAGGGTGGCGGGGCAAACCCGGGTGTTCCTCTTCTGCCATGGGGGGAAGTCGTCGTTGAGTTCGCCGCCGCCGGGCGAGCCGACGACCGTCGTTGCTGTCGCGCTGTGAGGGGAGGAGTACCATGTCATAGCTACCGTCGCGGGACATGAACTCGAGACTCCCGAAGCGAAGCACCGTCCCCGGTTGAAGAGGCTGTTGAAGGCTACCCATCTGGAACTCAATGGGAAAGTATTCGTTAACACGCAGCGAGCCCCTACCTGGCGCGCCAACTATCGGCGTTTCGGACCCGCGAGGACCGTCAACCGACCAGTGAATTTGTTGCTACGTGCCCCTGCCCAGATGGGTTGATGCAAGATGGAACATAAGCGAGGTGGAGCATGTGACATGGGAGCAGGCCGCGCAGCATCACTAGCCACCGGACTAGTGGGACCACCAGAGAGAGCAGCAACAGGCGTGGGACCAGTGGGGCCAATAGGCCAAACCGGCTGACAACCCGATGGATGATGGCTCAGGAGGCTCTTTAGCGACACACACATGTCGCTCAAGAAAAAGCCACTCAGTAAAGCCTCGTCACGCGATAGAGCGAGAGGATGATAGGATCTTAATCATGCCTCATGGAGATCGGTGAGTGTAATATATTAACTTATTGTTGGGGACTTGTTCTCAAATGCTATGAGTTAAGAACAAGGCAACACAGAGAATGTTAAACGATAACGTCCTTCGTCCTTTGAGGCATTATTTCCCTTAGGAAATAACGATCTCCGGACAAAGGTCATGAAGGACGAACCTTCATCATCACAGTATACATTAATGAAAGACGAAGCATATGAAACGTAAAAGATAGCACGAATAATTATATAACATCATTCATTTAACTTTATTATATCATCATAGAGAAATAGAGACAATATCGAATTATAAATGTACCTTCGGCTTGGAAGGAGATGAAAATACAAGTGTGACGCAAAAGCAAATGCCAAGTCAACGTAAATAGTACGGGGGTACTGTTCACCTATTTATAGGCACGGGGTACAACCCATACAGAATTACATACATGCCCTTTACATTTGGTGATAATTCTATAGCACTCTATCGAGGTCTAAATGGCCTTTTCATCTTTAAGTCGGTTCCCTTTTCTGCGAACATGCCGAAGCTTTCCTGCTTCACAGCTTCGGCGCTGTGTCAACCTTTGTAGCTTTTCCCTTTCTGATACGAGTCCGAAGATACCTGCTCACACATTTTAAGCCGCTTCTCCCTTGAAGACCTTCGGCGACGAAGCATAGACCCAACAGTAGCCCCTTTCGCGGTGCTAGATCGTTTTTCGTAACGAGCTTGATCCGTGAAAAAAGTCTCTTAAGCTTCGGGGAGCCGAAGGTCCAAAAAACACCTTCCCTGAGCTCGTTGCCGAGAAACGATTTAATTTCCCAGCACGCAGCGGTCCCACCTTGCAGAGTTTACTGTTTGTCCCTGCGGTCCACCGCGCAGCGAGCGCAAGCGGGTGTGCGCCTGGTGTAAAAACTCTGGCGCTTCGCCTTCTTACCTGCAGCACTATATAAACAGACGAGTAGGTGTGAAGTTACCACAGCATTCATTGCTATTTGCACTGTTTTCCTGCCAAAATTTTTAACCATCGCCGAAGCTTGTCTGTTAGAAACGAACGAAGCTCCAGTTTGAAACCTGCTTCGGAGGAAGAAAATTTTAAAGTTTCACAAGTTCATAATTGAATGGCCA
The DNA here is from genome assembly GCF_902167145.1 of Zea mays. Lineage (NCBI taxonomy): Eukaryota > Viridiplantae > Streptophyta > Magnoliopsida > Poales > Poaceae > Zea > Zea mays. Next base: position 136,258,783 of record NC_050103.1, on the reverse strand, counting down.
GAGTCCGCTCTACCGCCAGGGTTGAGCGCGAGGGGGAGGAAACTGAAGCTTCGGAGACTCTTCCCATCTCCGAAGCCATGCAACGATCGGGTCTAGTGACTTCAGAAAAGATCCCTCATGATGATGCAAAACAAGCAGAACAAGCAATCGCTGAAGCAGAGGAAGAAGATATTGAGGAAACTGATTCCGAAGATGATTACCGCATTGCCATGCCAAGCAAGCCGAGCCACTTGGACTTCGGGAAATCTACTGTTTCGAAGGCTGATTTGTCCAAGATGGTAAAAGCGGGCTTTTTTACTGAAAATCAGAAGAAGTTGTTGCGCTTCGGTGGAGAAGAGACTACCCCGAAGCCAGAGAAGGATGAGATTGTTATTTTTAAAAGTTTTCTAAAGGCTGGATTAAGGTTCCCCCTACATGGGATTATTGGAGAGGTACTGAAGAGGTTCGGTATCTATTTTCATCAGCTGACCCCTAACGCTATCGTTAGGCTTATTGTTTATATCTGGGCACTCCGAAGCCAAGCAGTGGAACCATTTGCAGACAGCTTCTGCCGGGTTCACGAGCTACATTATCAAACAAAGGCTAGAAAAGATGGATTACACGATAATTTTGGTTGCTATAACTTTGCCTATCGGAAAACTACAAAGTTCCCTGTAATTAGCTACCGAAGCAAGTGGGCAGCAGGCTGGAAATCAGAGTGGTTCTATGTCAAGGTTGATGACGACAAGGAAAAGCTTGTACAAAGCCCGCTGGAATTAATCTTCGGAGAAACCCGACCTCGCTGCAATATGACACCCGAAGGTCCAACACAACAAGCAATGAGTGAATTCAGAATTATTGCAGAGCATATCAGCACAAGGGACCTGGTTCAAGAGTTTTTAGCATTCAAAGTTTTTCCCAGTTTGAGAGAATGGGAAATGCCGAAGCTACAGGGGGAAAAGAAAGAAGGTGAACTCGTACGCTTACCTTACTATTTCAAGTTTAAAAAGTACTTTAAAGCACCTTGCCAAGAGTGGCTAGATACGATTGAAGCAATGTGTAATGAAATACTTGGCAATTATTCCAAAAAAGAAGATCAATTGATGACCGCAGCCTTCGGCACTCGTCCGAAACGAAGGCTAAATCGAGTGTTGGACGCCTTGGGTTTCGAATACCCAGACTACGAAAATCTGAACAAAGGTGCCGGAGGCCAAAAAAGAAAAAGGGTAACTGAAGCCTTAGATGAAGGTGAAAAAGAGCCAGTAACGAAGAAAATTCCGAAGAAAAGGAAAGCTTCTTCTCCGAAGCAACAAATATCCGAAGCAGAAGAAACTCCCGCATCACCTTCTGCTGCTGTTGTTGAGGAAATTCTGAAGGTAATGACTGAATCCTTACCTGCGAAGCTAAGTCCACTGGGTCCTCAACTGACAAAGTTTTTTCAGAAGGACAAGGAGCCCGAGAAATCGAAGAAAACAATCAAGGCAAGGAAACAAAGAATCATTACCGTGACAGAGGTAATTGACAAAACGCCGCCAAGAGCTTCGGCCCAAAAAACACGAGCAGCTTTAGAGGGGGCAGATATTGAAATTGCACCTTCGGAGGCCGCAGCCGCCGAAGTTACCTCAGCTGAAGATTTGAATTTAGAGAGCACAATTGAACATATTGACCAAATGCTGCTAGACATGGCTGCAGAAGAAGTTGCCACTGCTGCCGAAGAGACTGTGACCGCAGCGTCACAGAAAGGAAAAGAAATTGCTGATGAAGCTTCAGAAAACGAAGCCTTCGCGTTCCAAAACTTAGTTGGAGAACATCTAACAAAAGCTGAAATAGAAGAGCTTAAAGAGTATGCCCAATCCTGTGGATACAAACCTGGGGCACTCCTCTTCGGAGGCGTTGATGACGAGAAATTAGAGTGTATTCGGGACCAAACAGGGGCCAAAGTTATCAGTACTCTGTCCAAGAGTATTGGATTCCCGAAGCTAGAAACAGACATCAGCCGCTACCGACGACAACATGTCGTTGGTAGTTTATTTTACTCCAACTTCAAGGTGAATGACTTGTCCCTTAACCTTTATTGCTTCTAATAAAAACATGTCTGACGAAGGTTGTGTTTGTGTAGAGTATGTTATTGAGCAAAGCCTTGCAAATGCAGCAAGATCTTGAAGATAAAAAGCATGAAATTATAATCGGAAATTTGGAAAACAAAATAAAGGAGCAATCAGATGCTTTTGAGAAAAAGAACTTTGAGCTCCAGACAGCCGAAGGCTTACTGGCGGAAGCTGAAGCAAAAATATCAGAACTGAACTCGAAGCTTCTCCGCCAGTCTGAGCAGTTCGAACGAGAAAAACAAGATCTCAATGCAAAACTTGAAGCCGAAGCTCAGCAAAATTCGGATTTGAGAAAACTACTGACAAATCTTCAAGAAAAATGCCTGGAATTTAGCAACAAGTGCATTCAACGACTAAGAAAGATTTTTTACTCGGTTGGAGCTAGCAGCGAAAAATTTACCCCCTCAGCTGAAGATCTGCCAAAAACCTTCGAACACATTGAGGGGGAGATTGACGAGCTCGACGAAGTCATAGCTGGGCATGGTGACTTCTGTGCCTGGGTGGCTTCTCGAGGGACTGCTGCAGCCTTCATGAAGGCTGGCTGTGATCATGGGAAAATTGTCAATAGGGCAAATTTTACTTTGTCACCATCAATCCTGGATGACATCCCTGATCTCGCCCGAAGCATCTCGAATCGATTTGTAAAAATGATATGGACAAAAGGTGGTCGAGAGAAAGCTGGAGACGAAGCTCGTAGCCACCTTGATCCAGTAAGAAATCATACCTTGTGCTTACCTTTTCCTGTAAACTTGATTCTGACTTCCAACGACCTTATTCATGTAGGATGATGAAGCCGAAGCTGATGATCAAAAATAACGCCGAAGCCGAAGCTCCTTGGAGATTTAGATAGTAGACTGCAGACAGTACTTGAAAAACTTTTGAGATAACTTTTTGTAAATGTAAACAAAAACTTGTTTTTAATGTATGCTGTTCATACCTTGTAATATATCCTTAACCTTTCACTGATGTATGAGAAATGCTTTGATGTGGACGAAATTTCCTTTTTTGAGCCAAAGGCGAAAAAACACCTTCCCTTCTTTTCGTACGCAACGAAGCATAGAAAACAACATTTTCCTTTTTTCCGAAGCTCTCCTTCATAGAAAACAACATTTTCCTTTTCTCCGAAGCTCTCCTTCATAGAAAACAACATTTTCCTTTTTTCCGAAGCTCTCCTTCATAGAAAACAACATTTTCCTTTTCTCCGAAGCTCTCCTTCATAGAAATTTTTCCCTTTCTTTTTTCTCTTCTTGCCGAAGCAACCATTTTATGCGATGAAGATGATTATCCTACATATGCCTAGATGAATGTTTATGAATGCAAATGCTATGATGTAATGTGATGTGCAAATGAATGGCCAAACACGTATCCGAAGCCATATTCATAGCCATTATGTTCTTAAAAACAATCACACCTCAGCTCTGCATTCCCTTAGGAACGACTTTGGAGCTTCTTCGCCTTTACTTTTGGCGGAATCAGCGTTGACTTTTCGCTGTAAGCTCTGCATTCCCTTAGGAACGTCTTTGGAGCTTCTTCGCCTTTACTTTTGGCGGAATCAGCGTTGACTTTTCGCTGTAAGCTCTGCATTCCCTTAGGAACGTCTTTGGAGCTTCTTTTTTTTTTCTTTTTGGCACTCGATGGTGCATTCTCAGCTTTTACATTTACATTCTTTGGGGGATTTTGCTCTTATAGAACTAAAAAAGAAAATTACACGTGATGGCCCCATTAAAAACCTTTCTCCCCCTTCGGAAAGGAAAAGGGTGCCATGAAAGAAGAACTAAAAAAATAAAAAATATGAAAAATTACATCGAATTATACATAATATCGCCGAAGCTCATCCGCATTCCAAGATCTAGGAATGTCATTGCCGTCCATATCTTTCAATCTGTATGAACCGGGTCTTGACGAAGATGCTACTAAGAAAGGCCCGTCCCATTTCAACTGCAATTTGCCCACTGTTTCCGAGTTGGCCACCCTCCGAAGCACCAAGTGCCCTGGCCCAATATTTTTTAGCCGAACCTTTCTATCCCGCCATTTAACTGTTTCAGCTTGATATTTATTGATATTCTCCACGGCTTGCAGTCTGATCCCTTCTAAAGCATCTTTTTCTATAGAATAAGCAGCTTCGGAATCTGATTCTGCCGAAGCTACTATCCTTATTGATCCGGTTTTAGCTTCCTCTGGAGTTATTGCTTCGTCACCGAATAACAACTTGAATGGAGTGAAGCCTGTAGACCTTGATGTTGTCGTGTTGTGGCTCCACACCACTTTGATTAACTGGTCTGGCCATTTTCCTCTGGGTTGATTGAAGATTAACTTCATTATTCCTGTCATTATAATGCCGTTGGCTCTTTCAACGAGTCCATTTGACTCCGGGTGCCTAACTGATGCAAAATGGATCTTCGTACCAATTTGGTCACAGAAATCCCTGAAAGCTTCGGAGTCAAACTGTGTTCCATTGTCCACAGTGATAGCCTTTGGCACCCCGAAACGACAAACAATATTTTGCCAGAAAAACTTTTGGACGGTAGCCGAAGTTATTGTGGCTAAAGGCTTCGCCTCAATCCATTTAGAAAAATATTCCACAGCTACTACAACATACCTCAGGTTCCCTTGGGCCGGTGGTAACGGACCTAACAAGTCAAGGCCCCACCTTTGCAATGGCCAAGTGGGTTGTATGAGCTGTGTTAAGGACGAAGGTTGTTTTTGATCTCTTGCACATTTCTGACAACCTTCGCACTTTTGAACCAATTCTGCTGCATCCGAAGCTGCCTTCGGCCAGTAAAACCCTTGACGGAAAACTTTTCCAAGTAACGGCCTAGATCCGATGTGAGATCCACACAGGCCTGCATGTATTTCTTTCATTAACTCTATACCTTCGGTTCTGGATAAACATTTGAGCAGCGGAGCACAAACTCCATGTTTGTACAACTCCCCTTCTATCATGACATATGGACGAGCTCTTGCCTCTATCCTCTTGTTATAAGCTTCGTCATCTGAAAGAAATTTACCCTGAAGGTAAGAGATGATCTCGGTTCTCCAATCTTCGCTAAAAACAGGAGATATATTAAGAACTGCTCTTTCAAGAAGTTCCACCGAAGGTGCTTTTATTGTTTCGAAGAACACATCCGAAGGTAAAGGCAGCCCCTGTGCTGCTGACTTAGCTAGCAGATCAGCATGCTCATTTTGTCCTCGAGGGATATTCTTGACAGAAAACCCTTCGAAGGAAGCTTCGACTCTTCGAACCATATCCAGATATTTTTCAAGCTTCGGATCCTTAGCCTTACAACTTTTGTCAATATGACCCGAAACAACCTGGGAATCAGTTTTAAGTATGGCCCTTCTGATTCCCATTGCTTTTAACTTCCGAAGACCTAGAACCAATGCTTCGTATTCAGCAATGTTATTTGTGCAATTAAAATCAAGCTTTGCCGCATAACAAATTTTGACTTTGGAAGGTGAAACCAACACAGCAGCCGCTCCTGCTCCGAAGGTTCCCCAAGATCCATCACAAAACACTGTCCAGGCTTCGTTGTCTTTATTCGTTTCCTCCTCCTGAGTCCCTGGCGTCCAATCAGCAATAAAGTCTGCCAGCGCCTGTGACTGAATCGAAGATCTATGAACATATTCAATACAAAATTCATTGAGCTCTGCAGCCCATTTTCCAATCCTTCCAGTAGCTTCTCGATTCCTCATAATATCCTTCAGAGGTTGTGATGAAGGAACAATTATGTTGTAAGCTTGGAAATAGTGCCGAAGCTTCCTGGAGGCCATCAAGACAGCATACAATACCTTCTCCAGCTCTGTATAATTTTTCTTTGACAAACTAAGAACCTCGGATACAAAATATATTGGGGCCTGCCTCTTGACTTGACCATCAAGCTTCTCCTGGACAAGCGCTGCACTTACCGCTGAGTGCGAAGCTGCCACATATAATAACAAAGGAGCCCCTGGCATTGGTGGAGTCAATGTTGTTAGATCTATTAAATACTGTTTTAGCTCTTCAAAGGCCTTCTGTTGGATTGGTCCCCATTGAAAGACTTCGGCTGACTTCAGTACTTCGAAGAATGGTAAGTTTCTCTCTGCTGATCTGGATATGAATCTATTGAGAGATGCCAATCTTCCTGTCAATCTTTGAGCCCCCTTCTTTGTAGTTGGTGGCTCCATCCGAAGTATAGCTTCAATTTTACTTGGATTAGCTTCAATCCCCTTTGTTGAAACCAAGCATCCAAGAAATTTCCCCTTCTTCACTCCGAAGACGCATTTTTCTGGATTTAACTTTAAGCCAGCTTGCCTGAAACTGGCGAAGGTCTCCTGCAGATCAGCAATATGATTCTCCTGCTTCGTGCTTTTGACAATGATGTCATCAACATAAGTTAGCACGTTTCTGCCTATTTGAGATTGGAGAACCTTCGCAGTCATTCGGCTGAAACTTCCTCCAGCGTTTTTGAGCCCCTCAGGCATCCGAAGATAGCAATATGTGCCACTTGGAGTTATGAAGCTAGTCTTCGGCTCATCTTCCTGCTTCATCCAAATTTGGTGATAGCCTGAATAACAGTCTAACAGACTCATAAGCTCTGAAGAAGCTGCTGCATCAACTAAAGAATCTATCCTTGGTAGTGGGAATTCATCCTTCGGGCAAGCTTTGCTAAGATCTGTAAAATCGATGCACATTCGCCACTTGCCATTGGCCTTTTTTACCATAACAGTGTTAGCCAGCCATTCTGGGTACTTCACTTCTCTGATAACTCCTGCACTGAGGAGTCTTTTGACTTCGTTGCGAGCACCTTCGGCCTTATCATCTGACATTTTCCGAAGCCTTTGCTTTCTGGGTCTGAAGGATGGATCGACATTGAGTGAGTGCTCGATAACATCTCTATTAACTCCGCAGAGATCATTGGCTGACCATGCAAAAACATCCTTGTTATTGAACAAAAACCTTATCAAGGTTTTCTCCTGCTCTTCGGATAACTGAGAGCCTAACAGCACCTTCTGCTCTGCTATGTCCTCACATAAGAGCATAGGCTTCGGCTGGTCTGCTGAAGCTGCTTTCTCCCTTCTGAATTTGTACTGTTCACAAGCTTCAGCTCCATCGATGTTATGGATTGCTTTTGAGTCAGTCCAATTACCTTTGGCCCTTCTTGCAGCTTCCTGACTTCCATGGATAGCGATGGGTCCCTGATCCGAAGGTATCTTCATGCAAAGATAAGCAGGATGAAGGATTGCTTCGAAGGCATTGAGAGTACCACGACCAATAATTGCATTGTAAGGGTATTCCATGTCGACAATGTCAAACACAACTTGCTCAGTTCTAGTGTTATTGATGAACCCGAAGGTCACTGACATGGTGATCTTGCCCAATGCTACAATCTGTCTTCCTCCGAAGCCACAGAGAGGATGTGTAGCATCATGAATCTTATCTTCTGGCTCTTGCATTTGTCTGAAGGCCTTAGCAAATATGATGTCAGCTGCACTGCCTGTGTCAACCAAGACATTGTGGACCAGAAATCCTTTGATAACACAAGAGATAACCATGGCATCGTTGTGTGGGTAATCTTTGAGCTGAAGGTCCTCTTGGGAGAAGGTAATAGGAATGTGAGACCATCTTGACTTGATGAAGGGTCCTTGCACCCCAACATGCTGTACCCTTCTCTGTGCTTCCTTCTTCTGTTTCTTGTTAGCTGGCTCTGAGGACGAGCCACCTGTGATTGGGAGCACCAGCTTCGGGTCCGAAGCAGCTCCAGCTTGGTCGTTGAACGAAGCCATCAGCTCAAAAAGTGGAAGTGAGTTCACCGGAGGTGGGCGCCAATGTTGGGGACTTGTTCTCAAATGCTATGAGTTAAGAACAAGGCAACACAGAGAATGTTAAACGATAACGTCCTTCGTCCTTTGAGGCATTATTTCCCTTAGGAAATAACGATCTCCGGACAAAGGTCATGAAGGACGAACCTTCATCATCACAGTATACATTAATGAAAGACGAAGCATATGAAACGTAAAAGATAGCACGAATAATTATATAACATCATTCATTTAACTTTATTATATCATCATAGAGAAATAGAGACAATATCGAATTATAAATGTACCTTCGGCTTGGAAGGAGATGAAAATACAAGTGTGACGCAAAAGCAAATGCCAAGTCAACGTAAATAGTACGGGGGTACTGTTCACCTATTTATAGGCACGGGGTACAACCCATACAGAATTACATACATGCCCTTTACATTTGGTGATAATTCTATAGCACTCTATCGAGGTCTAAATGGCCTTTTCATCTTTAAGTCGGTTCCCTTTTCTGCGAACATGCCGAAGCTTTCCTGCTTCACAGCTTCGGCGCTGTGTCAACCTTTGTAGCTTTTCCCTTTCTGATACGAGTCCGAAGATACCTGCTCACACATTTTAAGCCGCTTCTCCCTTGAAGACCTTCGGCGACGAAGCATAGACCCAACACTTATCTCATATAACTATTATGTGTATTGTTAATGTTTCTGTGTAATGAAGGAATTGGGAGGACCTGTCCTTTGACGGTAAGGGACACCACACTTAGGTTAACCTTACGTTGGGTTCTCTTTGCCGCCTTCACTACCCTGGTATAGTGAAGGTGTCAAACGGTGATACCGACAATGAGGTGCTCGTCAGTACCTGGGACGAGTACAAGTTTAAAAAGGAATGAAACCACACCGACAGACAGGGACTTGTGCGTCATGACTTTTGGGTATGAATTCTTTATTGTTTTTGTTATGTTTCTTAATATTGTAATTCTATGACTTATACCATTGTATTTGTATTCTTTATGTTGTAGCTTCGATATTGGTTGCCTGACGGAGAGGATTACATGGGGCACGCTGAACGTGTGTTCCAAAACAATGTAAAGAAGCTGGTGAAGGATGCCATATACTATGAGAGAATTCAGGCTACAAACCTGTATTTTCAAAATCATCCAGAAGAAGCAGGCCCCTTGAATAAAAAGGAAGGGTCCTCAAAGATATATTTGACTGAGGATCAATATCGTGAGGTTAGTATTCAATTTGTTTTACCCTTTTTATTGATTGTTGTGATTGATATAATATGTAACATTGTGTGTGCAGGTGATGGTTCCATGGATGGCACCCGTGCCTGATGCGTACTATGCTTGGTGTCGATATTGGGCTTCCGAAGGCTTCCAGAAAGCGTCAGTGCATCACAGGCAATGTCGAGGAATGAATCCTAACCACAAGTTTGGCGGTGATGACATGCTCCGAAAAGCTAAAAGAATGGTAAGTTTGATCTAGCTATTTCGATCACCAAATAGTGTGATTGCTTATGAATGTATTTTGTTTATACAGGAAGCTACGCGTGGCCAAAAACCTAGTGACATTGAGGTCTACCAGGAGGGCCACAAAGGACCAGACCCTAACAACCCTGACCAGCTCTGCAGCCAGACAACCACGGATCGACTGGTGAGTTTTGGCCCAAAAGTACAAACGTTTAAAGTATAGAAATTCCTGCATTTGTAAGGTTGTGAATGATGTATAGGCGACATATGGGGAGGAGATGTTTCGTCGCCATGGCCCTGACTTGGACTGGCGACATGAACCGGTGGATCCCTCGGTGGTGTACGCAAGTGGTGGTGGAAAAGCGCATGGACGGTAAGCTCTAACTTACGAAATTATATGGTTGACACTAAATTGATTATGCAGTAATCACAATTTTGGAATCACTTATAGATACACACTTTTCGATGGATTCATTGCCTCGTCGTCGGTGAGATCTTAGAGGACGGGTTCGTCTTCCCATAGCTCATTGTTGGGACCATGCTTCGTCGCCGAAGGTCTTGCAGAAAGGAAACAGCTTCGGCTGAAGCTGCTTGAATGAAATGCCGAAGGTATCATTCATGAAGCTTCGGTATTACAGCATGTCCGAAGATGAGGGATCGAACCGACTTAAAGATAGAATGACCCTTTAGTCCATAAGGGTCTGAGTCAATGTTGTAAACTTTTATGAGGGGCATGATTGTAATTCCTCACAGGCTGTGCCCTGTGCCTATAAATAGTGAACAGTATTCCTTTACTGTTCACGCATTCCTGTAATTGCAAACGCATCACTCGGGAATTATTGTTTGTCAAGGCAAAGGTATAAATGTACTTAAACGTTATATTCAAACATCTTAGATTCATATAATAAGATATGTGAACAATATTTTAATGTTTTACATTGCACATTACTTTGTATTATCTTTGTAATTTTAATTACGAAGGTGAAACCTTCGTAATATTCTGCTCATGGTCTTTGTCCGAAGTTCATTAAATCCTTGGGGAAATAATGCTTCAGCGGACGAAGGGCATTAATATTTAACATTTTATGTTGCCTTGTTCTTAATTCATAGCATTTGAGAGCAAGTCCCCAACATTGGCGCCCACCTCCGGTGAACTCACTTCCACTTTTTTGAGCTGATGGCTTCGTTCAACAATCAAGCTGGAGCTGCTTCGGCTTCGAAGCTGGTACTCCCGATAACAGGCGGTTCATGCTCAGAGCCAGCCAACAAGCAGCAGAAGAAGGAGGCACACAGAAGGGTACAACATGTCGGGGTGCAAGGACCCTTCATCAAGTCAAGATGGTCTCACATTCCAATTACCTTCTCTCAAGAGGATCTTCAACTCAAGGATTACCCACACAACGATGCTATGATTATCTCTTGTGTGATCAAAGGATTTCTGGTCCATAATGTTTTGGTTGATACAGGCAGCACAACTGATATCATATTTGTTAAGGCCTTCAGACAGATGCAAGAGCCCGAGGACAAAATCCATGATGCCACACATCCCCTTTGTGGCTTCGGAGGAAGACAGATCGTAGCACTTGGAAAAATCACAATGCCAGTAACCTTCGGATTCATTAACAACACAAGGACTGAACAAGTTGTATTTGATATTGTTGACATGGAATACCCTTACAATGCAATCATTGGTCGTGGTACTCTCAATGCCTTCGAAGCAATTCTTCATCCAACTTATCTTTGCATGAAGATACCTTCGGACCAAGGGCCCATTGCTATTCATGGAAGTCAGGAAGCTGCCAGAAGGGCCGAAGGAAATTGGACAGACTCAAAAGCAATCCATAATATAGATGGAGCTGAAGCTTGTGAACAATACAAGTTCAGAAGGGAAAAAGCTGCTTCGGCTGATCAGCCGAAGCCCATGCTCTTATGTGAGGACATAGCAGAGCAGAAGGTGCTATTGGGATTTCAATTGTCCGAAGAGCAGGAGAAAACCTTAATAAGGTTTTTGTTCAACAATAAAGATGTTTTTGCTTGGTCAGCTAATGATCTTTGCGGAGTTAACAGAGATCTTATTGAGCACTCGCTCAATGTTGATCCATCCTTCAGACCCAGAAAGCAGAGGCTTCGGAATATGTCTGATGACAAGGCCGAAGGTGCTCGGAATGAAGTGAAAAGACTCCTCAGTGCCGGAGTTATCAGAGAGGTAAAATACCCAGAATGGCTGGCTAACACTGTTATGGTAAAGAAGGCCAATGGTAAATGGAGGATGTGTATTGATTTTACTGATCTCAATAAGGCCTGTTCGAAGGACGAGTTCCCATTGCCAAGGATAGATTCCCTAGTTGATGCAGCAGCTTCATCAGAGCTTATGAGTCTGCTGGATTGTTATTCAGGCTATCACCAAATTTGGATGAAGAAGGAGGATGAACCGAAAACCGGCTTCATAACCCCTAGTGGAACATATTGTTACCTTCGGATGCTTGAGGGGCTTAAGAATGCTGGAGGAAGCTTCAGCAGAATGACAACGAAGGTTCTTCATTCCCAGATAGGCAGAAATGTGCTAACTTATGTTGATGATATCATTGTAAAAAGCACGAAGAAAGATAATCACATTGCTGACCTGCAGGAGACCTTCGCTAATTTTAGACAGGCTGGTTTAAAGTTGAACCCAGAAAAATGTGACTTCGGAGTGAAGGAAGGGAAATTTCTTGGCTGTCTAGTCTCAACAAAAGGAATTGAGGCTAATCCAAACAAAATCGAAGCTATCCTTCGAATGGAACCACCAAGTACAAAGAAGGGGCTCAAAGATTGACAGGAAGACTGGCATATCTCAATAGATTCATATCTAGATCAGCAGAGAGAAATTTACCATTTTTCGAAGTGCTGAAGTCAGCCGAAGTTTTTCAATGGGGACCAGTCTAGCAGAGAGCCTTCGAAGAGCTGAAGCAATATTTGATAGATCTAACAACACTAACTCCACCAACGCCAGGGGCTCCTTTGTTGTTATATGTGGCAGCTTCGCACTCAGCGGTAAGTGCAGCACTTGTCCAGGAGAAGCTTGAAGGCCAAATCAAAAAGCAGGCCCCAATATACTTTGTATCCGAAGTTCTTAGTTTATCAAAGAAAAATTATACAGAATTGGAGAAGGTACTGTATGCTGTTTTGGTGGCCTCCAGGAAGCTTCGGCATTATTTTCAAGCTTACAATATAAGTGTTCCTTCTTCACAACCGTTGAAGGATATTATGAGAAATCGAGAAGCTACTAGAAGGATTGGAAAATGGGCTGCAGAGCTCAATGAATTTTGTATTGATTATGTGCATAGGTCTTCGATTCAATCCCAAGCGTTGGCAGACTTCATTGCTGACTGGACGCCAGGGGCTCAACAGGAAGAAACGAATAAAGATGCCGAAGTATGGACAGTGTTTTGCGATGGGTCTTTGGGAACCTTCGGAGCAGGAGCAGCTGCTGTGTTGGTTTCACCTTCCAAAGTTAAAACTTGTTATGCGACAAGACTTGATTTCAGTTGCACAAACAATATTGCTGAGTACGAAGCTCTGCTCTTGGGTCTTCGGAAGTTAAAGGCAATGGGAATCAGAAGGGCCATTCTTAAAACTGATTCCCAAGTTATTTCTGGTCATATTGACAAGAGCTACAAAGCAAGAGATCCGAAGCTTGAAAAATATTTAGATACAGTCCGAAGGATTGAGGCTTCCTTCGAAGGATTCTCTGTTAAAAATATTCCTCGTGGAGAAAATGAATATGCTGATCTATTAGCCAAGTCAGTAGCACAGGGGCTGCCCTTACCTTCGGAAGTATTTTTCGAAACAATAAAAGCACCTTCGGTCAAGCTTCTTGAAAGAGCGGTCCTCAACATATCCCCTGTCTATAGTGAAGATTGGAGAACCGAAATCATCTCTTTCCTTCAGGGTAATTTTCTTTCAGATGACGAAGCTTATAACAGGAGGATAGATGCAAGAGCTCGACCATATGTCATAATAGAAGGGGAACTATACAAGCGTGGGGTCTGTTCCCCGTTACTCAAGTGTTTATCCAGAGCCGAAGGCGTAGAATTGATGAAGGAAATACACGCAGGTCTGTGTGGATCTCACATTGGATCTAGGCCTTTGCTCGGAAAAGTTTTTCGTCAAGGATTTTATTGGCCAAAGGCAGCTTCGGATGCAGCGGATTTAGTCCAAAAGTGCGAAGGTTGTCAGAAATGTGCAAGAGATCAAAAACAACCTTCGTCTTTAACTCAATTAATACAACCCACTTGGTCGTTGCAAAGGTGGGGCCTTGATTTGCTAGGTCCATTACCACCAGCACAGGGGAACTTAAGATATGTTGTAGTGGCAGTGGAATATTTTTCTAAGTGGATTGAAGCAAAGCCTTTAGCCACAATAACTTCGGTTACTATTCAAAAGTTTTTCTGGCAGAATATTGTTTGTCGCTTCGGAGTGCCGAAGGCCATTACTGTGGATAATGGGACACAGTTTGATTCTGAAGCTTTCAGAGAATTTTGTGATCAAATTGGCACGAAAATCTATTTTGCATCAGTTCGACATCCGGAGTCAAACGGACTTGTTGAAAGAGCTAATGGGATCATTATGACAGGAATAATGAAGTTAATCTTCAATCAGCCCAGGGGAAAGTGGCCAGATGAATTAATCAAAGTAGTGTGGAGCCATAATACAACAGTGTCAAGATCAACAGGCTTTACGCCATTCAAACTATTGTTTGGTGACGAGGCAATAACCCCGGAAGAAGCCAAAGCAGGATCAATAAGAACAGTAGCTTCGGCAGAAGGCGAAGACGAAGCTGATTACTCTGTGGAAAAAGATGCTATAGAAGGGATCAGGCTTTAAGCTGTGGAAAACATCAACAAATATCAAGCCGAAACAATAAAATGGCGTGACAGAAAGGTTAGGCTGAAGAACATTGAACCAGGACACTTGGTGCTTCGAAGAGTAGCCAACCCTGACACAATAGGCAAATTACAGCAGAAGTGGGAAGGACCTTTTTTTGGTAGTATCTTCGTCAAGACCCGGTTCCTACAGATTGAAGGATATGGACGGCAACGACATTCCTAGATCTTGGAATGCGGATGAGCTTCGGCGATATTATGTTTAATTTGTTGTAATTTTTTCTATTCTTTTTTGTGGCACCCTTTTCCTTTTCAAAGGGGGGAAAGGTTTTTAATGGGGCCACAACATGTAATTTTTCTTTTCCGTATTTCAATTCTATAAGAGTGATATCCCCCAAAAAATGTAAATGTAAATGCAAAGGAAAAAGAAAAGAAAACAGGGAGAAGCTCAAAAGTCGTTTCTAAGGGAATGCAGAGCTTACAGCGAAAAATAAACGCTGATTCCGCTGAAAGTAAAAGGCGAAGAAGCTCCTAAGGGAGGCTTACAACGAAAAATAAACGCTGATTCCGCTGAAAGTAAAAGGCGAAGAAGCTCCTAAGGGAGGCTTACAGCGAAAAGTCAGCGCTGATACACCGAAAAGTAAACGGTGGAGCCGAAAAGTAAACGGCAAAAAGATTTGAATCATTCCTAAGGGGATGAAGGGCTATGATTATGATTTTTGAATATGTGTTTCGATATTCATTTGCACGATACATTACATCATGTCATTTGCATTCATAAACATTCATTTAGACATATATAGAATCATCATCATCATACCACACAAAAAGATAGATGCTTCGGCAATGAGGAAAAACTTTGAAGAAAGAGGAAAATTTTCATGCTTCGTTGTGTACGAAAAGAAGGGAAGGTGTTTTTCGCCTTCGGCTCAAAAGTGTAGTTTCGTTCACAGCAAAGCAGATTCTACACGGATAAAGGAGACAAGATATATTACAAGGTATGTACAAATTTACATAAGTTTTTTCCATAATTATATTACAAGGATCTCTCCAGAGTTTTTTGCAGGAAAGTCTATTATAACAACTATTAAGCTTCAGGTCGTCATACTTCAGCTTCGTCATCCTGCGCATGTTAAAGAACAAAATAAGAAAGGTGCAAATTTCAAGGAGAAGGTAAAAGTAATAAATATAAGTTTCTCATTGGCTTAAGGTGGCTTCGAGCTTCGTCACCAGCCATTTTTCGCCCGCCATTTACCCAAATTTGGGTCATAAATCTATTTCCGATGCTTCGGGCTAAGCTTGGGATATCAACCAAATCTGCTGCTGACAAGTTGAAGTTTGGCCTATTCACAATCTTTCCGTGCGTACAGCCAGCCTTCAGAAAAGCGGTAGTTGTGCCTCAAGAAGCTACCAGGGCGCAGAAGTCGGCATGCCCACCAGTAACTTCGTCAAGAGCATCAACCTCGCCTTCAATATGTTCCAAGGTGCTGGGCAGGTTTTCGGCTGAAGGTGAAAATTTTTCAGAACTGGCTCCGATAGAATGAAATACGTCCTTCAGCCGCTGCACGCATTGGCTGCCGAAATTTAGGCATTTATCTTGGAGATCCTTCAATGATTTTTGCAAATTTGAATTTTTCTCGATCTCAGTCTTGAGACTTGCTTCTAGCTTCTCCTTTTCTTGCTCATATTTTTCTGACTTTTTGAGTAATTCATTCTTTAAACTGTCATTTTCGGCTTGAACCTCAGCCAAGGAGCCTTCCATAGACTGAATAACAAAGTCTTTCTTTTCTAGGGCACCTTCGTGTTCTTTAGCTATGATTTCAAGGTCTTGAATGGTGAAGTCCTTCTTCTTCAGAACAGCTTCGTAATTTTCAACTTTTTCTTCTAAATCTTTGATGATAGCTTTATTCTTTTCTTCTTCAAGATCTTGTTGCATTTTTAGCACTTTACTTAATAGTATACTCTACCAAAACAACCTTCGTCAGAAAACGATATAAAAATAATAATAAAATAATAATAATATTTTTACCTTAAAATTAGCATAGAGCAGGCTACCAGCGATATGTTGTCGCTGGTACCTGCAAAGGTCCGCTTCTATCTTCGGCAGGCCAACGCTTTTGGAGAAGGTTCTAACAACTTTGGCTTCGGTGCGATTCCGAAGGCATCTTAGCTTCCCTTCGTTGACTCCACCAAATAGCATAGACCCTGGTTTATATCCGCAGGATATGGCATATTTCTTCAGCTCTTCTTTTTCAGCACTTGTTAAATCTTGTCCAAGTAAATCTTGAAAGTTAAAATTTTCTTCTTCCAAAATGTCTTCAACCTGCTATTTTCCCTTTTCAGTAGCTGTGTTCACCGCAGCCACATCAGCTTCTTCTTCAGCCATTTTCAGAAGAATATTGTCAATAACTTCCAGTGTGGTTTCCAGGTTTGATTCTTCGGTGGCCCCGGCTTCGGCTCCGGTAGCTTCGGCTCCGGTAGTTTCGGCGGCTTCGGCTCCGGTAGCTTCGGCTCCGGCAGTTGCAATTTCAGTGATTTCAGCCCCGGTAGTTTCGGCTACGGCGGCTTCGGCTTCGGCGGTCTCGGCAATAACAAATTTTGACGCCGATACTGGTGGCGGCGTCTGATGAATCACATCTGTCACTTGGATAATTCTATGTTTTTTCGGCTTTGCAAGACTTTCTGCTGCCGAAGCTTCTTTGTCCTTCTGAAAAAACTTCGTCAGTTCCGGTGCCAGCGGACTTAGCTTGACAGGCAAAGATTCAGTCATTACCTTCAGAATTTCTTCTACTTCGGCAGCAGAAGGTGTCGCAGGAACTTCCTCATCTCGAACCAATCTCTCTGGTTCTGGAGATACAGGCTTCGGAGATGCAGCTTCTCTTTTTCTTGTAGCAGCTACCTTCGGTTCAAACTTTTCTTTCTTCTTTTTTGGTTGATCTTCGTCGTCTTTAATCAAAGTGCCTGCTACTCTTTTCCTTTTCTGCCCTTCGGCACCCTTATCGAGCCGCCCATAATCAGGATATTCAAAGCCTATAACATCAAGCACTCTGTTTAGCCTTCGTTTCGGCCGGGTGCCGAAGGCTGCTGTCATCAATTGATCCTCTTTTTTAGAATAATTCCCAAGAATTTCAGTACTCATCACTTTGATTGTTTTGAGCCATTCTTGGCAGGGTGCTTTAAAATATTTCTTGAACTTATAGTGGTAGGGCAAGCGGACAAGCTCCCCCTCCTTCTTCTTTCTTTCGAGCTTCGGCATAGCCCATTCCTTCATAGTTGGAAATATTTTGAATGCCAGAAATTCCTGCACTAAATCTCTAGTGCCAATGTGCTCTGCAATAATCCTGAATTCAGCCAACGCGATTTGGGTTGGACGTTCTGGTGTCATACTGCATTGGGGTCTGGTCTCTCCGAAGATCAGTTCAAGCGGACTCTGTACCAGCTTCTCCTTGTCATCGTCAACTTTGACGTAGAACCATTCCGATTTCCAGCCTACCGGCCACTTGCTTCGGTAGCTGATCACAGGAAATTTTGTAGTTTTCCGATAGGCAAAATTGTAACAACCAAAATTTTCATGTAACCCATCCTTTCTGGCCTTGGTTTGGTAATGTAGCTCGTGCACTCGGCAGAAACCTTCGGAAAATGGTTCCACCCCCTGGCTTCGGAGAGCCCAAATATAAACACTAAGCCTAACAATAGCGTTAGGAGTTAGTTGATGAAGATAGATCCCAAACTTCTTTAGCACATCAGCAATCATCCTATTCAAAGGAAATCTCAAACCAGCTTTGAGGAAACTCTTGAAAATCACTATTCCATCTTTCTGTGGCTTCGGGGTAGTCTCTTCTCCACCAAAGCGAATCAGCTTTTTCTCATCTTCGCTAAAGTAGCCCGACTTCACCATCTTAGGAAAATCGGCCTTAGAGATGGTTGACTTTCCGAAGTCCAGGTGGCTAGGCTTGCTTGGTACTGCGATACTGTGATCACCTTCAGAATCAGTCTCTTCAATATCTGCTTGTTCTGCTTCGGCAGCAGGGGTGTCTTCCGATGTCACCAACCCAGATCGCCTCATTGCTTCCGAGATAGGAACAGTTTCCGCAGCTTCGGCTTTGTCTCCTTCGCGCTCAGCTCTAGCAGTAGAACGCACTCTGGCCATTTGATTTTGAATTTCTTGAAAATTGCTTGGAAATTAATAACCTTTCTTCCGAAGCTCTTCTTCTGACGAAGCAGACACTAAACTGGAGCTTCGTTTGAATGCGAAAGTCAAGCTTCGGCTATGGTTAAAAATTTTGGCAGCAAAACAGTGCAATAGCAATGAATGCTGTGGTAACTTCACACCTACCCGTCTGTTTATATAGTGCTGCAGGTAAGAAGGTGAATCGTCAGGATTTTTACACCAGGCAAACAGTTGCTCGCACCCGCTGCACGGTGGGCCGCAAAAACCAAAATAGTGAACCTGCATGGTGGGATCGCTAAGCGCTCAAAAACTGTATCGTTTCTCGACAATGAGCTCAGGGAAGGTGTTTTTCGGACCTTCGGCTCCTTGAAGCCTAAAAGACTTTTTTCACGGATCAAGCTCGTTACGAAAAATGATCTAGCACCGCGAAGGGGCTACTGTTGGGACCATGCTTCGTCGCCGAAGGTCCTGCAGAAAGGAAACAGCTTCGGCTGAAGCTGCTTGAACGAAATGCCGAAGGTATCATTCATGAAGCTTCGGTACTACAACATGTCCGAAGATGAGGGATCGAACCGACTTAAAGATAGAATGACCCTTTAGTCCATAAGGGTCTGAGTCAATGTCGTAAACTTTTATGAGGGGCATGATTGTAATTCCTCACAGGCTGTGCCCTGTGCCTATAAATAGTGAACAATATTCCTTTACTGTTCACGCATTCCTGTAATTGCAAACACATCACTCGGGAATTATTGTTTGTCAAGGCAAAGGTATAAATGTACTTAATCGTTATATTCAAACATCTTAGATTCATATAATAAGATATGTGAAAAATATTTTAATGTTTTACATTGCACATTACTTTGTATTATCTTTGTAATTTTAATTACGAAGGTGAAACCTTCGTAATATTCTGCTCATGGTCTTCGTCCGAAGTTCATTAAATCCTTGGGGAAATAGTGCTTCAGCGGACGAAGGGCATTAATATTTAACATTTTATGTTGCCTTGTTCTTAATTCATAGCATTTGAGAGCAAGTCCCCAACACTCAAGCTCTCGTCGACCGAACGAGCAGGAGTTGGAGATTATGAGGATGCGTGAAGAGATGAGACAACAACACGAATTTATGGAGGCTTGCAATGCACATAACCAAGCAATGTATCAAGTGAGTATACATTATACGAACTCTAAATTATTATATTTCAATACAACATCTTCAATAGTAACACATATGTTTACCAGATAATGCAGCAACAGGGCATGACAACAAATATTCCACCGCCACCACAGTGGAGCCAGTTTGCATACACACCAGCTCCGCCACCACAGTTCAACACCCCTCCGACATATATACCTGCACCTGAAGATAGGGTACGTTTGATAACTCTCGATTAATTTATACACTTGTATACTTTTTGATATTTATATTAAAAATGTTGATATTTGCTAACTTGCATAGTTTATGCCCGAAGCAGGTGGGAGTGGGTCTGATCCCACAAGAGGGACTGGATTTGTTGACTCCCTCTTCGCGTTCCCTCCTCCTGGTGGCGGCAGCGGTCAAAGCTCTAACCACCCAGTGGTGGTTATCTCTAAACACTTGAACTCGTGCACGCTATGTTTCTTAACTCGTGGACGTTATATTTGTGTAAACACTTGATCTTAACTCGTATTTGAAATATTTGTGTAAACACTTGATCTTAAGTTTGTGATGTGTGAATTGATTATCAATGCATGTGTTTATAATGTGTATGTTCTGTGTGATGATATATATGTTTTGTGTGCAATTGTGGAGAAATAGTGACCTAATTTGGTGCTGGTTTTGCAGCATTATAGGTTAATTCCCGTCGGCCCAGTTAATTCCCGTTGGCTATGGTCAAACCGACGGGGATTAACAATTAATCCCCGTCGGCCCAGTTAATTTATGTCGGTTTGACCAGGCCAACGGGAGTAACTAGGCCATCGTTAATCCACGTCGGCCCACTTGGCCGACGGGAGTTAAAGCTAATCCCCGTCGGTTCACCAGACCGACGGGAGTTAAAGCTTATCCCCGTCGGCTTGTACTTGGCCGACAGGAATTACTTATTCCCATCAGCCGCCAACGGGAATAAGGTTATCCCCGACACCTGATGGCCATCGGCTTAGGGCCGACGGGAGTTAGCCAGTTACCGACGGGAATTAGTTATTCCCGTCGGTTTATAGGTTATTCCTATCGATTTGTAGCCGACAGGAATTAACTGGATTCCTGTAGTGCCTACACAAAAATTCAAGTGCATGTTGGAACTTAGCATGCAAAGATATGCTCATTTTGGTAAGTGTGACTCAAATAATGGAAGAGTACATAAGCATCACTTCCAGTCTTCCACCATTACATAATTTGTTACAGTACATGGTGGGCCACCTACACATTTTATGAAATAACATTAAAGGGGGTGTTTGGTTTCTATTTAGTCCCTCAATTTTATTCCATTTTAGTCTCTAAATTGCCAATTACGGAAACTAAAATAGAGTTTTAGTTTACATATTTGTCAATTTAGGACTAAAATAGAAGAAAATGAAGTGACTAAAAATTAGTCCATAGAAACCAAACACCCCAAAGAGGTTTTTAACACTCACTAGGGAGAGGGGTGGAAATAGCATGGTGTTTCTTGTGCAAATAGCTTCTTCTGTGATTTGATGGATGCGATGTGTATTGACTGCACCTTAAAAAGAAAAGTCATTGTCAAAGCCATTGTGAGGGGCTGATCAACATATAGAACAAAACAATGGGTTAATGAAAGAACCATTCCGTCCATCCCAAAATTCTTGGGTCAAAACGAAGTTAGGGTTGACTAAATTATAGTAAAGAATATCAACATGTAGAACACTAAATTAGTATCACTATATCCAGGGGCGGAGGGCCCATTATGGCCCATTATGGCCCAAGCCATACAAAAAAAGAGATCCACCGGCCCAAATTTTCATATCGCTAAGACGCTAACCCCCACCCACCGCCTCCGTGCCTCACGAGCACAGCTGCCGCACCGCCTCCGTGCCTCACGAAGCCGTCGAACCGCTGAGCCACCAGTCGTTCGTCCGCCCCTGTCCTATCCCGCACTACCGCGTCGTCCGGCACTTCGGACTGCGGACCTGTGGTCCTGCCTGTCCCGGTGTCCCATGCCGGCGCGTCGTCCGTGGTCCGCGTCCCGGCGTCCTCCCCAACCTGGATGCCTGCATGCCTGTCCGGGGTCCGGCTGTGCCGCTGTGGCATCTGAGGCTATGACTCTATGAGCTGTCTCGTGCCGTCCGACCTTGCCTGACTCTGGCTGGCTGCCTGTTCGGCTGTCCCGCGCCGGCACGCCGTCTGCCCCTGCGGCCCTGCCTGTCCGGCTGTCCCGCTTAGCTACGGCCTGCCTGTCTCGCGCCGTCCGCCCCTGCCTGTCCCGCGCCGTCCGCGGTCTGCCTGTTCCACCGAGCTCCGTCCCTGTCCACGAACAACGGTCCACACGTCGAGTGTAACTGTAAGCAAACAACTGCTTGTCTGTAATCTGTTGGATAATTTGATTGTTTGAATATTGATGTTTGTCGCAAACTTGCAGGTGATAATGATGCCAAATCAAAGGGAAAGAGGACGAAGTTGCAAATTTGTAGATTTAAAGAGATATTTTAGCCGGGCTTCTAGTAGTACAAACCCTAGTACTCATGGGAGTGGAGTTGGCCAAGAGGTGGACAATGAAGAGGTCCAATATGAATAAGATGTCAGTGGAACAGGTAGTACAGTCAATGAGTTTCATATGGATCATATTATCTCTGATCCCGGTATTCGCATTCCAATTGATCAATTTGCTCCTAATATTTGAAGTGAAGTTAGGAGGGCATTCATAGAAAAAGGTCCAACACAACCCATTGGTCATAATTTTCCTAAATCACATGATAAAAGGTCATTTCAGGAACATTGGTTTAAGCAACACAATTGGTTGGAATATAGTTTGGTGAAGGATAGTGCTTATTGCTATTATTGCTATCTTTTTAGAGATGATTGCAAAGATGAGAAATTATGTCATGACACTTTCACAAAATGGGCTTCAAGCAACGGAAGAATGCCCTATTGATATTTAGAAAACATGTTGGGGGTCCAAGTAGTTTGCACAATCGGGCAAGATCGACTTTTGAGGATTTTGATAATCAAAGATCAAGTTTAAAACATAAAGTCATAACTCATAGCAAAGATGCACTTGTGAAGTATGAAACTCGATTGGAAACTTCTTTGGGTATTGTAAGTCTGCTTGCATTGCAAGGTGAACCATTTCGTGGCCATGATGAAACGGTTACTTCACTAAATAAAGGGAATTTTCTTGAGACTCTTGAGTGGTACAAAATTAGAAATGAGGAAGTGAGAAAGGCATTTGATGAGCTTTGTCCTAAGAATGCAAAAATGACTTCTGGAACAATTAAAAAAGAACTTGCAAGCTGTTGCACCGAGGCAATATCGAGGGCAATAAAAGAAGACATGAGTGATTGTCTGTTCTCTATTCTTGTTGATGAGTCTCGTGATATATTGGTCAAAGAGCAAATGGCCATAATTATCAAGTACATTTCTAATTTTATACCTTACGTTTCATTTGATCAATTATATCATTACAAAGTTTATAATTTAACGATTGTAAGGTTTCTAGGTATGTCAACAAAAAAGGACAAGTGATTGAAAGGTTTCTAGGTGTGAAGCATGTCAAAGATACTACATCTGAGGCAATAAAGAAAGGAGTGGTTGAGGAGCTTAGTGACCACTGTTTAGCTATTGCAAGAATACGAGGGCAAAGTTATGACGGAGCTTCAAATATGAGAGGTGAATTCAATGGTGTTCAAAAGCTAATTCGTGATGACAACCCCTATGCTTTCTGTGTCCATTGTTTTGCACACCAATTGCAGTTGGTTGTTGTTTTTGTCGTAAGATGTTGCCCAGCTATTGAGGATTTTTTGAATATGTCACCTTGATTGTGAACAATGTTTGTGGATCTTGCAAGAGGATGGATGTATTGCTTGATAAACATCGTAAAATTCATGTGGATAAATTGAATGATGGTGAGATTTCATTTGGAAGAGGACAAAACCAAGAAACTTCATTGGCTAGACCTAGAGATACAAGATGGGGATCTCACTACAAGACTTTGCTTCATATTGAAACAATGTAGGAGTCAATAATAGGAGTTCTAGGAATTGTGAATCAAGGACAGCGAAATCCATCAAGGGCTGGAGGTTTGGTTGCTAACATGGAGTCATTTTGTTTTGTGTTAATCATGAAGACGATGTTGCAAATCCTTCGCATCACAAATGAGTTGTCCCTTCTATTGCAAAAGAAGGATCAAAATATTGTTCAGGCCATGTCTTTAGTTGTTGATGTGAAATTCGTTTGAATGATTTGAGAAGTGAAGGTTGGGATCCATTGTTTGAAGAAGTCAAAGCTTTGTGTGGAAGCTGATATTGATATTCTAGATATGGATGGTCCAATAGCAAGATTTGGTCAGTCAAGAAGAGGAGGAAGAAATAATATCACTCAAGATCATTTTTATCATGTTGATATCTTCTATGCTGCTATTGACTCTCTTATATCATAGTTGGATCATCAATTCAATGAGGTATCCTCCGAATTGCTTACTTGTTTTGCTTGTCTTGATCCAAGAGATTCATTCAGCATGTTTGATGTGAATAAGCTTGCTAGTCTTACTGAGATATATTTGGAGGATTTCTCTTTTGATGATCGCAAGTTAATCAAAGATCAGTTACTGACATTTATTGTTCATGCGCGAAGAGTTGATGAATTCAAAGCTTGTCATGATCTTGCAAGCCTAGCAAAAACAATGGTTGAAATTGATAGGGATACTATATTTCCTTTGGTCTATCGGCTCATTGAGTTAGCATTGTTACTCCCAGTAGCAACGGCCACGGTTGAAAGGGCTTTTTCTGCCATGAAAATTATCAAAACTGAGTTGCGCAACAAAATGGGTGATTATTGGCTTAACGATTTAATGGTGATCTACATTGAGAGGGAATTGTTCAAAGGGCTTGATCTTCAAAATATTAAGAAGGCATTTCAAAAGAAGAAGGATAGGCAAATGCAATGGCCTAGGTCTCCAAGACATATATAGCAAAATCAGAGGTATGATAGTTACATGTTTTGTAGCAATTTATTCTCATTTTAGACAATGTTCTATTTCTTTATATATATCTGAAAGGGAAATGTGCCCTTGGGCCATTTCTAAGTATTTTGGTGATTAAGTGTCCAACATAAGTGCATAAGTGTTAAATTGTGCCAAGGACTCAAGAAGTGCAAATCAAGATTAAAGGTATGTTTCTAGACTTAGTACATTGTTTTGAAGACTAATGTATTGTGTCTAAGTGCTAGAAACAGGAGAAACAATTATGGAGAAGTTGGCTGTGTACAGCCAAAAGACTGCTCGGTCTGGGTGCACCGGATAGTGTCCGGTGCGCCAGGCTGGCGTCTGTCAACAGGCTGCTCTCGGGACTTCGACGGTGGTGTACGGCTATAAATTACCGGACTGTCCGGTGGTGCATCGGACTGTCCGGTGGTGCACCGGACTGTCCGGTGAGCCAACAGTCGGTCGCGCCAACGGTCGGCCGCGTAATCCGCGCGCGACGCGTGGCAGAGCCAACGGTCAGAAGGGGGCACCGGACTGTCCGGTGCGCCGACGGCTCTGAATCTCCAACGGTCGGCTTTGCCAAAGAAGGAAAGAAATCCGCACCGGACAGTGTTCGGTGGTGCACCGGACTGTCCGATGCGCCAGGCGACAGAAGGCAAGAATTGCCTTCCTGGAATGCTCTCAACGGCTCCTAGCTGCCTTGGGGCTATAAAAGGGACCCCTAGGCGCATGGAGGAGTATACCAAGTATTCTCTAAGCATTCCTGAGCACCAAGACTCCAATTCCGCGCATTTGATTCTTTGTGATAGCAACTAGAGCTCCATTTGAGTAGTGAACTCTTCGGGTTGTGTTGTGAGCTCGAGTTGTGACTTGTGTGCGTGTTGTGCTCTGATTTTGTGTCTTGAGTGCGTTGCTCATCCCAGCCTTACTTCCGTGCTTCTTTGTGAACATCTAATTGTAAGGGTGAGAGGCTCCAAGTTGCGGAGATTCCTTGCAAGCGGGATATAGTAAACAAAGCAAAACACCATGGTATTCAAGTGGGTCTTTGGACCACTTGAGAGGGGTTGATTGCAACCCTCGTCCGTTGGGACGCCACAACGTGGAGTAGGCAAGTGTTGGACTTGGCCGAACCACGGGATAAACCACTGTGCCTATCTGTGTTGATCTTCTTGTGGTTATCGTGTCTTGCAAGAACTCCTCTCTAGCCACTTGGCTTTATTGTGCTAACTCCTAATCAAGTTTTGTGGCATTAAGTTTCAAGTTTTTACAGGATTACCTTTCACCCCCCCTCTAGGTGCTCTCAATTGGTATCAGAGCTGTTCTCTTCACGTAAGGGACTAATCGCCCGAAGAGATGGATCCTAAGGGCGAGGAGATGGTGGTCAATGATAAGGAGAAGGAGTCCTTCGTCAACGAGCCGAAAGATGACAAGCCTACTGACTAAGGCTCGGGCCACAAAAGAAAAGACGGGAAGAAGAAGAAAACAAGGCGCATCAAGGAGATAGTCTACTACGACAGCGACGAATCTTCCTCTTCTCAAAAGGACGACAACGACTATGAGAAAAAGAAGACGGTTAATTCAAACTTCTCTTTTGATTATTCTCGTATTCCGCATAGTTCAAATGCACATTTGCTTTCCATTCCTCTTGGCAAACCTCCACAATTTGATGGGGAGGACTACGGATTTTGGAGTCACAAAATGCGTAGTCACTTGTTCTCTCTCCATCCAAGTATATGGGAGATAGTAGAAAATGGAATGCAATTTGATAGCACGGATAGTCCTTTGTTTATCAATGAACAGATTCATAAAAATGCACAAGCTACTACTGTGTTGTTAGCCTCATTGTGCAGGGATGAGTACCATAAGGTGAGCGGCTTGGATAACGCCAAGCAGATATGGGACACCCTCAGGATCTCTCATGAGGGAAATGACGTCACCATGCTCACCAAGATGGAGTTGGTGGAAGGCAAACTTGGGAGATTCGCAATGATCAGGGGGAGGAGCCAACCCAAACATACAACAGGCTCAAGACCCTCGTCAACAAAATAAGGAGCTATGGAAGCACGCGATGGACGGACCACGACGTCATCCGCCTAATGCTAAGGTCTTTCACTGTCCTTGATCCACATCTTGTAAACAATATTCGTGAGAATCCTAGGTACACCAAGATGTCGCCCGAAGAAATACTTGGAAAGTTCGTAAGCGGGCGGATGATGATCAAGGAGGCAAGATACGTCGATGAGGCGTTGAATGGTCCAATTCATGAGCCTCAAGCTATTGCTCTCAAGGCAACGAGTAGCAAGGAGGCGCTACCTAGCAAGGTGGCACAAGTTGAGGCGGCGGGGCTAAATGAGAAAGAGATGGCCCCCATCATCAAGCGCTTCAAGACGGCGCTAAAGGGCCGCAAGGAGCATCCCAAAAAGAACAAGACGAAGGGAAAGCGCTCATGCTTCAAGTGCATTAAGATTGGTCATTTTATCGCTAATTGTCCCAATAATGATAGTGACCAAGAACAAGATAAGAAGAGGGAAAAGAAGAAGGCTTACAAGAAGGCTAAGGGCGAGGCACACCTTGGCAAAGAGTGGGACTCGGATTGCTCGTCGTCCGACTCCGACAACGAAGGACTCGCCGCATCAACCTTCAACAAATCATCCCTCTTCCCTAACGAGCGTCACACATGCCTCATGGCGAAGGAGAAGAAGGTATGTACTCGAAAGTCTACTTATGCTTCTTCTAGTGATGATGAATCTAGAGATGATGAAATAGATTACTCTAGTTTGTTCAAGGGCTTAGATAGAACTAAAATTGATAAGATTAATGAATTGATTGATGCTTTGAATGATAAAAATAGATTGTTAGAAAAGCAAGAGGATCTTTTGTATGAAGAACATGATAAATTTGTAGAGGCACAAAAATCTCTTGTTTTGGAGGTTAAAAGGAATGAAATGCTTTCTTGTGAACTATCTACTTGCCATGAGACAATTTCTAGTTTAAAAAGTGTTAATGATGATTTAAATGCTAAACTAGAAGTAGCAAATAGATCTAACTCTTGTGTAGAACATGTTGTGATTTTCAATAGGTGTAAAGATTTTAATGTTGATGCTTGTAGTGAACACCTAGTTTCTATTGCAAAGTTAAATGATGAAGTAGCTAGTCTTAATGCCCAACTTAAGACTAGCAAGAGTGAATTTGACAAACTAAAATTTGCAAGGGATGCCTACACTATTGGTAGACACCCCTCAATTAAGGATGGGCTTGGCTTTAAGAAGGAAGCCAAGAACTTAACAAGCCATAAGGCTCCCATCTCCACCAAGGAGAAAGGGAAGGCCCCTATGGCTAATAGTGCTCAAAAGAATCATGCATTTATTTATGATAGGAAATTTTCTAGAAATGTTCATCATGATAGGAGTTGTAATGCTTATGATTCAAATGCAATGTTTGCTTCAAGTTCTTCCTATGTGCATAGTAGAGATATGCCTAGGAGAAATGTCATTCATCATATGCCTAGGAGAAATGTCATTCATCATATGCCTAGGAGAAATATTGCTCATGTTCCTAGGAAAATTAATGAATCTTCTACAATTTATCATGCTTGCAATGCTTCTTTTGCAATTTGTAGAAAGGATAGAAAGGTGATTGCTAGGAAATTAGGGGCAAAATGCAAGGGAGATAAAACTTGCATTTGGGTCCCTAAGGATATTGTCACTAACCTTGTAGGACCCAACAAGAGTTGGGTACCTAAGACCCAAGCCTAAATTTGCCTTGCAGGTTTATGCATCCGGGGGATCAAGCTGGATTATCGACAGCGGATGCACAAACCACATGACGGGGGAGAAGAAGATGTTCACCTCCTACGTCAAGAACAAAGATTCCCAAGACTCAATCATATTCGGTGACGGGAATCAAGGCAAGGTGAAAGGGTTAGGAAAAATAGCTATTTCATCCGAGCACTCCATTTCCAATGTGTTCTTAGTTGAGTCGCTTGGATATAACTTGTTGTCTGTGAGTCAGCTTTGTAATATGGGATATAACTGCTTATTCACAAATGTAGATGTGTCTGTCTTTAGAAGGAGTGATGGTTCATTAGCTTTTAAGGGTGTATTAGACGGCAAACTCTATTTAGTTGATTTTGCAAAAGAGGAGGCCGGTCTAGATGCATGCTTAATCGCTAAGACTAGCATGGGCTGGCTGTGGCATCGCCGCTTAGCACATGTGGGGATGAAGAACCTTCACAAACTTTTAAAGGGAGAACATGTGATAGGTCTAACAAATGTCACTTTCGAAAAAGATAGACCTTGTGCAGCTTGTCAAGCAGGTAAACAGGTGGGAAGCTCTCATCATACCAAAAATGTGATGACCACATCAAGACCTTTGGAGTTGCTTCATATGGACCTCTTCGGACCCGTCGCCTATCTAAGCATAGGAGGAAGTAAGTATGGTCTTGTTATAGTTGATGATTTTTCCCGCTTCACTTGGGTATTCTTTTTGCAGGATAAATCTGAAACCCAAGGGACCCTCAAGCGCTTCCTAAGGAGAGCTCAAAATGAGTTTGAGCTCAAGGTGAAGAAGATAAGGAGCGACAATGGGTCCGAGTTCAAGAACCTTCAAGTGGAGGAGTACCTTGAGGAGGAAGGAATCAAGCACGAGTTCTCCGCTCCCTACACACCACAGCAAAATGGTGTGGTAGAGAGGAAGAACAGGACGCTTATAGACATGGCAAGGACAATGCTTGGAGAGTTCAAGACCCCCGAGCGGTTTTGGTCGGAAGCCGTGAACACGGCTTGCCACGCCATCAACCGGGTCTACCTTCATCGCCTCCTCAAGAAGACGTCATATGAGCTTCTAACCGGTAACAAACCCAATGTGTCTTACTTTCGTGTATTTGGGAGCAAATGTTATATTCTTGTGAAGAAAGGTAGAAATTCTTAGTTTGCTCCCAAAGCTGTAGAAGGGTTTTTGTTAGGTTATGACTCAAATACAAAGGAGTATAGGGTCTTCAACAAATCATCGGGTTTGGTTGAAGTCTCTAGCGACGTTGTATTTGATGAGACTAATGGCTCTCCAAGAGAGCAAGTTGTTGATCTTGATGATGTAGATGAAGAAGAAGTTCCAACGGCCGCTATACGCACCATGACGATTGGAGAAGTGAGGCCACAGGAACAAAAGGAGCAAGATCAACCTTCTTCCTCAACAATGGTGCATCCCCCAACTCAAGACGATGAACAGGTTCATCAAGAAGAGGCGTGTGATCAAGGGGGAGCACAAGATGATCAAGTTATGGAGGAAGAAGCACCACAAGCCCCTCCAACTCAAGTTCGAGCGACGATTCAAAGGAATCATCCCGTCGACCAAATTTTGGGTGATATTAGCAAGGGAGTAACTACTCGCTCTAGATTAGTTAATTTCTGTGAGCATTACTCTTTTGTCTCTTCTATTGAGCCTTTCAGGGTAGAAGAGGCCTTGCTAGATCCGGACTGGGTGTTGGCCATGCAGGAAGAGCTCAATAACTTCAAGAGAAATGAAGTTTGAACACTGGTGCCTCGTCCCAAGCAAAACGTTGTGGGAACCAAGTGGGTGTTCCGCAACAAACAAGACGAGCATGGGGTGGTGACAAGGAACAAGGCACGACTTATGGCAAAAGGTTATGCCCAAGTCGCAGGTTTGGACTTTGAAGAGACTTTTGCTCCTGTGGCTAGGCTAGAGTCAATTCGCATATTGTTAGCCTATGCCGCTCACCATTCTTTCAGGTTGTTCCAAATGGATGTGAAGAGCGCTTTCCTCAACGGACCAATCAAGGAGGAGGTGTACGTGGAGCAACCCCTGGCTTCGAGGATGAACGGTACCCCGACCACGTGTGTAAGCTCTCTAAGGCGCTCTATGGACTTAAGCAAGCCCCAAGAGCATGGTATGAATGCCTTAGATACTTTTTAATTGCTAATGCTTTCAAGGTTGGGAAAGCCGATCCAACGTTATTCACTAAGACTTGTGATGGTGATCTTTTTGTGTGCCAAATTTATGTCGATGACATAATATTTGGTTCTACTAACCAAAAGTCTTGTGAAGAGTTTAGCAGGGTGATGACTCAGAAGTTTGAAATGTCGATGATGGGCGAGTTGAGCTACTTCCTTGGGTTTTAAGTGAAGCAACTCAAGGATGGCACCTTCATCTCTCAAACGAAGTATACGCAAGACTTGCTAAAGCGGTTTGGGATGAAGGACGCCAAGCCCGCAAAGACTCCAATGGGAACTGACGGACATGTCGACCTCAACAAAGGAGGTATGTCCATTGATCAAAAGGCATACCGGTCTATGATAGGGTCTTTACTTTATTTATGTGCTAGTAGACCGGATATTATGCTTAGTGTATGCATGTGTGCTAGATTTCAATCCGATCCAAGGGAGTGTCACTTAGTGGCCGTGAAGCGAATTCTTAGACATTTAGTCGCTACGCCTTACTTCGGGATCTGGTATCCAAAGGGGTCTACCTTTGACTTGATTGGATATTCAGACTCCGATTATGCTGGATGTAAGGTCGATAGGAAAAGTACATCGGGGACGTGCCAATTCCTAGGAAGGTCCCTGGTGTCATGCAGCTCTAAGAAACAAACTTCCGTTGCCCTATCCACCGCTGAGGCCGAGTATGTTGCCGCAGGACAATGTTGCGCGCAACTACTTTGGATGAGGCAAACCCTCAGGGACTTTGGCTACAGTCTGAGCAAAGTCCCACTCCTATGTGATAATGAGAGTGCTATCCGCATGGCGGATAATCCTATTGAACACAGCCGCACAAAGCACATAGACATCCGACATCACTTTTTGAGAGACCACCAGCAAAAGGGAGATATCGAAGTGTTTTATGTTAGCACCGAGAACGAGCTAGCCGATATCTTTACCAAGCCTCTAGATGAGTCGACCTTTTGCAGGCTGCGTAGTGAGCTAAATGTCTTAGATTCGCGGAACTTGGATTGATTTGTAGAATACATGTGTCTTATGCTTTGATCATGTTCCTTATGCATTTTGTTGTTTATTAATGGTGCTCAAGTTGTACAAACACTCCCCCGACCTCAAAAGTCCATGTGTGAGTGATGCACATATTTAGGGGGAGATGTGCTACAACTTGACCCTTTGAGACTAACCATGTGCTTGAGTTCTCTTAACTTAGTCTCAAAGGAGGTTTGAAAGGGAAAAGGTGGATTGAAAGGGAAAAGGTGGACTTGGACCATGCAAGACTTCCACTGCACTCCGATGAAAGAGTAACCAACTCCAAGTTCATCTCCATGCTCTTATTGCCTTTTTAATTCTTAATTGAAGATTTTGGTGAGGCAATGGGGTTCAAGGGCCAAGATTGATCCCGTTTTGGTGCTTGATGCCAAAGGGGGAGAAAATAAGGCCAAAGCAATAAATGGATCAGCTACCACTTGAAAATTTTGAAAATAGTAGAGTTAGGATTTTTGATTTGTCAAAATTCTAAATGTCTTTTTTTGTCAAAAGTTGATCTCTTGTGGGGAGAATATTTGATTATGGGAAATAGGGGGAGTTTTTGAAATCTTTGATCAATTTCTCTTTGAACAACTCTCTTTATGTCTCAACAAGTGTGTTTGACTTAGAGATAGGAAATTGAGTTTGATTTGCAAAAACAAAACCAAGTGGTGGCAAAGAATGATCCAAATATGCCAAATTTAAATCAAAACAAATTTGAGTTTTCATTTGCATTTATGTTGCACTTCTTTTAGTTGCTTTTTATTGTGTTGGCATAAATCACCAAAAAGGGGGAGATTGAAAGGGAAATGTGCCCTTGGGCCATTTCTAAGTATTTTGGTGATTAAGTGTCCAACATAAGTGCATAAGTGTTAAATTGTGCCAAGGACTCAAGAAGTGCAAATCAAGATTAAAGGTATGTTTCTAGACTTAGTACATTGTTTTGAAGACTAATGTATTGTGTCTAAGTGCTAGAAACAGGAGAAACAATTATGGAGAAGTTGGCTGTGTACAGCCAAAAGACTGCTCGATCTGGGTGCACCGGACTGTCCGGTGGTGCACCAGACTGTCTGGTGGTGCACCGGACAGTGTCCGGTGCGCCAGGCTGGCGTCTGTCAACTGGCTGCTCTCGGGACTTCGACGGCGGTGTACGGCTATAAATCACCGGACTGTCCGGTGGTGCACCGGACTGTCCGGTGAGCCAACAGTCGACCGGGCCAACGGTCGGCCGCGTAATCCGCGCGCGACGCGTGGCAGAGCCAACGATCAGAAGGGGGCACCGGACTGTCCGGTGTGCACCGGACAGTGTCCGGTGCGCCAACGGCTCTGAATCTCCAACGGTCGGCTTCGCCAAAGAAGGAAAGAAATCCGCACCGGACAGTGTCCGGTGGTGCACCGGACTGTCCGGTGCGCCAGGCGACAGAAGGCAAGAATTGCCTTCCTGGAATGCTCTCAACGGCTCCTAGCTGCCTTGGGGCTATAAAAGGGACCCCTAGGCGCATGGAGGAGTATACCAAGTATTCTCTAAGCATTCCTGAGCACCAAGACTCCAATTCCGCGCATTTGATTCTTCGTGATAGCAACTAGAGCTCCATTTGAGTAGTGAACTCTTCGGGTTGTGTTGTGAGCTCGAGTTGTGACTTGTGTGCGTGTTGTGCTCTGATTTTGTGTCTTGAGTGCGTTGCTCATCCCAGCCTTACTTCCGTGCTTCTTTGTGAACATCTAATTGTAAGGGCGAGAGGCTCCAAGTTGTGGAGATTCCTCGCAAGCGGGATATAGTAAACAAAGCAAAACACCATGGTATTCAAGTGGGTCTTTGGACCGCTTGAGAGGGGTTGATTGCAACCCTCATCCGTTGGGACGCCACAACGTGGAGTAGGCAAGTGTTGGACTTGGCCGAACCACGGGATAAACCATTGTGCCTATCTGTGTTGATCTTCTTGTGGTTATCGTGTCTTGCAAGAACTCCTCTCTAGCCACTTGGCTTTATTGTGCTAACTCCTAATCAAGTTTTGTGGCATTAAGTTTCAAGTTTTTATAGGATCACCTATTCACCCCCCCTCTAGGTGCTATCAATATCGCGAGTTGTTCTACAAGTTGATTAGTTGTGTGCTAAATATTATACGGTCCAGTTGTGTAGAGCCATACCAAAAAAATTTTCGTCCTCCGCCACTGACTATATCAATTATAAAATAACTTTTTACAGTGTACCTGTGTAATTATTTTTCCTATAAACCTGGTCAAAACTAAAACAGTTTGACTCAAACCTAAGAGTACCTATATTTTGGGACAGAGGTATGTTTTATGCATCTCAATGTTGAACTTAGTAAAAGATAAAATTGGATGAATGGCATTACTGAAATACCTAAAGCACAAACAACGTTTATGCAAATCAGAAAGTACGACTTATTCAGTTTTAAAATATCAACATTTGCATGTCTTTGTTTTTAACTCACTCCCACATATGTGAATTGCTATATCTTTAAAGACTGTGTGTGGCTGCGGCATCAAAATCCTGGATCTGCTGCCTGAAAAAAATACAATTTTCACATTGGAAGGAACCTATTTGCAATACACTATCTGTAATTGCAACCAATTTCACTAATTTGCCTTCTAGCACATATAATCAGATTAATAACTTGTCTACATGATTACAAAGCAGACAATCATTCTACTGATTTCTACTATTTATGCCAAAATACACTAATACTTGTGTCACCCATCACCAGTAATAGAAATGGTACTGCCAAAACCAAGATTTCTTCAAGTTTGCACATAGCTCTTATACGAAGCAGCCTTACACGATTTAAAATCAAAACCGAAGTAACAAGCTCTCCATCCTTCTACTTCACCTCCTTTGTGAGTTTCCACCCAGTTTGAGTTGGGTAGATGTTGTAGGCAAGTGCCTCTTGATTTAAATCTCGAGATTCAATCCTTTTTACGATTGTATTGAAGGCTCTATAGCACTCATCAGTAGCTTCATTCAGTTAACACTTCGGCCATTTCTTACCGAAGTTAATCTTGAAAGGGCTCATCATCATACCCTTGAATTCTTCACGTTGTTCATAATCAACTTTGGCATAGAACCACTCCTTCGTCCAGTCCCCATGCTACTTGGTTCGGTATGCAAGAACCAGACCAACTGTGTCCTTGCAATAAGCAAAGTTATAGCATTCAAAGTTGTTACTGAGGCATGTCTGGCCCTTGGCCTTCGTCTGATAATGCAAATCGTGCACTCTATAGAATGCATCAGCATCGGTGCGACCTCCGTGGCTTCGTACATCCCAAATAAAAACGTTAAGACGAACTATTGTATTCGGAGTCAGTTGATGCATATATACCTCATATCGCTGCAATACCTTCACAATCATCTTGTGCATAGGAAGCTGAAGTCCTGCCTTGAAAAAGCTCTTGTAGATGATAACTTCGTCTTTCCTAGGACTCGGGATTGTTTCATACCTAGGGAGGCGCACATTGACCTTGTTGCTAAAGTAACCAAGCTTCTTCATGGATTGCAGGTTTTTTTCTCTCAAAGTGGAATGACCAATCTCAATATAGCTCAGCTTCGAAGGCCTATCCTTGGGCAACTCTTGGGCAAGTTTTACCGATGATGAAGCCTTCATAGCTTTGGAGAATAGCATGATATCTTGACGCGCCTCCAAAGAGGTAGGCGTGATCAGTTTTGCGGTGGAAGCCTTCTGAGGGAATTGTCTACGAAGAAGCCTTCTGAGGGATTGTCTACGAAGAAGCCTTCACCGAAGCTGGCTTCTGAAGCAGTAGTGGATGAAAAGCTTCGGAGGCACGTGAAATCTTGGCAGCAGGTGGTTGAGGGTAGTAAATGTGGTCTGCCCTCACCCACCCTACTGCTTTTATACTGTGAAACAGGTGTGAAGGGGCATGGGTTGAGAAAAACATTCACGTGCACACATCATCTTCATCTTCTCTCTGTCTATTGAATTGCCAGTCTAGCCCTTTTTACTAAATCGTTCTGCCTTCTCCATAACGAGCTTCGAGAAGGTGTTTTCGGACCTTCGGCACAAGACCTCCCAATTTTATTTTTTGCAATCTAAACTCGTTACAAAGAAATGAATTCATTCCACAAGGGGCTACTTTTGGGGGCCTACTCTACCGAAGGTCCTCATAATACCTTCACTTCGGCATGAACAAATGTGTTTGAAGTACACGACTAATGGCGCACGAAGCTAGCCTTCGGCAAAAGTGCTACTAAGAAAAGTCGAAGCAATGTGAAGATAAGCTTTATCCAGCACATACAGACGGTAAGGAAGAAACTTGAAGCTACAAGCTTCGACACGAAGAGGATTTCAAGCGCAAAGTGACGAAGCAGATGAAGTCCAAGACTTGTGCAGCAAGAAAAAAAAAGAAAAGACAACAATGTCTCTGTATCATTTGTAAATCATATGTGTAAACCTTATGGGCATGTTTGTAATTTTCCATGAAGTTGTTCATCTTCCATATAAATAGGTGAATAGTA
The DNA here is from genome assembly GCF_902167145.1 of Zea mays. NCBI lineage: Eukaryota > Viridiplantae > Streptophyta > Magnoliopsida > Poales > Poaceae > Zea > Zea mays. Next base: position 136,222,806 of record NC_050103.1, on the reverse strand, counting down.
CCCTACATAAGGGGACCTTTTCGAGGGCTTTAGCTACATTTTGCTTAGCCTTCGAAGAACCTTCAAACTATCTTGTGAAAAGGAGCTGAAGGTATGTATGTAACTTCATTTGATACGAAGGAAGAAGGAATAAAAAATGTTGAGGCATATAAGATAAGTCTTGTACTTTATCACTTATTTCCCTAACATACAATATTCCTTCGTTCATACTACTTCTAAAGAACCTTCGTCCTCAAGTTGTTAGTTCGAATAAGTAACATCATAAGGATGAAGGTTTATACTCTTAACTTGTGTTGCATTATTTTTGATGCCATGTAGCAATAAAAATCAAGTGACCAACAATATATATCTTACATTTCTTAGAAACAAAAAATAACCTCACAACTCGAGCAATACATTTGTTTCATCATCACTACATCACACTCATGTATATATGTTTACATGCTAATTTACATTTTTTCTATTTTATTTCTAACGAGAACAACCACTTATATTATTTTGATACAACAATGATGAGAATGTAAAAACTAAAGAATGATGTCGTTTTAATATATTGTTTTGAAATTTGAAGAAGGTTCCAATTATATTGAAGTTCCGTTATACAAATCTACTAGGCCTTATTCCCTTCTAATATCAATATATCTACATCTCTCTAATCTTATTATACTCTCTTACATTTTGGTGTACCAAATACATTAGCATGTGTACACAGTACATTAAGCCAATTTATGAAAAAATCTTGGTACCATTATATCTGTTTTATAAGAAAGCAGCACGAGAAGATACAAAATTTCATTAATAAAACAACCTTGCTCATGAGACTCTAGCAACCTGCTTGTTTCCGTTATTGTGTGCATGCATGTCACTTAAGTCCTGCTTCAGATTCCAATATCATTTGGAGTATTAGCCACCTCTCGCTACTCCTTTCTTCTGGACTAACCACTAGTGTGATCGCATTAGCGGAGATGGAGGAATGTACAACGGATAACGAGAGCACATGCCATGTACACATCATATATATTGCTACAACTTCCAAGTAGATCGATCCATATACCATATATATCCCTTCTGATCAAGAGAGCGAGCCGAGTTATGTTCTTCTACTTTGTTGAATGAAACAAAATCCAACCAAAAATTAAGAAATCAACTCGAGTAAGAACAAACTCAAACTCGATAAACGGAAGTTTGACATTTGCAAACATACGATCCTCTCACTCCTTTTACTATCTTTTACACAATTGAAGTTATCAATTATGTGTGGTTTCTTTCCATTTCTGTTCTTCTTTAATAATGAAGAGAATATATCTGATGTAACTCGTTTTCTTGATTCCATCGAATTTGGTGTGCTCCTATATCTCAAAACAAACTACTCAATTAGACACCAAAATCTTCTAATAAAATCATATGTGTAGATAAAGAATAGCTAGCCACTAATATCCTAGTAGCATGTATATATATGTATTTAATTTTATAGGGTTGTTAACACTCCTCAGTAGGGCAATGCATGCACAATGACATGCTATTCCGTTTGCAACAAAGTTAAGAAGCGTGAGCTCTTCATGCTATTTAAATTAGTGCTACCACCGTTTGTTGTTGCTTTTTTTAAAGAACATGCCACCCTACTTGCTCCTATACCCATTATATAAACAGACATGTAAGTATATGTTTAAACACTGTAGCCATACACACCTAAACATATAGGTTTATCAATGCAGTCATGCACACCACATTTTTTTGCGGATCAATGCAGGTTCATCGACGACGTCCTCCGGCCACTACCTCATCCGATTCGTGTTTTCTTTTCGATTATTGTGTTTTATGCCTACCACATGTATTATTTACGCTAAAAACTGTACGATTTTATGCTTGAACACAGAGTTCGTATATCAATTTGCTGCATGCATATTTTTTGCATACACATTGGAAAGGCAATTCCTTGATTTATGCTGTTCATAATTATCATAAAAAATCAAATCATTTATGTTCGTAAATGCCAGATTTGTAAGTATTTATGCGACGTTGTATAAGAATTTATGCTCTATGTGACTCATGTCATCCAATTTTTTGCGCACATGAACTGGAAAGGAAAATATAATCCAAAATTTACGCACATGCAATGAAAACTCCCACGATTTGCCATAACTTTTGGATCTGTATAAAAATAGAAACCGCATGCATGCGACTGCCATGTTTTTCGGATCTGCCATAAAAATAAGATCGTAATAACAACCTACTAGAGGTATCAACCTCTCACATTAACTCGGTATTTACGCTTATAATTGAGGGATTTTTTTCTCAAAACTTAAGGTTTTTACGCTTCAACCTAGAGATGCGTCCACTAGTGAACAACATGCTAGATTTTTTACGTAGTCTACTGAATTGCATAAATATCTACACCGTGTAGTATAATTAGTATTAGTATATATCATAAACTAGTTCTAATATGTTTAGCTGCATGGCTGTTGGAGGGATCTTATATTTATGAAGGAAATAAAAATTAAATACAATTTTTTGTTTTTTATGCATGCAATTCATTTCCTTTTATTGCACATTCTTTCCATCATGCAGCTGATAACAGATTTTTACGCAGTATACCGAATTGCATAATTATCTAGACAGTGCAGCATATTTAGTATCAGCATATATCATAAATGGTCCTTACGAGTCTAGCAGCATGGCTGTTACAGCGATTCTAAATTTATGGAGGAAATAAATCATTTAAAAATAGAAATCCCCACACATATCTTTTCTAAATTTACGCGCATGCAAGAGAACTTGTTTGACTCATGCATGCATTTTGCCATAATTTTTGGATCTGTATAAAAATAGAAACTGCATGCATGCGGCCGCCATGTTTTTTGAATCTGCCATAAAAATAGGATCGTAATAACAACCTACTAGAGCTATCAACCTCTCACATTGGCTCGGTATTTACGCTTATAATTGAGGGATTTTATGCTCAAAACTTAAGGTTTTTACGCTCCAACCTAGAGATGCGTCCATCAGTGAACAACATGCCAGATTTTTTACGCAGTGTACCGAATTGCATAAATACCTATACCGTGTAGTATAATTAGTATAACTATATATCATAAACTAGTTCTAATATGTTTAGCTACATGGCTGTTGGAAGGATCCTATATTTATGAAGGAAATAAACCATTAAATACGATTTTTTGTTTCTATGCATGCAATTCATTTCCTTTTATTGTACATTCTTTCCATCATAAATTCGTGCGCATGCAGCTGGTAACAGATTTTTACGTAGTATACCGAATTGCATAATTATCTACACAGTATAGCATATTTAGTATCAATATATATCATAAAATGGTCCTTATGCGTCTAGCTGCATGACTGTTGCAGCGATCCTAATTTATGGAGGAAATAAAGCATTTAAAAATAAAACCGCCATACATATCTTTCATAAATTTACGTACATGCATGAGAACGTGTTTGACTCATGCATGTATTCCTTTTTTGCGCGCACAAACTTGGTGTGGGTGGCGCACCCGACAGCCTGGTTGAATCGGCGCGCTGGGTTGAATCAGGTTGCTAGGGTGGTCGGCCTGGGCTTCCTTTAACTATTGGAAGCCTAGGGATCCCGTTATACCTACCAATATATATATATATATATATATATATATATATAATATATATATATATATACTGTATTTATATATTACACCTGGGTGCATTCAATATAGAGAATGCACCCAGGCCGAACCTACGCGCCAGGAGCACCTGGTTCGAGCCAACCGTCCCACCCAGGCCGAACCGACGCTTCGTCTTGGTCCCTCCCGCACGCTCCCGACAGAATGCTACAATTTTCGAACCAGACCAGCAGTTGCATCTAGTTATATAGAAGTTGCAATCACACCAGACCAGCAGTTGCAATTACATCAGACCAGCAGTTGCAATCATATTTTTTAACAAAATTTCCCAGAGTTATTCAGTACTTGCAATCACATCACGCTCCCGACAGAATGCTACAATTTTCGAACCAGACCAGCAGTTGCATCTAGTTATATAGAAGTTGCAATCACACCAGACCAGCAGTTGCAATTACACCAGACCAGCAGTTGCAATCATATTTTTTAACAAAATTTCCCAAAGTTATTCAGTACTTGCAATCACATCAGAGCAACTCAGCAGTTGCATCCACCCCACAGCAGTAGTTGCAATTACAACACACCAGCAGTTGCAATCATTTTGTTTACATTTTTTAACAGATATTTGGGTAGAATTATACAGCAGTTGCAATCACACCTAATGCGGGGTTGCAATCACACCACACCAGCAGTTGCAATTACACCTCTTTGTCCTGACACTAAAACCAGCCAACTTTGCATAGTCAAGGTAAAAGAGGTAGGCTTCTTCCCTTGTATCAAATGTTTGCCGAACCCTGGGGACAAACACATCAAGTATGTTTGCATCCTGCAGAACAACACGCAATCATGAGTTTGCAATTAGCGGATACCCATAGTTGCAATCAACAAGCAACAAACGTTGCAACTGGAGTAACAACACAGCATGCAATGGTAATCAAGGAGTAAAAACAGAGACTCAAGTTTGCAATTAGAGGATACTCGCGGCGGGGGGCAGGGAGGCGCGCGTACAGGATGGACGAGGGCGTGCTCTTATGGGGAGGCGTGCTCGGGGTGTTATTGCATCCTGGGTGCATTCAATATAGAGAATGCACCCAGGTGCATTTTAGTGCCGCCGTATATATATATATATATATATATATATATATATATATATATATATATATATATATATATATATATATATATATATATATATATATATATATATATATATATATATATATATATATATATATATATATATATATATATATATATATATATATATACACACACACTAGGCCAGTGCCCGTGCGTTGCAACGGGGACATATAATATGTGTTATATGATTATGCAGTTATGCTATAGATCACGTGGAAGCGAGAGCGCGGCCTGCAGATCGACGCAACACAAACACGGCCTGCAACGCAAACAACAAGCGCGTGGCCTACAGATCGACGCAACGCAAAGACGGCCTGCAACGCAAACGGCAAGCGTGGCCGCACGCACTGCCCATAGAAAACGTTACCATATCTATCCAAACAATTAGCGCTTTTCATTCCCATGGTAACAGATACCAATGTTATTTATTTATATTAATGTTACCATTACAAGTGCTCAACCAAATGCCACCTGAGTTCGACGCGTTTCATGGCTCACATCTACGTGACGAAGTTTTCACTTACATCTGCATGACAAAATTTCGTGGCCCACACGCAGTGACCAAGTGACCACCCTATCGTTAATTATGACATCAGCATAACAAAAAGCTTAGTACCAGTATTAGTGGGAAGAACACAACAAATGCATTACTGAAGGCGGATAAGTCTATTCTCCAGTGAACTAACTTATGTAAAAACTGTAGTGACACTTAGATTAGACCAATGACCTATGGTTTGATAGTGTCATTTTAGTTAAATACATAGCGCTATTTCCCCAAGTTTCTGAAAAGGAGATTAGTAGATTACTGGTTTACTGATCTTCCCATTTCTCTTAACCTCTTAATACTTTAGCATTAGCGGCACATTAGTTAGTGAGGATGTACATGAATTAAACAAGAATAATTCCAACCTCAAATACCCCAACAGCAAGGCAAACACAATGATCGTCTTCGCCAAAAGCAAGAGCACAATGGACAACACTCGTTCGACCATCATCCGTGACATAGTTATCCACAATAACTCTAAACGCACTCTCTTGAAGTTCAATGAAAAAATCAAATAGAGCAGTATATTTGTAACCAAAAAAGGTAACAGCCCTAAGCAATTATAAGAACCAAAAAGCTACAGGTACATACTTCAGTAATTCTTTGCTTTAAATGATAAATCTGAGCCCTCAGCACCCCACAGGGCTACCAACAGCATATTATAAGTATAATTGCAGCTACAAAAAATATAAAAATAAAAATAAACCATAACATAAACCGAATAGCACAGTAATTCTTTGCTTTAGATGATAAATCTGAGCCCCCAGCACCCCACAGGGCTACCAGCAACATAAAGTATAATTGCAGCTACAAAAAATGTAAAAATAAAAATAAACCACAACATAAAACGAATAGCAGTAGTCACATAACTAAATAAGCATCCAGGTTTGCACCCCTGAAGTTAACAACTCAACACAAACACAATAACCAAATAACTGATGAAGCAGTACCAGGCAAGCGTTACACAGAGGTGCTCCAACCTGACAGCTCAACTAAAACCTATAGGACAACAAGGACTCGCCCAGGAGCGCACAGAAGTCCAGTTTAAACTAAAGATGCACATCCCCTAGTCTTCACTCCTTGGATGACTTGTTGATCAGGGACTTGTGAATGTGCGGTATGACACCTCCGCCTGCGATGGTGCCCTTGATGAGGGTGTCCAGCTCCTCGTCTCCACAAATGGCTAGATGCAAATGGCGAGGGGTGATACGCTTCACCTTCAGATCCTTGCTAGCATTCCCAGCCAGCTCCAGAACCTCGGCAGTCAAGTACTCCAGGATGGCAGCTAAGTAGACGGATGCGGTGGCACCAACACGACCATTTGCCTGAGTCATCTGCTTCAACTGACGGTGGATACGTCCAACAGGGAACTGAAAGCACATCAGTGAATATTTGGCCCTCTCCACTCTGATGGACTCCAGCATGCTCCCCAGATCCTCGGATGCGAGGCTGTCCTCCAGGGCATGCTGTCCTGCTGGCTCTTCCCTGCCATCCCACTCCTGCAGGAGCCCTCCTCCCTCCGTCAGCGAGATCCCGTCTTCCAGTACGACTCTAGCAAATATTTGGCCCAGGAACTTGGTCGCTTTCGGCGCATCGGTCACGACATCCTCCAAGGTAGATAGAACATGTTGGAACCTGGCAAAGAAGACAGATGGTCAATGGAGACTTTGGAACCAAGTCACCAACTATTGAAAAATGTTCAGTTATGTGCAAAATATATGGACCATACCCCTGGAGTAGCTGCCTCTGGCTCAGCAAGTGCTCTTGAGCTGTGCACAAGTACACCAAAAGCTTGGCCAAGAGTTCCCTTTCCAGGTCTTTTCTTTCAAACGAGTTTGCTGACCCTGTCAGGAAATAAGAATTAGGTAAGACCTACTCAGAGTTTGTTTCATTCCCCATATAATGGGAGGAAAAAACAAGAACAATTGACGTAGGATTGTGATATGGTTTACTATAATTCTGCTTCCTTCTGCTACAATTATTTCGGGGATGTACCATCCATGCAAACCTCACAAACAGTTCAGAATACACACACATGGCTGCATAAAAACATAAGCATCAACGATAGTTTGATGTGACCCGTCAAATAGGCACTTTGAGACAATCCCTAGTAATCCACCTACCTACCTTCATATTGCCAGATATCATTTCAGGAGGTTTGTTCATGTCAACCAAACCTTGCAAACCAAATACAGAATCAAAAGAGATATAGTTTAGTTGGTGTAAAAAAAGGAGAGAGTTCAATGAAAGCACACACAAATCTAATAACTTTTACAGGTTAGGGTGAACTTATAGAGTCAAAGTTTAATAACTGGAATTTAGGGTGGTTTAGTTAAAACAAGAAAAATGATGAGATCAAACATTTGTTACTTAGCACCAGCGAGAAGATAACTCGATATATAAATAGTTGCTAAGTATGGTGTAACTCAGAATGATAACTATCACTACAGTTTTAGGCTACCTTACCCCCACCAACAAAAGGAACAATGTACAGTAATCCAAGGCACGGTCAAACATTATCAAATCAAAGTATTGATCACAAAAGGAAGATCTCCCTTTAAATATTAACAACTAGAACAGATTACACCATGCAACTGAGTGCCCAATAACTTCAATGCAAGTATTAGGACCCATCTGATATGTTTAGCTAAATACAGTCTATGGGCACCTTGAAATATACCTAACTATGATACTAACACTTAAATACATTGTTTTCTATCATCCACAGAATTACATAGAAAAGAAATAAGGAAAGAACATTTTTGTAGGTTCAACTGATATAAGGCAGCAATCACCTAACCTTGCTTCTAAATAGTATTTTTTCTTTTTATTTTCCTGTGTATGAAGTTTTGGAAGAGGAAGGATGGGGGATGACATCTTCAGCTGTTCAGCACTGGCTCGGTCTAGAGCAGTGCCAGTTTCTACAATGAAAAATATCAAGATTTAGCCCAAGAGGAGCTGCAAATACCATTTGTACCATATTAATAAAAGTCAAAAGGTGCATACATGCTTTGCTCATTTAAGAATAGCACAAATTTAGAGCACAAGCTAGTAGCTAACTTAACTACTAAAAAAATTGAAGGTGTTATACAAATTTAAGAATAATCATTTGTGTAACTCCCAAAGAAAAGTTGAAGTGGAGAAGCAAGACAATTTTCAATGTAACTAACAAATATTCTCACTATACCTTGACTTTTCACATATTGGCCTTTCTTTGCCATGGTGGTTTGAGTATTTGGCAACAGATCTCCATCTTGAAAAGTACCCAAATTTACTGAGGTCATGCTCCATTTTGAAAGAGGTCCTAGCCATCGACAACCTGAGCAAGTCAACGACAAAGATGAAATCGATATAAGGATATAATCAGTGACAAACTAAACTAACGAAAGCATCCTAACAATATATATTGTCAACACAAATAGTTACCCTTTAGGTTTACAATTCTTACTGAATAGATTAATTAGATGCTCATCATCATCTGGCTCACCTATAATTGATGATGTGAAGAATGGCACGAGACCTTGAGGACCCTTAATTTGCACCGAATGTGCTACTACTGGTAGCATTGCCTTTTTCGGTCAACTCCTTGATAGAGTTGAAAACATAACTCTCTACAGAAAACACTCCATAACTCTGCAATCCAACAATAAAAACCTTTTGCTTTGCATCCTATCATTGAAAGTTTGCTCCGTGCAGAAATTCCAGCTGAAAATGTGAGGAATAACCGACAGTTAGATACAAATGAACCAACAAACTTTAAATGAATAGCAAGGTAGTTACTACAGCAAATGAAGCTTCTGTTCTATATGATAACCTGTCATAAGTGGTAACCAGGCATAAGAGGAGGAAATCACTCAGCAATGTCACTTTGTATGCTGCTAAAAAGGGATCGAAACATCCCTTGAGATTAATGAATATGAATGTGAGAAAATAAGAATTACATAATGTTTTTAATTGCTCAACAAAGAACTACATATCCATAAATGGACCACATAAATGTCTGGGATCAGCAATAAAATATTACTCTATAATTTTTCCAAGTTCAAAGCTAGACATAATTCATGGAAAGACAGTAAACTGGAAGCAACATGAGGTTGTAAAAGACAGATGCTCCATACTTGTGGGCACAAGAAGAAAAGGCAACCCTGAAGCTTGAGAGTCTGCACTGCTTGGGATTAATTCTGAGACAATAAAATGGCAAGTAGAGAAGCAAAGATTAACTCTAAGAAAACACAATGGTAAGCCCCTCCCAGAAACACGCCACAATTAAACCCATCCAGAAAGTAGAAACCCAACCACAATTTGCACCAAACCATGAATCCACACGGTGCGTTCTAAATCTGCCTTAATTTCAACGGTTCGTTCTAAATATGCCTTAATTTTGTATTTTTATTAACTACTTATAGGCATGAACTGGAGTTCTTGCGCACACTCGCACATCAAACCCAAGGCAGTTCACTCCAATCACCGCTGCCTTTTGCGAAAATAGAAATGGGCAATGTTTTAGTGCTTCAGCTACATTAGCGTTGAACATATAAAGGTGTTGTCAATCCATGTCGTTAACTATCATGCATTTATGCTCATTGTTTCTGATTAACAACAATACTGCAATTGTTAGACAGTTGCAGTAATCGTATTAATCTATTATGATAGATAAATTTGATATTTGGAAAAACCTAGTGGTGGAGACACACAAGCATTGGTAACTAAGAGTAGGTTATCTCACCTTAGAGCTCCTTGACGACCAAGGACCGACGACTCCTCCCGGTGGCCGCTGCGCTTGCGCAGCTCCCTGACAACCAACAAAGAGAAGTAGACCTTGGGTCAGTACACTTTTAGGAAAAAGCATTTGGAAGGTTTGGTGCCAAATCATGTTGGACTGATACTCTAGGACAGAGCACAAGGATAAATTAGTACAAAGGGTGCAATGGAGTGGTAGTACAATTTGGTTTGGAAACAAGCTGCAATGATCAGGGTGAGATTTACAATGCAAGTGAAACAGAGAAATAAAACTTTTTTATTTCCCAATGTCGCAAGCAGTAGTCCAACATGTAAGCTAAACAACAAATAACAAATCCTTTTTTAGGGAAAACCGAAGATAGATTGGGACATTGAGTAGGTTCGAGATAAAACTTGAAAAACAAATCTCCTGATCGGATGTTGAACCATAAAAACAATTTTGAAACCTAAGGAGCACTATTACACCTTTACCAATTAAAGAAAGTTTAAATGAAAATGCACTCATCATGGTTCAACAATAGGAAGCATAACACTATTTACAGGATATTTGTAAGCACAACACTCCTTATATTAACTCCATTTCTTGTTGGGAGTCAATAGAACTTGACTACATAGACAGAATATAAGGAGAAACGACAGGTACTCTCTACATTTCCTTTAGCCTAGACGTAATACCATTATTTAAAAAACAAGAGAGTTTCATCTGCTGCATTGAGTGATAGGAAGCAGAAGACTATTTACAGGTCAAAGAATAAGATTCAAGAAAGAGAGGGATTTTACTGTTGGACAGTTTAATTAGTTATTCACATACCACAATAGAACTACGAAGAATATAAATAAGCACAAATCTGATATTACTCATTTGTAGCAGTGTTAATCATTTAGCTCAGAAATAACAAAAGGAAATGAAATCTCTCTTGTGGGTTTTGGTGTTTGGATGGCAATCCAATTAAAGGACTAACAAGTGTGCTAAGTGTTGAACAGGTGCTTTATGTAAAGCTAATATGGTTCAACACAAGTGAACAAGTGTAATGGTCCAAAGACTGAATTATTTATAGACAATGGACATCACAAAGAGGATGGACATTGCTTAAGTGTGACTCGATGTGCATAACTCAGAGACAACTGATCAAGCCAAGGATGGAAGCAAGAAGAGCTTCGAGGTACCGAGTGCATAGGAGAAAGTCAAGGAGACCAGGAACCCAAGGCCAGGGGTGAAGAAGAAGACTTGCGGAATCAAGGTTGATCGAGTTAAGAAAAGTTATGGTGCATCAAGGAACACTACATAAGGACATGACTTACAACCAATGAGGTAACATCTACAATTATGTGGTGTAAGTCATATGGCTCAAGACGAAACTCAAAAAGTGAACAAGGTCACTAGAAGGAGAACCAATGTCAAAACCAGAACTGGAAGCATCCCAAAAGAGCTAAGTGCACCTTGATCTTTAGTTTGGGTTGTTCCTATGTTTGGAGATATTCTATGTGACCTTTGCAGGATGTTGGAGCTTAGAAATGTCAATCTAGATTAAGTCAAGTTGACTTGATGGTTTATGAGTCCAACATCAATCTCAATCATGCCAAATGCTAAAGAGTGCAAAACAAGAACAAGGTGTGTTTCTAGACTTAGTGAATTGTTTTTGAGTACTAACATATTCTGTCTAAGTGCTAGAAACAGCGAGAAAAGAATTGCAAAAAGTCTTGGCTCGGTACAGCCAAAACTCTGCTCAGTCTGGCTCACCAGACTGTCCGGTGGTGCACTGGACAGTGTCCGGTGCGCCAGGCTGAACTCCGGTGAACAGGCCGCTCTCGGGAGAAGTTTGGTGGCGTACGACTATAATTCACTGGACTGTCCGGTGAGCCAACGGTCGACTGCGCTAACGGTTGGCAGCGCGATCAGCGGGCGACGCGTGGCCTAGGCCAATGGATAGTTGGCACACCGGACTGTCTGGTGTGCACTGGACAGTGTCTGGTGAGCCAAGACGATCGTTGCTCCAACGGTCAGCTGAGCCCATTTTGGAAGGAGATCACGCACCGGACATGCTACAGGACCTGTCCGGTGGTGCACCGGACTGTCCGGTGCTCCACCCGACAGAAAGCAAATATTGCCTTCCAAAATGAATTCCAACGGCTCCTAGGCCCCTTGGGTCTATAAAAGGGACTCCTAGGCGTCTCCAACTAGGATACAAGTGCAGCCAACAATTGTATACATCACTCGGATCGATTCTCACTCTCACTCTCGTGTAAATCTCTCTAGTTTGTGTGAAGGCAAAGTTATAAGCCTTTAGAGAGTGGAGAGGTGCTGCAAAGAGCTAGAGCAAAGTCTTGAGCGCATTGTTACTCTGCTGAAGTGCTGTCAAGAAGATTGTAACCAGCCACGGCTTTGTTGTAACCCAACTCAACATAGTGGAAGGCTCTATCTGTCATACTGACAGATCTGAGCAAACGGAGGAAGGAGTTGAAATAGACTCCAAGCCCAAGTGTGGCTAACTCCAACGAGGACTAGGCAAGCATTTCAGGCTTGGCCGAACCTCGGGATAAATTCTTGCGTCTATGTGCTTCGCTCTGTATTGTGTGCTGACTCTCTGTCTTACTCACTTTTTATATCTGCACTTCAACACTTATCTGTGGTACAAGTTATATTTGAAGTGCGGGGCATTTTGAGACAGGATCTTCTATTCCACTGCAACCTACTCGAAGGATCTTTCATTTCACTGCGATCTGGTCTTTGAGTAGAGTAAGAACTAAAGTTTTAAAGTGATAATTTTTTATTCGCCTATTCACCCCCCTTTAGGCGACATCCAGATCTTGTTCCCGGGCAAAGGGAACTTTCAATTGGTATCGGAGCTAGGCCTCTCCATTGTGGGCTTAGCCGTCCGGAGATGATGATGTCGTCACAAGAGGTAACTGTAGAACTTCTTCTAGGCGATGGCTCTAATTATAAATCTTGGTATGTCTCTATTTATAATGCATTCATGCGTGTTGATCCTGATTTGAGACAGATCTTTAGTAGAAGTATTTTTCCCTCCAATTTTAGTCAAAATCCTTCTAATAATGAACTAGGATGTCTGTCTCTCAATCACCATGCTTGCAACATCTTAGTTGACTCACTTTCTAGAAGTGCCTATTTTGCAATCATGAGTAGTGATAGTGATTTATTTGTTGATGCTCATGATCTATGGACCAAAATTAAGTTAAAATTTTTTAAGTCCATATGCACTGCTTCTGCTCCCTCTATTGCTGGTAGTACTAACTTGTCCAAGGGAGAAGAACGAGAGAGATGGACACCAAGCGATGGATCCACCTCACCGATAGGTCCATCTCCCACTTGTTATACATGTCTTGTTGCTAACGATGAGAATGGAGATGAAAGCAATCATGAGGAGGAATATGAGGATGAGAAGTCTACATCATCACAAGGTACATTTTCCTATGTTGCTTCCACTGACAATAGTGACAGAGAAAATGAGATCGACGATGTAGAAGAAGAGGAGATTCGCCTTTTCTACACCCATCTCAACAAAGAAGACAAAGCGCTCTTGGTTAAGCTATTGAAAAGGAACAAGGAACAAGGTGAGACGCTTCTCAGGCTAGAGGAGACTCTCATCAAAACCAACGACAGCCTGGAGAAGATGACCAAAGAACATGAGGAGCTAAAGTGCTCTCATGATGATTTGGTCCAACGGTATGATTCAGTTTTAATTGAGCAAAGAAATAATGATGATGTTTTATCTAATGTTGCTCAACTTAAAACTAAAAATTCTATGCTTAGGAGTCAAGTAGAAATGATAAATTTAGAAAAACTTGCTCTAGGTGAAAAGTATGATATGTTGTCGTATTCTCATAGTAAACTAGTTGATGACCATATCATGCTTGATGTTGCTCATGAGGTTGTAATTACAAACTTAAATTCATGTGAACCTCATTCTTGCACAAGTACACATTTGGATAATATATCACCATGTGCTAACCCCTATCGCTCAAAAGGAAGCGAATGTTTGAATGAGCAACAAGTTGTAGGGTCAAAAAGGAAATTGCTTGGAAACAAGAAACAAAGACAATTAAGGAGAAGACGCCTTGCTCGACTTCCTCAAGATATCTACGAACACGTGGTGAAGAAGCTTGAGGAAGGAGAAACCGCAGCAAGGGTCAAACTCCTTGAGAAAGATGTTCCTAAAGCAATAAGTGAAGCAATCAATAAGAGACAAGAAAAAGGTAATGATTCAATTAGTCATGTTATTTGCACTAATAATCTCTCTATGTCATCCAAAAGCAAAAAGAGAAGAGGAAAAAGGAGGTGCTTCAAGTGCAAGAGATTAGGTCACCTCATTGCTTCTTGTCCATACAAAGACAAGGACGAAGGGATAAGGAGATGTTTTGGATGCAATGAAAAGGACCACATGATCACCTCATGTCCGGTCATAAAGAATCAAGGACATGCACCCTCCAAGATGACCCTCACCAAGGAAAATGATAAACAGCAAGCGTCATGTCGGGTTGAGCGATGTTTCTGCTATATGTGTGGTGAGCATGGTCATCCACCTGAGGTATGTAATAAAGGTAAGGTTCCTAATCAAGTAAATTTGTCTCAATCTTATTCGCTTAGAAGACCCAAACCATACACTTGTGCTAGATCAGTAATGAGATCACCTAGAACTAGCACAATTGCTATTTGGGTACCAAAGGCTCTTTTGAATGATCGTTATGGACCCATCCCGAGATGGGTACCAAACCGTGCCAACTAGACCATGCAGGTGCCTCGAGATGGACTGGAGACCATGGGAGAGCTTAAGATGGTTAATTCAAACTCTATGCTTAAGCTGTTGATTTTTATTGTCTATTCATGGACCCAAGGTTGAATGATTGTGCAATTCTAATCCCATGTTCATCTCAAGTTAAATAAGTTGTAGAGATCTTGAATCATTATTGGTGAATCAAGCAAAGGACCTTGATGAGAATATGCAACTTGCTCTCCAAAGAACGGTACCCGGGTATCTTAAGTACATTATTGCAAATCAGTATTGCTCTTAAGTTGGTTTGTTGTGCTACCTATCCTTGGAGTAGTTATGCTTTTGAGATTGCCTGTGTTATCAATGGTTCATAATGATGCTTGCTTAATCATGATTGTGTGTTCTATATGTTATATCTTTTGAATCATTCAATGGTAGCTTTTCAATCGATATATTCACTATGATTAACTCTTTTTGTGTTAATGGATAAACCTGTATCCTTTTGTAAGACATGCTATTGTCTTTAATGATTAACCTATGTGCAAGCATGACATCTTGTTTAGTCCATGTTCACATAATTACCCGATTTTGATACTCTGTGTATACCAAATCCATGTTGTGCCACTAATGCACCTTCTTGAGTTATGAGGTGCATGAGCAAAAGGAGCCCTAAATTGGTGACAACAGGTGCTCTCACTCTACACTACCTAAAAAATGGATCTTGTTGGGGACTTGTTCTCAAATACTAAAAGTTAAGAACAAGGCAACATAAAAAGTGTTAAATGTTAAAGACCTTCGTCCTTATAAACATTATATCCCTTCGGATATAATAAACTCAGGACGAAGGTTACAAGGAAAAGACCTTAGTAAATTCGATAGATGATGAAGAAGAACACAATTAACTTCTTTTTATTATCAAATTCATAGAAACAAATTATAAATGTACCTTCGAATTGATGAAAGGTAAAGGTACAGGCGTGATGCAAAAAGCGAATGCCAAGTCAGCGTGAACAGTACGGAAGTACTGTTCATCTATTTATAGGCACGGGACACAGCCCGTGTAAAATTACATTAATGTCCTTTACATTTATCAATAACTCTATAGTAATTTTTCGAGGTCTAATTTGGCTTTTCATCTTTAAGTCGGTTCCCCTTTCCTGCCGTCATGCCGAAGCTTTTCTGCACATAGCTTCGTGATCGTCTTATCCTTCGTCATGATCGCCTTCCATCCCAGTCAAGCTTCGTCTTGACCATGCTCTTGTATACCCGTAACCTGATTCCGAAGATGTCTGCTCGTATACTTGGAAAACATTATCAAATCATGTTTTTGAGGACCTTCGGAAGCCGAAGGCCCCCAACAGTAGCCCCTCGCAATATTAATTTGCTGTAATGATAAATTCATATTGCGACATGGACGAAGGCCTTAAGCCGAAGGTCCGAAAAAACACCTTCTATATTTGCTAGAATAGCAACAGTCTTTGACAAGCGGGACCCTCCAGTTTTCAACGCACTAAGTGTATAAATAAGAGCTCATCACGAGTTTATTTGGCACGCTCTCTTGCCAACTGCTTTTACTCACCCAACTTTTAGCCTGCGCACAACAACACTTGCTTGGCTTTTTAGATTTTTAAGCTTCGGTTTTGAGAGCACCTTCTCAGCGTTTGCAAGGATGTCTGAAGATAAAAAAGCTGTTGGTGATTCGAAGCTAAGTCTTTCTGAGGAGATGCATCTGGGCTTTCTTCAATCAGTGTCAAAGACTAATACAGAGAAGATTACTAAAGAAATTTTGGAGGGTTTATCTGAAGATACTGGTGACAGTGACAGTTATGATGTGGATAGCGGTGGTGAAGATTCCGAAGATCGACCTTGGCGACCAAGCCATGCGGTTTTTGGTAAATCAAGTATTAAAGAAAATCATCTTGTCAACATGAGGGGCAGATATTTTCGGGACTTGTCCGTTGTGAGGGCAGATGAAGGAGAGAAGACTTGTCCGACTCCTGAGGAAAATGAAGCCGTGGTATTCCGAAGCTTCTTGAAAGCTGGACTACGATTTCCCTTAAGCAGTTTTGTTGTGGAAATACTGAAGATATTTGAAATCTACCTTCACCAACTTACCCCCGAAGCAATCATAAGGATGAGCATCTTTGTGTGGGCCGTGAGAAGCCAAGGTTTGGAACCTAATGCGAAAAGTTTCTGTAATATTCATGAGTTATTGTACGAGACAAAACCCTGGGGTAAAGAACAGTATCACAACAATTTTGGCTGCTACAGCTTCGGCTCCCGGTCTGGTTCAAGCTGCCCCGTGCCAACCTTTCGAAAGAGGTGGCCCGGCGACTGGATGACGGAATGGTTTTACGTGAAGAATGACTTGAAATCACGGGAAGATATAAAAAGTATCATTATGTGTCCCATCTGGCAACGCTTCGGCCTGCGGAGGCCGAAGGTGGAAATGAATGAAGCAGCCGAAGAATGCCAGAGAGCCTTCGGTGTTGTTTGCTCTTTTATTGGGACAAGGGATTTGGTCCAAGAACACATTGCCTTCAGAGTATGGCCACTTGTGGAAAAATGGGAAATGCCGAAGGAGACCATTAAAGAAACTGACGAAGGTGGACTAGTCAGGCTGAAATACACATTTAAATACGAAGATAAATTCGTTGAGCCAGATGACGACTGGTTGAAAAGTATTGAGGCCATCAGTGATGAATTGCTTGGTGTATACTCAAAGGCCAAAGATACTGCATTATCAGCGGCCTTCGGAGGCCGAAAGAGGAAAAGACTCAACCGAGTATTTGATGCAATTGGGTTTGTCTACCCCGACTACCGCTATCCAGCGCGGGGTCAAAAAAGAAAGAATCCACCTTCTGCGAAGGAAACTGCTTCAGCCGCTCCTAGTGAGCCGGCGCCGAAGAGGAAAAGGGTAAAGGTTCTCACACACCGGCCACGTTATATTGAACCGGCCACAGTGCCTGAATTTGCCGGTGAGACCTCTTCGGCCACCGAAGCTAAAGAGCCAACTCTTCTGCCAAATATTGAAGTGCTGGCCGAAGTGCCAGCGACTGAAAAAATAGAAGAACCGAGAGCTGAAGAAATAAAGACATCAGAAATCTTGAGTCCTTCGGCAAAAACTGAGACGACAAAAAGCCATAAGGGTCCAGCGGTGATCCCTAAAAGAAGAAGGATGGTTAATGTGCTAGATGTTTTAGAGACAATCAAATCTTCAAGCACACCTCCAAAGAAAATTGTTAAAACTTCCGAAGTACACACTGAAGCCTTTGTCGCCGAAGCTTCAAAGCAACAGTCTGAAATTGAAGCCGGGCCTTCAGAGCCCGCTAAGGTGAAATCCTTGGAAGCCGAAAAAACAGAAATAGCAGAACAAATTTTGGCTGAAGAAACTGGCACTGCTGCCCCCGAAGCATCTTCCAAAGTACTTGATTATATTGTACGACATGCTTCGGGGAAGAAATTATCTGAAGAAGAAATTTTTGAAGCTAATCACTATGCCCGAGAACTGAAGTATCCGAAAGGGGCCTTAGTATTCAACGGCACAGATGAAGATGACTTCTTATACTGCCTCCCAGACAACAAAGAATTATCTGTCTGCCGGGAGATGGCTAGAAGTATGGGGTTTCCGAAGCTTGAAGCTGGGCTCTGCGCTATGACGAAGGACGATCTTGCGGATAGCCTTGCATATAATAGTCTGAAGGTATGAGAATTGTATATTTGAAAATTTGTAATTTTTGAATCATTCTTTTATTCTTATAGTAATTCTTTTTCATATAGGGTTTAATACTGAGCAACGCTTTGAGAGCGCAAAAGAATGCCGAAGACGAGAGCTATAATATTGCTTTCAACAACCTATGAACAGAGGTTATTAAGTTGAGGAACGAAGCTTTGGAAAAAGATAAAATTCTGCTTACATTGGTGGATAAAATAAAGGAAGACGAAGCTACCTCTAAGGCTCAAGCTGAAGCCCAAAGACGCGAAATTCAGGATCTTCGGAAATAGCTGGCCAGAGCTAAAGAAGAACACATACTTGAAGAAACAAAACGAGAACTTAGTGATCAATGGGCAAATCATTTGGAAATAAATGTTGAAGAGCTTCGTGCATCCAAGAAAAGGTGCTATGACAAATCCATAGAGTGTGTTAAGAAAATAAAATCCAGCTTCGCCAGCGTTGGCGCATTCTCTAGCGAAGAAAATTTCACAAGGGGTAATCCAGAAGGCCCGATTGAATGGATCAGTCACGAAGCCGAGGCTTTCGAGGAAATCTTGAATAGCCGCGGAGACATATGTGCTTTTTCGGGCGCCAGGGGGATTGCTACTGTTTTGGAAAGAAAAGGCTGTGAGCATGTGAAATGTTTAGCGCAATCCGAAACTGCCTTGTCTTCCGAAGATATAAAAGACCCCTCGGCCGAAGCAAGCCTGGTCGGTGGAAAATTTTTCACCGACATCTGGGACAATGGCGGCCGAGAAATGGCCCAAGAAATCATTCAAAAAAGCAAAAAAGGCATCCACGATGCTAGGAAGGTAGCAGAGGCTGCTGAGAAAAGCGCAGAGCCCGAAGGGCAAATAGGTATTAATTAGTGATAACTGGCTCTTCGTTGTAACTTTTTGATTTCGAATTTCTTCATGGTTTGTAATAGTAATATATCCATATCTTCTCTTCCCTCAGAATCTGCTGAGCTATCTCCAGGCCCCCACATGAAGGGGGATGACGAAATTAGACAAATGGCCGAAGCCATCATGGATAGAGTTGTTGATCAGCTTTTAAACGAAGCTACAGAAGTAGTCTTAAAGGAAGATTAAATGCTGCTGTAAAAACATTTAGATTGTAATGCTTGCTGAGAATCATGTGTAACATTGTGTAACTTTGGATATAGCATATTAGCTGTTTATAATTCTATTTTTGACGATGCATGAAACATCATATACATACCATTTTTGAGCCTTCGGCGAAAAAACACCTTCCCTTCTTTTCATGCTTCGTAAAAATCAATAATCAATCCTTGTAAAATCAATAATCAATAGATCCTTCCATTTCAGAGTTTGACGATGGTGTAACTTTTCAACGGCTATTTTTTTGTGCCTTGTCACTATTTCTTCAAAACAATCTTCGAATATCAATATCGAGACCCCCCTTCTTGCGTTGTTGATGCACTATGATGTATGATGTTATGCTATGCAAATGATGTAATGATGTAATGTTGTGCAAAATGATATTTGCCGAAGGTTGACATTAATTTTTCTCTGTAAGCCTCCCTTAGGAGCTTCTTCGCCTTTTACTTCAGCGGAATCAGCGTTTATTTTTCGCTGCAAGCCTCCCTTAGGAGCTTCTTCGCCTTTTACTTTCAGCGGAATCAGCGTTTATTTTTTGCTGTAAGCCTCCCTTAGGAGCTTCTTCGCCTTTTACTTTCAGCGGAATCAGCGCTTATTTTTCGCTGTAAGCCTCCCTTAGGAGCTTCTTCGCCTTTTACTTTCAGCGAAATCAGCGCTTATTTTTCGCTGTAGGCTCAGAAAACTTACACTGCGCTCCCTTTGGAACGACTTTTTGCTGCTTCGAAAAAATTGCACTGCGTTCCTTAAAACAAATTTTTGATAATTCAAAGGTCCTCCTTGCCATCATAAATTCTCATGCTTCGGCAACTTAGGCCTATGGAGAAGATATATTTTCATTATGCTAAAAAGCGAAACTATTACAAGAAATTGAAAGACGATAAAAGACATTTAGACTTCCCATAATTGTTCCTTATTAAAAAGAAAGTAATACTGAATGTGAAAATGCGAAAAGTTGCTGTCGAGGTAGGATATTTGTCAGTAAATGTGCTTCGACTCTGGCACAGTGCTATTGACTGTGCGAGCTTTGGACTCCTCTCTGAAGTCCCGCTGAAGGTGAGTGTGCTGACTCCCTTCTGGCTGCTGACCTTGTTGTGTTGGTCGTGGCGGTGGAGGTTGTTGCCAAGATGCTTGGGGTTGGCTTGCCGAAGCAACAGAAACTGCAGGGTGATTGCCTACATATTCTGGAATGTAAGGCAAATGGTACGAAGCAGTATGCATGACTTGCTTCGGCTGACTCTGTTGTGATGCAGCTTCTGCTATCTCCTTTTGCTTTTGGATGGTAACATGGCACATCCTGGTGGTATGACCCTTGTCTTCACCACAGAATAAGCAGTAAATTTTTCTTGGCTGATCCCCAAATCTTCCCCCGAAGCCCCTGGCGCCTCTACCCCTTGGCGCTGGCGGCCGAAAAGAGCTTTGCTGCTACCCCGAAGCTTGCGAGGAGTATTGTGGCCTTTGCTGTTGGCTCCCTCTATCATCACTTTGAGTAGAGTTATGAATTGACCTGACGTGCCTCGGATGAAATCTTCCTCCGAAGCCCCTGGTCATTTTAGAGAACCTGAATGCTTCCTCCCTTCTTTGGCGGAAGTCATTGTCAGCTCGTATATACTTGTCCATCTTCTGGAGCAGCTTCTCCAAAGTTTGTGGTGGCTTCCTGGCAAAGTATTGCGCTGAAGGTCCCGGCCGAAGTCCCTTAATCATGGCCTCAATGACAATTTCATTGGGTACTGTTGACGCCTGTGCCCTCAGACGGAGAAACCTCCGGACATACGCCTGAAGGTATTCTTCGTGGTCCTGGGTACACTGGAATAAAGCTTGAGCGGTAACTGGCTTCGTCTGAAACCCTTGGAAGCTGGTTATCAACATATCCTTCAGCTTCTGCCATGAGGTGATTGTCCCTGGCCGAAGAGAGGAGTACCAGGTTTGAGCGACACTCTTGACGGCCATGACAAAAGACTTTGCCATGACTGCAGTATTGCCACCATACGAAGATATGGTTGCTTCATAGCTCATCAAGAATTGCTTCGGGTCTGAATGACCGTCGTACATGGGGAGCTGCGGTGGCTTGTAAGACTGGGGCCATGGTGTAGCCTGCAATTCTGTTGATAGAGGAGAAGCATCATCAAAAGCAAAATTTCCATGATGGAAATCTTCATACCAGTCGTCCTCATTGTAGAAGCCCTCCTGATGAAGCTCTTTGCGCGGAGGCCTTCGGTTCTGGTCATCTTGAGCAAGATGATGAACCTCTTCCGAAGCTTCATCTATCTGCCTCTAAAGGTCAGCTAGATGAGCCATCTTCTCTTTCTTTCGTTGCACCTGTTGATGGAGCATCTCCAGGTTTTGGATTTCCTGGTCCAAGTCGTCCTCCGGAGGCGTTGGACTAGTGGCCTTCCTCTTCTGACTTCGGACCTCCCTAAGAGAAAGGACGTCCTGATTGGGGTCCAGCGGCTGCAGAGTGGTAGCCCCTGTCGCTGAAGCTTTTTTCGGCGGCATGACGAAGGTGATGCTTGCCGAAGATGTTCAAAGCTCAAGAAATGGAAGTGAGTTCACCGGAGGTGGGCGCCAATGTTGGGGACTTGTTCTCAAATACTAAAAGTTAAGAACAAGGCAACATAAAAAGTGTTAAATGTTAAAAACCTTCGTCCTTATAAACATTATATCCCTTCGGATATAATAAACTCAGGACGAAGGTTACAAGGAAAAGACCTTAGTAAATTCGATAGATGATGAAGAAGAACACAATTAACTTCTTTTTATTATCAAATTCATAGAAACAAATTATAAATGTACCTTCGAATTGATGAAAGGTAAAGGTACAGGCGTGATGCAAAAAGCGAATGCCAAGTCAACGTGAACAGTACGTGAGTACTGTTCATCTATTTATGGGCACGAGACGCGGCCCGTGTAAAATTACATTAATGCCCTTTACATTTATCAATAACTCTATAGTAATTTTTCGAGGTCTAATTTGGCTTTTCATCTTTAAGTCGGTTCCCCTTTCCTGTCGTCATGCCGAAGCTTTTCTGCACATAGCTTCGTGATCGTCTTATCCTTCGTCATGATCGCCTTCCATCCCAGTCAAGCTTCGTCTTGACCATGCTCTTGTATACCCGTAACCTGATTCCGAAGATGCCTGCTCGTATACTTGGAAAACATTATCAAATCATGTTTTTGAGGACCTTCGGAAGCCGAAGGCCCCTAACAGATCTCATGGTATTTAGGTAAAAAGCAAACGTATGGATAATGGAACTATGCAATCTCATATCTTGAAGTTCCATTGATTGTGATCACAGCTATGTTCTTGCCTCTGAATTGGTAGTAACTTGGCTTAGGTGCTCCTTACTTTAAAATGTTGTTTCTTTTGGTGTACCTAAGGAACCTTCTTAATCATGGTGTACTTAGACATTGTGTTTATATGCATGATCTTGTCGTTTTCAATTGGTATATGTGGAGCAATGATTATCATGTATGAAGCATGCCTAGGTTGCTTGTAAAATGTTATACTCCTTGAGGCATGCATTGTTGTATTAAGTCAACTATTCAATTGGTATCTCTTTGTGATGAAATTGATAGAGTATGCCTTGACCAAGATATGTTGTGATCCCCTCTAGTTCTGAGGAAGCTAGAATGTGCAAAGTGCAAGTCATTCAAATACTTGATGCATAACTTTAGGGGGAGCACACATAACTTGTGTCTTTTGAGACTAATTGTTTCTTGAGTGATCTTGTATAGTCTCAAGGTGGAAAAGGGAAGATGAGCAGGAAATGAAGCAATCAGGACTTGGGTATCTCCATAAGACAAGTATTTGGTATCTTAAGTTGTGAGTAATTACATCCTTATAGATTGCTCATGCTCCATAATATTTAGGTGATACTAGATGCTTATCTTTAAATATCATGGAACTATAACAGTAATGATTTTTCAATTGGTAGTCGTGGTAGTTTGCTTCAATTGATATCTTTTGGTAATCACTAGAATAGAAGCTTCATCTTGTGCCACAATACTATAACTTGCTCTAAGCTTTGTGTCTTAGCAACAAGAAAAGGTTAGGATAAAGGGTGAGGCACAAGAGTGGAGAAGCTCCCTAGAGATTAAACTTTCAAGATGGAAAGTACACCACAACATGGTAAAGGTACAAAAGGAAGTATTGATCTTTTGCGTATATGTATCTTAACTTTCCTCCAAATGCTTGTGTTGCATATGTTCAATGTGTAAGGGGGAGTAATGTTAGTGTGTTAAAATTTACCTGCTCAATACCCTGCTGTCCCTTGACATCATTCTATGTTCTTGCTTGAATATGGTTTTGGTGTTTGATGTCAAAGGGGGAGAAATTGTGCATTAAAGCTTATCTCAACCTGAGAGGAAAGCTTATCCGAAAGGGGTTATCCTAAAGGGGTTTCCTTGAGTCTTAGGGAAGAATTTGTTAGTTTTGTTGATACTACTTATGCTTCTTATTGTATTATATGGTGATAATGCAAAATCAGTGCTTCCGTTGATATGAATCATTTAGTATCTTCTGTGTTTATCCTGTAATAGATATTCATGTGGTTCTGGTGCTTTAAAATTGTTTTAATTTGGTATCTTAATGGTGAAAAGTGGTAGGTTGATATTTCTGTGGTATATCTATTCAATTGGTGTTTAACTCTGATTCTGTGCATCTATGTGTCATACGCATCACGGTTTAATTAGTGACACAATGCATCCCACAGGTACTAAGGTATAGTAATGCTTCGAATTAGCCTAACTATGTGCAATTTGGCATATAAGGCCAAGTTTAAGATTTTGATGTAAGCACATATTTAGGGGGAGCATTCTATATACTTAGAATTCAAAACTTGTACTTTAAATTTCACTCTTATGTAAGCTTTAATTGTGTTGCCATCAATCACCAAAAAGGGGGAGATTGAAAGCTCTCTTGTGGGTTTTGGTGTTTGGATGACAATCCAATTAAAGGACTAACAAGTGTGCTAAGTGTTGCACAAGTGCTTTATGTAAAGCTAATATGGTTCAACACAAGTGAACAAGTGTAATGGTCCAAAGACTGAATTATTTATAGACAATGGACATCACAAAGAGGATGGACATTGCTTAAGTGTGACTCGATGTGCATAACTCAGAGACAACCGATCAAGCCAAGGATGGAAGCAAGAAGAGCTTCGAGGTACCGAGTGCATAGGAGAAAGTCAAGGAGACCAGGAACCCAAGGCCAGGGGTGAAGAAGAAGACTTGCGGAATCAAGGTTGATCGAGTTAAGAAAAGTTATGATGCATCAAGGAACACTACATAAGGACATGACTTACAACCAATGAGGTAACATCTACAATTATGTGGTGTAAGTCATATGGCTCAAGACGAAACTCAAAAAGTGAACAAGGTCACTAGAAGGAGAACCAATGTCAAAACCAGAACTGGAAGCATCCCAAAAGAGCTAAGTGCACCTTGATCTTTAGTTTGGGTTGTTCCTATGTTTGGAGATATTCTATGTGACCTTTGCAGGATGTTGGAGCTCAGAAATGTCAATCTAGATTAAGTCAAGTTGACTTGATGGTTTATGAGTCCAACATCAATCTCAATCATGCCAAATGCTAAAGGAGTGCAAAACAAGAACAAGGTGTGTTTCTAGACTTAGTGAATTGTTTTTGAGTACTAACATATTCTGTCTAAGTGCTAGAAACAGCGAGAAAAGAATTGCAAAAAGTCTTGGCTCGGTACAGCCAGAACTCTGCTCAGTCTGGCTCACCGGACTGTCCGGTGGTGCACCGGGCAGTGTCCGGTGCGCCAGGCTGAACTCCGGTGAACAGGCCGCTCTCAGGAGAAGTTTGGCGGCGTACGGCTATAATTCACCGGACTGTCCGGTGAGCCAACGGTCGACTGCGCCAACGGTTGGCAGCGCGATCAGCGGGCGATGTGTGGCCTGGGCCAATGGATAGTTGGCACACCGGACTGTCCGGTGTGCACCGAACAGTGTCCGGTGAGCCAAGACGACCGTTGCTCCAACGGTCAGCTGAGCCTGTTTTGGAAGGAGATCACACACCGGACATGCTACAGGACCTGTCTGGTGGTGCACCGGACTGTCCGGTGCGCCATCCGACAGAAAGCAAATATTGCCTTCCAAAATGAATTCCGATGGCTCCTAGGCCCCTTGGGTCTATAAAAGGGACTCCTAGGCGTCTCCAACTAGGATACAAGTGCAGCCAACAATTATATACATCACTCGGATTGATTCTCTCTCTCACTCTCGTGTAAATCTCTCTAGTTTGTGTGAAGGCAAAGTTATAAGCCTTTAGAGAGTGGAGAGGTGCTGCAAAGAGCTAAAGCAAAGTCTTGAGCGCATTGTTACTCTGCCGGAGTGCTGTCAAGAAGATTGTAAGTAGCCACGGCTTTGTTGTAACCCAACTCAACATAGTGGAAGGCTCTATCTGTCATACTGACAGATCTGAGCAAACGGAGGAAGGAGTTGAAATAAACTCTGAGCCCAAGTGTGGCTAACTCCAACGAGGACTAGGCAAGCATTTCAGGCTTGGCCGAACCTCGGGATAAATTCTTGCGTCTGTGTGCTTTGCTCTGTATTGTGTGCTGACTCTCTGTCTTACTCACTTTTTATATCTGCACTTCAACACTTATCTGTGGTACAAGTTATATTTGAAGTGCAGGGCATTTTGAGACAGGATCTTCTATTCCGCTGCAACCTACTCGAAGGATCTTTCATTCCACTGCAATCTGGTCTTTGAGTAGAGTAAGAACTAAAGTTTTAAAGTGATAATTTTTTATTCGCCTATTCACCCCCCCCCCCTCTAGGTGACATCCAGATCCTGTTCCCGGGCAAAGGGAACTTTTAGGAAAGTAATCAACAAAGTTTGCTTGTGAATTGGCACATTCTAATTAACAATTTGCATCATACCTTTCTTCGATTAAAAGAAATGGCTGTATTTATGGGTATTAACTCGATCTGGGGGTAGGGATTGGGATGGCGGCATCGTACCTTGCACCGAGTTAGCAGAAACAGAAGCTGTACAGGAGGCTGCGCTACAAATTAAAAGCAATACCTTGCCGGAGATGAGAGACGTGCACAAGAGGAGCAGTGAGCAGGAGAAGCCGACAACGGTGATGTACCTTTACCAATTAAAGAAAGTTTAAATGAAAATGCATTCATCATGGTTCAACAAGAGGAAGCAGAACACTATTTACAGGATATTTGTAAGCAGAGCACTCCTTATATTAACTCCATTTCTTGTTGGGAGTCAATAGAACTTGACTGCATACAAAAAATATAAGGAGAAACGACAGGTACTCTCTACATTTCCTTTAGCCTGGACGTAATACCATTATTCAAAAAACAAGAGAGTTTCATCTGCTGCATTTAGTGATAGGAAGCAGAACACTATTTACAGGTCCGAGAATAAGATTCAAGAAAGAGAGGGATTTTACTGTTGGAGAGTTTAATTAGTTATTCACATGACACAATAGAACTACGAAGAATATAAATAAGCACAAATCTGATTTTACCCATTTGTAGCAGTGTTAATCATTTAGCTCGGAAATAACAACCGGAAAGTAATCAACAAAGTTTGCTTGTGAATT
This sequence comes from Zea mays, assembly GCF_902167145.1. NCBI lineage: Eukaryota > Viridiplantae > Streptophyta > Magnoliopsida > Poales > Poaceae > Zea > Zea mays. Next base: position 136,195,624 of record NC_050103.1, on the reverse strand, counting down.
GGCACATTCTAATCTATCTATCTGCTGCATTTAGTGAAAGAAAGCAGAACACTATTTACAGGTCCGAGAATAAGATTCAAGAAAGAGAGGGATTTTACTGTTGGAGAGTTTAATTAGTTATTCACATGACACAATAGAACTATGAAGAATATAAATAAGCACAAATCTGATTTTACCCATTTGTAGCAGTGTTAATCATTTAGCTTGGAAATAACAACAAATCTGATTTTACCCATTTGTAGCAGTGTTAATCATTTAGCTCGGAAATAACAACCGGAAAGTAATCAACAAAGTTTGCTTGTGAATTGGCACATTCTAATCTATCTAATTAACAATTTACATCATACCTTTCATCGATTAAAAGAAATGGATGTATGTATGGGTATTAACTCGATCTGGGGTTAGGGATTGGGATGGCGGCATCGTACCTTGCACCAAGTTAGCAGAAATAGAAGCTGTACAAGAGGCTGCACTACAAATTAAAAGCAATACCTTGCCGGAGATGAGAGACGTGCACAAGAGGAGCAGTGAGTAGGAGAAGCCGACAGCGGTGATGTGGTCGGCGTCACGGTAGAGCAACCCGACTCTGGTGTACACGCGTGCTCGGACAACATAGAGTTCCCAAATGCTCACCATTTATCTTCATCGAATGTGTGCTGACCTAGGCGAAGTGGAGGTCATGGGGAGGAAGCATGCAGGAGTGGACGTCGTGGGTACTGAGGACGGGGGAGTCGGTTGCATGAACTATGCGGGGAGTGGGGACGGTGGAAACCACACGAATGGGGAAGGCCACCAGCGGGAGAGGCACGACCGATGGGGCGGTGGAGTGTAGACTGTCCGCCTGTGGGAGATCGACCGCCCTACCGCGCGGTGAAGGCTGGCAAACGGCGGGGACGCTGGAGGCCGCGGGTCAGGTGGCGGCTGGCAATCGGCGGTCGGGACGCTGGAGGCCGTGGGTCGAGTGGCGGCTGGCAAGCGACGGCCGGGACGCTGGAGGGCGCGGGTCAGGTGGTGGTTGGCAAGCGAGGGCGCTGGAGACTGTGGGGTGCTGAAGATTAGAGGTTTCCATTTGCCGTATGTCATGGGCCACGGTGTGCGGGATCAGACGGGATCGGACGGCGGGATCGGATGGCTGAGATTGTTTACACGATAGAATGGACGGCTGAGATCGCAGAACGACAAGCTACCCTTACCGTCTTAATAAGTAGTAGAGATAACCATTGCCATCAAAGCTAGCGATGGAGCCACCCCAAGTCTCTATTCAATATAGGTTAGTAAATTTGAAAGGAATAGCTAAATAATATTGACATTTAAGCAAACAATTATTTAGTGTTGAAAAGGAAAAAGTAACATGGTGAATACCTCGAGATGGTGGACAACGATTCATAAATTCTGGCTCCGATGAGTACCTCAAGGTGGTGGAGAATGATTCATAAATCCTAGCTCCTTCAGGCACTATTATAAACTACTAAATTCCATGTCGATTATCTTTGACGCCCCACAACTCTTGGGTCCCTCAGCCACCTGCATATCAAATTTTCAAGTATTAATTAATACCTAGCATTGTAGTGGTGAGAAAACTAAAATATTTTTTGTAGAATATGCAATTACAAATGGTGTTGTTAATGGCAGTGAAGCTATGTCCAAAGAATCCCATGAAAATTTGACATCTAAAGAACTAGAGGACAGTGGAATAAAGAATATGTTACCAGGGGACCTTGATATACCCGTTCAATCTTCAGAATCTACTCCCTATTGTCCTTCTCATGAATCATTTGCTATCAGTGACCATGAGTCTGTTGTTCCCACTATTGTTGAAGGTGATAAAGAAACCAGTAGAGAACAGTTTGATATACAATCAAGGTTTTATAAGCCAAACTGATTTGGTATAGCAGAGATTGGATGAGGTATGTTAACTCCTGTTCTTTTTTAATGCTTGCTTGAGATCAAAATCTTCACTATAATTTTCATTCTCAATTGGTGTAAATTATGAAGAAAGAACACATCCATCTATCAGAGAAGTATAATTAAAAAAGAAAAATAACCAAAGATGATAATAGCTAGCATTAACATAAAAATCATGCAAGCGCAAAAGCTCCAAGTAGGTTATGCCGAGACTACATATGAAATGTGGCCTCCTTTGTTAACTAAAAACAACCTTATCTATTCACATATATTCAATAAACTACTCAACAAGAGTATCATACCAGCAAAGTAAACATTGATCTTCTAAAGGTGATTGAACTCACTGCCTTTATTGATCATCCATTTGAACTTCTTATATAGGAGGATAAAACCCTAGTAACAGTACAATATTATTATTACATAGTTTATTCTAAATTTTGCAAAGCACCATTTCTTACAGCACAAACAATCATCAATAAATTAGAATTATGGTTATTGAAGAACATATGTAGAACCCTGTAAAACGTGTATTGCACAGTTGCATTCAATAGGCCTAGTAATATAGAAATTGTGACAAAGGACCATGTTGTTGTTTTCATTTAAATAGAATAATTTTGTATAGAAGTTATAAAGCTTAGAAAAAAAGAATATGTAGATTTGATTCATTATAGTTTTCCTTGACATAATATGCTTTCTACTATGAAACAGTAAAAGTTCACCAATTTCGGAAGTAGCCTAAACATTTAACAAACAGCGAGACATAAGATAACTTGTGGCCTCGTCGCCATTGGCGCCGAACCTGCCTGTCATACGGCCTTTCCTATGCCAAAGCTGAATTTGGAGGAGAAACAACTTACTGTTGTGAAGCCACTTTAATCGATTACCTTTGCTGAACTTTCCATCCAAAGGCTTGACCATTTGGGTTCCAAAGTTGATTTGAGGGGCTGCATATAAAGTTAAAAATGAGAATACAAAGATTTTCTTTAAAAACTGATTCCTGTGAAGACAATCCATGTAATGGCATTATGATGAATATTCAACCAGACATGTCTGTCTAAAAATATGACCTATGACGCTTCTTAGAAATTTAACAATAAATAATTATAGGAGAACAAGCAACAGACACAAACCTGACTCTCATGGAGAAGGAATTGATGTCCTTGTTAAGCATATCCAATAGAAAGATTGCCTGAATCACCATGTTATCAACACGATTCACATTGAACTTCATCTCAGCCCTGTTGTAGCCATGCCCTAGGTCAAGCTGGGCTTTCTCCAAGTCAAAATCCTACAATCACCATAAAAAACAAATTAAGCACATCAGGCATCCAACTTCACAACAAAACTTGATATTTGATACAATATGCATAAGCCAAACAACCAAAACTTTGCAAGCATACTCACTCAATTTCTCTGAATCAGTAACATTTTTCCCATCTACTTGTTTGACAAAAAGATCGACATCCCGACAACCTTTGCTAGATGACCCTTTCTTGTCTGATCTGAACCGGCCGTAAAATATCTAAAAATATCTTAAACCGGGTACCAAAAACCAGGGTATAAATAAGATAATATGCACATCATAGATCATTTGATCAAAACCATACACAAGTACAGTACAAAGCTCTAGATACCTGAATGTTGCACTCCTTCATCGTCCTCAAGTGTCGTAGATGAGCCTCTTCTGGTCAGTGCAGATGATTTGGACCAGTGTACCAGTGTACCCAGATAACAGCTCGAGCAAACCTCGATGTCAGTTAGTTCCACCCTGAATAGATGCTTGGTGATTTTCGGCGGAAGGGAAGAGAATCCCTGCTAGAACACTTCCACTAACACAACCTCGCAGCTGATGCAAAGGCCCAAGGTGGTCCCAACCTTCTTTCCTCCTCTCAGCCTCCTCAATCTTGTCCCTGAGCTGCACGCCCGATTAGAGCATGCAGATGATGACTTCACCAAAAACGAAATGCCCTGAGTTTCCGGGTGTAGGAAGATAAAACTGAGATGGGCGACGGATGGCTTGCTTTTGACCTGCGGTTGTGGGCGACGAGGAGGCGGCATGCTCATGCGATGTTGATGTCGGCACGAGCAGCGAGGTCGGCAGTGTGGCACTCGCATCGATCTAGGGGCGGAGGTGGAAGTGAATGAGGCGCAAAAGATTCGAGCGTCTCCTTGACTGTCGGCCGATCGATCCACATTTAGGCGTGCGCTTCGCCGACCGCGTCGTGGGGTGGGCGACGAGGAGGAGCGTCGGGGTCAGGGGGCATCACTTGGGTGGGTGGGCTGACGGCGACGACGGTAGTCGCGCGGGCACATGCGAGCTAGGGTTTTTGTGTGAGAGAGGGTCGGAAGGAGGAAGCAGACGAGGGATCGGGGCTGGTGGGCGGGACTAGTTGATGGGATCGACGGTGAGATTGTAGAATAGTAAACGGACGGCTGAGATCGCAGAATGGCAGAATGGAGTTGAGGCAGTCTACCCTTACAGCCTTAATAAGTAGTAAAGATATATATTGTATATTACGAGCCCTGTGCTTTCAATAACTAGAGGAAGCACAGGTCATACGGTGCAATCCAGTCGAGCCAGACCAGGTCGGACCTGCTATAAAAACACACCCACGCCGTCAGGGATTAGGTTTTAGCGGCGACGACGGTTCCCTCGGGCATGTGAGCGGCGGCGATCCTGAGGGCCAGCGGCGGTGCCACCCCAAGGCGGGCGACCGACAGTGACGCTCCCGAGGCGGGCGGGCAAGCGGTGACGGCACTCCCGAAGCGGACGGGCGGTGGTGGCGCACCCTAGGCCCGGTGAAAACGACGGTTACGTGAGGCGCGGTAGGCGTCGGCAGCGACGACGGTGGCCACGAGGGACGCGGGTCGCTCCAGCGGTCGCGCGAAGCGCGGTCGTCTCTGGCGATGGCGGGCACGCGAGGCGTGGGTGGCTATGGCGTTCTTCGACGGCCAACTCCTCCGATCCGGTGGCTTCGACGGCGTCATTTGATCTAGTAGCCTCGGGATCATCCCTCCAGCGACGAACTATTCGATCCATGTTTATGCCATCGATGATTAAATTTTATGTCTGCTACTTACACTATTTATGCATTCCAATGATGATTTTTACAATGATGAATACAATTTTATGTTGCCATAAAACTGTCCCTCGTTACCGGGGGGTGTTAGTTGAACCGATATTAGGTTTTTTTATCAATTATGCTACACGGTGTATGTATTTATATGACCTTGTATATGAATTTATCCTCTGCATGAACCATGTCATACTATTTTTTGCATGCGTGCAGTGGAAACAAAAATATCATCCAAATTTTTCGCGCATGCAATGGAAACTCCAATGATTTGCCATAATTTTTGAATTTGCATAAAAATAGAAACCGCATGGATGCGACTCCCATATTTTTCGAAACTACCATCAAAATAGGATCGTGAATACAACCCATCAGATATATCAACCTCTCACATTGGCTCGATATTTACGCTTATAATTGAGGGGTTTTATGCTAAAAACTTAAGATTTATACGCTCGAACCTGGAGATGCGTCCACCTTTGAACCACATGCCAGATTTTTTACGCAGTGTACAACATTGCATAAATACCTACATCGTGTAACATAATTTGTATAAGTATATATCATAAACTAGTTCTAATGAATCTAGTTACATGGCTGTTAGAGCGATCCTATATTTATGGAGGAAATAAAGCATTAAATACAATTTTTTGTTTCCATGCATGCCAATCTATTTACTTTCATCATACATTTTTGTCATTCTAATTTTATGCGCATGCAGCAGGTAACGGATTTTTATGCAGTGTGCCGAATTGCATAAATATCTACACCGTGTAACATAATTTGTATCAGTATATATCACAAACTGATCCTGACGAGCCTATCTACATGACTGTTGGAGCAATCCTATATTTACGGAGAAAATAAAGCATTAAATACGATTTTTTTATTTCCATACATCACAATCCATCTCCTTTCATCATACATTTTTGTCATCCTAATTTTGTGCATGCATCATGCAACAGATTTTTACGTAGTGTACTGAATTGCATAAATATCTACACTGTGTAGCATAATTAGTATCAGTATATATCATAAATTGGTCCTGACGAGTCTAGCTGCATGTCTATTGCAGCGATCCTATATTTATGGAGGAAATCAAGCATTTTAAAATAGAAACTGCCACATATCTTTTTAAATTTACGTGCATGAAGGGAAACATGTTTGACTTATGTATGTCTTCCTATTTTTTATGTACAGGCGTGGGGTGGGGGCGCAGGCTTGGGGAGTGGATGGGCGCGCCGGGCTGAACCAGATCGCAGGGGTGGTCGGCCTGGACTTCCTCTAGAGGAAGCCCAGAGCTCCTAATATACCTACCTATATATATAGCTCCTAATTTTACTTCCTCTTATTCTTGCTTCCAACGAGCAAGACGACCAGCATAGGCATTTCCATTTTCAGCGTCGGGCATGAGAACTATAGATGGCCAAAAAGCACGAGGCCCGTGAGCCCGGCACGAAGCCCGCTTTTTGGGCCCGGTCCGAACCCGGCACGGTAGAATAAGCGGGCGGGCTTGGACAGGAAACTAGGCACGGCGGGCTAGCCCGGCATGGCCCGTTTACCTCTAAGCCCGTTAAGCCCAGTTTTTTACACTAAAACGTACTTACCGGCCCGTTTAGCCCGCTTTTCGGCCCGTTTTTTCGTGCTAAACGGGCCGGCCCGGCCCGTTTAGGCCCGCTGCGGGCCGGGCTTGGACAGAAAATTAAGCCCGCTGGCACAGCAGGCCCGGCCCGGTTTTTGGCCGGGCTTCACCGGGCCCGGGCCGGGCCGGGCCGGGCGGCCCGTTTGGCCATCTCTAATGAGAACAGATACCACGGATACAACGATTTCTCATCGGAGATTGGAGGAGCACCGCGGGCCGCACGCCAAAGTGGCCAGGGAGCCCCGCGCTACAAATACCGGTGAGACACATCCTCTGAAGTTTGCCACCTTTCCTACTACGTCTAACACCTATCTGTTCTTAATTCGCCTGATTGGTTATCCGCACCATCTCATCTTGGATCACCGCATGTATTGACTTTATTTGAGATTATGTTTCGTTGCTTGTATGTGGGAGTCACAACCTGTATGGATGGATGCAAAATAAGTCATTTTAATGTTATTAACCTGCATCCACTCATACGCTCAAAATTATCGTATGTGGCTGACCAGGGCAGCACCAGCCTGCGCATGGACGCGCATCCATCCAATCAGACTAAATATGGGGGCACCAGCGCGCCAGGCGGCAGATCGCCGATGCTGCTCCGACGTGGGGTTCGACATGCCACTGCAATTGTGAGCTAAGGAAGGAGAAGAGGGGATCGTTGATCGCTGAACAGACGCTCTAGATTAGATTCTTGTGCATACCGATTGGATCCCTTGATCCATGTCGTTGATCCGTGATCAGATAGACCCGAGGTGATCACGGGTATTTAAAATCTAAACTATTGAGTGTAGATCTAATGGCTAGGGATGCATATCGATTCATAAAGGTGAGGAATAATCTAGGCCGCCAGAGTATGATCCAATAGATCTGATTGAAGGATACCCTTTCGGCTAGGGCAGTTTGCTAAGGAGTCCCCAGGAAATAAAAGAAATCACATGTAGTCCATATGTATATAAAAACTATTACACATGAGTCCTGCAATTTACAAATTAACCCCTAAGCTCATAGGAATTGGTAGCCACAGTTCAAAAGTTTAGTGATCTATATAAAATAAATCTGAGAAAATTATTTTTAGTATAAAACAAACCTAGGATCTTGTAAAATTCATTTCTTTCTCGTTTTAACTTCGAATTTAGTGGTTATTGAACCTACGGATTCATCTCGATGCGTATAATATTCTTACACAATTTGTTTCTATATTCGGTGTAATGTTATTTTTAATTTTTATTTGAATGTATGTTTGTACTACTGCGAATAGAAGTGAGGTTGCGAGGAACCGGAATCCCAACCTTGGAAAGTATTTGAGCACCTGGAGTTGCACCAAAAAGGCAAGTTGTGTTCTTGATCACATTCTTTGACCTAATAATATTAAATTTTATGTTCTCACCTAATGCACTATTAGGTTAGCTTGATGGGACTTGATAGTTTACCTAGTTTTGTTTACACTGCATCTTGCATATAAATGAATTATTGGGTAGTCTTGCTATTGCTCTACCTGATTTTGGGATTAATATTATATATGAATTATGATCATGCCTTATTACTTTTGTTGGTTTTATTATTATGCATGATAAGATCATTTTGTTTAATTGGAACATGGAGAACCACTCGGAAAAACTTGCTACCACAAGGGTGGAATGGGACACCCTTGGCCAATTAATTATGAAAGCTAGTGTGAGATAATCCTTTCCCGAAAGGGCAAGCGAGGAGTGACTTGCTACAGGTATAGGGAGGTTCTCGGGTCGATCTATCTATGATAGCTTTTCGGACGAGGAATTCCTATACCTCCCCCTTCTACGTGGATCTGTAGCGGGTTTCTCATGCTAGTAGAACTTTGTATAGGCCTTGTAGTGTGGGACCCTACCTCGTCTCCTCAGTAGAGATGAATGGAAAGTCGTGATTCCTTGGCAAATGAGTAACACGATTTATGGGTATAGATGTGCAACCTCTGTAGAGTGTAAAACTTGTATATCAACCGTGCTCACGGTCAAGAGCGTCTCATACACTCATATGAGTAAATTATGGAATTAAATTAATTTTACATGCACTGCATTGTGGGATTTATCATTTGATCTATTATTTAATTGGGTTGGTATTTACTTATACTTAGTAATTGATAATAAATTTTTGACCAACAAAGTTAAAAGCAATACTCAGCCTTAACCAAATTCCTTGGTAAGCCCTACACTACACTTATTGAGCCCCAACCATAAGTCATCTCATATGCACTTTTTCCCACACTTGCTGAGAGATGACCGTATGAGAGCTCACCCTTGATATAATCACACCAGATCAAGAGTGGGTAACACCAAGAGGAGGATCACCACGAAGATGAGTTTAGAGAAGTCTAGGTCGTCGTCTCCTAGTGAACTATGGTTGTGGAGGATCATCGTCGTCATATGGTGTATTCTATTTAGTATTTTGTTTAGAACCTCTACTATGTAATAAAGATTGTGATATTGATTTCTATACACTGAGTCATCATATGTGTGAGACTTGATCCTAGCACACATGAGAGATGCATCTAGAGTTGTCCTAACATCTAGGTGTGACACGGTGTTCGAGGAACGATGCTTTTTGTGATGGTTCTTGCATCATGATTCAAGGTATGGGCTCTATAGTGATGCAAGATCACATTTGTGGTCACAAAGTGTTAACAGATGTTTACCACATTCTTGAACTAAAAAGCAACATTGTTAATTTGGGTATGTTAGAGGAGAAAGGGTTTAAGTTGAAGGGAAAACATGGAAAGTTGTGTGTTTATGATCAGTAATGCAAATTGTTGATTGCTGCTCCAAGAACTAGTAATAGATTGTACACTGTAAGATTTGGTTTGACCTCACTAGTTTGTCTACTAGCAAACTCTAAAGAAATGGCTTGAAAATGGCATGCTAGGTATGGACACTTAAATTTCAGAGCACTACATGACTTATGCAATAGAAATATGGTTAAGGGTATGCCAACAGTGAAGAGGTTAGAGCAAGTTTGTGATGGGTGTGTACTTGGGAAACAACACAGAAAACCATTGCCACATGTGTCAAGTAACAGAGCATAGAAGTGTCTAGAGCTAGTTCATGCTGACTTATGTGGACAAATCACTCCAAAAAGTATAGGAGGAGCCTCCTATTTTCTACTTGTGGTAGATGACCATAATAGATATATGTGGGTGGAGATGCTCAAGACCAAGGACCAAGCTCTTGGTTATTTGATAAAATTAAGCAGAGAGCAGAAACTGAGGTAAGGAAAATGGACCCCGGGCCATTTGGCTGTCATTTTGGTGTTTGATGATCAACATAACCTTGTAGACTAATGTGTTTGCTAGTGTTTGTTTTTATAGTTCATAGGATGCAAAGAGGATTGGACTGAGACACTATTGATGCAACACCTTAAAGAAGACATAAAAGATGAGTAGAAGTCCAAGACTCAAGAAGAAAAGAGGCCCAAAAGAAACATTGAAGAAATCCATAAAGTGGGCAGTCAGCTAGGGCTCTAATGGCGCACCGGACAGAGAACACTACCTGTCCGGTGGGACACCAAGTAGTCTGTGCAGAGAGGCCTACAACTAGGCGCTCTCGGGCTATAGCACCGGACTGTCCGATGTGCACCGGACAGTCTGGCAACGGTCGGATGCTACAGACCCCAACGGTCGGCTGACGTGGCTAGGGCACCGAACATCGAACAGTGCATGTCCGGTGCGCCCATCGACAAAAACAGCAGCTTTCTGTCCAACGGCTATAATAGAGGGGGGAGGCTATAAATAGCCCCCAACCAGCCATTTGAAGGTGTGGGAGACCAAGCAACATACCAAGTCATATTGTAGACATATCCAAATGCTCAAACACCCAAGTGCTTAATAGAATCACTCGGTGATTAGCGTAGGTGCTTTGCGAAGTGCTTAGGCTAGTTAGACCGCATTGGCACTTGCTCTAGGAGAATCCTAGCTAGTTGAGTGAGTTTAGAAAAACCACACAATTCCTCGGCACTTGCACGAGCTGTTGTACTTGTACCGAGTGGGGTGAGAGTCTTGCGAGACTGTGACAACCGAGTTTGTGTCATGGCCGCCACCGTGTATCGGAGGGAACAAGGTCCGCAGTGTTTCGGTTGGAAGCTTGATAGTGGAGACGGCGGGGAGCGTCCGAGAGGAGCCAAAAGTGGAGCACCACTTGCGCGTGGAGAAGGCCCACGACTCTCTACGCAGTTACTCGACCATGGTGCTTGGCCCTCGCGTGGGCTTCCTTTGCGTAGGGGCACCAACAAGGATTAGTCGGGACCTTGCATGGTTCTGGATAACTCAGTAAAAATACCAGCGTCATCCACGAGAGTTTGCATCTCTACCTGGATCTTTACCTTCCACATTTCCTTTAAGTATTTAAGTTTCAATCTTGTTTGTTTGATTAGATTATTTAGATTGAAACTTAGTCTTTGCGGTAGAGATAGCAACACTTAGATAAAACTTAGCTTGCACATTCTAGATTGTTTATTTGCATCGGTTTTACTCTAAGGATTATTTTTGGCCTAGTTTAGAGAGAATTTTTAGAAGTCCTAATTCACCCCCTCTTAGGCGTCACCATTTCCTTCAATTGGTATCAAAGCATGGTTTGGCTCATTTGAAATGTTTTAGCTTCACCGCTAATTGAGCCGACACTTTTTAGAGGAAGGGGATGGATACCCATAGACCACCACACTTCGACGGAACTAACATCCCATATTATAGTGCTAGAATGGCTTGTTACCTAGAGGCCATTGATCTTGGTGTTCAGAGAGTCACTCGTGATGGGATGAAACCACCTAAAAATCCTAAGAAGCTCACCACAAGTAGAGAAAAGTAAATTCATTTGAATGCCAGAGCCAAAAATTGCTTGTATGAATCTCTTAGCATGGAAATTTTCAATCAAATTTTTACATTAAAACTGCTAATCAGATTTGACTAAAATTTCATGAGCTCCATGACGGCACATCCAATGTCCGTGAGCAAAAACATTACGTAGTTTTAAATGAATATAATTCTTTTGCCATGAAAGAAAATGAGCTTGTTAGAGACATGTATTCTCGTTTAAATCTAATCATCAATGAGCTCAATTCTTTTGGCATTAATAAGCTAGGTGATGCGGACATTGTGAGGAAGATTATCTCCCTACTACCACAACAAAAATATGAGAGCATCATCACTATTCTTCACAACATGGAGGACTTGAGTCAAATGACCCCGACCATTGTGATTGGAAAAATTGCAACATTTGAGATGTCGCGAAAAATGGGTCGACAAGAGGAGCCAACTTCTTCAAGACCATATGCTTTTGCATGTGATGAAAAGAACAATGGAAAGAAGAAGGCTCCCACTCCAAGCTCCTCAAGTGAAGAAGAGGAGGAAGAAGAAAGTGATGATGATGAAGATAATCAACCATCAACATCATCCTCCAAGGACGGAGAAACAATCCGACGCGTTGGAAAGGTAATTGGGATGATCCTCAAGATTAATCTAATGGGTGTGCCTCTGCAGGTCAAGGATCTTCTCTTTAACATTGACAGGAAAAAACAAAAAAAGAGAGGATGCTTCACATGCGGGAAGAAGGGACACTTCAGAGACAGCTGTCCAAATATGGCCGAACCCAAAAAGGGGAGGAGCAAAGGCAAGGCGCTTAGTGTCAAAACTTGGGATGACTCTTCAAGCGAAGATGAACCTTCAAGGACACACAACCACCGATCCTCATCACGCTCATCACGGCCATCACACAAGTGCCTTATGGCAAGAGGTAAAATGAGTATTACATCCTCTAATGATGATAGCAGTAGTGATGGTGGTGAAGGTGAGGGAAAGCCCTCCTTAGATGAGCATGAGGAAGCTGTTAAATTTTTTGAGGATGTATGCACTAAACAAAATACTCAACTTAAAACTTTGAAAAATAAGTTTATTAACTCCCAAAATGATTATAAATGTTTGCTAGAAAATTTTGAAACATTTGCAAATTTAAACTGTGAGCTAACAACTAAAATTGAGCAATTAGAGACTAATACTCCATCCCCAGCTACCGAAGATGGCCTTATTAAAAAGAATGAAAACTTAAGGCTAAGTTATATAGCTCTCAAGAAGCAATTGAAAACTTGCTAGAGAAAATGGAAATTCTTAGCATACACAATAATGAGCTAACTACTAAGCTAGAAAACATTGGTAGCACCTCAGAAGTATCTTTAGTTGAAATACTTGAAATTATTAAAAAAAGATGCTTCTACTTCTTGCTTTGGTTTAATTGATGATTCTAACCCTACAACCAAGTTCTTGTTGAGAATGTTGTTATAGAAATTTGTTCGAATGAGGTTGCAAAGGAGAATGAGCAATTAAGGCAAGAAGTGGCTCGCATTGGCAAGGCTTTGTATGACATGAAAGGCAAAGGCAAAGCCAAACAAATCCAACCTTCTTAGGATAACACCACTACGGGAGTGAAAAAGCCTCTAGAGGGAGAAATTGTGATTTGTAGGCTATGCCACAAGGAAGGCCACAAGTATTAACAATGCAAGGCGAAGACCGGGGATAAGCAAAAGCAAAAGCTCAATCAAAAGCTAACAAGCAAAATCTCCAACACCTACATCAACAAGGTGGACAAAAAGGCTGTTACACCATATTTGATCAAGAAGAAAAAGAATGGAAAGGTGATAGCAATCAAGGCCAACAAGTAAGCCAACAAAGGAAAAGGGACCAAACACATCTGGGTGCCAAAGAAGATTATCTCAACCATGAAAAGCACCAAGAAGGTTTGGATCCCAAAAGGGAAGTGAGAAGTTCGAAGGACATCGAGGAATTTGGAGACTTGGCAAAATTGGGATGTATATCATGGGATGCATCATATTGGATCAAGTCTATTGCCAAGTGGGTTAGTGAATACTTTGGACCCAAATTCTCCACCCATGTCTAAGGTAACTAGATTTATTGTATTTTTAGATATGCGTATCTATTCTCATGTATCTAGTTTTACCTTACATGCCTAGTTTTACATGATGTATTTTCGTTTAATTAAATTGCATACATACTAGGTCAATCATATGGTAGGAATTCTCATTTTCAATACATATTCTTGAGCAAACCTACATGATTTAAAAGATTAGTTAAGCACATCACATAGCTTATTTAAAATTCCTAAATAAATGGTACTCAAATTGGCATCTTTATAGAATATATCCATCATGTGGTATAATTTAACTTATATGTACCAAAGTTTGGATTATAGATAATTTACCCCCACTTGATGTCAAAATCAAAATACTTGTATGCACACTTCTAGGGGGAGGTTACTCTATAATCTAAGTCTTTGAGACTAATACGTGTTTTCAAGTCTATTATATGTAGTAGTATCATTGAAGGAAAATGGAGTACCCGGAGAAAGACAATAAGCTTCCACTGCAAATCTACAAGTATTTTCATGTCTCACAAGACTACAATTGGTATCATTTACATGTCTTCTCCAGTGTTTGACTACACTATATTTCAGCTCTGAGGTACAACCTAGAGGAGCAAAGGACTGGTGGAAGTCAGTAGACTCGTCAGGGAGTTTCCACTAACACCCCAACAAAGGCCAACAATCATGTCACCCCATTGCATCCCAATGGTTGTTTCAAGTGTGGAGAGGTTCGACATTATGCCAACGACTATCCCAAGAGGAACTTTCAGACACCACAAGACACTAACAATCAGAGGTCAGCCCAGAACACACCCTCCCACAACACTCAAGGCAAAGGACAACAGAACCAGAGCAAGGGCAGAGTCGATCACGTGACTGTAGAATCAGTTCTGGAAGGAGCTAATGCGATGTTCGGTATGTTTCTTGTTAACTTAATACCTGCATCAGTTTTATTTGATACTGGAGCATCTCATTCCTTCATAACGAAGCATTTTGTCGAAAAGTATAGCATACTAAGTTATCCCCTAAAGATGAAGTTATTAATTACTTCACCTAGAGGTGAAAACAGAGTCACACACTCATGCCTTCATGTTAACCTTAAGATTATGGGAATAGACTTCTTGGTTAACCTAGTTGTCCTAAGGTCTAGTGGGATCAATGTGATTCTTAGAGTCGACTAGTTGAAGAGTTGTGACGGAGTAATCTCATGTGCCAAGAGAATGGTTACCTTGACAAGTTCACAAGTAGAAAGGATCAAGGTCAGTGTCAACAAGCCAGCAGAAGCAGATATGGTGCTAAATCAAGTAGAAGAGAAGTGCCTAGAGGATATCACAGTGGTTTGTGAATACCCAGATGTTTTCTAGGAGTAGTTACCAGGTATGTTGCCTGATCGAGTTAAAACCTGGCACCACACCTATTTCTAAAAGGCCTTATAGGATGGATGTTAAGGATTTAGGTGAGCTAATGAAGCAAATAGCAGAACTTCTAGAGAAAGGCTTTATCTGGCCTAGTTTGTCACCATGGGGAGCCCCATAATTTTTGTGGATAAAAAGGATGGGTCTAGGAGGATGTGTATAGACTATAGAGATCTAAATGACCATTAAGAACAAGTACACATTACCTCAGATTGAAGATCTATTTGATCAAATGAGAGGAGCCAAAGTATTCTCGAAGGTGGATCTAAGATTAGGTTACCATCAACTGAAGATTAGACATGAGGATGTCTCTAAGATAGCCTTGACCACAAGAAATGGACTATAAGAGTTTCTGGTTATGTCATTTGGACTGACAAATGCACTTGCATACTTTATGAACCTAATGAATAAAGTATTCATGGAATATCTCGACAAGTTCGTGGTTGTGTTCATCGATGATATACTAGTGTATTCATCGAATGAAGAAATACATGAGGAGCACCTAAGGCTAGTTCTTCAGAAACTTCGTGACCACCAGTTGTATGCAAAACTCTTGAAGTGTGACTTTTGGCTAAAGGAAGTTGCTTTCCTAGGGCATATTATCACTAATGGTGTAATGGTGGGATAAAAGTATATCTAGGCAAGATCAGTGAAATATTGAATTGGGAACAACCAAAGGATGTCTCAAAAGTTAGAAGTTTCCTTGGATTAATAGGATATTATAGAAGATTTAATGAAGGATTCTCTAAGTTGGTGAAACCTCTTACCTCACTTCTGGAGAAAGGCAAAGAGTTCAAATGGATGGAAGCTTGTCAGAAATGCTTCGAGGAACTTAAGGAGAGGCTAACTACTACACCCGTATTGGTCATGCTAAACATCCACAAGGGATTCAATGTGCATTGTGATGCATCGCATTTGGGACTTAGATGTGTTCTGATGCAGGAAGGCAAAGTAATAGCTTATGCATCAAGGCAACTAAGGAAGCATGAGAAGAACTACCCAACGCATGACTTGGAGTTAGCTGTCGTAGTGCACGCTCTGAAAATTTGGAGGCGCTATATGATTGGGAATAAGTGCAACGTCTTCATAGATCATAAGAGTCTGGAGTATATATTCACATAAAAGGATTTCAACTTAAGGCAATGAAGATGACTTGAGTTGATCAAGTATTACGATTTGGATCTTCAGTACCATCCTGGTAAAGCAAATGTTGTGGCTGACGTGTTAAGTCGTAAAGGTCAGGCCAACATAGTCATTGCTCACTTGGTGCCCCAAGAGTTATGTTGGGAGATGGAACAACTTAATCTTGGTATGGTCACCCACATAGAAGCAACACTTATGGAAGTAGAATCGACCTTGGAGCAATAAATCCGCAAAGGTCAGGAGTTGGACGAAAGGATTAAAGAAATCAAAACCCTGATTAAGATGGGAAAAGCTCCCAAATTTACAAAGGATGATCAAGGTACTATTTGGTTCAAAAGTAGAATCTGTGTGCTAGAAACTGATCACCTTTGGCATATGATCTTGAAGGAATCACATGACTCCGCTTATCCTATACATCCCGAAAGGACCATGATGTACCATGACTTAAAGGAAAAGTACTGGTGGATTGGTTTAAAAAGAGATGTGGCCGCTCACGTAGCTCATTGTGACATATGCCAGAGAGTGAAAGTCGAGCATCAAAGGCCAGTAGGTTTGCTTCAACACCTGAAAGTGCCCAAATGGAGATGGGAGGAAATCAGTATGGATTTCATAGTTGGATTACCGTGTACCAGAGATGACTATGATTCTATATGGGTTATTGTGGATAGACTGACAAAGGTGGTACACTTTATACCAGTTAAGACCACCTATTCCGGAGCCAAGTTGGCAGAACTGTATATGGCCAGGATCGTGTGTTTACACAGAGTCCCTAAGAAGATTGTGTCAGACCAAGGAACTCAATTTGCCTTGCGCTTTTGGCAGCTCTGCATACCATTCACAGACAAATGGCCAGACTGAGAGAACAAATTACATTCTAGAGGAGATGTTACGAGCTTGTGCCCTTAAGCATGCTGGAAGTTGGGACAAGAGTTTGCCGTAGAATTCTCTTACAATAACAACTATCAAGCAAGTCTCAAGTTGGCCCCGTTTGAAGCCCTTTATGGAAGGAAGTGCATGACACATTTGTATTGGAATCATACATGAGCAAGTCAAGTGTTCGAACTAGAAATCCTACAAGAGGTATAAAAGCAAGTGCAAATCATTAGAGAATCTCAAAACATCCCAATCAAGACAAAAGAGCTATACCAACAATCGGAGAAGAGATTTGGTCTTTGAAGTTGGAGGCTATATGTATCTCAAGGTTTAACCTATGAGAGGCATGAGAAGATTCTAGGTTAAGGGTAAACTATCACCTCGTTACATTAGACCATTTTCGATCTTACAAAGAAAAGGCGAAGTGGCGAAGTGGTGAATCGGCTGAAACTACCTGCATAGCTATCGGATGTGCATGATGTGTTTCACATATCGCAACTTAAGAAGTGCTTAAGAGTATCAGAGGAACAGTTACCACCAGAGGAACATGATATTATGGAAGATTTGACATATTCCGAATACCCAGTGAAAATATTGGAAATGTCTCGCAGAATCACCTGGAGTAAAGTAATCATCATGTACAAAGTTCAGTGGAGCCACCACTCGAAGGATGAAGCGACTTGGGAAAGAGAAGATGGACTCAGAACAAAATTCCATCAACTTTTTGCAGAAACTTCTTAATCTCGAGGACGAGATTCTTTTTAGAGGGGTAAGTTTTGTAGCACCTCAAATTTATCCCTTATAGCTATTTGTTTTCAAATAAAACCCTTAGGGCCCGTTTGTTTCCCTTCATTTTGAGGAATTGCAATCTAACTAATATAGTAGGCTATTTTTTAGAATGTGTCATTCCATAACTTTCCAAAGTGTATATATAAGCCCATCTCAAATTCATGGGGTAAGATATGGAAACTAATTCTATAGATTTACATGCTACTTTTCTAATCTACAATCTATAATGTGTCTAGTCCTCAATGTTGTAGTGTTGAATTGTGCTTGGTGGCGCCTTTGTGCCTTTTATGTTGATATATTGATGTTCTTTTGTGACGACTTCGTGTTTTTTGTTGTGCCTATTGTGAGTTTGTTGCACCCTTAGGCGACTTTGGCGTCGATAGATGTGTGCGTGTCATAGACGACTTCGCACCCGATAGGTGTTGGTACGCACGTGTTGTGTTGATCCGGCTGCACCCTTGAGCGGCTTTTGCTCGGACAATGTGCGTCTTGTAGACGACTTCACACCATTTGGCTTGTTGTGCCTATCCGGTTGCAGCTTTAGGCGACTTTTGCTCGGATAAAAATGTGTCCTGTAGAAGAGTTCGCAGCCTGTGGGTGGTGTTACGCACTTGTGGTGCTTATCTGGCTGCACCCTTAGGTGACTTTTGCTCGAATAGAAATGTGTCTTGTAGAAGACTTCGTGCCCTGTGGGTGGTGTTACGCACTTGCGGTGCTTATCCGGCTGCACCCTTAGGTGACTTTTGCCTGGATTTGTCGCACGCAATGGCTGTCGAGCCTTGCCGTTGCGATGACTGTTTTGGCGTCGAATGCCGAAGACCGGTTCTGCGATCTTTTTTGACATCCATGGTTGTAATGTTGTCTTGAATTTTTTTGAGGGGGGATTTTTGCGGCAATTTATTACATGGCTCCGCCTCGTTAAAAACCTCACCCCCTGCGAGGAAAAGAATGCGAGCCCGACTGAGATAGTGTCTGCGAAAATTACAAAGTCGTGAAGACCTTGGGGCTAGACAAAGAATTTGCATAAGTTATCCACATTCCATGAGTGCTCTAGGTCTTCGCCGGATGGTGAAGCGAGCCTATAGGTGTTGGGGGATGTTTTTGTCTTGATGATGAAGGGCCCTTCCCATTTGGGTTCGAGCTTGCCCCGGGACTCCGTTCTGGTGGTTCTGGTGAGGACTAGGTCTCCTCCCTCGAATTCTTTGGGGATGATAGTGTTGTCGTGCCATGCCTTCATCTGCGCTTGGTATTTATTCAGTGCCTCTAGGGCAAGAACACAGTCTCCATCGATAAGGTCCTTGGAGGTTGACTCGTCGACATCAGGATTGGTTGTGGAGCTCGCTCGTGGAGATCCATGCTTCAACTCTTGTGGCGTCATTGCTTCGGATCCGTACATCAAGAGGAAAGGTGTGAACCCGGTCGCTCTGAATTCTGTTGTGTTCAGTGCTCATATGACTTCGGGAAGTTGGTCTGCCCATTTGCCATTCTTGTCATCGAGTAGCCTTTTCTTGATGGCACTGAAAATTTTGTCGTTGGCGCATTCAACTATTCCATTGGATTGCGGATGGTAGACAGAAGCGAACACTGCCTTCGTGCCGATAGAGTTGCAGAATTCTCGACAGTCTTGGTTGTCGAACTGTTAGCTCTGATGGGACTCTGAACCGACACACGATGTTCTGCCAGAAGAATTTTTGGGTTGTTTTAGAG
Organism: Zea mays; assembly: GCF_902167145.1. Classification (NCBI taxonomy): domain Eukaryota; kingdom Viridiplantae; phylum Streptophyta; class Magnoliopsida; order Poales; family Poaceae; genus Zea; species Zea mays. The sequence continues at coordinate 136,176,180 of NC_050103.1, read as the reverse complement.
GTTATTGTTGATACGACTTTGGCCTTGATCCACTTGGTGAAGTATTGAATGACGACGAAGGTGAATTTTAGGTTGCCATGTGCTGTGGCAGTGGTCCAACGATGTCTAGTCCCCAACGTTGTAGTGGCCAGGTATGTGCAATAAGCTTTGTGAGTTGCAAAGGGGCACTTGTTCAAGGTGAGAATTTCTAGCATGCTTCGCACGAACGAGTTACCCGGTTGGCCATGCACACAATTGTTGACCAATAGAAACCTTGATGCATGACTTTAGCAGCAAGGGCCCTTGGTCCCGAATGTGACCCACATATACCCCTGTGGACTTCGCGGAAAGGTTCTATGCCTTCGGCTTCAGTTATGCATTTCAACATGGGTTGACTTATCCCTTTTTTGTAGAGATGTCCATTGACTATAGAGAAGTCTCTACTTCTGTGTTTTAATCTTCAATTGTTTTGTCCAGACATTTTCACCACACAGAGGACATGCAAATTTCCCATGAACCTTATGAGATGCAAGCATTCCTAAACCAGGAAGATCACTTATGGTCATAAGCACAGCCCCTCACACAGTAAAACTCTCATTTCTTGATGCATCATATGTGTACAAGCCGGTTAGAAATAAATCCTTTAGGTCATCCAATAGTGGCTCAAGGAACACATGAATTCTATCTCCAGGACTTTTAGGACCAGGAATCAATAAAGAGAGCATAAGGTTGTGACCTTTCATGCAAAGCCATGGAGGAAGGTTATATACCACCAATACAACAGGCCAACAACTATGCGTAGCGGTCATCATCCCAAATGGATTAAATCCATCAGTAGCCAAACCAAAACGAATATTACATGATTCTAATGCAAATCCTAGGAACTTTTCATCCAACCTCTTCCACACCGGTGCATCAGCTGGATGTCTTAGTGCACCATCCTTAATGCGCTCCTCGTCATGCCATCTTAGAAGAGAAGTTGTTTCTCTACACATAAACATTCTTTTCAACCTCTCTTTAATTGGAAAATATCGTAATACTTTGCATGATGTTTCTTTCTTTCTTTCCTTATTTGTTAATACAGATTTGGGATCCTTATCCTTCCACCTCGAAACCTTACAGGTTGCACAAAAATCATCATTCTTATTTTCCTTCCAGTACAACTGACAATTCTTTGGGCAGGCATCAATATTTTCGTATCCAAGTCCAAATTTAGAGATTATTTTCTTAGCCTCATAAAAGTTCTTGGGCAGTTCATTTCCATTAGGAATAGCCATATGCAGAACCTCAAGTAGATCCCCAAAAGATTTATTTGACCATTTGTTCATGGACTTGATATTAAACAAAAGCACAAATAAAGTTAGTTGTGTGAGTTCACAACCTATCCATAATGGCCTTTTTGAATCTTCAAGCTGTTTATAAAACTGTTATGGTTCTATATTGGGTCCCTGGACCGATTCTTGACCATCAGTCATAGGTGTGTCATCATACAAATGATCAACGACGTCTTGAATCAGCTGGTCAACATGAACATACCTTTCGTCAATATTCGAATTTGGTTCTGGACTACTTGTGTGTTGCACTGAAACATTACCTTGAAAATTCCATTCATCATAATTCTCAAGTATCCCATTACACACCAAATGCCCATACATGTCATCCCTTGTTTGAACAGTAGTGTGCACACATGTCTGACATGGACAATAAATCTTGATACCTTCAGGTTTATCTTTAAATGCAAATTCAAGGAATTTCTCTACACCAACTAGATATGGATCAGAACCTTTAGAGTAACGCAGAAGACGCTTGACCAGGCCAATATCCATTCTGACACTGGAACAAAATACAACCATTCATCTACATATGTTTATTTCTCCAAACGTAACTACAATACATTGATCCAAAATTCATAGATAGCTATCTTTGAGACATTGGTAACTCCATTGAGTAAATGAGTAGTCAGTTTCAGCACAGAATGATATCTACACAGCACACCAATATCTCCAAGGTGGGGAATGAGAGGGATACCTTGCCTGAGCGCTTGTGGTGGGGAGTAGGCCTTAATGAAGTCGTGGGGATCACGTCCTTCACTGTGGGAGACCGGCGCGATCCTGTTCCTCATCTCCTCTCGCTGTCCTACAGAAGGCGCACACTAACTTTTGTGGAGGCGTTGGTGCGCAGCGGCCAACAGGGAGTTGGTGTGGCCGGCGGCCTATAGGTGCTTGGGTGTGGCCGTGTGGGCGAGCTTGGCAGGTGGCGCCGGGCGCGGCCAGAAAATGGACACGGCGAGCTTGGCAGGCGCCGCCGGACGTGGCCGGAAAATGGAGGCGCGGATTTCTGGGATCCAGGGAGGCCGAGTGGTTGGTCTTGCAGGGATCTAGGGAGGCCGAGCGGATTGCAAGAATTGTTATAAGAAACTGAAGTGCCATCCATACATGCAAATCTACTAGGGTCTGTTGGTTAGCTGGTGTTAATGTTGAACAGTTGGCCTTGAGTTTGAGGCTCCTAAAGGCCTTTTTTTGCCGAATAAACAAATATAAAACTGTAAGCTCTTTTTTGCCGAATAAACAAAATTACAACAAATATATAACTTTAAGTGCCTTGACAAATCGCAACTACTATTTTCACATAGCTAGCGGGTGTTTGATAAGTAAAATCACAAAAAGGATGCAAAAAATATTTTCATAAAATAAAACACCAATACAAAAGTGGACCAAAAGGACTTCATACTTGAGTTGGTTGCCTTTTGTTACATTCTACATGTTTGTTGTTCAATTTCTCATTCTATATTTTTGCACAATTAAGTATCATACCACTATGCTTCATTAAAAAAATAAACAACACAGTTTCATTATTGCCTCAATACCAAAATTACTCAACAGATGTAAATGTTGCCACCATTCAAATTACTCTACGCATACGGTTGCAACGCATGGTAAACGTTGTCGTGGTCGTAGTTACTCTACGGATGCAGTTTACAACGCATGTTAAACGTTGCTAGTACCATTATTATTAACGAATGTGGCTTGCAACATATAACAAGCGTTGCAACCTAATCACTTCCAACACATATAACTATACGTTGCTAGGTATACGTTGCCATAAGGGGGTTTGTTTTGTAGTGACATCGTCGGACCACTGCCCATAGCACAAGGCAACCTAAAATTCACCTTCGTCATCATTCAATACTTCACCAAGTGGATCGAGGCTAGAGCCGTATCAACAATAACCTCTAAAACAACCCAAAAATTCTTCTGGCAGAACATCATGTGTCGGTTTGGAGTCCCATCAGAGCTAACAGTCGACAACGGAAAACAGTTCGACAGCAAAGACTTCCGAGAATTATGCAACTCTATCGGCACAAAAGCAGTGTTCGCTTTTGTCTACCATCCGCAATCCAACGGAGTAGTTGAACGCGCCAACGGCAAAATTTTCAGTGCCATCAAGAAAAGGCTACTCAACGACAAGAAAGGAAAATGGGCAGACCAGCTTCCCGAAGTCATATGGGCACTGAACACAACAGAATCCAGAGCGACCAGGTTCACACCTTTCCTCTTTATGTACAGATTCGAAGCAATGACGCCGCAAGAGCTGAAGCATGGATCTCCACGAGCGAGCTCCACAATCACTCCTAATGTCAATGAGTCAACCTCTAAGGACCTTATCGATGGAGATCGTGTTCTTGCCCTAGAGGCACTAAATAAATACCAAGCGCATATGAAGGCATGGCGCTACAACACTGTCATCCCCAAAGAATTCGAGGAAGGAGACCTAGTCCTCACCAGAACCACCAGAACAGAGTCCCGGGGCAAGCTCAAACCCAAATGGGAAGGGCCCTTCATCGTCAAGACAAAAACATCCCCCAACGCCTACAGGCTCGCTTCACCATCCGGCGAAGACCTAGAGCACTCATGGAATGTGGATAACTTACGAAAATTCTTCGTCTAGTCCCAAGGTCTTCACGACTTTGTAATTTTCGCAGACACTATCTCAGTCGGGCCCGCATTCTTTTCCTCGCAGGGGGTGAGGTTTTTAACGAGGCGAAGCCATGTAATAAATTACCGCAAAAATCCCCCCCAAAAAAAAATTCAAGACGACATTACGACTGTGGATGTCAAAAAAGATCGCGGAACCGGTCTTCGACATTCGACGCCAAAACAGTCACCGCAACAGCAAGGCTCGACAGCCATTGCGTGCGACAAATCCAGGCAAAAGTCGCCTAAGGGTGCAGCCGGATAAGCACCGCAAGTGCGTAACACCACCCACAGGGTGCGAAGTCTTCTACAAGACACATTTCTATTCGAGCAAAAGTCGCCTAAGGGTGCAGCCGGATAAGCACCACAAGTGTGTAACACCACCCACAGGGTGCGAAGTCTTCTACAAGACACATTTTTATCTGAGCAAAAGTCGCCTAAGGGTGCAACCGGATAGGCACAACAAGTGTGTAACACCACCCAAATGGTATGAAGTCGTCTACAAGACGCACATTGTCCGAGCAAAAGCCGCTCAAGGGTGCAGCCGGATCAACACAACACGTGCGTACCAACACCTACCAGGTGCGAAGTCGTCTACGACACGCACACGTCTATCGATGCCAAAGTCACCTAAGGGTGCAACAAACTCACAATAGGCACAACAAAAAACATGAAGTTGTCACAAAAGAACATCAATATATCAATATAAAAGGCACAAAGGCGCCACCAAGCGCAATTTAGCACACAACACACGTTACAACCACACGGTGTACACTATACATAGGATATTTACCCATCACAAAAGTCCCCATCACAGTTCTTTGGCGAAGGGGGGGAGGACATCATTTTCGCTCATCGTCGCCAAAGAACGGCGATGGTAATACTCATTATTACATCGGCTCTTCCTTCGTAATAAGACTAGCTTCCCGAAAATTAAACATCATCAAACTCAACTCTTCCCCTTCAAAAAGGTCTCGCAGGTCCCCTTCCTCGATACATGACCCAGACGTCAACGCCAGTAACTCACGACAGGCACCCTGATCCAGCCGTGGTCCGATCCGAAGACATGACCTCTCCATGCCCATTCGTCGATGTCTTCTAACACCTTGCGAAGACTCACCGACACTTTGTTTGGACACCCCACCTTTTTCGCCCTCGCAAGTCACCTGAGAATGCACCGATCGAAGTCACCAGCGCTTCGTGGGGGGCGGTCCCCAATGAAGACTCCACTGCTGCTAAATCCAATGCCGCAAAATAGTCTAAATCGTCCTCCGAGGATTCATCATCCATCCACAAAAAAGGGCTCCCCAAATTTCCACCCTCCGAAGACCACGACCCAAAGTCTGATTCCCCCGACACATTACCACTAAGAGACATCGCATTTGCATCCATCATAACATCATCACTCATAGCATTATCAGGGTTTGCTTGCGCAGGCCCGGACGCCAGAACCTACGCAACAACCGATCTTTAGTATCATACAAAACTAACACTATCAGTCTACCCCATATTACATTCTCTCAACCTACACTGAAGCATTTGTCGTCGCAAGACCCTTAGCGGCACCTCCTAGAAGCATCGTTTGCTCTTCGGCTCCCGCCTCCACCAAAGCATCCCTCCGGGTCACCGAGCTTTCAAGGCCAGCGAGGTCCTCCACATCTTCTTCGTTCATCACCTATGTAGACAACATAACAACATTTTAAAAAAAACGAACACACACAACACCCCTTGCAAAACCAACAAAATACTTGTGTCAGTGCTCGGTCCGCCCTTTCCCGGACGATGCAGCAGCCATGGGGACCCCATATCCTATCATAAAGTGCCCCAGCGGAGCGCTTCAGCACGTCATCTTCAATATGGAAAACTTCACGATCGAAGTCCTCATTCGCTCGGTCGAGGACTTCGAAGTGTCTGCATCCCTCTCAGGACAAAGCATTCGCAGCCCCCTCGCAAGTAATGAGAGACGTGTAGGACATGAGACCCGTCACGATAGACGGGAGCGACTCCAGCTCATCTTGCAACCACCCCAGAAAGAGGATCCCCACCTCCTCCCCCGATTCATCAAGGGGGGCAGTCTGCGCGCCAAGGTCACGATACTCATCCACGAAAAGCACGTGCGTCCGTTCAACCCCAGCGCGAGTGGAAGAATCCGACCTTTCGCGGTGGCCGCACATATTCTTTAACTCCAACTCTAGCTCGACGGTGCGCTTGTGGGCAGCCTGAGCCTCCGCACGGGCTTTTTCCGCATCCTCCTTCTCATCAGTAAGTCGGCGATCGAGGTCCTCCTTTTCCTTCTCCAGTGTTGTTAGCTTCTCGAGGTGGTTCCGGCTCTTATTTTCGGCCGTCAACTTATCCCTCAGTGCCTCATTGTGCTACGTTCGGAGGCGCTCAATCCTTCCCTCGAGCCGTCTCCTCTCGGAAACAAACTACGAGGTCAGCGACCCCAAGGCGACTTGCTCGGCGAAGGCAGTCACCTGACATCAAACATCCAAACTCAGTACAACAAAACAAAATCACCATATATATATAATAATTATACACACTCACAAAATCGCAGCTGCTGTATGGCAGACGCAGCCACACCAGCAGCGGTGGTGCCGAGGCAAGTCCGCCTCCGCCTCCAGCGACGGCCCAAAATCTCGATTGTTGGTCCTCCGAGGTCCCTGCGTCGCCCTTCGTCGTACCCATCCGGCCAGCAGCCGCTGTCGACAGTACCACCGTCAACTGCCCAGCCTCCGCCCCTACATCACAACTAAGTTTTGAAACATGGATTTACCTGACTAAGAGAAATCAAGACAACTCACCAGTAGGCGGCAACCCAGTCTGGGCATCAAACATGGTAACGCCTCCCACCAAGTAGTCATCTACTGACAACTCCTGGGTGGCCCCGCTAGTCCCTGACACCGCCGTTTTAGTCGCGCACGGTGGCGAAGGGAGTCTCGCAGCGGCAGCAGGCGCCACGGGCGGAGGCATTGCCGCAGCTAGGGCCGCAGCCTTCGCGCTAGCTCATGCCAGCTGCGCTTCTTGACGCGGGTCCACCAGATGGATGGGGGCCTTACACTTCTTTTGCTGAGCGTCTTGGCGATCTTTCTCCATCACTGCTGACACAACAACACCAATATTCCTCCGGTAAGGAAAATTTCTCAAATCACGAGCCAATCGAGATGTAAAAAAATCATCGCCAACCGCTCAGGTTATAGGGTCATTCCTAGGCAATCGACCCCCGGTAACCTTCAGCATGCGCGAAGAAGTTTCCCGGAGCTCGGGCGAAGACATCAATTCCTCGAGAACAGCACACGTCTCCATTAACTCCTCAACAAAACTAACAATGGCCCTCGGCCCAGTCTCATCATCCCCCATACCTAATTTCCTCTTTCGAGCGGCTGCAACCGGAGCCTTCTCCATTGAGGAGCCTTCGTCGGACCGGGGTTTCACTTGCTTGCCTCGATCATCGCTGACATTAGCGGAATCCCCCTCCGAGTAGGGACCAAAAGGAAATTTATTCAATTCAAAGACACGGTTCAACCTGACTTTGAACTGAGAATATCCCAACTCCTTAACATTTCAGTCTTCGGCGCAAATTTTCCGACAATCTTAACAGCCTTCGACTCCACTTCACGCACGAAAGCGTCCGCATCCCGCCAACGCAAGTCTACAGCGAAGGCTGGACCTCTCACCAATTTATCTCACATGGTTGGCATCTGGTGAGGTATAATCTCGCCCAAAGCCCACCCATGCGCCAAAGGCCACACTCCGGAAGCGATAAACTCTTCCACGAAGTCACATCCACTGCTCAGATAGGCTGCGTAGCGAAGGGCCTCCTTGTCTTGATCCCCCTTTGCCACCTTAAACTGTGGAAACACCACATAACAATGCGAGCACAAGATAGCAGGGGGCAAACTGGGCAACCCTTCGACGTCGCCTGGCGCCACATAAAACCAGAACTCCCACCAGTTACCCCACTTATTTTTCGCACATGGAACAATCTCGATAACTTCAGCCGAGGTATTTCCAGTCCTCGGCGTAAAGGTGCAGAACCCAAACTGAGCAATCATTCCACCTATCTACCTTTTTTGCCAGTGCAGACATTAATTTTTCGCGAAGAATTCAACAGATGGTTCCCCACCATATGAGGACACAACCAACTCCCCCTCTGGCTCAGGGAAATCTTTAGCCCCTGGAGCCCGTCCAACTCCGCTTCCAAAGTAGCCTAGCCGCTGCATCTCTAGCATGCGGCCTAAGTAAATCATCGAGGTCCCGAATTCAACCATATGATCGGGCTACAGGTCCACCGCCGCAGAATCGCTAATCGTCTTCTCAGACGATGGTGTGGTCGGCGACACGCTTGCAACGGACGACGACGAGGAAGAGAACGACATGGTCACGTATCGTCGGCGATGGCGGGTAGTCTGCTTGTGCGGGCCAGATCTCTGGTAGAGCAAGAGCAGAGAGGGCAAGCAAGCAAATGAAAGAACTAGGGTTTCGGTAGCACGCACTCGAACGGGTGAAAAGCTTCAGCTCGGGCTCGGTTTTTTATAGGCCAGGAGCGGTGCCTCGGGAACTCAACAGTCCCATAGTAACACATCTCATCAACGGTCACATTTCAAAAAACCCCATGGGACCACTTCGAGCAAGGGCAGCATTTTCGCCATCTTACGACATACTTCGGCACCAGCTGACTTATTCGAACTCGTCCCTCAGAGGGCAAATGTTGGGGCGAAGGCGTAATGCCCCCTCGGTCGAGAGGCTAGTGCTAAAGGATTCAAGATTGGAGACCTCGAAGGCCTGAAGATTGAGCTATATTACGAAATGCACGGGGAGAACACACAGGCGAAGACTCAGGTGCTCCCTTCGCTAGGACAGGCCAGGGCGAAGACCATCAAGGACTGCGGAGATTTAACAATCAGGACTGTGAAGACCATGCATTGTAACCTGCCACTAATTGTAATAGGGGGCTCGTGTAAAGTCGGCCCATGTTATAGGATCCCGATCGTAGGTCGCCACGCAGGCAGGGCTGGTAGTGGGTCAGCCCATGTTTGTAATTGATTACGCTGTAATGACCCGCCATAACCCCTCAAGGGGAATATTCCGGGGATAACGTAGGTAACTGAGGGTGCAATCGTCTTTGGCGGGGCAGGGCCGACCCTCGGTTACCTATAAATACCCCCGTACTGTACTATTGCGGGGGACAGAGAAAAACACTGTTGCCCTAATACACTATGTTTATTGGGATCAAACTGTTTTCCACTCTCCCACTATTTGACCTTGGCTGACCGCGAGTTAGCGAGTTCCAATGGTGCTCACCCTTACTAAATTTTGATCAAAAGGATGTGAAGAAGAAGGCTTTGAGGAAGACGTTGATGAATTCTAGATCTAGCGATGCGCCAGCCATCTTCCTGTGGGCGATCACCCATGAGAATTGTTGTGTTGTGATGAGAATTATGTTTAAGCAAACTTTGTCATTGAGTTGTGATAAGTACTCTACTTTTATTTACGTATCAAGCATTGTCTTATGATATTTGACACTCGTGACATCAACATATGTGTGGAAATGAATCCTGGCGCACATATGTTATGCATTCGGTTTTGCCCCTAAAACAGGGTGTGACACCCTCCTCATTGACCTTTGGCTCAGTTGCACTCACCGCCCTCATTACCTCAGAAATAGGGGTCGTCTCAACGGTATTTGGTGTTTCACCCTCAGTGATTAATCTAGTAGTTGAACAAACTCTAGCCATCGGCAGATTACCGAAGCTTTGCAAAAGCACTCATGCACAAGAGGAGAGCTTCGGAGGTAGAGGAATTTGTGGCAGTAGGTTGGTGCAAGCAATAAATGCCGTAACAAATTCACTAGGTCGCCCGACTTATGAAGCCCGGTAAGCGATGCTTTCACCCTCTGATCAGTGGACCATTATGAAATATTTAACTTCGTTTTTAATAACGCGCCCAAGGAAGGCGTTTTTGGACTTTTGGCACGAGGCCTTCGTCTATTTCGCGAGCTAAGCTCGTTATGAAAAGTGAACTGGCACCGCGAGGGACTACTGTTGGGGGGGGGTTCTTCTCCCGAAGGACACTAATTTGACAATTGTCTTTTATCTTGTTTCATATGATGTTGTAGTAATGCCGATGGTCGGTTTCTTTTGAAGCTGCTAATAGACGCAGACACGAAGACAACAGCTTCGAACATACAATTGTGCATGCATGACTGACGAAGCCGAGCAAGATTATGAAAAGTCTTGAAAACTTATTCATCAAGACAACGAGAGGAAAAGACAACATTACCCTCAATATATCTAATAGTTTAAATGTATAGGCTTGAGGACACAATTGTAATTTCGCCGAAGATGTTCCCTACACCTATAAATAGCGGAACAGTGTCATGCATTGTTCACACTTTTTGTCAGAGTAGAACCTATCGCTCTACTTACAAAGCTTAGTGAAAGGGCTTCGAGCTGAGTTGGTTAGGTGGTCTGAGTAGGACTCCTCAGGTCCTGAGTTCGAATCGAATCCCAATGGGAGCGAATTTTAGGCTGAGGTTAAAAAGGGTCACTCGTTGGTTCGTCTGGTTATGTGTACACGAGATGAACTGACCTATAAGGTCATATGCTATATATATGTTTGATTTGTGTTGTATATTATTTTCAATATTAGTTACATTTCATTTGCTCGTTTTTTTTTGCATCTTCATTCTTTTATTTTATGTTCTCTGTGAGAGTGTGAGATTAAAAAGGATAAATATAAAGCTTGATCTAATTATGTTGCCTGCTTATCTTTTGATGCCTTTAAGAGGTCAAAATCTAGTGACCAACATCAGTCTTAGTCCTGGTTTCCCTCCCACCTTCTTCGTCTGAACCCTTCCCGTTGCTAACATCCTGGAATCAATATAATGGCACGCATGAAAGATCACACACATCGAAAGAATAGCCATACGTATATAATTAATTACTCTCTTTATTTTAAAATAGTAGTCATTAATTTTTAATGCATGTGTTTTATATATGTGTCTAGATTTATTATTATCTATTTAAATATAGACATAAAAATCAAGAACGGAGAGAGTAATATAATGCGAAACAACTATCTGCTGCCGATCGACCGACGTTGATTTCTAACCTCACATCAGTTTATGTAATGGGTTTAGTTGGCTTCAGGTGTCTCTTTTTATTACTGACAGCACCACCCCCTGTCGTTGCGAGAGAGAAAAAAAAAGTTGCGTTGGTTGGTTGGTTTGCGAGGCCCCATCGGGATCGGAGGTAGCCCGAGAACGGGAGCAAGAACGCGGCAGCCAATGGCGACGCCGCCCCCGCGAGAGCCGTGCGGGCATCAGATTTCCCTGCTGATGTCTCCAGCTCCCAACAGCGATTCGGAATGGTCGTTGCGGCAGCCTCTCACACTGCTCTCTTCTTCGGCAAGCTACCCGCTCGGTGAGAGTGCGAGACAGCAGACATGCGCTTTTTCCTTGTGGTTGTCAAGCACGGCAGCAGCTGGACGGCTAACTCTGACATGCATGCATACACTATTCCACTCGCTTGGTTTGCTTTCGCCGGCCAAGGCTTATCAGGTTTGCTTTGCTGGAGGGGAGGAAGAGGACCATGCTGCTTGCATATTGCTGGCTGGTGGAGATGTTTAAGGGGCGGGCAATTCTCCGTCGTCTAGGGTTAGGTCCTTGTCCCTGTCGTCTCCTGCGATGCAGAAGTTTCTCCTTCTCTATCTCCAATGAATATCATCAGGGATAATTTCTTTCCCGTGTGTTCTCTCGTTGAGGAATTAAATTGAATGTCAAAAACCTCCAGGATTAACACCAAACAAAAGTATTTAGGGCTTGTTCGGTTCTACCCCAATCCATATAGATTGAGGGGGATTGAGGGGGTTTCAATCCCTATTAAGTCAAAATCTCCTTCAATCCGTATCAATCCTCTCCAATCCATATGGATTAAAAATAACCGAACAAAGCCTTAGGGCTCGTTCGATTCTACCCCAATCCATATGAATTGATGGGGTTTTAATCCCTAATAAGTCAAAATATCTCACAATCCGTACCAATGCCCTCCAATCCCTATGTATTGAAAATAATCAAACAAGTCCTTAAAAAGTTTTCAATTTGAACAAGTTGGAAGGGTTTTTGTGGAGTTGGACCCTGAGTTTCAGTAATCGAACCATAGATGACTGGTCTAACACCTCCACATTGTAATCCTAATAGAGTACAGTTGGGCAGTGGACCATGCAACATCCGATGGGGTTGGAACTCCTCCCATTTTTAAGGATGATGGTTTTTCAAATTAGAAAATTTATATAAAATCTTACCTTGAGGCTATTAATATTGGAGTTTTTTGAGCTGCTACTCATAAGTTTTTTAAACCTAAGATCCCACTAACCTAGTAGAAGATGGAATCATTATGAAAAATGGAATGCTTAAGAACCCACTATTAGAGGCCTTTGCAATGATGTATTCATTAGAGTTCTTAACTACAAGGAAGTCATGTTCTTTGGTCTGATATTTATGTACTACATAAAAGATACCAAGAGATAGCGAGAGGAGCATTGCCACTAAGCCATGAAGCAAATATTTTTTATATTCTCCAGCATAAAAATATTAATGATATGAACTCATGGTTGAATGTACATGTAGAGGAAGAGAATGGATTAGGACTAAAAAACTCACCAAACTAGATGTTGTGACAAAAATATTAAGTGTACTCTCAATGGAGAAGTACGACCATAGCATCACCGTGCTTCACTAAATTGATCTTTTCACCACTACACCGACTTAAATATTGGAGAATAACAATTCTCTTAAGATATAAGCATACATCCATGATCAAGATGATTTTTCTTCAAATAAGAAATGTCTGACTCTCAAAGCCAATCATAAGAGAAATGACAAAGCTAAGTGAAGATTGCACTGACGGTGAATAAACATATAGCAAGGTTAATTCATTCATGCACACCACATAATTTGATAGTTCCTGTTGAGAAACTTTTAAGAAACTTATACACTAGAAGTCATTGATTCATTAAATAAGCACATGTTTGAAAAAAGAATGATAGACAATATATATATATATATATATTATTATAAACAAAAAAAACTTCACAACTCGAGCAATACATTTGTTTCATCATCACTTTCGCACTCATCTATGTATGTTTTATGTTTACATACTAGTTTATATTTTATTATTTTTATTGCTAACGAGAAAAACATTTCTACTATTTTTGATACAACAATGATGAGAACATAAAAACTAAAGGATGATGATGTATTAGTATATTTTTTGATGTTTGAAAAAGGTTCCAATTATATTGAAGTTCTGTTATACAAAACCACCACGCCTTGTTCCCTTATAATATCAAGTATCTCTCTAATCATATCATACTCATCTTACAATCGGGTGTACCAAATATATTAGCAAGTGTATATATCAAGCCAATTTATGAAAAATGTTGATAACATCATATCTGCTTTATGAGAAAGAAGCTCGAGATAACAAACTCAAACTCGATAAATGAAATCTATCACCTGCGTGTCGGAGCTCCTCCACGCCCAACCCGCAATCTTCTTCTTGCTCAGGACTCAAATACTGCATGCTATCTAGCCTCTATATCTCGTGCTTCTTAAACCTCAACCGCTTCTTCTCTTTTTCTACTCTCCACGTCCCTCCGAGCTCTACTGTTCCAAACCGACTCCCTTCACGCTCGAAGCTCTGCAAATACAAACACGCTCTTCTTCTCCCCCACACCCCGTGCTTAGAGAACTGCAATTTTATCATCATCTTCTCCTCCCAAACTTACTAACCTCCCATTCCTTTCACAATTGTGTGCACAATTGGATCGAGTTACCAATTATGTGTGGTTTCTTTCTATCTTTGTTCTCTAGCAATAACAAATTATATTAGATAAAATTTAAACCTATAATGAATAATAACTAAAGACACTAAAAAATAATATAAAAAATATCTGGTCTAACTCGTGTTATCCGTTTCATCGAATTTGGTGTACTCCAATGTCCCAAAACAAAGAACTTAATTAGGCAACAAAATCTTATTAGAAAAGCAGTTGTGTAGACAAAGAAGGATCAGAAAAAGATATAGCAATATCAAATAGCTAGCCACTAATCTCTTATCCCTATCAACATGTATACATATCTTATAGGGCTGGGGTTGGTAACGCTCGTCAGTAGGCAAGCCATGAATACTAACATGCTATTCATGTTATCTCTACTAATCCTTATGATCGGAGCGAGGGCGTCCACCAAGCCTCCGTGCCCCCGCCCGCGCGCGTCTTCCTCCCTACATCCCGCCCCCGCCCGCGCGTTCCTTCCTTGCATCCCGCCCGCGAGCACGCGTCCCCACCAACCCCGCCCCCGCCCGCCCGCGCGCGTCTTCCTTCCTTTCCCACCCGCGAGCACGCGCCCCCACCAACCCCGCCCCCGCCCGCGCGCGTCTTCCTCCCGGCATCGCGCCCCCGCCCGTGACTCGACGGTAGACGTCCGCAGATCCCGCCACCAACCTCGCCGCCGGGTATCTTGCCCCACACCAAACCGCGCCCCCTGCCCTCGCCCTCGGCCACAGGGTGCGCCATGCCCCCGCCCCCCGACTCGGCGCCGTGACCGCCGCCCTTGCTCTCCCCTCCATCCTGCCTCTTTCGCCGCCCCATCCTCCTCGCCCTGGTGCCCAGGCAGCCGCAGAGCGTCAAGCCCCCTCGGAGACACCGTTGCCCGCCCCACTCACGCCGTTCGCAATCGTCCTCGGATCCGCGACCACCGGCCCGCTCAGGGAACCAAGCATCTCGCCTCCCCGACGCAGCGATCCAAGCATCTCGTCTCGACGGACGCTCGCGTCGGAATAGATGGCATGTGAAGACGTCGTTCACCTCCGTCGAGGACGCCGTCAGCAGTTGCGTACGTGCGTTTGATCTTCCTCTGATGCCGTAGAAATGTTAGTGCCTACTGTCTTAACTATTAGTAGTCATGTTATTAAAAAGCTTATTTTTCTTTTTGTATTCTCTTAGGTTGAAGCTGTTACAGTACATGTGACTCAGAAGTATTTTGTGAGTGCTTCCAAGGATAACTCTTGGTGCTTCTATGATATTTCAACAGGATCTTGCCTGACACATGTTACCTCCCTCACACACATGCACACATATTTTTACTACATTTGAGTATGCATATCATTGTGCATGATTATTTTTATCAGGTTGGCGAGGCTTCAGGACAAGAGGGATATACATCTGCGTCTTTCCATCCAGATGGTCTTATCCTTGGAACGGGAACTACTGATGCTGTTGTTAAAATTTGGGACGTGAAGGCTCAGGTGTGATTTGGTACTGTGGTGTCACTTTATTCAAGTTTGTTTTTAGGTGATCATGCTCTTAAAACATGTCTGATAATGACATTTCTATCTGTAGTCAAATGTCGCAAAGTTTGAGGGTCATGTCGGACCAGTCACTGCTATGTCTTTCTCTGAAAATGGTTACTTCCTAGCGGTACGTAATTTAGATAAAAGCTACGTGCACAATGACAAATTTATTTAGTTTCTAATATTTCCATCACTTTACAGACTGCTGCTCATGATGGTGTTAAGCTTTGGGATCTTCGTAAATTAAGAAATTTTAGGACTTTCTCTTCCTATGATTTGGACACGCCAACCAATACTGGTAAGTAACTTGGCCATGAACAGTTAGAATGGTGCACATGCTTGCATTTGCATATGTATAATTATAGCTATCGGGAGAGGGTCATTTGATGTATGAAATGCAATATCAACTTGTTGCCTTGATACTGTATTCTTTTGTTTGGATCTGCTTCATGTAGAATTTATTTGTTATCTTGTTAACTGGATTTTTTTTGGTTCTTAAGAGCGAGTTTAATGATATGATGTATGCTATTTTTTTCCTTGCAGTGGAATTTGATTTTAGTGGAAACTATCTTGCCATTGGTCTGATATGATGTATGCTATTTGTCTCATATGGAGGAACTCTTTATACTTCCAGATTGTTTTACACTTGGTGCAATTATCAATGGACTCTGTCTGAAAGGTGAGACTGAAGCTGCATTAAGATTCTTTAATGAATACCGCCATAGGAATATAGATCCTGATTTTGTTGGTTTCATGAGCCTTATCAAAGGACTCTAGCAAAAGGAAGGATGGAAGAATCCAGGGGCATCTTGAGGGAGATGTTTCAGTGCAAAGAAGTCACGGAGTTAATAAACAGTGTTGGAGATAAGATTCAGGCAGAGTCCCTTGTTGATCTCCTATCTTCTGCATGTGATCAGGGGAGGATTGATGAGATTGTAACAATCCTAAATGAAGTTTTGGAAATTATCTAAACCCACTGCAGATATAATGATGAAAAAACACTGCACACATACTGCATTGCTTCGTTCAAAATGATATAAAAAATACTCTTTTCAAAAGAAAGCAAGATGTAAACTCTACCATTAATTAATTGCTCATTATGTTGTCTGTGCCACTAATTCTATACTATTTTTTTCTTAAACTCTTGTCACCTTACACCCACTTTGGGAGCAAGTTCATGTGTAAGACCATGCAAATCAATGTTCATGAAAATTTTGTAGAGAGTACATGTTGTCGTCACCTTCACAATATAGACGTAAATTGTGAGTCACCGTTATCTCGCTTTACTTGATACTTGTACGTGAATTTTATATTTGCTAGCTACGTTGTTTCAAGTTAATGAATAAGTATTCATCATAATTCATCCATCAACTATATGGCAATGTCGGAATGGTCAAACCGCTTGCTGTAGGTCGAGCATGGATGCTTTGATTAGTTCATGAGTATCTTTAATCATTTCAGGTAGGGGATTTTCTTATGTTGCTCAGAAGATGTAGTTTGTTTTCAACTACCAGCATGTTCTTACTTTGTTACTGTCATGAGGATTATAGGATTTGTGCTTGGAGATTGGCCACCAGCCCACCAAGGCCTTAGGCTCAGTCGCTCAGGTAACTTACCTCGTTGATTGTTGAATGTAATAAGCCGTAACTTTCTCTGGGACATTATAATCATGTTGCAGCTCTTGTTTGAAGACCTAAATGTTAATAATGGTGTGTCTGTCTGTCTACTGCTTGTGTATGTCTGCTACTCATGTTGGATCTCTTGTTTCATATTTTGGGATGTGGAGATAATCTTCGTGTCGCTGGACCGCGACGAGGCCAGCTTCCGGGACCACTTCCAGGGCATGCCGTGGCTCGCGGTACCGTTCGACGCTGCTGGCCTACTACGGCAGAAGCTGTGCGCGCGCTTCGCCATCGAGCGTATCCCTGCACTGATCCCTCTGTCAGCGTCAGTGACGTCGTCCAGCGGGCTGGGATGTGGAGAGGACGCGGTGAGGCTGGTTGGCGAGTATGGAGTAGATGCGTACCCGTTCAGTGCGCAGAGGAGGGAGCTGGAGAGCATGGACGATGCCAGGAGAGAAGGAGGCCGGCTTCAGGAGCTTCTTGGCTGCGAGGAGAGAGACTTTGTCATCAGTGCAGATGACATAAAGGTGAACAAAAAATTCGTGAAATTTCTCATTAATCAAAACTACTTCCATAAGTGCATCCCCCTTTGCATTTTTCATTTTGACCATTTAGTCAACCTGGTTTAGTTTTACAGTTCCTCTTATCCTTTGACAATGTTTTTCTCTTTTCAGATCCCTATAGCTGACCTTACTGGCAAGACAGTCGGCCTGTACTTTGGAGCACACTGGTGCCCACCTTGCCATGTCTTCACCAAACAGCTCAAGGAGGTGTATAACGAGCTGAAAATCTTGAGACCGGGAAGCTTCGAGGTCATCTTCGTTTCGATAGACCGCAGCAAGGGGGAATTCCAAGCAAGCATGAGTTCAATGCCATGGCTTGCCATCCCTTATTCTGACGCTGCAAGGAAAAGGCTTATAATCAAAGAGACTAATTTTGATTGATGTATTTTCTTTGTCATGTGATGAAGTTTGGTAAGGAACCAAAAGAAAATGCCTCCAAGACCAGATGTGATTCAGCTCCGTAAATGTGATTTTTACAATTCTATCATCCTTTGTGTTGGCTGAACCATCGTCCAATACTTTGATGTCTGGTCGTCCAAACAATGCCTGAGTTTGCTTCTCAATCAGTGAGACCATAATTTGTGAGATATTAAAGTTGATAATATAGGTGGTGTTTGTTTTTTAATCGTTGTGCACTAACATTTTATCGAATATTTTTTTAGTCTGTAAAGCTCTTACGATGATTTTCTGGTTATTTCTTTGCAAATGTGATTGCAGCTGTCGATCTTGTCATGTGGATGAACAAGAAGATCTCATGCTCGGTACTTTCTGGTGCCACTGCCATCTGGCTCCTATTCGATGTTATGGAGTAGCATCTCTTCGCCTTGGTGTGTTGATGCCCTAAACTTCTTCTTTTGTTTATTATAGGTTTCTGGTTCCTACAGTTCTTGGGAGCTGTTGCAACTATTATGTGAACTATAATTTTACTATTATGATTGTATTTGTAGCCTACATTTTGTAGAGAAAATAGAGACTAATAGAGAAGGCAGAGGAAGAAGAGTGTTTAAGAAAAGAGAAGGAAAAAAGAGAATAAGTGCCTCCATGTCGGGGTAAGTACTACTGAACTTTTAGCTTAAGTGCCTCCACGTGTTTAAATCATCTTTGCTTTTATCCCTGTTAAGAGTAATATCTGTTCTATTTGAAACTGAGAGTCACTACCGGTGAACCATCTATGTATGTTATCCTACATTCTCTATGATATAAGTAGGTTCTAATTTTTTGGCCGTTCGCATAACAATTTCTGAAAAAAACATGACATAATTCTATCAGAACATTTACGGTATTCTTTTATTGTTGAATAAAACACTGAATGCTAAGGCATGCATTAATCCATACGTCTTGTGAAATACTACGGTCTAGGGAAAAAGTGTGTCTAAAAAATACGACAATATTTTTTCTCTAGAACTGATATGTGACATTTGTGTATTTTTTTGAATCTTAGAAGAACTTCCAGGTTAATATGGACGAACTGAACCATCTACTCGTATCTAAGAACTTGCAAGTTGCAGGTTAATAGGATTCCTGATGTAAGCTTTGTTGGGTTCATGTTGAATGTATTTTTTTGAAATGATTTTGTTTTTGGTGATTGTAAAAATTATGTGAGCATGTTAGTTATTTCTCTGCCTGGCGTGAGTTTGAGGAATGGTTTGTATGAATCCTGCCTATGTTTGCATATTGTTTGCTTGGATAACAACTTGTTTGGATCCATTAGCCCTAGATGCTCTTCTATGCCACTGGAAGTGAGTAATTATGTCGTCGTCACAATACACGGGTATTATATCATGATGCACGGGCATTTTTCTTGTCTCGTGACAACGCACGAGCACGTACCTAGAGCTCTGCCAGGGCTCTAAGTTCATTAGAGGCTCGCAATTTGTGTTCCGTGGCATCGCACGGGCACCCACCTAGTTTATATATATGAGTGCTACCACCGTTTGTTGCTGCTTTTGTTAAAAGAACATGCCACGCTGCTTGCCCATACATATATGTATATCTATTGAAAGCATGACGCCGTTGAATAACTGCAAAGAATTCAAATATAATTCAGTACTCTAGGTAAACGCATGTTTGAAAAAAAATACGGCAATTCTTAAAAACAAAACAATAATTTCACATGTCGACCTATACATTTGTTTCACCGTCACACATTGACACATATGTATATGTTATGTATACGCCGTATACATTGTGTATACTAATTTTACTTCCTCTTATTCTTGCTGCCAACGAGCAAGACGACGTAGAAGAGTGCCCTGAAGAAGAACCCCCAGGCCACAGTAACCAGCAGGCATTTCCATTTGCCAATGTCCGTGACGGCCTGCTGCGCCAGCACGTCGGCGCCGGTGGTGACGCAGGTTGTGGCCGTCATGTTGGACCCCAGCGTCCTGCTGATGGCCTGCAGCACCTTGAGCTTGACGGGCTCCGTCATGTGCCCTATGGGCGTGCCCTCGAACATCTCGACGCCGCGCGAGAAGCAGCGCGAGGCGTCCCTGAACTCGTTCTGCAGCACCGCCTGGTACGGGTACTTGACCAGCGACAGGTAGTGGAACCAGATCCAGTAGTCCGGGATCCTGTCGCGGTTGATGAAGAAGCCCGAGAAGAGGAGGAAGTAGGCGAGGATGGCGACGACCACCGTGTAGCCCAGCATGACGTGCGGCACCACAGCGGAGAGGAAGGTGACGAAGCCGCTGCCCGCCCAGAAGGAGGCGAGGATGATGAGCACGAAGAAGAGGAACGAGGGGGCGCCGCCCGCGAGCCCCACCGCCCAGAACGTGGTGACCGCGAACGCCAGCGACAGGAACACCAGCGGCGGGAACGCGACCACGGCGTTGGCCAGCACGTAGGAGATGCGGCGGTAGGCGTTGTGCGCGGTCTCGCGGAGGTAGATGTGGCGCTCCTGCACGAACACCGGCAGCGCGTCGGCGCACACGTAGAACATGGTGGACATGGCCATGGCGAAGAAGCCCAGGCGCTCCTGCACGCCCTTGGGCGTGTCGTCGAGGCGCCAGAAGATGGTGGCCAGGATGAAGCCGGTGACCATGATGGTGCCGAGGCGCATGACGAAGAGCTCCGGCATGCGGCCCGTGTTGGTGAAGGAGCGCTTGATGAGCACCCACACCTCGGTCCACGGCGGGTTGGCGAACGTTGGCACCGACGACGCGGTGACCGCGCTCCCGGCCACCAGCTTCCCGCGGGACACGCTCTCGGCGATGGCGAGCTCCAGCGGCATGAGCTTGCTGCTGCTATCGTTGTCGTCGTCGTTGTTGTTGTCAAAGGTGGAAGTGGAACTGCTGCCGTTCTGCCACTTGACGTTGAAGTCGGCGAGCGGGGCGGCGCCGTCGGGGCAGCGCTCGTACTCGCGGATGGTGTCGAGCGCGAACTCGGCCGGGTTCTCGTTGTCCGGGATGGGCGCGCCGAAGTCGGCGAAGAAGGGCTTGAGCCCCGCGGGCGTGCCGGCGTACACGGTGCGCCCCCGCGAGAGCAGGAGCAGCCTGTCGAGGATGGCGAGGATGCGCGCGCTGGGCTGGTGGACGGTCATGATGACGACGCTGCCGCTGCGCGCGATGCGGCGGAGCACCTGCACGACCATGAAGGCGCTGGCGGAGTCGAGGCCCGAGGTGGGCTCGTCGAGGAACAGCAGGATGGGGTCGTGGATGATGTCGGTGCCGATGGACACGCGGCGGCGCTCGCCGCCCGACACCCCGCGGTGGGCCTCGTCGCCGATGATGGTGTCGGCGGCGCGGGCGAGGCCGAGCTGGTCGACGAGCGCGTCGACGCGCGCGCGCTTGCGGTCCGCGGGCAGCGCGCGGGGCAGGCGGAACTCGGCGGCGAACAGCAGCGTCTCGCGCACCGTCAGCATCGGGTACAGCAAGTCGTCCTGCATCACGTACGCGGAGATGGCGCGCAGCCGCCGGCCCTGCAGCGGCTCCCCGTTCAGCGTGGCCCCGCCGCCGCGGAGGCTGTCCCGCGCGATGCGCCCCGCCAGCGCGTCCAGCAGCGTCGACTTGCCCGACCCGCTCGCGCCCATCACCGCGAACAGCTCCCGCTCCCGGGCCTCCCCGGAGATGCCGTCCAGCAGCGTCTTGGTGTTCCGGGTGGCGCTGGCGGCGGTCGCGGACGACGCCGGCGCGTCCAAGGACGCCAGGCGGTTGCTGGGCCAGCGCGAAGGCAGGCAGCCTAGCCCGCTGCCGCGCTTCCTTATGCTGTAGGACAGGTCGGTGAAGCGGAGCACGTACGGCACCGTCGGCTGGGGCAGCGGCGTGGCCGCCGCCGCCTCGCCGTTGCCGCAGGAGGCTGGCTCGTCGATGTCGACCGCGACGGCGTGGCCCGGGGTGGCCATCCGCGTCAGTCGGTTGTTGGTCCTTTGCTCCTTGCTGGGTGCACGAGCTCGGCGCGCTCTGGTGGTGGCGTGTCGCTGCGGAGACCTCGGTCGGCAGGTGGTCGGGTTGGGATGGCAGAGCGTGGCGTGGCTTGGCGCGTTTACTTATATATGTAGAAGAAGCATAGGAGTGGAGCTGCCTGGAGCTGGAGCACGCGAGTCGGAGTTGGCCGCTGCTGGGCGAGTGGGCGTTTTCCGTTCCCCTTCGCGGCTGTTTCTTATCGAGTTTGGTAGCCAAACTTGTACAAGACAGATCGGAAATAGAATGCAGTTACAAAAATCGTATTTGAGCCATATATGAACAAAAAAAAATTGTCAATCAACTGTGCAGTGAGTCATCGCAACAGCTTTGTAGGTGCACTATAGGAGCCCTTGCTCTTTCTCTTCACAAAGACACGCTACAAAGATGGTGAAGGTGTCGGAAACCATGTCACCGAACATATCGTAAAAAGGAAAAAAAAGAGAGGATCAAACAAGGGTCGTTGTACCGGTCACCGTTACTCCACCCAGTCCATGTGAGCAGCAAGAAGTCTTCCAGGACGATCACGGTCTCACCAGCGCTCTGTTACCGTGCGGTTGGCAGCAAGAACCAGCAACAGCGGCAGCACAAGTCGCGCATCAACCGCAATTTCTAAATGCAGTATCGGGTTGTTTTGACTCACGGCCTCAGCCCTCAGCACTCATCAGGCAAACCTCAACATGCGAGCATTCACTTATTCAGATGCAAGCAAGCACCAGTGGCATCATATCATATATATATTATCCATGAGAGGGTAAGAGTCATATCTCAAAGCAAGCAAAATAAAGTCCTTGTTTCAGAGAAGAAAATGATGTAGCTATTGTGTCTTCGATATGGTAGCAAAAAATAGCAATACGATTGCCCATTGCATTGAGAAGCACCACCACAATCTGGGACCGCCAGCGCTCAGGGTGACTTGCTTCCAGTGGGGGAGCCACTGCGGGCAGCAGCATCAGCATCGACATCAGCAGCAGCATCATTGTTACCATTGCCATTGGGGCTTGGGCTACGGTCAGCCCTAGGACTCGGGCTCCGCTCACCTCTAGGACTCGGGCTCCGCTCACCTCCAGGACTCGGGCTCCGCTCACCTCCAGGACTCCGGCTACGTCCATTGGCCGCAGGGCTGCGGTTACTACCAGATGGACTGCGGCTGCGGCTGCAGCTCCTGCTGTTCTCCCTCCCTCTGGGGCTGCCGCCACGGTCTGAGCCATTGCCTTCGCCATTATCCTTTGGTGGTGGGCTCATCACCTGATCCTGGGGGCTGCGACTCCTTGGGCTCCTGCTTCCATCAGGTGCGGGGCTGCGCTCCTTTTCCTTTACTGGTGGCGAGGCAGATCGCATGGGGCTCCTGCTATAGCTAGGACTCCTTGATCTCCTATCGTCACGGTCACGACGACCTCCCCTAGGAGATCTAGACAGGGATCTTGATCGACTGAGGGTAATAAAAACAGAAATGTTAAAACAAGCCATATAACAACAAAAAAGATAGCAGCAAAACAATAATAAAATAACGAATACAAGTGATCGGCTCAACTCTAACAAAACAAAACGGTTCTTAATCATACCTATAGCTCCGACTCCGGCTCCTGCTCCTGCTATAGCTTCGACTGCGGCCCCGTCCACGGCGGGGAGATGGGGACCGTGAGTAACTTCTCTCTCGCCTGAAATATACATATTCATCAAGAGCAAGTAATACCGTTAAAGATAGGCTACGATTAGATAGCATTAGGCTTGAGCACAAAAATATTATCAATTATCACCTGAGACTCCTAGGACTGTTCTGGCAATTTCTTTCTATATGGCCCCTTTCTCCACAACGGTAGCATTTGTTTTTCCAGTCACCAGCTTTACAGTCTCTTGCCCAGTGACCATCAACTCCACAGTTGAAACAACGACCTGTACCTGGTGGAGGGCCTCTCCCCATATATTCACGTGAGCCACCTGAACCACGTGGGACCTGCAAGCACAAGTTATACACAAGATTGCACGCAGATCCAATATCAGAATAAACATCATAATTTGAATGATGAAAAAAAGGAGAAGATAAGATTTATAATCAGTTCATCCAGAAATCATATAATTGAAGAGGCAACTTACCCCTTTAGCAAACTCAACAACAATACGACTCCCATCAACATCCCTGCCATCTAGCTGGTATCGAGCCTCATCAGCATCGCGATGATCACTGAACTCCTGTATGGTAATTTGGCAAGAAGCAAAACAAACAAAACCATGTATATAAAAGAAATACATTTCCCACACAATAACAAATGGGCACAGAAAACGAAAATAGATACTGAATTGAACTGAGGGAGGTAAACTTAGCGTACAATAAATGCATAGTCACGCTTCAACTCCACTTCTCGTATTCTGCGCAAAGGGTTGCCACAAACAGTAAGCCGTCACGTCATGTGTCAAGTACTCAAATGCATCACCAACTTGGAACTTCCACTAAAACAGTCAATAACATTACACCAAGGGCACCCTTCACCAAATGGTCACCAAGTCCACCAAGGGCACCCTTCCACCAAAGACCTCCGGTAAAAACCGAAAAACCTTCAACAAGATCATCCAAGTCAAACACACAATTTCTGAGGGGGGAAACTTTCTACATTATTTAAGTAACAGAAACTACCAAAGACAATGTTTTGGAGAGAGGCTCAACCACAAGTAACTTGATAAGACTCAATAGTACCACTGAACCCAGTACCTGCTAAAATGGCTATAAGAAGGGTAGCAAGGGCCCCTTAGCTTACTAGGCTCTCCTATATATCAGATGGTTTGCACCTCCACCAGTTCAGAACAATCATTGTTTACCATCTGATGGCGAATTTAACAAGAAACTCATTACTTTACTTGACACCTGATAGCAACAACCTATTAAAAGAGCAGGAGAACCTCCTCACTAGTACATTCTATAAGATCATACATAATGACAGCCCAAGTGTTTCTCAGAAATCAAGTATCCTGACTGGTCTGATCATATTTTTAGACAATGTAAAGCATTGCAAGATTTTCAATTACTGGATACTCTTGGCAATCTCTGACTGAGCACAGTGCTGGTCTTACCTTCCATATCTGCCAAACAGATGTTCTAAATCGCGGGAACGAGTACGAGTGGCCAATCTGCCAACATACAAGCGCGTGCCTCCATAGCGGTCATCATAGCGAGGCATATCTCCTGTCAACAAAAAAAAATACTATTAGTTGTTTCATCAAGAACTTAATGAATAAAGTGGCAGAAAGCACCTACAAATTGCACTAACAATACGGTTTAGTGATAACAAGTGAAAGGATTACAAACAATTCAATCAGAGCCCTAAATGAATGGTATGCACTAAAACAGAGGATTTCCCCTGTCACCTTGTACAATCTCATGACAGTGCATATGTCATAGCGAACCTGACACCACAAGAGAGTATCGACAAAGCTAGTGATTACAATTGCAACGCGGAGGCCCCCACAGAGTCATATGATCATATCAGATAGCAACCCAACTAATAACGTTGGTTGCTGGTCATTAATCATGAGAACCACTATACAGAAACTACTATTAGATCAGTACCATCCGATAGAATTGATCCCCAAGGGATTGAGATCAACTGTATTTTCCCTTCGCTAAAGGTCTAAAGCCTCGTTATTTCATTGCGGGAAGCAGTTGTCGCTAGTTGCCAACTGCAATGCAGCCACAACACTATGCAATTCAAGGTAACAGAAACTAAAAATTCAGACTAGAATTCCCCGACCTTACCCAACCAACCGAAACAGCCTAGTCCTGCAACAAAACCGTGAGCAAGAGAGTATCAACAAAGAGGGCAGCAGAAATTGCAACTTGGAGGGCCCCCATGGCCATGGTTGATTGATGCTCAGCACTTATGAGAGCAACCATACAGAAATTTCGGTGTGAACAGTAGCATATAGCCTTAGGCTAGAATCAATCCCCAAACATTCGGGCTCCACTGTACTAGCCATTCACTACCAAAATAATATAAGGTCTAAATCATTGTTGTTGCATTCCAAGGCTGGACCATTTGAGCAGGAGCGGAAAGTAAATTTGAATTGCGCAGTATTGCTGCTGACCGACTGTATTGAAACACTATTCAATTCAATATCACACAGTAATATAGGGTACCAGTGTTCAATTCGAGGTAGCAGAAACTAAAAATCGCACACCCGACCGAGGATAGACTAATCCCCCAACAAAAACCCAGAATAACCCCCCCCCCCCCCCCCCAACAAAAACCCTAAGCGACCCTCGAAAGCCCTAGCGACTGTAGATCGGGCGGGCCAAAGGCTCACAGGTCCCCGCGTCAAACTGCATGCGGGGCGTGCACGGAGGTTCATCTGAACAATAGAATCGCTTCTAGAAAACAAACACCGACGGGCAGACGATCCCCGCCACGCAGCGCGGCAAAGCCAGGAACGAACGAAGGAACGCCCCGATTCGCGGCCCCACGGGACGTAGCGGCAATCGCGTCCCTCCGTGGAGAGCGAGCGATACGGCGGCCGCTCGCCGGCAAGAGACGAGAGAGAGAACGGTGATAGGACAGGTACCTGGATCTGCGTGGAGCCGGCGCGCGAGAGGAGGGAAGGGAAGGGGAACGGATGTGGTAGGAGGGATCTCAATTCTACTAGAGAGAAACTGATGATGCCGCCGGCGGCGGAGGTGGAATTCACTCGTTGTGCGGGGCTGGGCCGAGCTGGAACGCCGATGGGCCTGCACCGCCTTTTGGCCCATGGGCTGGAACGGGGAGGCCTGACCTAGTAAGCAGCTGGCGGCTCCCTAGTAGGCCAGACCAACCAACCATATCCTTTCCCCACCCCGCATCGTCGGACACCCTCCAAAGTCCAAACCCTCTCCCCGCCGCATCGCCGCCGCCGGAAGCGCCTCCCTCGATCCAGATCCAGGTACACCGTGCGCCTCCACCGCTCTCTTTCTCCTCACGCTGTACTGGTTGCGTTGGCCATCTTCCCGTTGGTTGGTTTCTTTACTGCTGGTAAGGACCCGGTGGCTTGCCCTTCATGTTCCGCTGGATCTATGCTCTGCAGCGAGCCCTCGGTTCCGTTTTTTTAAAAAAAATTGTCGTCTTTGCTTGCGGCGATTTTGCTGCTTACCGGGTCGATTTGCTTCTTTGGCGCCCCGCTGTGTTCGATGATTTTGTAAATTCTCGCTCCGTTCTGGCTGTCTGGTAATTTACGGCCGACAGGTTCCAACTTTTTTGCTGCGGAGATCGTGATTTGCTTGTCCGGCGTGTTGCTTAGGGTTTTGCTGGGGGACGATTTCTTGCGCGGATCTCAGATTTATTTAGCACCTGGGCGATTAGGGGTATTTGCAGCTTGATGAGTAAAAGTGCGTACAATCCATGGCCGCTGCCATTGCTGTGATGTTCGAACTGATATATGGTTGTGTAGATTGAACCTGGGATCCATTTTCTAGTTGGATTGTCGAAGTATTAGATGGCTCAGATATATGTTTATGCTCTTATGTTCTTGTTGTGTGAACTTGAGCTAGATTTTTTTTACTTCTCATTAGAATACTGACGCTTATGCTTCTCACGTGTTCAGGAGATATGCCTCGCAATGATGATCGCTATGGGAATACACGCTTGTATGTTGGAAGATTGTCTCCCCGCACCCGTTCTCGTGACCTAGAATACCTTTTCAGCAAATATGGGAGGTAAGCATCACATTATATGCACATAGAACTATTCTGAAACTCAGAGTGTGCTGGCGTGCTGCTTTTTGTTATGTGGTCGGACACCAGTTATGCTCTACTACCTCCGTTTTTATATATTTGACGCCATACAATTCCACTTTTACATGCCGACGTCAAATAAAAATGAACGGAGGGAGTAGTATATATCATGAGCACGTGATGTTAACTCTGCATGGTTAAATTTTGTGGTACACAACTACACATCAATCCAGATATAAAATACAATAGCAAGCTAGGGGCTTTCCTATCGTGTTCAAAAAAAACTCGACCTGTGGGGGTAAGACCGTCTGTACAATATTATATTAAGAAGACCTTCTCACACAGGTCAAGAAGACCTTCCACGCAGGTCGAGAAAACCTCTAAACTCCTGCCCCACCACCCCCACCCATACACAATGGCACCGTAGCCCAAGTGAGAACGACCGGGCCAGGCCTGTGCTTTGGCTTGGGACAGGCGAGGGGATGTTTTAACTTTTAACCACAGCCTGAAAATTCGCTCCCACGGGGAGTCAAACCTAGAACCTGACAAGTGCTACTCAGACCACCTAACCAACTCGCCTGTTCATAATAGGTAGTTTATGAAGGTGTTGGGTTTTGTGATGCTTGACATCATTTTGAGGTTTTTGTGGATGGGGTCATACAAGTCTTCTGATTTTATTGGTGTATGTTCTGTTACATCACTAAGCACAAAATAAATGTTTGACCTGGGCCTATTTGACTTGAATGATCTTGTTGAAGGTTTTTCGGTTTTTTACACAACCATGGAGGTGTGGTGGAAGGGTGCCCTTGATGGAATTGGTGGCCATAGTTCCAATGTTTGTGGAGGACTTTGGTGAAGGGCGCCCTTGGTGTAATCTTATTGACTGTTGTAGATGATGAAGTTGCAAGTTAATGTATTTGAGTACTTCGACTCACGTCAGCTTATTGTTTGTGGCAACCATTTCCGCAGAATTCGAGAAGTGGAGTTGAAGCGTGACTATGCATTCATTGTATGTGTACTTTACTGCCCTCAGTTCAATTCTGCAACTGTTACCTATATAATGGTGGCTTGCTCATATTATAGAAATTGAAAAAAACATTTGTTTTAATTGTGGCATTCTTTATTGTGACCCTTGGTTAATTGCAAAACAGGAATTCAGTGACCCCCGTGATGCTGATGATGCACAGTACAACCTAGATGGCAGGGACGTCGATGGAAGCCGCATTATTGTTGAATTTGCTAAAGGGGTAAGTTGGTGCCCTGCCATTGTGCTGCTGCTTAAATGAGCATATGGATATTGAGCTTATGATTTTCCAAAATAACTTGTGTTTGCAGGTTCCTCGTGGTTCTGGTGGTTCACGTGATTACAACGGAAGAGGACCTCCACCAGGAACAGGCCGTTGTTTTAACTGTGGAGTTGATGGTCACTGGGCAAGAGACTGTCAGGCTGGTGACTGGAAGAACAAATGCTACCGTTGTGGCGAAAGGGGCCATATAGAAAGAAATTGCCAGAACAGTCCAAGGAACCTCAGGTGTTTATTGTTAACACTATCAGCTACATTCCACAGCTATATGACACACTTAAGCACTATATTCTAGTGTATATCATTGAATGCTTTCATTAAAGAAGTTGCTTGCTAAATATGTTTAGGCGTGAGAGAAGCTATTCACGGTCTCCATCCCCACGCCGAGGACGGGGCCGCAGCCGGAGCTACAGCAGAAGCCGGAGCTATAGGTATTCTAAAGAAAGGAAACCCCTTATTGGTCATGTATTTTGTCTATTTTGATGGTGTTCGCTGTTTTTTCTATTCTTCTTTATCTTGCATTTCTGTTTTATTTTCGTCAAGCATCATTGTGTTAACAATCCTTCTTTACCCTCAGCCGATCCAGATCCCCGTCTGGATCTCCTAGGGGTGGACGCCGAGACCGTGATGAGAGGAGATCAAGGAGTCTTAGCTACAGCAGGAGCGCAAGCCCTAGGCGTTCTGTGTCACCTGTAAAGGAAAAGGAGCGCAGCCGCACACCTGATGGCAGTAGGAGCCCCAGCCCAAGGGACAAGGTGAGCCCACCACCAAAGGATAATGGTGCCCACAATGGCTCGGACCGTGAAGACAGCCCTGGGGGCAGGGAGATGAGCAAGAGGAGTCGGAGCCCGTCTGATGGCTACCGTAGCCCTGTGGGCAATGGGCGCAGCCCGAGCCGTAGCCCAAGCCCCAAGGTCAACAATGGTGATGACCCAAGCCCCAAGGGCAACAATGGTGACGACCCAAGCCCCAAGGGCAACAATGGTGATGACGAGCACCGCGGTTCACCAAGAGGAAGTCAGTCCCCCTGAACTGAAAAACTCCCCGTGCAATTTGGGGAGCAGTGTGCCTGATTTGAGAAAACAAACTGTATTTTGCCATTTCTCAGACTTGTGATCTTTTTGAGCAAGAAAACTCGGTGTAAGAATTTGTTGCCCTCGGGTGTAAGACAGATTTGTGGTATTTGAGCTTTTCATCCTGCCAAAAGCTGAATATTCATTCAATTGCCAAGTATCTCGAGTTTATCTGCTTGGAATGCATGTTGGAATGAATAGCTGTAGTTTAGAGCATACAAACAGGCGAAGTCACAGCATGGATATATGCACATGTCTTTTCTAGTTAAGCAGCACGACTATATAACCATTCTTTGTATCTTCTTTATAGGGTAGTCTGGATGGTGCTGTGCGTTATGGATATGGCAGCATCGGCCTATTAGCAGGCATCCCAAAAGAACATCGCCGACATTTTTCGTTGTTTAGCTGCATGGGAAAACAAAGTAGTAAATCTGTAAAAGAGTGCATAAGTGCCGTCGGCCTGTCGCCTACGGACACACATGGATGGTGTGTGCATGACCTCTCATGCATAGTGCACCTATATGGCATCCACTGGGCATACTTTTTCTTCAGGTCGTGGTCCAAAAAAGACCATCTCCATGGACCATGGTTGCAGGTTTTAGTTTCAGCAGGCATATATGCAGATCATTAACCAAGATATTAAGGTGATACCTGTTCGTACTGCTTTTAAGGTTAGGTAGCGTGCAACACGCAGGCTTGCACATAATAGCTGCTTGCATAGTAGTAGTCGTTATCGATTATAGGAGTCAATAGAAGTTCATAAATTTTTCGTTCAAGGTGATATTGGTTTCAATTCCACTAACCTCGAGAACAACGATCACCCAAAGAACATATATGAACAGCAGAATAAACCACACAACCAAGATGCATAACGAGAGATAAGCTAGAACGACGGGCGACCACTCTGACGAGGAAGCATCTGGCACCGCTCCGCACGTTTCCTTGAGCAGCTTCTGTGCTTCGTCCGCAACTGTGATCCTAGCTTGATTACGCATTGAGATAATTCTCGGTTATGGATCTTCAAATTTGGAAGAGAGTGTTTGGAAGATTTTTGGTTCCTCGTTGTCTCCTCCTCCAGGTGCCCTTTCTGCAGCCATCTTTCTGGTGATCTCATTTGGAAGATGCAAATTCAGGCTTTCGCCTTGGTCAGTGGGTTTATTGTTTCAGGCATCTTTTGGAGGTATTGATGTCAACTATCACGTTTTCCAGCTGCATGATAGAGTTTTTCAGTTGTCGGTTACTTCCAAGATGGTGGGTTTCATATATACAATATCAAAATGATTGAGCGTCCAGATTTTAAAGCTTTCTTCCACCTTTGGAACTCGGGGTGGCCCCAATTGGATCAAAGAATTCCGTGATTTCCAAGCGGAAGAAGCTGCTAAATGGAGTATTGTTGAAGGGAAAAAATTGACTGCCTCTTTTGCAGAGTCAGTTGGTCGGCCTATTCTTTCAGGTGCAAATGTCGTACCTATTAGGAAGAGGAGGACCGGTTTCATTTCATTCGAAGAGTGAATGATCGACTTTCTGGAAGAACTTCCGTCTTCAGGAGAATACAAGGTATTTCTTATGATTGCAGGTCGGAATCATCACTTGCAAGCGAAGAACTCGGTTATCTCTTCGGGAAAATTCAATGCTATTAAGGCCTTGTTCGGTTATTCACAATACACATAAATTGGATGAAATTGGAAAAAATGAAGAAAAAATTTAACTTATTTGATATTTAAACCCATCCAATCCCACTCAATTCATATGGATTGAGAGCTAACCGAACAAGCCCTAAGTTGAGTGGCAATTATTCAAGAATTAATTCCTGCAGTTTCAGCGGGGCTAGTCAAGATTCAAATTCAAATGGGAGAAAGATGGGCCGGCTTCAGTTGAGGCCCAAATTGGTTGGGTTGAATGGTCAATCAGCCAACAGTAAAAATGGCTCCGACCCAACCGTTTTAAGGAGCATGCGTTTTACAAATAATTTCTGCCTCTTTTGTAAAGTAAAGGGTCATTTGGAAGCTTTTTGTCATGTAAGGCAACAGAGAAGGGGATTTCATCCTCAGAAGATCTTGTCTGATTCATTCAAAGGTAAGTGGCCTATAGAATTCTGGAATTTGGACACAAGTAATCTTATCTTGGTCAAATTATAATTATGAGCAGGTTAACCTTTATTAAAAGTTAGTTGATTAAACATAAGCTAAATAAATTTCCGATTATATAAGTATGTGAGATGCCATAATCAGTATTGTTAATGCGTAGGTAATTTTATTACGAAGCTAACGCAACTGGAATGTGTCAAAAAGGAGTTAAAATGAATTAATTATGAATTAAACAAAATCATGTAATTATTTCTACACTAGAAATCATTATCTCTAATTCATTCTATAGGGTTTAATAAAATGTGGACTTAGACTAGTAATACTGAGGAACATAGGGTCGCTTTTATAAAATTCTGGGCCCGGGTGTATTGCTCTTTGCATAAGGATGGACGGTGGGTTGTTAATCGAGAAGCACAGGGGGTTTTTTTGATAATCTGCCGTGGCAGCATCACATGTGACGCTCTTGAGCCCTCGGATCAAACATCAACGGCTTAGATCTAACCATCGAAGGGGTGCACTCATCTTCTAATCTTTGCCGCCCATATGCCGATCAACGATATCCAACACCCCGAGCCAAACCAGCCTCCTATGATTGCTCACCGCCCCTCATCGGTGATCTAACGGCGCAAACACCATCCTCCCCAGCCCAACAGGCATATCATACCGGAGCAAAGCCCTACGTCGGAGGTCTCGTCGGCGCACAACACAACAACCCTTTAGCGCCCTATTCTCAACACTATTTGGTGCAACACGAAGTAGGGGCTAATCCGAAAGCATCAAAGGTGATCTTACCAGCGGTGGTGGCATTGGTGAGGCAGACCTCAGAGTGAGGAGGTTTGGTGGCGTTGGTCGAAGTCCGACGATCAATTCTCGCCGGCCAGAGCCACCGCATCTTCCAATGCCCCTACGGATACGTCCGCGGTACACCACTGAATCCCACTGCACACACCCCAAACCCCTGATGAGGGCACCGACGTGAACTGCACGAGACGGCGGTGGACAGTATCTGCCAGATCCCTCTGCGCTCGTCGACGACCTAGTCCACACCTCGGCGACAATCGATGCAACTAGATGGGCAGACGATCGAGGGCCTCCTATATATCTGTCACACCCGGTTTAGAAGGCAAACCGAATGCGAACCATGTACGTGCCAGGATCAGCAATTCACGTATACAACAATTACATAACTGGACATCATCACATAGTGCTCAAATAATGACATAAAAGAGGGTATAATAGTTGATTACATCATGAAGTCTGAAATATCCATATAGTCTTTAACAATAATCAAAGTGCAGAAAAGAAACGTAGATACACACGGTCTACACAGGCAACCGACTGGGGGTTTGCCGCTAACCCACGCCTAGAACTCATCGTACTCTTGGAACTCCTAGAAGTCCTCCTCCACGACTTCATCTTCACCTGAGCAGTGGTTGCAATGCTGACAACTGGGGGGTTTGGTGTGTAAAGCAAGAGTGAGTACACATCAACATACTCAGCAAAATGTCCCGTTTGGCTGTAGTGGACTAGCTTTATGTGGAGTTAAGTCAAGCTGTTGCTTTTAGTTGGTCAGGTTATTATTTACTAGTAGAAAGCCACGTTTTAGCATTAACCCAAGTTATTAACCCAGATGTACCCTTTCCAAACGGAAAGAATACCACTTACCATTACCATAGCCAATGCCAAAACCATCATTCTCGTTGCCACCTGTAATCCGAACATCTCTGATCAAGTGTCACTAATCAATGGAGCTCCCTTGGTCGCTCATAACCGTGAGCACGACTGATATATCAGTTTTCAAACACTCTGCAGAGGTTGCACACTTTACCCACAAGCCGTGATTCCCTTTCTGCCTAGAGATCATGACTCTCAATTGATCACTACCAAGGTGACCCAGCAGGGTATCACTACGTAGCCTTTACAAAGATTCCCCGGGGCTGTAGCCGCCCGTTAGGTTTCCTAAATGCACCGCACTCCTCCCCAAGGGGTGAACCAAACTTGGCAGAGCGAGCCGCATACACCGAGCCCCATTAATGGCATGACGGCTAAGCGAACTACACCCCGGTTCCTCTAATTATTCAGCTAAGGATGTCCCATTCCACCCTCATGGTTGCACTGTTTTTCCGGGCGGTCATCCAACGAACAGGTCCTTACGGAGAGGCACTCGAGAAACAGCTCGAGTCCCCTTAAGGGCCACAAGTACCATCATCATAATCAAAAGGGAAAACAGCGTATCATAGATATCTTATCATGTTCATTGATTAATGTGAAGCACTAGCATAAAGCTAAACTGAAATAACCCAACCAAAATAGGTAAACAAGGACAAGATAGACAAAAGCTAGTCAGTCCTTAGGTATAAACTGTGTAAATGCGGGAAGTGAATTATAGGAATTAGTAGGACATAGATGGGTCAAGGGACACTTGCCTTCACCAACCGACTGCTGCTCAGGGTCTTCACCTGCAACTCCTTCGGACTCCGCCAACTGACCGTTATCTATACGAGTTCAAACATACATTCCACACATTTAATACAAAAGAACAGTACACCACACAATGGAATGCAATAAATAAACAGACGTTCGACGTAGGGCTCGCACTTACGACTAAGCGAGAAAGAGAGAGGCCACGGTCGAGAAGCGATCACGTTACACAATTATAAATTAAAATACTTGTCTAAACAGAATGGTATTAATTTAGCCATCGCGTTTAACATAGGGTGAAGTCATGTTCTATGTTTAATCATTATAAGCAGATAAAGGTAAATTAAAAGGATTGTCGCGCGGCGAGATGCGCGACACAACACTTAAATTGAATTAAAAAATAAACGACTCGTCGCGCGACGGAGCGCGCAACGAGACAATAGCATTAATTATAAAGAGACGTTAAGCGTCGCGCGACGAAACGCACGACGGCATACGTCATCAAACTGAATTTAAAACGAAACGTCGTGCGACGAATAGCGCGACACAACTCATTAATAAAGATGAATTTGGAATGAATCGTCGCGCGACGAAGCACGCGACGCAGCACATCGACTAAACTAAAATTAAAAAATGGATTAAACTGAAACTTAAACGCCGCGCAACACAGTCACGCGCGCGCGAACACGCTGCGCGTGCCGGGGGCACGCGAGCGCGGGGTCGCGGGGCGCGCAGGCGCGCAGGGTGCGAGGGCCGCCGGGGCGTGGGGCGCGGGGCGTGGGAACGAGCCGCCACAGGGCGTGGACGCGCAGGGGCACGGGCGCGGGGACACCGGGCCACCGGGGCGCGAGGGTCGCAGGCGAGGCCGCCGGGGCGGGGAGGGGCGCGGGGGCCACAGGCGAGGCCGCTGGGGCGGAGAGGGGCGCGGGGTGAGCCGCCGCTAGGGCGCAGATGCGTGAGGCCGCGGGGCCGCGGGCGCGCAGGGGACACGCGTAGGGGAAAAGGAAGGGGAGGGGGAGGGGAAGAGAGAGAGGGAGAGGGGAGGGGAGCTCACCTCGGGGTCCAAATCCGGCGATCACCGTCTCCAAAACCTAGGGCACCACGGGGGAGAGAGAGAGAGGTTGCTGCGCGGGAGAAATCAAATGAGAGAAAGGGACCAGGGGGCGCGCACATGGGGGAGGACACAGGCGCCAGGGGCGCGCCGAGCCGGGCTGGGCCGCACCGCGGGTCAAAACCCCATGGCACGCACAACCACAGATCGGAAATCAATCCGCGAAGCAAAATCCGAAACAGAACTAAGCAACGCACGCGATTAAGCACGAAATCAGACAAAGAAATATGATTCGGTATGATGCAACACTCGTGACCACTTAGGTTTTGTTTACACATGACACGGACACCAGTCGCTATATCGCTTTGAAATTGGGAAGAAGGAGCGAAACGGGAAAAGAAAAGAGAGTAATGCCTAAATTTGGTGAGTAAAAAGAAGAAAAAATTCTACCCCCAAATTCAGGGCGTTACAAACCTATCCCCCTTAAAAGAATCTCGCCCTCGAGATTCAAGGTTGGCCAGCAAAGAGTTCAGGGTACTTGGCCATCAGATCATCTTCACGCTCCCAGGTTGCTTCTTCCTCAGAGTGGTGACTCCATGTGACTTTGCACATCCTGATAGTTTTCCTCCAGGTAACTCTGTCTGCAGTCTCAAGAATCTGCGCTGGCTTCTCAATGTAGGTCAAGTCCTCCTGGACCTCCAGACCCTCCACTGGCAACTGCTCTTCTAGCACACGTAGACACTTCTTCAACTAGGAC
This sequence comes from Zea mays, assembly GCF_902167145.1. Taxonomy (NCBI): domain Eukaryota; kingdom Viridiplantae; phylum Streptophyta; class Magnoliopsida; order Poales; family Poaceae; genus Zea; species Zea mays. The sequence continues at coordinate 136,139,900 of NC_050103.1, read as the reverse complement.
ACATGAAAGACATCATGCACTGCGGATAGGACTGGGCAAAAAACCCGTTACCCGTTACCCGAACCCGAAATACCCGAACCCGAACCCGTAATACTGGGTACCCGAAATTTATTTGGTAATTTTGGGTACTAACTTGTGAAACCCGAAATAATTCTAGGTAATTCGGGTAGCGCCAACCGGTACCCGAACAACCCGTACCCGAAATTACTACAGCCCAACTGCCCACTGTTACACGGTCGGCCCAGGCCCACCAGGCAAACCCTACGGTCGTATGGGCTATGGCGGTATGGCCTATGGCGTCTGGCTGAGTGGCTGGCGTACAGCCGCACGCCCGCACACGGCCAGCACAGAGCACACCGCCTGCAACCCCGCGCATCGCGCGCACACGCTCGTCGGCCGTCGCCTTCGCCAAATCGCCGTTCGCTAGTCTTCCAAGTTCCAACCTCGCGGCAGGCCGGGGCCGGTAGCCATCAAGCCGCGCCATCGTCTAGCTCCAGCCGCGCCAGCCGCCAGGGCTCGCATCGCAGTTCGCAGTGCAGGGGATCCCACCATCCCGGGGCACCGAGTCGCCACCACGCGGTCGACCGCCACCAAACCCAGCCGGCCACGCGCCCACGCCATCCTGCTCGGCTGCTCCTGCCAATCTGCCATCCAAGTTAGGGTCACTAATCTGCTCATCCCTAATTCCCTACTGAGCAGACAACATAGCACATCCCTAACCCTAATCCGACCTTGCAGGCTCGCAGCAGGCAGCACGGCAGTAGAGCACGCATACCTCATCGGTCGACACGATGACACCGACTGAGGAATTGAGCAACGCATTTATTTCTGGATGTGTCAGAATTTCCAGATGTGTTTCCGGAAGATTTACCAGGTATGCCACCTGAGCGGAAAGTTGAGTTTGCTATAGAGCTTCTTCCTGGCACCACCCCCATTTCTAAAAGAGCCTACAGAGTTTTTGGACCAGAGTTAGTTGAACTCAAGAAGCAGATCGATGAGCTGTCAGAGAAAGGTTACATCCGGCCAAGCACCTCGCCTTGGGCCGCCCCTGTCCTGTTCGTGGAAAAGAAAGATGGCACCAGAAGGATGTGTATTGATTACCGAGCTTTGAATGAAGTCACAATTAAGAACAAGTACCCCTTGCCCAGAATAGAAGATCTGTTCGACCAGTTGAGAGGAGCCAGCGTGTTTTCAAAGATAGATCTGAGGTCAGGTTACCATCAGCTCAGGATTCGACCTTCAGATATTCTGAAGACGACATTCATTACCAAGTATGGGTTGTATGAGTTCACGGTGATGTCTTTTGGTCTAAAAAATGCACCGGCCTTCTTCATGAATCTGATGAACAGTGTATTCATGGATTATCTTGACAAGTTTGTGGTGGTATTTATCGGTGACATTCTTATATATTCTCAAAGTGAGGAGGAGCATGCAGATCATTTGAGGATGGTATTACAGAGATTGTGAGAGCACTAGCTGTATGCAAAGTTGAGCAAGTGTGAGTTCTGGATTGAAGAAGTCCTGTTCTTGGGTCACATAATTAACAAAGAAGGATTGGATGTGGATCCGAAGAAAGTGGCAGACATTCTGAACTGGAAAGCGCCAACAGATGCTCGAGGAATCAAGAGCTTCATTGGAATGGCCGGATATTATCGGTGATTCATCGAAGGGTTCTCGAAGATTGCGAAACCAATGACAGCTTTGCTAGGCAACAAGGTTGAGTTCAAGTGGACCCAGAAATGCTAAGAAGCCTTTGAAGCGCTGAAAGAGAAGTTGACTACAACGCCTGTCTTAGTCTTGCCTGATGTGCACAAGCCCTTCTCAATGTATTGTGATGCTTGTTACACTGGTTTGGGATGCGTGTTGATGCAGGAGGGAAGAGTTGTGGCTTACTCGTCCCGACAGCTGAAGGTTCATGAAAAGAATTATCCAATCCATGACCTAGAGTTGGCAGCAGTGGTTCACGCACTGAAGACATGGAGGCACTATCTGTATGGGCAGAAATACGATGTTTACACAGACCATAAGAGTCTGAAGTACATATTCACTCACTCAGGGCTGAATATGAGGCAGCGAAGATGGTTAGAATTGATCAAGGACTATGAATTGGAGATTCATTACCATCAGGCAAAGTGAATGTAGTAGCAGATGCTTTGAGCAGGAAGAGTCAGGTCAACCTGATGGTCGTTCATCCGATGCCTTATGAGTTGGCCAAAGAGTTTGACAGGTTGAGCCTCGGATTTCTAAACAATATGCGAGGAGTAACAGTTGAGTTAGAGCCTACCCTAGAGCGGGAAATCAAAGAAGCACAGAAGAATGATGAGAAGATCAGTGAAATTCGGCAGCTGATTTTGGAAGGAAGAGGTAAAGATTTTTGGGAAGATGCAGAAGGTGTGATATGGTTCAAAGATCGTTTGTGTGTTCCCAATGTCCAGTCCATTCGGGAGTTGATCCTTAAGGAAGCTCATGAGTCAGCTTATTCTATACACCCTGGAAGTGAGAAGATGTATCAGGATCTGAAGAAGAAATTCTGGTGGTACGGAATGAAAAGGGAGATCGCAGAGCATGTGGCTATATGTGGCAGTTGTCAAAGGATCAAGGCAGAGCATCAGAGGCCAGCTGGGTTGTTGCAACCGTTGCGAATTCCTCAGTGGAAATGGGATGAAATCGGAATGGATTTCATAGTCGGATTGCCTCGCACTCAAGCCGGCTACGATTCCATTTAGGTAGTGGTGGACCGCTTAACCAAGTCGGCCCACTTCATACCCGTCAAGACCAACTACAGCAGTGCAGTGTTGGCAGAGTTGTACATGTACCGGATCATTTGTCTTCATGGTGTGCCAAAGAAGATAGTGTCAGACAGAGGAACACAGTTCACCTCTCATTTCTGGTAGCAGTTGCATGAAGCCTTGGGTACACATCTGAATTTCAGTTCAGTTTATCATCCGCAGACAGATGGTCAGACCGAAAGAACCAATCAAATCCTCGAGGACATGTTGAGAGCTTGTGCGTTGCAAGATCAGTCCGGATGGGACAAGAGATTACCTTACGCAGAATTCTCCTATAACAACAGTTACCAGGCTAGCTTGAAGATGTCACCATTTCAGGCACTTTATGAGAGGAGTTGTAGAACTCCGTTGCAATGGGATCAGCCTGGAGAAAAGCAAGTGTTCGGGCCAGACATTTTGCTCGAAGCTGAAGAGAACATCAACATGGTTTGAGAGAATCTGAAGATAGCGCAATCAAGGCAGCGAAGCTATGCAGACACAAGAAGGAGAGAGCTGAGTTTCGAAGTCGGAGACTTCGTCTATCTGAAAGTTTTGCCGATCAGAGGAATCAGAAGATTCGGAGTCAAAGGCAAGCTAGCACCTCGCTATGTCGGTCCGTACCAGATTCTCGCAAGGCATGGAGAAGTGGCCTATTAGCTCAGTTTGCCAGAAGGCTTGTCCGCAGTTAGGCCTAGGCATTCAGGTTACCCGAAAATTTCGGGTCGGGTTATCCGGGTAATTAAAAGTTCGGGTTTTAGAAAGTGTTACCCGAATTTGCACTGGGTAATATAGTACCCAAAAGTTCGGGTACCCGACACTTCGGGTTCGGGTATCGGGTACTCCCGAAACAACCAAATTAAATTTTAAAAACAGCCACCAGAGCAGATGCACAAACAAAACAATCAAGTTCTCAAGATTCAAGTGTTACCCGAATTTTAAAAACAGCAACTAGAGCATACACGCTCAGTCGCACACGGCACACACGCATACACTCTAGACAGACAGACACGACACACACGGCACAAACAGATGCACACACCCAGCTCACACATACACAGTCGCCCAGCTCAGTAGCTCATGCATACACACTAGACACTACACCAGACGTCCAGCAGAGAGCAGACACCAGCAGATACCGGCCAGCCACCGCCCAGCTCACAGCTCACGCATACACACTTACACAGTCTGCACCAGCACCACTGCACGGCTGCACCAGCCACCAGCACTCCAGCAGAAACCGGCCACCAGCAGAAACCGCCCAGCTCACTGATTAGGCTGATTAGCAGAAACCAGCAGCCACCAGCACTCCACTTCACCAGGCAGCAGATTAGGCTGATTAGCAGATTAGCAGCCCTTCTGCCATTGATGTGTTGTTTATCCTGCCATTCTGTACACGAGATTAGCATCTCACTGATTAGCATTAATAAAAAAGAGTATAAAATTATTTAAACATTAAACAATTCATAGCAGATTAGCAGCTCACTGATGTGTTGCTTGAGACTTAGAAGTGGAAGTAGCCTCGGTTCTTTTTCCTTTGCCACCATTACCAAATTCTTCAATTAGCTCTACAATTAAAGGAGTGGAAGCATTGCGCTATCAATTAGAAATGGTTAAACATCAAATACATACAAAAATAATGGAACATACCTTTTTCTATAATAGTCAATTCCTCGATATTCTCTTGTATGTTAATGGGAGTAGACCTTCTTAGCCAATCTTGGGTACATACAAGGGCCTCCAACATGAAAGGAGTAAGGGAAGTACGAAAATCATCCAAGATATGCCCAGTTGTGCTGAAACGGACTCTGAAGCTACTGTTGATATTGGTATAGCTAGGATATCTTGGGCCATGTGAGCCAAAACCGGCAATCTATGTGCATTGTCCTTCCACCAAATGAGAATATCGATCTTTTTTTCTATGTCTTCACAATCTTCAGATAGGTATTTGTCAAGTTCTGATTTGGTAGTGTTGTTACTACTATTAGTCAGCTTCATTTTCTTGGCAATAACTTGTTTAAGCTTCCCTCCTGGAGCACCTTTTGCTTGAGTTGAATCTGTTTCATCTGTTGATTCTTCAATTGGTGCATAAATATTTCTATATTCTTTAAACAGTTCTCGGATACATGTCTTAATAGCAGACCATACTAGTTGTCCTCTGTCCTCACCAAAGATCTCTTCAATGGTAATCTTATGGTACAAAGATAACTTGTATCTTGGATCAAGAAATGCAACCACAAAAATCAATAGATTGATGTTCTCCTTTTCCTTACCCTTTCCTTTCCCTCTATCCTTCTCTGGTTGTGGCTCATTCCAAACTCCCCAATACTTGTCATATTTCTCTTTCATTCTCAAGCCCATTGAAACTCGCAAAGGATCCACACTATCAATCCATGACTGAATCAACAAGTGGATCTCTCCAATCTCGTGAAAGAAGGTGTTACTAGTCACATGAAGACTAGAGGAGATGCGAATAGTGAGATCATAGAAATGCTCTAGAAATTCAGCCATCTTCTTGGCATCCTCCCAATCATCCTCAGATGGGTGACCATGTCCTCCTCTTAGCTCAGATAGCTCCAAAACATAGCTAATGTCGTCTTCAGCCAACTTTATAAATACCTTCTCATACACAATCACAGCCTTCAACATTAGATATGTTGAATTCCATCTTGTTGGGACATCAAGCCTCAAAAAGGCCTTGATGTCCACCTTCTCTTCCTCTGCAATTTCCTTGAACTTTACCAACCTTGACGTTCCATTTTTATGTAACGAACTGCATCCCTAACACGCTGCACTGAGAGGTCCACATCTTTCAAGCCATCTCGCACAATGAGGTTCACTATATGTGCAGCACACCTCATGTGGAGATACTTGCCATCTGCTATTGTTGTTTTCTGTAATTGTCTTCTCAAATAACCAATAGCACTATCATTGGCACTTGCATTATCAACTGTTACAGTCATAATTCTATCCAAACCCCAGTCCACCAAACTTTTGATCAAGCTTTTCCCAATATCATCCCCCTTATGCCCCTTTATCTTGAAAAAGCTAATGACTTTCTTCTGCAAAATCCAATTCTCATCAATAAAACTTGCTGTCACAGTCATATACCAAATTGTTGTTGGGAAGTCCAACAATCTGTTGTTACACTAACTCTTTGACAAGAGTCTTTGAAGAACTTCTTTAGCTTGGCCCTCTCTTGGAAGTATGTACGGACAATGTCCCTAGTACAAGTTCTTCTAGATGGCACTTGGAACCGTGGGCAAGCTTTTGACATAAATTTTCTGAAACCTGACTTCTCACCAAAAGCAAAGGGCAACTCATCTTCTATGAGCATTTCAGCAAATGCATCCCTTAATGAATTTTGATCAAACCTCCAAGTGCTAGGAGCTTCCCCTCTGGTTGCTTGCAAAGTACCTTGCTTTGGGTCTTTATCAAATTTATTGGGGTTGCGCTTGCAGACATTAAAATGTTTATTTAATGAAGATGTACCATGCTGATTGGAATCAGCCTTAAGGATACGCTGACAATATTTGCACTTAGCAGACTTTAGCCTTCCCTTCTCATCTTTGATCTTAATGAAATGATCCCACATACTTGACCTTGGCACAATCTCCTTCCTTGCCTCCTTTTTCTTAGTTTCGTTCTCAGGGTCTACAAAATTAGCATCCACTTGGCCTTCAGTTCCACTAGATTTACCTCGTATAGTTTGTGACTGATCACCTATTGTTTCCATAGTTGCTTGCTCAAATTGAGTAGCAGTACCCATAGATTCTTTTTCCAATTCCATGTCTATTATATCATCGATACTATTAGGCATCTGCAAAAACCTCAAACCTTATACTAACTTGCTAAGTTAGTGATGTTTAGACAACATATACTAAGATACTGATGCTAAAAAATACATACGTTGCTCGATTCCTCGGTCGGTGTCGTCGTGTCGACCGATGAGGTATGCGTGCTCTACTGCCGTGCTGCCTGCTGTGAGCCTGCGAGGTCGTATTAGGGTTAGGGATGTGCTCTGCTGTCTGCTCAGTAGGGAATTAGGGATGAGCAGATTAGTGACCCTAACCTGGATGGCAGATTGGCAGGAGCAACCGAGCAGGATGGCGTGGGCGCGTGGCCGGCTGGGTTCGGTGGCGGCCGACCGCGTGGTGGCGACTCGGTGCCTCGGGATGGCGGGATCCCCTGCACTGCGAACAGCGATGCGAGCCCTGGCGGCTGGCGCGGCTGGAGCTAGACGATGGCGCGACTTGATGGCTGCCGGCCTCGTCCTGCCGCGAGGTTGGAACTTGGAAGACTGGCGAAGGCGACGGCCGACGGGCGTGTGCGCGCGGTGTGCGGGGCTGCGGGCGGTGTGCTCTGTGTTGGCCATGTGCGGGCGTGCGGCTGTACGCCAGCCACTCAGCCAGACACCATAGGCCATACCGCCATAGCCCATACGACCGTAGGGTTTGCCTGGTGGGCCTGGGCCGGCCGTGTAACAATGGGCAGTTGGGTTGTAGGAATTTCGAGTACGGGTTGTTCGGGTACCGGTTGGCGCTACCCGAATTACCCAGAATTATTTAGGGTTTCACAAGTTAGTACCCGAAATTACCAAATAAATTTCGGGTACCCGGTATTACGGGTTCGGGTATTTCGGGTTCGGGTAACGGGGTTTTTGCCCAGTCCTAGCTGCTGAGGTGGGCGCTGGTTCTGCCTGAACTGTTGAGGTGAGTTACCTGAGAAACAAGGACGATTGCTGCTTCCAGGCTGAGGTCCACTGATCTTACGCTTGCGATCCTCCATCTCCTTGCGCTTCTTCTCTGTCATAACCGCTCTGTCGATCAGGTGCTGAAATGTGGGGAAGGTATGATTCATCAGATGATACTGCAGAGGGTCGACTAAGCCTCTCAGGAAGCGATACTGCCATTGGCATGTGTGTTGACATCTTCGGGAGCATAGCGAGACAGCTGCAGAAACTTGTCTCGGTACTCACTAATAGACATAGGCCCTTGTTTGAGCGCCAGGAACTCCTCTTTCTTCACTGTCATCAGACCTGCAGGAACATGGTACTGACAGAAATTGTTTCTGAATTCCTCCCAGGTGATGGTGTCGAGGTTGGCATGGGTGGCGAGGTAAGACTCCCACCAAGACTGAGCTGCTCCTCTCAGCAGATGGGGACCATATAGAACTTTCTCCCTGTCGTCGCACTGAGCGGTATGCAACTCCCGCTCCACAGTGCGTAGCCATTCTTTAGCATCCATGAGGTCAGAAGAGTGAGCGAACGTTGGGGGGATGACCTCTCATGAATTCAGCACGCTTGTCCCTGGACATCTGAGGCGTCTGAGGCTGAGGTGGTGGCTGCTACTGCTGCTGCTGAATGGCAGCCAGAGTCTGACTGATGGCTTGAACTGCCTGAGTCTGCATCAAGAACATCTGCTCGATCGTCATCGGGGGTGGGGGTGGCAGCTGCTGTTGCTGGGGTGCCTCATCCTGCTGAGCTGGCCGCTCCTGCTGAGAACGCCTTCGTCCTCTGTGCCTGTTTTCTGACATCTGCAGAATGCAATCACACATCAAAACTGATCTTGCAACTTGCAGCATAAGAAAAGAGTATAGAATTCTTCCACCATACTGAACAGATGAACATCTTCACTGACTTCCAACACAGGCAAACACAGCTTCTCAGATAAAGAGGAAAGTAGAACAAAAGGGCTTCTCAACTAGGTAACTAATTTTATTAACACTTAACAGGTAAACCAAAGTGCAGGGGATACCTACACCCTGGTGACAATCATTACAAAGATCCAAATCCAACATAGTTCACCATGACAAACATAAAGGCACAGGATAAGCAAACTACCATGTCTAACTAAGACTAACTAAGAGTAAGACTGATGCTAAGAATATAGCTTCTATATGTATTTTTTCGTATTAATTACAAGATCCGACGCTGACGATCTATGGTTCTAAATTTATCTTGGTCCTGTAGTCGGGGTCGCCATAAGTCTGGTGTCCACGCCGAGGTGAGCGGTACGGAAGCTGAGTCCCGATGGGAGCGGGGGAGCCATCCTCCAGGTGATGATGCTTCGCGCGCTCAGCCCACAGCTGTGCGATATCAGCACGAGCCCTACTCAGCTCGTCTAATGCATGGTCCAGCTCCGTGTTTAGCACGGCGACTAGGTTGACTGTGCTGCTCAACCTACGATTGTCCTCACCAACAGGTGAGACAACCACGCCTCCTGTGCTGCCAGATGGACGGCGGGGGTAATACTTCAGGTTGAGATCGTCGGCTACCCCGTCGAGCACTGAGCAGTAGTGCGAAAGCGCACGCCGTGCGACATCTTGCATGGCCGCCTCGGCTGAGTCCTGCTCAGAGATGGAATAGTGCTCTGAGCAGACCTCTGCACCCCGCAGACTGTTCTCCGGACGGCGCACCAAGCAGGTCGCCTCCCAACGGTCCGGGTAAACCCCGCTGAAAGGGAAATGTGCCCTTGGGCCATTTCTAAGTATTTTGGTGATTGAGTGCCAACACAAGTGCTTAAATGTGAATTTATGCTCATGGATGGACAAAGTGCAAATCAAGAGTAAAGGTATGTTTCTAAGCCTTAGTACATTGGTTTTGTGTACTAATATACTTGTCTAAGTGTTAGAAACAGAAAGAAGAAGAAAAGAGAAGAATTGGCTGTGTACAGCCAAAAGGCTGTTTCGGTCTGGGGCACCGGACTGTCCGGTGGTGCACCGGACAGTGTCCGGTGCGCCAGGCTGCCTCGGGCAAAGTGGCCGCTCTCGGGAATTCGCCGACGGCGTACGGCCAAAATTCACCGGACTGTCCGGTGTGCACCGGACTGTCCGGTAAGCCAACGGTCGGCCAGGCCAACGGTCGGTCGCGGAATCCGCGCGCGACACGTGGCCGAGCCAACGGTCAGAAGGGGGCACCGGACTGTCCGGTGTGCACCGGACATGTCCGGTGCGCCAACGGCTCCCTGATCTGCAACGGTCGACTGCGCCATTTTTGGAAGGAAATCGGGCACCGGACTGTCCGGTGCGCCCGATGACAGAAGGCAAGAATGGCCTTCCAGATTTGCTCTCAACGGCTCCTAGCTGCCTTGGGGCTATAAAAGGGACCCCTAGGCGCATGGAGGAATACACCAAGCAACCTTAGAGCATTCTTGATCATCCACACTCAGTCTTTGCGCATTCGTTTGTCATTCTCAGTGATTCGAGCTCCGTTCTAGTGAGAACTTTGAGATAGTCTTTTGAGCTCGATTCTTGGCTGTGTGTGTGCGCATTTTGCTGTGGATTTGTGTGTGTTGCTTCCCTCCCTTACTCCGTATTTCTTTGTGAATCTCAAGTGTAAGGGCGAGAGACTCCAAGTTGTGGAGATTCCTCGCAAACGGGATATTGAAAGGAAAAGCAAAACACTGTGGTATTCAAGTTGGTCTTTGGACTGCTTGAGAGGGGTTGATTGCAACCCTCGTCCGTTGGGACGCCACAACGTGGAGTAGGCAAGCGTTGGTCTTGGCCGAACCACGGGATAAACCACTATGTCACCTCTGTGTTTGATCTCTTGTGGTATTGTGTTTTGTTGAGACTCCTCTCTAGCCACTTGGCGATTATTGTGCTAACACTTAACAAGTTTTTGTGGCTATAAGTTTAAGTTTCCCAGGATCACCTATTCACCCCCCTCTAGGTGCTCTCAATTGGTATCGGAGCCGTTCTCTTCACAAAGGGACTAACCGCCCGAAGAGATGGATCCTAAAGGGAAGGGAATCGTGATCAACGACAAGGAGAAGGAGTCCTTCGTCAACGAGCCAAGGGATGACAAGTCCAACGACTCGGGCTCGGGTCACAGACGCAAAGATGGGAAGAAGAAGAAGACAAGACGCATCAAGGAGATCGTCTACTACGACAGCGATGAGTCTACTTCCTCCCAAAAGGACGACGACCACAACGACTACGAGAAAAAGAAACCGGTCAATTCGAACTTTTCTTTTGACTACTCTCGTATTCCGCATAGTTCAAGTTCACATTTGCTCTCCATTCCACTCGGCAAGCCCCCACACTTTGATGGAGAGGACTACGGATTTTGGAGCCACAAAATGCGTAGTCACCTATTCTCTCTCCATCCTAGTATATGGGAGATTGTAGAAAGTGGAATGCACTTTGATAGTTCCGATAGTCCCATGTTCATTAATGAGCAAATACATAAGAATGCACAAGCTACTACTGTTCTTCTAGCTTCCTTGTGCAGGGATGAATACAACAAAGTGAGCGGCTTGGATAACGCCAAGCAAATATGGGACACCCTCAAGGTCTCTCATGAAGGGAATGACGTCACCTTACTCACCAAGATGGAGTTGGTGGAGGGCGAGCTTGGACGGTTCGCAATGATAAGGGGCGAGGAGCCAACTCAAACATACAACCGGCTCAAGACCCTTATCAACAAAATAAGGAGCTATGGAAGCACGCGATGGACGGACCACGACGTCGTCCGACTGATGCTAAGGTCCTTTACCGTTCTTGATCCTCATTTGGTGAATAATATTCGTGAGAATCCCAGGTACACCAAAATGTCGCCCGAAGAAGTCCTTGGAAAATTCGTAAGTGGGCGAATGATGATCAAGGAGGCAAGGTACGTGGACGACGCCTTGAATGGACCGATCAACGAGCCGCAACCTCTTGCTCTCAAAGCAACAAGAAGCAAGGAGGCGCTACCTAACAAGGTGGCACAAATTGAGGCGGCCGGACTTAATGATGAAGTGATGGCTCTCATCATCAAGAGATTCAAGATGGCGCTCAAGGGTCGCAAGGGACAGCCAAGCAAGACCAAAGCCAAAGGGAAGCGCTCATGCTTCAAATGCGGTAAGATTGGTCATTTTATTGCTAACTGTCCCGATAATGAAAGTGACCAGGAACTCGGGAGCAAGAGGGAAAAGAAGAAACATTACAAGAAGGCCAAGGGCGAGGCACATATCGGAAAGGAGTGGGATTCGGATTGCTCCTCCTCCGACTCCGACAATGAAGGACTCGCCGCCACCGCCTTCAACAAGTCGTCCCTCTTCCCCAACGAGCATCACACATGCCTCATGGCGAAGAAGAAGGTATGTACTCGAGAAAGTACCACTTATTCTTCTAGTGATGATGATTCTAGTGACGACAATGAAATAGACTATTCTAGTTTATTTAAAGGTCTAGATAGAATTAAATTTGGCAAAATTAATGAGTTAATTGATGCCTTGAATGAAAATTATAGGCTTTTAGAAAAGCAAGAGGATTTGTTATATGATGAACATGATAAATTTGTAGAAGCACAAAAATCTCATGCTTTAGAAGTTAAAAGAAACGAAATGCTTTCTTGTGAATTATCTTCTTGCCATGAGACAATTTCTAGCTTAAGGAGCATTAATGATGACTTGAATGCTAAGATTGCTAGTAAATCTAACTCTTGCGTAGAGAATGTTATAACTTGCACTAGGTGTAAAGATATTAACATTGATGCTTATAGTGAACACCTAGCTTGCATTTCTAAATTAAATGAAGAGGTGGCTAGTCTTAATACCCAGCTTGAGACTAGCAAAAGTGATTTTGAGAAACTAAAATTTGCTAGGGATGCCTACACGGTTGGTAGACACCCCTCAATTAAGGATGGACTTGGCTTCAAGAGGGAAGCCAAGAACTTAACAAGCCATAAGACTCCCATCTCCGCCAAGGAGAAAGGGAAGGCCCCTATGGCTAAAAGTACTAAAAGGAACCATGCTTTTATGTATCATGATAGGAGACAAACTAGAAATGCTTATAGGAGTTATAATGCTTATGATGACTTTAACTCTCATGCCATGGTTGCTTCTAGTTCTTCCTATATGCATGATAGAAATATGTCTAGAAGAAATACTATTCATCATGTGCCTAGAAAGAATATTATTCATGCTCCTAGGAAAGTAGTGAATGAACCTTCTACAATTTATTGTGCTTTAAATGCTTCCTTTGCTATTTGTAGAAAGGATAGGAAAATAGTTGCTAGGAAGTTAGGGGCAAAATGCAAGGGAGACAAAACTTGCATTTGGGTCCCTAAGGATATTTGCACTAACCTTGTAGGACCCAACATGAGTTGGGTACCTAAGACCCAAGCCTAAATTTGCCTTGCAGGTTTATGCATCCGGGGGTTCAAGCTGGATTATCGACAGCGGATGCACAAACCATATGACGGGGGAGAAGAAGATGTTCACCTCCTATGTCAAGAATAAAGATTCCCAAGATTCAATTATATTCGGTGATGGGAATCAAGGCAAGGTAAAAGGGTTAGGTAAAATTGCAATTTCTAATGAGCACTCTATCTCTAATGTGTTTTTAGTTGAGTCTCTTGGCTACAATTTGCTATCTGTTAGCCAACTATGCAATATGGGATATAATTGTCTTTTTTCAAATGTAGATGTGTCTGTCTTTAGAAGAAGTGATGGTTCACTAGCATTTAAGGGTGTATTAGACGGCAAACTTTATTTAGTTGATTTTGCAAAAGAGGAGGCCGGTCTAGATGCATGCTTAATTGCTAAGACTGGCATGGGCTGGCTGTGGCATCGCCGCTTAGCACATGTGGGGATGAAGAACCTTCACAAGCTTCTAAAGGGAGAACACGTGATAGGTTTGACTAATGTGCATTTCGAAAAAGATAGACCTTGTGCAGCTTGTCAAGCAGGTAAACAAGTGGGAGGAGCGCATCACAGCAAGAATGTGATGACCACTTCAAGACCCCTGGAGTTACTACATATGGACCTCTTCGGACCCGTCGCCTATCTAAGCATAGGAGGAAGTAAGTATTGTCTAGTTATTGTTGATGACTTTTCCCGCTTCACTTGGGTATTCTTTTTGCAGGATAAATCTGAAACCCAAGGGACCCTCAAGCGCTTCCTAAGGAGAGCTCAAAATGAGTTTGAGCTCAAGGTGAAGAAGATAAGGAGCGACAACGGGTCCGAGTTCAAGAACCTTCAAGTGGAGGAGTTCCTTGAGGAGGAAGGGATCAAGCACGAGTTCTCCGCTCCCTACACACCACAGCAAAATGGTGTGGTGGAGAGGAAGAACAGGACACTCATTGATATGGCGAGGACGATGCTTGGAGAGTTCAAGACCCCAGAGTGCTTTTGGTCGGAAGCCGTGAACACGGCTTGTCACGCCATCAACAGGGTCTACCTTCACCGCCTCCTCAAGAAGACGTCGTATGAGCTTCTAACCGGTAACAAACCCAATGTATCTTACTTTCGTGTATTTGGGAGCAAATGCTACATTCTAGTGAAGAAGGGTAGAAATTCTAAGTTTGCTCCCAAAGCTATAGAAGGGTTTTTGTTAGGTTATGACTCAAATACAAAGGCGTATAGAGTCTTCAACAAATCTTCGGGTTTGGTAGAAGTCTCTAGCGACGTTGTATTTGATGAGACTAATGGCTCTCTGATAGTCGCCTAGAGGGGGGGTGAATAGGGCGAAACTGAAATTTACAAATATAAACACAACTACAAGCCGGGTTAGCGTTAGAAATATAAACGAGTCGGAGAGAGAGGGCGCAAAACAAATCCCAAGCGAATAAGCAAGTGAGACACAGAGATTTGTTTTACCGAGGTTCGGTTCTTGCAAACCTACTCCCCGTTGAGGAGGCCACAAAGGCCGGGTCTTTTTCAACCCTTTCCCTCTCTCAAACGGTCCCTCCGACCGAGTGAGCCTTCTCTTCTCAAATCAACCGGGAGCAAAACCTCCCCGCAAGGACCACCACACAATTGGTGTCTCTTGCCTTGGTTACAAGTGAGTATTGAGCACAAGAAAGAATGAAAGAGAGAAAGCAATCCAAGCGCAAGAGCTCAAATGAACACGGCAAATCACTCTCACTAGTCACTAGGGCTTAGTGTGGAATTGGAGAGGATTTGATCTCTTTAGTGTGTCTAGAATTGAATGCTAGAGCTCTTGTAGTAGTTGAGAAGTGGAAAACTTGGATGCAATGAATGGTGGGGTGGTTGGGGTATTTATAGCCCCAACCACCAAATGTGGCCGTTGGGAGGCTGTCTGCTCGATGGCGCACCGGACAGTCCGGTGCACACCGGACAGTCCGGTGCCCCCTGCCACGTCATCACTGCCGTTGGATTCTGACCGTTGGAGCTTCTGACTTGTGGGCCCGCCTGGGTGTCCGGTGCACACCGGACAGGTACTGTTTGATGTCCGGTGTGCCAGCATGGGCGATTCTGACTTCTGCGCGCGCAGACGGCGCATTAAATGCGCGGCAGAGAGCCGTTGGCGCGGAGATGACCGTTGCTTCGGAGGCGCACCGGACAGTCCGGTGTACACCGGACAGTCCGGTGAATTTTAGCGGACTAGCCGTTGGCGTTTCCCGAAGCTGGCGAGTTCCTGAGGCCGACCTCCCTTGGCGCACCGGACACTGTCCGGTGTACACCGGACAGTCCGGTGAATTATAGCCGAGTCGCCCTGGAAATTCCCGAAGGTGGCGAGTTTGAGTCTGAGTCCCCTGGTGCACCGGACAGGTACTGTTCACTGTCCGGTGGCACACCGGACAGTCCGGTGCGCCAGACCAGGGGTGCCTTCGGTTGCCCCTTGCTCCTTTATTGAATCCAAAACTTGGTCATTTTATTGGCTGAGTGTGAACCTTTTACACCTGTATAATCTATACACTTGGGCAAACTAGTTAGTCCAAAGATTTGTGTTGGGCAATTCAATCACCAAAATTATTTAGGAACTAGGTGTAAGCCTAATTCCCTTTCAATCTCCCCCTTTTTGGTGATTGATGCCAACACAAACCAAAGCAAATATAGAAGTGCATAATTGAGCTAGTTTGCATAATGTAAGTGTAAAGGTTGCTTAGAATTGAGCTAATATTACTACTTACAAGATATGCATGGAATGTTTCTTTCTTATATAACATTTTGGACCACGTTCGCACCACATGTTTTGTTTTTGCAAAATTTTTGTAAATTCATTTCAAAGATCTTTTGCAAGTAGTCAAAGGTAAATGAATAAGAGTTTGCAAAGCATTTTCAAGATTTGAAATTTTCTCCCCCTGTTTCAAATGCTTTTCCTTTGACTTAACAAAACTCCCCCTAAACGAGATACTCCTCTTAGTGTTCAAGAGGGTTTTGATATATCATTTTTGAAATACTACTTTCTCCCCCTTTTGAACACAATAGGATACCAATTGAAAAATACTTTTGGAAAGTACTAAGTTTTTGAATTTGGTGGTGGTGCGGTCCTTTTGCTTTGGGATCATTTCTCCCCCTTTTTGGCATGAATCGCCAAAAACGGAATCATTAGAGCCTTCGAAGTAATTTCTTCCCCTTTGGTCATAAGTAAATGAGTTAAGATTATACCAAAGACGAAGTCCTTTTCTTTGATGCTCATTTCTCCCTAAAGAATAGAGAGTTGCTTGGAGTGATGGCGAAGTATGAGTTACGGAGTGGAAGCCTTTGTCGTCGCCGAAGACTCCAATTCCCTTTCAATATACCTGTGACTTGGTTTGAAATAGACTTGAAAACACATTAGTCATAGCATATGAAAGAGACATGATCAAAGGTATATTTATGAGCTATGTGTGCAATCTAGCAAAAGAAGTTGCGAGAATCAAGAATATTGAGCTCATGCCTAAGTTTGGTAAAAGTTTGTTCATCAAGAGGCTTGGTAAAGATATCGGCTAATTGATCTTTAGTGTTAATGTAAGAAATCTCGATATCCCCCTTTTGTTGGTGATCCCTAAGAAAATGATACCGAATGGCTATGTGCTTAGTGCGGCTATGCTCGACGGGATTGTCGGCCATTTTGATTGCACTCTCGTTATCACATAGCAAAGGGACTTTGGTTAATTTGTAACCGTAGTCCCGCAGGGTTTGCCTCATCCAAAGCAATTGCGCGCAACAATGACCTGCGGCAATGTACTCGGCTTCGGCGGTGGAAAGAGCGACCGAATTTTGCTTCTTTGAAGCCCAAGACACCAAGGATCTTCCCAAGAACTGGCAAGTCCCCTATGTGCTCTTCCTATTGATTTTACACCCCGCCCAATCGGCATCCGAATAACCAATCAAATCAAACGTGGATCCCCGAGGGTACCAAAGCCCAAACTTAGGTGTATAAGCCAAATATCTCAAGATTCGTTTTACGGCCGTAAGGTGTGATTCCTTAGGGTCGGATTGGAATCTTGCACACATGCATACGGAAAGCATAATGTCCGGTCGAGATGCACATAAATAAAGCAATGAACCAATCATCGACCGGTATACCTTTTGATCCACGGACTTACCTCCTGTGTCGAGGTCGAGATGCCCATTAGTTCCCATGGGTGTCTTGATGGGTTTGGCATCCTTCATCCCAAACTTGGTTAGAATGTCTTGAGTGTACTTCGTTTGGCTAATGAAGGTGCCCTCTTGGAGTTGCTTGACTTGGAATCCTAGAAAATACTTCAACTCCCCCATCATCGACATCTCGAATTTCTGTGTCATGATCCTACTAAACTCTTCACAGGTAGACTCGTTAGTAGACCCAAATATAATATCATCAACATAAATTTGGCATACAAACAAGTCATTTTCAAGAGTTTTAGTAAAGAGTGTAGGATCGGCCTTGCCGACTTTGAAGCCATTAGCAATAAGGAAATCTCTTAGGCATTCATACCATGCTCTTGGGGCTTGCTTGAGCCCATAAAGCGCCTTAGAGAGCCTATAAACATGGTTAGGATACTCACTGTCTTCAAAGCCGGGAGGTTGCTCAACATAGACCTCTTCCTTGATCGGTCCATTGAGGAAGGCACTTTTCACGTCCATTTGATAAAGCTTAAAGCCATGGTAAGTAGCATAGGCTAATAATATGCGAATTGACTCAAGCCTAGCTACGGGTGCATAGGTTTCACCGAAATCCAAACCTTCGACTTGTGAATACCCTTTGGCCACGAGTCGAGCTTTGTTCCTTGTCACCACACCATGCTCATCTTGCTTGTTGCGGAAGACCCATTTGGTTCCTACAACATTTTGGTTAGGACGTGGAACTAAATGCCATACCTCATTCCTCGTGAAATTGTTGAGCTCCTCTTGCATCGCCACCACCCAATCTGAATCTTGAAGTGCTTCCTCTACCCTGTGTGGCTCAATGGAGGAAACAAAAGAGTAATGTTCACAAAAATGAGCAACACGAGATCTAGTGGTTACCCCCTTATGAATGTCGCCGAGGATGGTGTCGACGGGGTGATCTCGTTGTATTGCTTGGTGGACTCTTGGGTGTGGCGGCCTTTGCTCTTCATCCTCCTTGTCTTGATCATTTGCATCTCCCCCTTGATCTATGCCGTCATCTTGAGGTGGCTCATTTGATTGATCTTCTTCTTCATCAACTTGAGCTTCTTCCTCATTTTGAGTTGGTGGAGATGCTTGCGTGGTGGAGGATGGTTGATCTTGTGCATTTGGAGGCTCTTCGGATTCCTTAGGACACACATCCCCAATGGACATGTTCCTTAGCGCGATGCATGGAGCCTCTTCATTACCTATCTCATCAAGATCAACTTGCTCTATTTGAGAGCCGTTAGTTTCATCAAACACAACGTCACATGAGACTTCAACTAGTCCTGTGGACTTGTTAAAGACCCTATATGCCCTTGTGTTTGAGTCATAACCAAGTAAAAAGCCTTCTACAGTTTTAGGAGCAAATTTAGATTTTCTACCTCTTTTAACAAGAATAAAGCATTTGCTACCAAAAACTCTAAAATATGAAATGTTGGGCTTTTTACCAGTTAGGAGTTCATATGATGTCTTCTTGAGGATTCGGTGAAGATATAACCGGTTGATGGCGTAGCAGGCGGTGTTGACCGCTTCGGCCCAAAACCGGTCCGGTGTTTTGTACTCATCAAGCATGGTTCTTGTCATGTCCAATAGAGTTCGATTCTTCCTCTCCACTACACCATTTTGTTGTGGCGTGTAGGGAGAGGAGAACTCATGCTTGATGCCCTCCTCCTCAAGGAAGCCTTCAATTTGAGAGTTCTTGAACTTCGTCCCATTGTCGCTTCTTATTTTCTTGATCCTTAAGCCGAACTCATTTTGAGCCCGTCTCAAGAATCCCTTTAAAGTCTCTTGGGTTTGAGATTTTTCCTGTAAAAAGAATACCCAAGTGAAGCGAGAATAATCATCCACTATTACAAGACAATACTTACTCCCGCCGATGCTTATGTAAGCAATCGGGCCAAATAGATCCATGTGGAGTAGCTCAAGCGGCCTGTCGGTCGTCATGATGTTCTTGTGTGGATGATGGACTCCAACTTGCTTCCCCGCCTGGCATGCGCTACAAATCCTGTCTTTCTCAAAATGAACATTTGTTAATCCTAAAATGTGCTCTCCCTTTAGAAGCTTATGAAGATTCTTCATCCCAACATGGGCTAGTCGGCGGTGCCAGAGCCAACCCAAGTTAGTCTTAGCAATTAAGCATGTGTCGAGTTCAGCTCTATCAAAATTCACTAAGTATAGCTGACCCTCTAACACACCCTTAAATGCTATTGAATCATCACTTCTTCTAAAGACAGTGACACCTGTATCAGTAAAAAGACAGTTGTAGCCCATTTGACATAATTGGGAAACAGAAAGCAAGTTGTAGTCTAAGGAATCAACAAGAAAAACATTGGAAATAGAATGGTCAGGAGATATAGCAATTTTACCAAGTCCTTTGACCAAACCTTGATTTCCATCCCCGAATGTGATAGCTCGTTGGGGATCTTGGTTTTTCTCATATGAGGAGAACATCCTTTTCTCCCCGGTCATGTGGTTTGTGCACCCGCTGTCGAGTATCCAACTTGAGCCCCCGGATGCATAAACCTACAAAACAAATTTAGTTCTTGACTTTAGGTACCCAAACTGTTTTGGGTCCTTTGGCATTAGATACAAGAACTTTGGGTACCCAAACACAAGTCTTGGAACCCTTGTGTTTGCCCCCAACAAACTTGGCAACGACCTTGCCGGATTTGTTAGTCAAAACATATGATGCATCAAAAGTCTTAAATGAAATGCTATGTTCATTTGATGCATTAGGAATTTTCTTCTTAGGCAACTTGGCACGGGTTGGTTGCCTAGAACTAGATGTCTCACCCTTATACATAAAAGCATGATTAGGGCCAGAGTGAGACTTCCTAGAATGAATTTTCCTAATTTTGTTCTCAGGATAGCCGGCAGGGTACAAAATGTAGCCCTCGTTATCCTGAGGCATGGGAGCCTTGCCCTTAACAAAGTTAGACAAATTTTTAGGAGGGGCATTAAGTTTGACATTGTCTCCCCTTTGGAAACCAATGCCATCCTTAATGTCAGGGCGTCTCCCATTATAAAGCATGCTACGAGCAAATTTAAATTTCTCATTCTCTAGGTTGTGCTCGGCAATTTTAGCATCTAGTTTTGCTATATGATCATTTTGTTGTTTAATTAAAGCCATATGATCATGAATAGCATCAATATCAACATTTCTACATCTAGTACAAATAGATACATGCTCAACAATAGATGTAGAGGGTTTGCAAGATTTTAATTCAAC
Source organism: Zea mays (assembly GCF_902167145.1). Lineage (NCBI taxonomy): Eukaryota > Viridiplantae > Streptophyta > Magnoliopsida > Poales > Poaceae > Zea > Zea mays. The sequence goes on along the minus strand of NC_050103.1, from coordinate 136,119,618 downwards.
AACCTTAGCTTGTAATATGTCATTTTTAGTTCTAAGGTCGGAAATAGTAGTATTGCAAACATCAAGATCTTTAGCCTTAACAAGCAATTTCTCATTTTCAATTTTAAGGCTAGCTAGGGAAGCATTCAACTCATCAATCCTAGCAAGTAAATCAACATTATCATCTCTAGGATTTGAAGTTGAAACATTGCAAACATGTGAATCAACCTTAGCATTTAAACTAGCATTTTCATTCCTAAGGTTGTCAATCATCTCACGGCAAGTGCTTAGCTCACTAGATAATTTTTCACATTTTTCAATTTCTAGAGCATAAGCATTTTTAACCTTAACATGTTTCTTGTTTTCCTTAATAAGGAGGTCCTCTTGGGAATCCAAAAGGTCATCCTTTTCATGAATAGCACTAACCAATTCATTCAATTTTTCCTTTTGAGCTATGTTAAGGTTGGCAAAAAGGGAACGCAAATTATCTTCCTCATCACTAGCATTGTCATCACTCGAGGATTCATATTTAGTGGAGGATTTAGATTTAACCTTCTTTTTGCCGTCCTTTGCCATGAGGCACTTGTGGCCGACGTTGGGGAAGAGGAGTCCCTTGGTGACGGCGATGTTGGCGGCGTCCTCGTCGTCGGAGGAGTCGCTAGAGCTTTCGTCGGAGTCCCACTCCCGACAAACATGGGCATCGCCGCCCTTCTTCTTGTAGTACCTCTTCTTCTCCTTTCTTCTCCCCTTCTTGTCGTCGCCCCTGTCACTATCACTTGATAATGGACATTTAGCAATAAAGTGACCGGGCTTACCACACTTGTAGCAAACCTTCTTGGAGCGGGACTTGTAGTCTTTCCCCCTCCTTTGTTTGAGGATTTGGCGGAAACTCTTGATGACGAGCGCCATTTCCTCATTGTCAAGTTTGGAGGCCTCGATTGGTTGTCGACTTGGTGTAGCCTCCTCCTTTTTCTCCTCCGTTGCCTTGAATGCAACGGGTTGGGCTTCGGATGTGGTGGCATCGTCAAGCTCGTTGATCTTCCTCGAGCCTTCGATCATGCACTCAAAACTTACAAAATTCCCGATAACTTCCTCGGGGGTCATTTTAGTATATCTAGGATTACCACGAATTAATTGAACTTGAGTAGGGTTAAGGAAAATGAGTGATCTTAGAATAACCTTAACCACCTCGTGGTCATCCCACTTTACGCTCCCGAGGTTGCGCGCTTGGTTCACCAAGGTCTTGAGCCGATTGTACATGTGTTGTGGCTCCTCCCCTTTGCGAAGCCGGAACCGACCGAGCTCCCCCTCAATCGTTTCCCGCTTGGTGATCTTGGTGAGCTCATCACCTTCATGCGCGGTCTTGAGCAAATCCCAAATCTCCTTGGCGCTCTTCAACCCTTGTACTTTGTTATACTCCTCTCTACTTAGAGAGGCGAGGAGTATTGTTGTAGCTTGAGAGTTGAAGTGCTCGATTTGGGCCACCTCATCCTCATCATAGTCCTCATCCCCTACGGATGGTACCTGCGCACCAAACTCAACAACATCCCATATGCTTTTGTGGAGCGAGATTAGATGAAATCGCATTAAGTCGCTCCACCTAGCGTAATCTTCACCATCAAAAGTTGGTGGTTTGCCTAATGGGACGGAAAGTAAAGGTGTATGTTTGGAAATGCGAGGGTAGCGTAGGGGGATCTTACTATACTTCTTGCGCTCTTGGCGCTTAGAAGTGACGGAGGGCGCATCGGAGTCGGAGGTAGAAGTTGATGAAGTGTCGGTCTCGTAGTAGACCACCTTCCTCATCCTCTTATGCTTGTCGCCTTTCCGATGCGGCTTGTGGGAAGAAGATTTTTCCTTCTTCTCTTTGTGGTGAGAAGAAGATTTCTTCTCCTTCCCTTTGTTGGAGGAGCTCTTCTTCTTCTCCCTCCTTTTGGTGCGGGACTCTTCCGATGAAGTGCTCCCGTGGCTTGTAGTGGGCTTTTCGCCGGTCTCCATCTCCTTCTTGGCGTGATCTCCCGACATCACTTCGAGCGGTTAGGCTCTAATGAAGCACCGGGCTACGATACCAATTGATAGTCGCCTAGAGGGGGGGGTGAATAGGGCGAAACTGAAATTTACAAATATAAACACAACTACAAGCCGGGTTAGCGTTAGAAATATAAACGAGTCGGAGAGAGAGGGCGCAAAACAAATCCCAAGCGAATAAGCAAGTGAGACACGGAGATTTGTTTTACCGAGGTTCGGTTCTTGCAAACCTACTCCCCGTTGAGGAGGCCACAAAGGCCGGGTCTTTTTCAACCCTTTCCCTCTCTCAAACGGTCCCTCCGACCGAGTGAGCCTTCTCTTCTCAAATCAACCGGGAGCAAAACCTCCCCGCAAGGACCACCACACAATTGGTGTCTCTTGCCTTGGTTACAAGTGAGTATTGAGCACAAGAAAGAATGAAAGAGAGAAAGCAATCCAAGCGCAAGAGCTCAAATGAACACGGCAAATCACTCTCACTAGTCACTAGGGCTTAGTGTGGAATTGGAGAGGATTTGATCTCTTTAGTGTGTCTAGAATTGAATGCTAGAGCTCTTGTAGTAGTTGAGAAGTGGAAAACTTGGATGCAATGAATGGTGGGGTGGTTGGGGTATTTATAGCCCCAACCACCAAATGTGGCCGTTGGGAGGCTGTCTGCTCGATGGCGCACCGGACAGTCCGGTGCACACTGGACAGTCCGGTGCCCCCTGCCACGTCATCACTGCCGTTGGATTCTGACCGTTGGAGCTTCTGACTTGTGGGCCCGCCTGGGTGTCCGGTGCACACCGGACAGGTACTGTTTGATGTCCGGTGTGCCAGCATGGGCGATTCTGACTTCTGCGCGCGCAGACGGCGCATTAAATGCGCGGCAGAGAGCCGTTGGCGCGGAGATGACCGTTGCTTCGGAGGCGCACCGGACAGTCCGGTGTACACCGGACAGTCCGGTGAATTTTAGCGGACTAGCCGTTGGCGTTTCCCGAAGCTGGCGAGTTCCTGAGGCCGACCTCCCTTGGCGCACCGGACACTGTCCGGTGTACACCGGACAGTCCGGTGAATTATAGCCGAGTCGCCCTGGAAATTCCCGAAGGTGGCGAGTTTGAGTCTGAGTCCCCTGGTGCACCGGACAGGTACTGTTCACTGTCCGGTGGCACACCGGACAGTCCGGTGCGCCAGACCAGGGGTGCCTTCGGTTGCCCCTTGCTCCTTTATTGAATCCAAAACTTGGTCATTTTATTGGCTGAGTGTGAACCTTTTACACCTGTATAATCTATACACTTGGGCAAACTAGTTAGTCCAAAGATTTGTGTTGGGCAATTCAATCACCAAAATTATTTAGGAACTAGGTGTAAGCCTAATTCCCTTTCACTCTCCAAGAGAGCAAGTTGTTGATTGTGATGATGTAGATGAAGAAGATGTTCCGTCGGCCGCTATACGAACCATGGCGATTGGAGAAGTGCGGCCACAGGAACAAGATGAACGAGATCAACCTTCTTCCTCAACAACAGTGCATCCCCCAACTCAAGACGATGAACAGGTTCATCAACAGGAGGCGTGTGATCAAGGGGGAGCACAAGATGATCATGTGATGGAGGAAGAAGCGCAACCGGCACCTCCAACCCAAGTTCGAGCGATGATTCAAAGGAATCATCCCGTCGATCAAATTCTGGGTGATATTAGCAAGGGTGTAACAACTCGATCTCGATTAGTTAATTTTTGTGAGCATTACTCCTTTGTCTCTTCTATTGAGCCTTTCAGGGTAGAGGAGGCCTTGCTAGATCCGGACTGGGTGGTGGCCATGCAGGAGGAGCTCAACAATTTCAAGCGCAATGAAGTTTGGACACTGGTGCCTCGTCCCAAGCAAAATGTTGTGGGAACCAAGTGGGTGTTCCGCAACAAACAAGACGAGCACGGGGTGGTGACAAGGAACAAGGCTCGACTTGTGGCAAAAGGTTATGCCCAAGTCGCAGGTTTGGACTTTGAGGAGACTTTTGCTCCTGTGGCTAGGCTAGAATCAATTCGTATCTTGCTAGCATATGCCGCTCACCATTCTTTCAGGTTGTACCAAATGGATGTGAAGAGCGCGTTCCTCAACGGGCCGATCAAGGAGGAGGTGTACGTAGAGCAACCCCCTGGCTTCGAGGATGAACGGTACCCCGACCATGTGTGTAAGCTCTCTAAGGCGCTCTATGGACTTAAGCAAGCCCCAAGAGCATGGTATGAATGCCTTAGAGACTTTCTAATTGTTAATGCTTTCAAGGTTGGGAAAGCCGATCCAACTCTCTTTACTAAGACATGTGATGGTGATCTGTTTGTGTGCCAAATTTATGTCGATGACATAATATTTGGTTCTACTAACCAAGAGTCTTGTGAAGAGTTTAGCAGGGTAATGACGCAGAAATTCGAGATGTCGATGATGGGCGAGTTGAACTACTTCCTTGGGTTCCAAGTGAAGCAACTCAAGGATGGTACCTTCATCTCCCAAACGAAGTACACGCAAGATCTGCTAAGCGGTTTGGGATGAAGGACGCCAAGCCCGCAAAGACGCCGATGGGAACCGACAGACACACCGACCTCAACAAAGGAGGTAAGTCCGTTGATCAAAAAGCATACCGGTCAATGATAGGGTCTTTACTTTATTTATGTGCTAGTAGACCGGATATTATGCTTAGCGTATGCATGTGTGCTAGATTTCAATCTGATCCTAAGGAGTGTCACTTAGTGGCGGTGAAGCGAATTCTAAGATATTTGGTTGCTACGCCTTGCTTCGGGCTCTGGTATCCAAAAGGGTCTACCTTTGACTTGGTTGGATACTCAGATTCCGACTATGCTGGATGTAAGGTCGATAGGAAGAGTACATCAGGGACGTGCCAATTCTTAGGAAGGTCCCTGGTGTCGTGGAACTCTAAGAAACAAACCTCTGTTGTCCTATCCACCGCTGAGGCCGAGTATGTTGCCGCAGGACAGTGTTGCGCGCAACTACTTTGGATGAGGCAAACCCTCCGGGACTTTGGCTACAATCTGAGCAAAGTCCCACTCCTATGTGATAATGAGAGTGCTATCCGCATGGCGGAAAATCCTGTTGAACACAGCCGCACAAAGCACATAGACATCCGGCATCACTTTTTGAGAGACCACAAGCAAAAGGGAGATATCGAAGTGTTTCATGTTAGCACCGAGAACCAGCTAGCCGATATCTTTACCAAGCCTCTAGATGAGAAGACCTTTTGCAGGCTGCGTAGTGAGCTAAATGTCTTAGATTCGCGGAACCTGGATTGATTTATAGCATACATGTGCTTATGCCTTTGATCATGTTCATTCTGCATTTTGTTGCTTATTGTGGTGCTCAAGTTGTACAAACATTCCCTGGACCTCACAAGTCCTTGTGTAAGTGATGCACATATTTAGGGGGAGTTGTGTTACAACTTGACCCTTTGAGACTAACCATATGCTTGAGTTTACTTGATTTAGTCTCGAAGGAGAATTGAAAGGGAAAAGGTGGACTTGGACCATGAAAGACTTCCACTGCACTCCGATGAGAGGGTAACTTATTCCAAGTTCATCTCATGAACTCTTATTGCCATTTACTCCTAATTGAAGATTTTGGTGAGGCAATGGGGTTATCGGGCCAAGATTGATCCCGTTTTGGTGCTTGATGCCAAAGGGGGAGAAAATAAAGGCCAAAGCAATAAATGGATCAGCTACCACTTGAGAAATTTTGAAAATAGTAAAATAGAGCTTTTTGTTTGTCAAAACTCTTGCATTGTCTCTTTTGTCAAAAGTTGGCCTCTTGTGGAGAAGTATTGATTATGAAAAAAAGGGGGAGTTTTTGAAATCTTTGATCAATCTCTTGTGGAGTGACTCTCTTTATGCTTCAACATGTATGTTTGACTTAGAGATAGAGATTTGAGTTTGATTTGCAAAAACAAACCAAGTGGTGGCAAAAGAATGATCCATATATGCCAAAATTGAATCAAAATAAATTTGAGTTTTATTTGAAGTGATATTGCACTTGTTCTAGTTGCTTTATGTTGTGTTGGCATAAATCACCAAAAAGGGGGAGATTGAAAGGGAAATGTGCCCTTGGGCCATTTCTAAGTATTTTGGTGATTGAGTGCCAACACAAGTGCTTAAATGTGAATTTATGCTCATGGATGGACAAAGTGCAAATCAAGAGTAAAGGTATGTTTCTAAGCCTTAGTACATTGGTTTTGTGTACTAATATACTTGTCTAAGTGTTAGAAACAGAAAGAAGAAGAAAAGAGAAGAATTGGCTGTGTACAGCCAAAAGGCTATTTCGGTCTGGGGCACCGGACTGTCCGGTGGTGCACCGGACAGTGTCTGGTGCGCCAGGCTGCCTCGGGCGAAGTGACCGCTCTCGGGAATTCGCCGACGGCGTACGGCTAAAATTCACCGGACTGTCCGGTGTGCACCGGACTGTCCGGTGAGCCAACGGTCGGCCAGGCCAACGGTCGGCCGCGGAATCCGCGCGCGACACATGGCCAAGCCAACGGTCGGAAGGGGGCACCGGACTGTCCGGTGTGCACCGGACATGTCCGGTGCGCCAACGGCTCCCTGATCTGCAACGGTCGACTGCGCCATTTTTGGAAGGAAATCGGGCACCGGACAGTGTCCGGTGTGCACCGGACTGTCCGGTGCGCCCGATGACAGAAGGCAAGAATGGCCTTCCAGATTTGCTCTCAACGGCTCCTAGCTGCCTTGGGGCTATAAAAGGGACCCCTAGGCGCATGGAGGAATACACCAAGCAACCTTAGAGCATTCTTGATCATCCACACTCAGTCTTTGCGCATTCGTTTGTCATTCTCAGTGATTCGAGCTCCGTTCTAGTGAGAACTTTGAGATAGTCTTTTGAGCTCGATTCTTGGCTGTGTGTGTGCGCATTTTGCTGTGGATTTGTGTGTGTTGCTTCCCTCCCTTACTCCGTATTTCTTTGTGAATCTCAAGTGTAAGGGCGAGAGACTCCAAGTTGTGGAGATTCCTCGCAAACGGGATATTGAAAGGAAAAGCAAAACACTGTGGTATTCAAGTTGGTCTTTGGACTGCTTGAGAGGGGTTGATTGCAACCCTCGTCCGTTGGGACGCCACAACGTGGAGTAGGCAAGCGTTGGTCTTGGCCGAACCACGGGATAAACCACTGTGTCACCTCTGTGTTTGATCTCTTGTGGTATTGTGTTTTGTTGAGACTCCTCTCTAGCCACTTGGCGATTATTGTGCTAACACTTAACAAGTTTTTGTGGCTATAAGTTTAAGTTTCCCAGGATCACCTATTCACCCCCCCCTCTAGTTGCTCTCACCCGCGACTGTGCTGGAAGACCACACAACGATACTCGATAGACCAAGTACGTCGGTCGAGTGCCCGACATAGCAGGGTGTCAAGCGCATCGTGGAAGTGACACCCGCGAGCAGCGTCGCGAGTGATGGGTCGAGCAACCCATCCTTCCAACTCCTGCTCCTCAGAAAGGTCGGTGTCATGGCTCGAGCTGCTGTTGCCACCTCCGTCGTCTGGGTCTCCTCCAGTGGCTACTCCAGCGGCTGGGGCGCTCAGTGGTGGTGCAGGGGGCGCCTCCAGCGGGAGCACAGGGGAACAACTCCTCATAGACTCTATCTCCTGCTGAAGCGAGAAAGAAGAGTCCTGCTGCTCCAGCTCCTGTCGTCGACGCTCCTGCTCCTCATGCAGGTGGTGGTGTAGCCTCTCCAAGTGGCTGGACTGACCGGTCACTGGACGACGAAGCAGACGCTCCGCGAGACGAGAGGGTAAGAAGGGGATGACAAACTTCCGTGCAGTGTGTCTAAGATGAGCCATCTACAAAAGACACCGTAAGCATAAGAGTGAGAACAGAACTAATATGACCAACAAGTAAACCATGAAAAATTAGGAATTAGAATGAAACAAAATTTTTTGCAAGGTATAATAATATATAGTAGAACATAGGTTTGGTCGATATGACCAACTTTTGAAGGGATACCAAAGTCAAGGTAATAATAGGGGTCTATAATCCTTAGAACGACCATTCTACTCTAGGTTAGCGGTCCTAAGTCAGCACGACCTCTGATACCACCTATGTCACACCCGGTTTTAGAAGGCAAACCGAATGTGAACCATGTACGTGCCAGGATCATCAATTCACGTACACAACAATTACATAACTGGACATCATCACACAGTCCTCAAATAATGACATAAAAGAGGGTATAATAGTCGATTACATCATGATGTCCGAAACATCCACATAGTCTTTAACAATAATCAAAGTGCGGAAAAGAAACGTAGATACACATGGCCTACACAGTCAGCCGACTCCGGGTTTGCCGCTAACCCACGCCTAGAATTCATCATACTCTTGGAACTCCTGAAAGTCCTCCTCCACAACTTCATCTTCACCTGAGCAGTGGTTGCAATGCTGACAACCTAGGGGGGTTTGGTGTGTAAAGCAAGAGTGAGTACACATCAACATACTCAGCAAAATGTCCCGTTTGGCTGTAGTGGTCTAGCTTTATGTGGAGTTAAGTCAAGCCGTTGCTTTTAGTTGGTCAGGTTATTATTTACTAGTAGAAAGCAGGTTTTAGCATTAACCCAAGTTATTAACCCAGATGTACCCTTTCCAAACGAAAAGAATACTACTTACCATTACCATAGCCAATGCCAAAACCATCATTCTCGTTGCCACCTGTAATTCAAACATCTCTGATCAAGTGTCACTAATCAATGGAGCTCCCTTGGCCGCTCATAACCGCGAGCACGACAGACATATCAGTTTTCAAACACTCTGCAGAAGTTGCGCACTTTATCCACAAGCCGTGATTCCCTTTCTGCCCGGAGATCATGACTCTCCATTGATCACTACCAAGGTGACCCAACAGGGTATCACTATGTAGCCTTTACAAAGATTCCCCAGGGCTGTATCCGCCCGTTAGGTTTCCTAAATGCACCGCACTCCTCCCTAAGGGGCGAACAAAACTTGGCAGAGCGAGCCGCATACACCGAGCCTCATTAACGGCACGACGGCTAAGCGAACTACACCCCGGTTCCTCTTATTATTCAGCTAAGGGCGTCCCATTCCACCCTCATGGTTGCACTGTTTTCCCGGGCGGTCATCCAACGAACAGGTCCTTACGGAGAGGCACTCGAGAAACAACTCGAGTCCCCTTAAGGGCCACAAGTACCATCATTATAATCAAAAGGGAAAACAGCGTATCATAGATATCTCATCATGTTCATTGATTAATGTGAAGCACTAGCATAAAGCTAAACTGAAATAATCCAACCAAAATAGGTAAACAAGGACAAGATCACAAGATAGACAAAAGCTAGTCAATCCTTAGGTATAAACTGTGTAAATGCGGGAAGTGAATTATAGGAATTATTAGGACATAGATGGATCAAGGGACACTTGCCTTCACCAACCGACTGCTGCTCAGGGTCTTCACCTGTAACTCCTTCGGACTCCGCCAACTAACCGTTATCTATACGAGTTCAAACATACATTTCACACATTTAATACAAAAGAACAGTACACCACACAATGGAATGCAATAAATAAACATACGTTCGACGCAGGGCTCGCACTTACGACTAAGCGAGAAAGAGAAAGTAACGGTTGAGACCACGGTCGAGAAGCGATCACGTTACACGATTATAAATTAAAATACTCGTCTAAACATAATGGTATTAATTTAGCCATTGCGTTTAATACACGATTATAAATTAAAATACTCGTCTAAACATAATGGTATTAATTTAGCCATCGCGTTTAACATAGGGTGAAGTCATGTTCCATGTTTAATCATTATAAGCAGAAAAAGGTAAATTAAAAGGATTATCGCACGGCGAGACGCGCGACACAACACTTAAATTGAATTAAGAAATAGATGACTCGTCGCACGACAGAGCGCGCAACGAGACACTAGCATTAATTATAAAGAAATGTTAAGCGTCGCGCGACGAAACGCACGACGGCATACGTCATCAAACTGAATTTAAAACGAAACGTCACGCGACGAAGCGCGCGACACAGCTCATTAATAAAGATGAATTTGGAATGAATCGTCGCGCGACGAAGCGAGCGACGCAACACATCGACTAAACTAAAATTAGAAAATGGATTAAACTGAAACTTAAACGCCGCACAACACAGTCACGCGCGTGCGAACACGCTGCGCGTGCCGGGGACATGCGAGCGCGGGGTCGCGGGGCGTGGGGTGTAGGAACGAGCCGCCACGGGGCGTGGACGCGCAGGGGCGCGAGCGCGGGGACACCGGGCCGCCGGGGCGCGAGCGCGCAAGGGCGCGGGCGCGAGGACGCCGGGGCATGAACGCGCAGGGGCACAGGGCGCGGGGGCCACGAGGGTGAGGCCACGGAGCGCGCAGGGCGAGCCGCCGCCGGGGCAGGGGCGCACGGGGCGCGGGGGCCGCGGGCGAGGCCGCTGGGGCGAGCCGCCGCCGGGGCGCGGGCTGACGCCACCGGGGCGGGGAGGGGCGCGGGGGCCGCAGGCGAGGCCGCCGAGGCGGGGAGGGGCGCGGGGCGAGCCGCCGCCGCCGAGGCGAGCCACCGCCAGGGCTAGGACGCGCGAGGCCGCGGGGCCGCGGGCGCACAGGGGAAAAGGAAGGGGAGGGGAAGAGAGAGAGGGAGAGGGGAGGGGAGCTCACCTCAGGGACCAAATCTGGCGATCACCGTCTCCAAAACCTAGGGCACCACGGGGGAGAGAGAGAGAGGTGGGAGAGAGAGAGGTTGCTGCGCGGGAGAAATCAAATGAGAGAAAGGGACCATCGGGGCGCGCGCATGGGGGAGGGCACGGGCACCAGGGGCGTGCCAGGCCGGGCTGGGCCGCACCACAGGTCAAAACCCCGTGGCACACACAACCACAGATCAGAAATCAATCCGCGAAGTAAAATCCAAAACGGAACTAAGCAACGCACGCGATTAAGCACGAAATCAGACAAAGAAATATGATTCGGCATGATGCAACACTCATGACCACTTAGGTTTTATTTACACATGACACGGACACCATTCACTATATCGCTTTGAAATTGGGAAGAAGGAGCGAAACGGGAAAAGAAAAGAGAGTAACGCCTGAATTTGGTGAGTAAAAAGAGAAAAATTTCTACCCCCAAATTTAGGGCTTTACAATATCTACCGCGAGGGCAACGTGAGGATTCGGGAGTGTTTGTTAGGTGAGAAGATCTCGCGGTGATTCTGTTGGGACGGATTTGAATGGAGAGGATCTACAGTGCCGACTCGAGGGACCCACATGGCGGCGACCAGGAGCATCAGCGCACGCGTTGTCTAGATGAGCGAGTGGGGTCCGCTTACCAACGAGAGCTAGCGAGGTGGCCGCGCGCGAGCAGAGAGGACGTGCATAGTGGGGCCCGCCTGTCGGCGCCAGTCGCCCCCGCGGGCCGCGTAGGGGTGTCGTGTGTTGGGCTGGTGAGGCCCAATCCGAGTTCCCTTTCCTTTTCTCTTTTCTTTTTTTGTTTTTTATTTCTCATTTATTTTTTTGTTTTAATTTCAAGTTTTAACATCCAGTTTCATGACTATAGTTCAGATTTAAATGCACAGTACAAAGACTCGTCATGATGCATTTTTTATTTTAGTATTATTTTATTTATTCTAGTAAAATTCAATCTCTCACATGATGGTTTTATATTCTTGGTAATTAAATATGCAAAAGAATGAAAGGAACCTCACACTCATGTGACTATGGAAAACCCCTTTATTTCATATAGAACTTGGGTGTTACAATATCTGCACACTACAAGTCAAGAAACATGTTGCTCATACCATAACTCATACTAAGGTTAGTCAATTCTAAACCAAAGTCAATTATCTTCTTGATAATCACTTATCACACAAGAACACCATGGGTATATCCCGACCATGTGTTCATAATCTTTTTCTTGATGTGTGTATTATCAATACAAGCACAAGAAAAAAAAGTGAAGTCACTCAAATCATCAAAAGCCGAAGAAAAGTTAAAACAAGGTCATTTGAAATGAGCATAGCTTGGTCTATAAAGATATGGACAACACAAGTAAAAATAGCACAGCAACAAGAAATGATTCTAGTCTCTCGAGAAGAGGCAAAGGCTCAATACAACTAGCAAAAAGCTATATAGCGAGATTTAGGTACAGAGAGGCTATCAGAAGGTGAAAACCTATATAGAGAGAGATTTATTCAATGAGTCTCTAAACAAAGGTTTAGAGAGCGAGTTTAATAAAGAATCTTTGATGGCGGATGATTAATGGATTTTTCAGGTGGGGGCCCTCTCCCTCCTAGACCGACAAAAAAATAAAATCTTGGAGATGTTCTAAGATATTTAAAAGTAATATCAATGAGATGGCTCTCTGAATAAAGATGTCAAGATGAAATTTTGAGAGGCTCTTGGTGTAGCTTTTAGATGGTTAGCTAAGTGGCTTCTAGATGCTATACACATGGGCCGGGCCTTAAATTTGTCACAATATGCCCCATTATTGTGGGATATTTGCCCTCGTGATAGTGCGTGTATTCGTGTCTAGCTAAACAAGAACTTTATATACAATAGCTAGTACTTCCTTCGTTTTTAAATATATGACGCCGTTGACTTTTAAAAAAAAATTGATCACTCGTCTTATTTGAAATATTTATTCGTAAATCTAAAATTTCAAGTCGCGCTCAAACTAACTTAAGTGATAAAACAAATTATAACAAAATAAATAATATTTCATAATTTTTGTTGAATAAGACGAGTGGTCATTTTAAAAAAAAAAGTTAACAGTGTCATATATTTAAGAACATATGTAGTACTAATTTATGGGCCTACACTACACCATAGGTCAAGCTAAAACATAGTCACAAAACAACCACGGCGTTGCTGTCCCACTTGCTGTGTGAGATCCCATATTCTTCTCCAATGGAGGAGGAGAAAAGAAAGGAGATTTTATTTCACTCTGCTGAGATTTGTGCTCGGTACAAGATGTATTTTTTGTAGACCGGGCTTATCTTTTCTGGTATCTAATGCCATGCATTATTACCATAATATGAGCACCAAATAAAAAAATGCAATAATTGGCTCCACCAGTGGTAATCGGAACAAAGCACCTGCAAGCAAGCAAATATTGATGCGCGCGGGCGGGCTGTTGTGGATTGACGCTGACACCCAGTATTGGTTAAAGCTAAAATCGGCTTACTCTCTCCATCCTCCCCTCGTGCGAGCATCTTATTATCATCCACTACAAAGCTGGAGTATTGTTGATAAACAGTATGAGAATCTGTTGTAAAATTAGGCATTTTCGGTAGCCGTTTAATCAAAAAGAAAGAAAGAAATTGTAGTTTGGTGACATCAGAAATATGCACGTGTGATCTTATTAGCATGCTGAACATGTATAAATTAGTGAGGAACAAGACTTTCATCCTATGAGTAAAGAAGTATACCCAGCGGTAGAGATATTGTCGGCAGTGGCAGATTCAGAATCCATAGCAAATAGGGGCTAAAAGTTAACTATCTTTTTTTTCTCATGTTCTTCCTCATTTTATCTTCACCTTCACATTCCTTCATCTCCCTTTTCCCTCTTCTTCCTTCCTCTCCCTATTTTTCTCCCTTCCTCTCTCTTTCTCCTTTTCTTTCTTCCTCTCCCTTACTCCCTCCTACTTGTAGCTGCCGGCGCAGGGGGCTGGCCCCCTTCTAGATCCGCCACTGATTGTCGGTCGATGTAGTCGTCTTGATTGATGCAATGCAGTTAGATGGTCGTGCAGAACTACTGATCACCACCATATCAACGGGAAATAGAGGATAAAGTGAGCTGTTGTGCCACTTCCAGACACGCCGCAAAAATGTGATTGTTGTCCTTCGCCAGAGCGGATAAATTTTTAAACCACGCTCATTTTGGAGGTCTGCTCTTTCGGTGCTTATACACACAAGAAGTGAAACAGAGTGCTTGGCTAACAGTAGAAACCGTAGCTTCACATCTTACCCAGAACCAATGACGTCGACCGAATGGAGCTTATATACGCGAGATAGGAGAACTGTGCGAATGTGGGAGTTCAAAAGATGGAAAACTAGGCGAACGAAGACGGCTAACTACATGAAACTTCTTAAACTAAACGCAACTTTAACGTTGTTTCTTGGGAGATCACCGAGAGAGAGATGGCGATAGCTACGAATATATGATATAATGAGCGCTACAAATCTTTGAGATTATGTTCTTGCTTGTCTACCCATCCCTTAAATCTAGTTTGCATACTCTAGTAATGAGTGAGATTAGAGTGAATTAAGATGTATTGGGAGAGTATTTGATGTATTAGGGATTTGCACCCTCTCCAATCCCTTCGAAACACTCTAATCCCAAAGTATCCAAACTAGCCCTTATATATATTGCAAAGCTAGGCGTCCAAATCTGTAAGAAAACAGCAAGCTCATAGTGCACGCAGGTGAAATCTTTACTCGTTGAGATTAGACTATTAATTAATGAACTAACTAATAATTGCAACCTCGACGGCGTGATTCGATCAGTTTGCTGGTGCTGGTCGGTCTTGATGGCCCGCCCCAATATTATTCGCATTCGGTCTTGGTCCTCGTCATCGTCGCTACCGCCGCCACGGTGACACACACATATTCTACCCTATCCACCCATGAATACACTTGTCTGAGGCTGTGAGGCGTCGTCGATTGCACGCAAGCTAGCTAATATAAACTCCAGTAGCTAGCTGATCGATGAGACCACTCAAAATGTCATGCATATGTTAAATATAACGATTCTTAATCATATATATATATATATATATATATATATATATATATATATATATATATTATTTTTTTATGCCGATGTGCAGTGGCATGTATTTATCTTGAAAGGTGTTGTAAAAGTTATACCGGAGATTTTATTATATTAGAAGAAGAAAAAAAAAGTAACGACGATCTACTTTTTGAACCACACTTAACTAACCGACCAGCTAGCCACTCAACTCCACTAACAATTCTACTCAAGGTTCACAATCACAGAGAAAATTCATGAATTTCGGTGGTGACCGAAAGGAAATTCAAAAAAAATTATACATTTGCTATATAACTCTAGACTCTTATTTTCTATTGCTTATGTTACATATTCTCCTACTTAGATGCATATTCATAAATCATGCTTATATTTATTTAGACCTAAACTTTTTTCATAAGAAAAGCATACTACTCCACGAAGTCCTCTAAAAATTCGAATTTTGATTCGATATAAAAATCTTAGCTAGAGGTAACGCCTAACTAACTCCAACTACTAGTGAAGCTGATAACTAACTTCAGTGGATGTACAACTGAAGCTAACGGCTGCAGACTAAGGCCTTGTTCGTTTACGTCGGATTGCACCCAAAATCGTTCCAGCTAATCAAAGTTTATATAAATTAGAGAAGCAATCCGGCTAGGAATCGTTCCGACCCACCAATCCGGTAGAAACAAACAAGGCCTAAGAGTGGATCCTATCCGCCGGGAGCACCCAACTTGAGAGTATGTAAATCAACAAGGCAGCTGCTAATACTGAAGCGCCTCCTTCAAACTTTTGGGGCATCCACAGGCTTGAAAGTAAATTATGCCAAGTCTTCAATGATTCCGAAACAAAAGCAATTTATTGATGAACAAATTGATTCCGATAATAATAACAAGAACAACAGTGTCGAATAACTCACTAGCAGTTCATAATCTAGTGCTAGTGATTGAAAGAATATGAGAATACAGAACAAAGAAAGGATAGACATTATGAGCTTGTCGGAGCTAGAACAATACAAGAGTAGACGAAGCATCCGACGAGAACCACGATGTCGACGTAGAGAAAGCAGACGAACAGCAAGCATTCGCGACGGCGCTTCCCAAAAACTTGATATGGCCTCTACCACGTGCAGGGACACGAGGAGGCGTAGGCTTCAAAGATCCTGCTCTCCCAACTTCGATGGCACGTCGACGGCAGGATAGGGAAGACGAGGGCAGCACAACGCGATGGAACGAGGGGCTGAAAAACTCTATTCTGAGGACGACGTCTCGGCCCCATTTTACACACACGACGCGGCAAAACAGGCAAGTAAACAGTCGTGTAGTCACAACACTAACGTGATTTACTCGCAATCAATCACAATTAATGCGAGAATAATTTCTTATCAAAACAGGTCAGCAAAATTTTCTCCATGCATGCAAAAATATCAAGTAGCAAAAGAAATTCGCGCACCTGTAACCATAAGGTTAGAAGCAAGAAATCGCCAGACCACCCCACCCACCCAGCGAGGAGACGAGAGGTGAATGAGCGAGCGTGTGTGTTCTCCCCTTTCCTCTTCTCAATAGCTTCAACTACATGGAGACAACTCAACTATTTAAATTGGCCTCACTTCACCTGGAATAGCAAGGTGGTACTAAAGTTTCCACCATACCATATATGTGTGAGTGGGCCTTCAGATTTATAGAAATTATTATTTGGCCCAAGTCCAAATTCTCTAACACATAATTGATCAACAACTAGGACATCTAGCAAGGACTTTTAAGTTTTAACCGTGTAAAAGGCTCTCCATCTTTCAGCCACTTGGGGCTTTCTCTGTGGATCTTTCCCCTGGTAACCAAGTGGGAAAGAAGATAAATTGCAACATCAACTTTTCTTAGTCAGACAAGTAGGTTGGAAATCTCAAACTCAATTCTAGCAGCTCTTACCAACCTTTGCAATGAGCATCTTCCATATGCACAGTACTATTTTTGGAGCAAAATTGATAAATGTAAAAGGCATTATATTGCATCTAGAGGGGAGTAGACGTACACCCTTTAAAACCTTCAAAAGTAGACATGAACTGTCAGGAAACCAAAAGCTGAAGAGAGCACGGAAGTTCTGAATTTAAGAACCCACGATGAGCCATTGTTACTGAAGTTCCTACATAAGTTCTTGAATAAGGAAGACATACCATGGGCCAATGGGAATGCCACTGCAATGACACATTGATACATAACAATGGAAAGAAGGGGGCCATTCTGGTGGAAAGACATCATGAAAGTTATAGTGAAATTCAAATATGGTAAGACTTATATTCATTTGCCAAGGAAAACTATATCACTATTCATGAAGCAAAGAGAATGGAACACTTCCATAACTGCTTCCACCTCCCTCTATCTGAAGAAGCTTACGTCCAGTTGCTTGTTCTCCTTAGAGATACCTTGAATCGACTTGAGCTACAGGAATCTCATGACACTTGGACTTATATGGGGTTATAATTCTTTCTCTTCAAAAAAGGGCTTACAATCTATTGAGTGGCCATTTGTCCACTCACCTAGGTCTTCAAATGGCTCTAGAAAATCTCATGTCAAAAAACAAGCTCAGGCTCTTCTTTTTGCTGCTACTAAGAAATAGGCTAAGTACAAGAGCACTGTATATTAAGAAGCAGAAACACTGATGTAGGAAAAAAGCTTCAAAATGGGAGCCCTTGATTTAACGGTTTTAAGGTGGTGCCCTTAGTTTTGCTGGTGTCCTCATTTTTTACCCTTAGTCATGTTTTTTGCTCAGTTTTATCCTTCAAGTGTTATAGAGCAGAAGGGTAAAACTGAGAAAAAAATACGACTAAGGGTAGAAATGAGAAAGATGACAGAGAACGAGCGGACGCACGGATCGAGCACAGAGAAAGTCAAACTGGTTCACGGGTTGGGTTTTAACCATTAATTTTCGATGGCCTTAGTCGTGACCGCTGAAAATAATCCTTATTTTCGGCGGTTGTGTCAAATACTATAAAAAATAAGCTACTTTTCTATGGCTGTATCGGGCCGCCGAAATTAGGTCCTTATTTTCGACGACCAGAGTCTGGCCACCGAAAATGCTTACTGTTGCTTACGTGGACTCTTAACTTTTTTCGAAGTATTACGACTTACCCTTGTCGTATCTTTTAAATAAAATTGATGTTTGATAGGAATGCATGCATCTTTTACTAAGGGCCTGTTTGGATCCTTGTGCCAAATAATTTGCCAGCTGATTTTAGCACTTAATCTCCAAATAGGTTGGTTAACAAATTAGCTAATTGTTAGCCCGAGGGCTCTGGCAAACTGTTTGCTCAATAGACATTTGACCTTGCTAATATGTGCTAATAGATCGTATAAAGAGAAAAAAGACATCTATTAGTCAAGTCTCCAAACATACTCTGACTAATTTTTGCTAGCTAATTATTTGCCGGTTAATTATTAGCCATTGACAAACAATAAATCAGAAGGATGTAAACAGGGCCTAAATAAAATTGTTGATCGAAAAGTGGGGGGTGGGGTGTGGGGGGGGGGGGGGGGGGGGGGGAGGCTAAATAAAATTGCTGATCGAGAAGTGGGTGGTGGTCTGGTGGATATGAATCTCATCAGGTGGCTTTGCCTCCTTGGGACCCGAACGATGCTGGTTTGTTCTCGCGTTAGTTGGCTGTCCCGAGCTCGAGGTGATTCTTTCCTTTCCCAGCTGTTGGTTAAGCAGGCCTCTTGAACCTCTATTCGTATTATTCGAATGTTTATTCGTATTCTAGTCTATCCATCTATAGCGCGAGGTGGAACCGCCTTTACACTTGTCCAAGGATGTGAGGCTCCGTGCATTGCACGCAGATTACACTTTGTTTTCTATCGGGCACAACTTGATTTATATGTCACGATCGCATAAATTACACACTTCAATCGTATGTTTATTTTATATTATACATTGTTTGTGTTTATACATTAATTTTGATAGTTTATGGTCTATTTGATCACAAATCTAACGGTATAAATGTATTACAGTGTTGGAGTTTTTATGGCTTCTGGCTCATGTTTCTTCCAATAATTCATAAAATAAATCTCAAAGTCTCCCATGTATACGCTAATGGTGAAAAAACTCAGTAGTCATGTATAAGTCAATGGTGCAAAGTTTAGACTCATATTGAAAGTAGAGGTGATATTAGAGCTTACCCATATACAGTAGAGCCGAGAGGCTGTTCTCCCCAAAAAAACACGAAAGACAACCTAATTAACTACTCTCATTTAGGGTTTAGACAAGCGAGTCATCGGTGATGTATAACCTCTGGAGCCTCGCTCCATCCTGACATGACGTGATGCCGACGGTGGAGAAAGCAATGTCTTCGAAACTTTGAAACCTCGCCCCCCCTCCCCCTGAAGAATATGAACGAGGTGGTGTGAATCAGATTTTTAGGTAGCATTTGCATGACTCCTTGCTAATGATCTGATCTGCAACGGTTAGGAATGGATATCCCCTGGGTCCACACGAGCACGAAAACACGTCCGAGACCACCCGGCAGGCGTTCTTCTAGGGCGTCTTGTGTGCGTCGGATAAAGGAAACCAACAGAGGCAAACCAGTTCTGATACGGGCACACGTCCGAGTTAGCTGCTGCGGGAGCGCGGGTATGTCAGGCAGGGTTTGTTGCGCCCACCCGACAGACTGAACCGCCGGCGATAACTCGGGCGTGAGAGCGCAAGATTTCCCCGGGATAAAGAAAGATTGTTCGCTACAAATCGGGAGACAAGCAAAGGGATTGCGATCGACATCTGTACAGGGAGACTCTCCTTGGTCGTGTATATAAGGCCAGGAGGCACCCTTACCATTTTGATCTCACCTTCAGCCCACCATTAGCCACAGCTTGTAAACTCACCTCAATACAGAAAACCATCACAGGACGTATGGTATTACGCCCCTCGAGCGGTCTGAACCTGCTCAAGCTTGTGTGTTTCTGAAAGTCGCCTAAAGGGGGGGTGAATAGGCGTAATCTAAAATTTACAACTTAAAACACAAGCTACGAGCCGGGGGTTAGCGTTAGAATTAAATCCGAGTCCGGTAGAGAGGGGGAAAACAAATCAACCAAGAAATAAAGCGGATAAACACGGTGATTTGTTTTACCGAGGTTCAGTTCTAAAGAACCTAGTCCCCGTTGAGGTGGTCACAAAGACCGGGTCTCTTTCAACCCTTTCCCTCTCTCTCAAACGGTCACTTAGACCGAGTGAGCCTTATTCCTTAATCTCACGGGTCACTTAGATCCCACAAGGATCACCACACAATTGGTGTCTCTTGCCTTGCTTACAAAGCACTTGAGAATAAGAATTGAAAAGAAAAAGAATGCCAAGCCAAGCAAACAAGAGCAACAAATAAACATAAGAGATCCTCTCACAAGTCCAAATGCACTAGAGTTGATTTGGGGACTTTGAGTGGATCGATTGCTTTGATTGTGTCTTGAGGTGGAGTTTATTGCTCTTTTATTGAATGCAATGTTCAGAATGCTTGGATGCTTGGTGTGGTGGTGGTTGGGGGGTATTTATAGCCCTCAACCACCAAATGGCTGTTGGGGAAGGCTGCTGTCGATGGGCGCACCGGACAGTCCGGTGCGCCACCGAACAGGTCCTGTAGACTGTCCGGTGCGCCGCCACATCACCCAACTGTTAGGGTTCGGGAGCAGTTGACCGTTGGAGGCTTTGTCCTCATGCGGCACCGGACAGTCTGGTGCCACACCGGATAGGTCCTGTTCACTGTCTGGTGCGCCTCTGACTTCTGCTCTGCACTGTAGCGCACTGTAGCCTTTGCAAAGTCGACTGTTGCGCGATTTAGCCGTTGCTCCGCTGGTGCACCGGACAGTCCGGTGGCACACCGGACAGTCCGATGAATTATAGCGGAGTGCGTCTCCAGAAACCCGAGAGTGGCTGGTTTGAGTTGTACGGTCCTGGTGCACCAGACACTGTACGGTGGCACACCGGACAGTCCGGTGCGCCGTTCCTCAGCACACTCAAGTTTCTTTTGCTCCTTTGTATTTGATCCCTAACTTGAATATTTATTGGTTTGTGTTGAACCTTTTTGCACCTGTAGAACATATATTCTAGAGCAAACTAGTTAGTTGTAACATCCCAATTTCTAACCCAGGTTTGAAACCCTAATCTAACCCCCTTCTTATTACCTATTCCAAAACTCCCTTAGATTCTTTCCATCATATGCATACACTTTGTTTGAATATGAACACCTCACTTAGATTTTATTTTCCAGCACCTAGATTATCTACTAAATAAATTTTTCAAAAGAAAAAGATACAAAAATGCAAATAGGAATTAGAAAATAAAAAGAAAAAGAGAAAACCCTCCCCCTTGCTGGGCTGAATCCAGCCCATGCGCGGCCGCTCTCCCCCCCCCTCGCGCCTGCGTTTCTCCCCCTTTCGGCCCCTTTTTGGCCTGTTTCTCGCGCGCGCAGCCGCTCCACTCCTCTCTCTCTCTCTCGTTGACGAGCCGGTCCCACCTGCCAGCCGCTCTCTCTCGCGCACCCCCTCCCACTGGTAGACCGGCCCCACCGTTCAGCTGCTTCATCGTCCTCCTCGCGTACGACTCGCCGTCGTCCCCTCCATCGCCGTCCCCTCCATCGCCGTCCCCTCGCCCATCCCCTCACCGCACAGGAGAGTTTGGCACCGCCCCGTCCTCGCCGCTTGACCGTGTCCTTGCCCGGTACCGCCCCCGCCGTAAGGTCTCGTCGTCGCCGCTGTGCGACATTAATGCCGGCGCTGTGCACCTCACCGGCGCCCGCCGAGCTCCGCCGCTCCCCTTCCCTCGGGCGCCTATAAAAAGGTCGCCCCGAGCACCTCCTTCCCCGCACCGGCCTCAGCCACCACTCTCCTCCCTCGCCCGAGCCCAATTCGTGGAAGCGCCACCGTCGTCTTCCTCTCCGGTAAGTCGTCCCCCCCTCTTCTCCCTTCCTCTCTGTTCGTCCAGCGAACAATTAGGTTGGCCTACCAGCTTCACCACACCGCCGTGAACTCAGAACGCTATTCCCCCACCCCAATCCCTCACCCGAAGCTCACCGACGGCGACTCCCGCCTCGGAGCTCCGCCACCTCCCTGCGGACAGCCCCCTCCCGGACCCCTCTAGCCAAATTAAGCCCGCCCCTAGGTTCGCCAGACCCTCCCCGTGCTAAGGCGACCACCCATTGCCCAAGAACCGGGCCACCGGCGGCGAATCGCCGCCGAGCCCACCGGCGGCCGGGTTTCTTCCCCAGCGGACGGCCGGTTCGCCCGCGCCGTCAGCCCGTGGCGCCGTCCCCCCCCTCCGCTCTCACTGGCGTGTGGGCCCGCGGCGACAGCGTCCTCGCCTCACGCGCCCGCGTCGTCACCTCGCCTTGGGCCGCAGCTGGGCCGGCGCCCTCGCACGCGCGCTGCGCCTGGCTGGGCCAAAAATCCCCCCCCCCCCGGCCCACCAGTGTTGAAATTCCTTTTCCTTTTCCTTTTTCAGCCTTTTCTCCTCTAATTAGTATTTCTCAATATTTTATGCACCAAAAATTATCAAAATGATTCCTAAAGTCACATGTAATAATAATGTTAGAAAATGACACACTACAATTGGTAAACCACTGTTGATGTATTGTTTTATTGACTGTGTTACTAGAAGAAGCGGGGACCGTTGATCCGGAACCCGTAGCCCCGGAAGAAGGGCCGGAGCCCGATCTCCCGGAAGTAGATCTTTTGTGCCAGGAAAGCTTCGACGAAGGCAAGTCCATCCTTCCCTTGATGCATAAATTACCTATTCTTTCTACCACTACCTAGGCCGGGATTTCAGGGTGGGATACTTGCATTGTGAGCAAAGAGATAGCCCGCATTCACATATATCTTTCGATACGAAATGTGGGTTGGGAGAAAGGAGAATATGATACTTCAAATAAGGTTTCTTTTAAGAAAAAAAGGGGGTGTGTGATGAAGGGTACTCACCCTCATCACCTTGGGAGTGGGATAATCAAGGAATCCCTGGTTTAGGGGAGGGCCTAAGGTGTTGGCTCAGCTGGTTTAGGCGTGAGCAGAAGGATTGTCCCCTCATATAAGGACCGATTTGTCATCTTCACTACCTGTACTCTTTAATAGTACAACCACTCGGGACTGTGTGGGCAGTCACTCAATCTGAACTCGTGTGGTCCAACCCCAGGGTTATGAAGGCTGGGGAGCACCGGGAGGATAAGGAGGGGGAATGTTTTGTCCGGTTTGGACATGGCGGTGGCCTGACTCCTTCCGGATAACCGTTAAGGTTAGGACGTATGGGGGAAGAAAGAGATCCGGCATTCGGGTCTCGCGACGGTGAGATCGCAGAAACCGGACTAGTGGGTAAAGTGTACCCCTCTACGCAGAGTTGAAACCTATTCGAATAGTCCATGTCCACTGGTATGGACGAGTCTGGTGTGGTATGACAATTAATTTTTATAACCTCCGTGAACAGGGAAATGTGTGTAGGCGCTTACTAAAAAAAGAAAACAAGGCCACGGGAGCGGGAAGCTCAGTGGTGGTTGAGTATTTTGTTACTCTTAAGTCTTTGGGAAAAACCTTACAACAACTGCCTTTCTCTAAGAAAATGAATAGTGACTTCAACTCCACCAAATAAAGCATGTATGATATAGGTCTCTTCCTCTTTACGGGAGCGGGGTGGGCTTGCGGAATACCTAGTGTATTCACCCAGATTTATTTATGTTTTTCAGCAGTCGAAGACTTCTTTTCTGCTATGCTTGATTGAGAGGGCTGTGTCTGCACCCAGTTCTGCCTGTGGCTTGGGCTAGTACTTTTTCCTACTGCGCTTTATATTCTGGCTCTCTCGAGCTTGTACCCCGGTATTGTAATAACCTCTATTTTAACTCTGTACTATTTGAAGTAAGGAATGTGTTTACTAGCCTCCTAGGACTAGTAATTGTATCACATTTGACTCCCAAAGGATCGGGACGCTTCAGGTGGTATTAGAGCCATAGGACTGGCCGTAGGTCGCAGCCCTGACCTTAAAACTTGCCTTAAAAGAAAATACCTCTCACCCCAAGAAAAATCTTCTCTCCTCCCCCCCCCCGATGTTAACAGACCCTTCTTTTCCTATTCCAGATGGAAGACTCTCTGGTCATTAGGACATCCTACTGCTCAGAGGTGGAGGGGTTCCCACACCTGTTGCGAAGTTGTGCGCTTCGCATGGGAATCCGCAAGAAGCCAGAATACATCTGGAAGGAGTATCTCGAGAATTGAATGGAAAAGTGCTCTATGGTAGTCTACCTGGGAGAAAGCCGAAACTATCCGAACCATCCTTCTTTCCAAGTCACTTTCACCGGATACCGCTTCCCAGATACTTGCCAAAATGTTGCCCGGAAAGCCCTCCGACAACTATGCCAGAGCTACAACAAGGTGATCTTTGAAACCCCCCTTCGCTACTTCCCACCCAGCAACAAAAATACACCCGCCTGGAGGAAAAGACTTCAGGCCCTGTCAGGAGGAGACCCTATCGAAGATGACCCCACCATCGTTTACATGGCTGGATACCTCCACACCCTCGATAACCAATATGATGACCTTGCCTCCCACTGCACTCACCTAAACTCCCGGGTGGAAAGCCTGGAGCAAAAAGTCAGGGAACTTACAAAGGAAAAGGCGTCCCTTCAAGAGAGCCTCGAGATAGCAGAAGGCGAGGAAACCAACACCCGTGAGGCCTACCGCACACTAAAGATGGATTACGACAAGAAGCTGAAGAAGCTCGCCCCTGCAAGAAAAATCCGCAAGAAGACCAAAAGTCAAGGATGTCAGGCTGAGCAGAAGGAAGAAGCCCCTCCAGCCCTACCTCCTACCAGGATAAGAAACTCGTCCGACACCGAGGAAATGTCCCTAGCCAGCCTTGATGACCTTCTCAAGGAATTTGGGGACACTTTAGAGAAGGAGTTCGGAAGTACCCTCGATAGCACTCGCGTGTAATAAGCTTATGGTAGTTGTATGCTGTGATGAATTGATGTAATGAATAAAGTAACTGGTTGAAAAAAAAATTGGCTATGTGCATGGTAGTAACTCTTTTCCCCTGGCAGATGGCTTCGGATAAAACCACGCCTACCGCCTCCGGGATTGGAGCAGGTTTTCCCCTAAGAGCTGATAGAGAAGCTGGCGGAGAAGGGGGTGAGACCCACCTCCCCGCACCTCCGGAACTACCACTAGATTTGGCCCAAGTTCTAGCCAATCAGACCCGACTCATTGAAGTCCTCACTAGAAGTCTGGAAAACCAGCGCCCAGGTGGTGGGAGACCACAGGACAGGATGGGAGAGTTTCTAAGACTCAAGCCTCCCACGTTCGCGGGGTCTAGCAATCCCCTCGATGCAGATGACTGGCTACGCACGATCAAGAGGAAACTAGAAGCCATCGGATGCCCCGAAAATCAGCGTGTTCAACTGGCTGCTCATCAACTTTCTGGGATGGCCCTAGCATGGTGGGATACCTTCAGCGAGGCCGTCAGAGATGCTACCTGGGCAGAATTCGAAACAGCCTTCCGGGAGCACCATGTACCCCAGGGGATAGTTCAACTCAAGGAAGATGAGTTCCGGGAACTAACACAAGGTGGAAGGACCGTCAGTGAGTATATGCACAAGTTCACAGAGTTGGACCGTTACGCGCCTGACGATGTCAACACCGAGACCACAAAGATGGCCCGTTTTCTGAAAGGCTAAGACCCGAGCTTAAGACCATCCTCGCCAGCCAAGACTTCCTCAACTTCTCTCACCTTTCCAACAAAGCCATCCAAGTGGAAAGGGCAAAAGAGGAAGAAAAAGGGCACCTCAAGAGGAAATTCCAGGTTCTCCGAGCTCAGCAGCAAGACCGTCACCAGAGAGCTCGATCCTTTGGGCTTCCACCTAGGGGACCAAGCTTCAATAGACCAGGTGGACCCACTCCATCACGTTACAGTTAGCAGAGTCAGAGCTCCCTTCAGGCCCCCTCTGTTGCAAGCAACCAACCGCCAGCAAATGCCTTTTGGCACTGCGGAGACCCCAGTCACTTCAAGAATAACTGCCCCCAGTTGAAGGCACCCGGACCTACCTACTCCAACTCGGTGAATGGCCCCAAGATTCCCTCGGCACCTACCTCCAAGGCACCTCCCTCCAATAGTCAACAGAGCAGGACCCAGTACCATGGCAGAGCACGAGTCAACCACGTCGACGCTCAAGAGGCCCAGCAAGCTCCGGGAGTAGTGCTCGGTGAGTTCCTTGTTGAATTTACTCCCGCTACTGTGCTTTTTGATTCAGGAGCATCCCATTCATTTATAGCCACTAAGTTTGTGGAAAAGCATGGCATCCCCTCTACACCCCTAGAAATTCCTTTGGTCACCCGAACCCCGGGGTCACACCTTCTATGCCAGCTCAAGTGCTCCCAAGTCAGAATCCTTTTAAGTGGGGTAGTGTTCCTAGCAGACTTAACCATCTTGCCATCCCAAGGGATTGATGTGATCCTAGGAATGGATTGGCTAACTAAGCACAAGGGTATCATAAGTTGCGCAAGGAAGACCGTCCTTCTCACCGACCGCCAAGGAAAAGCAGTTTCCTGTCAGGCCCAACCGCCCGCCAATGATCCAATGATGTTTCATCTGGCAACAGAAAACATATCCGTAATAGAAGAGTTCGTGGATGTATTTCCGGAAGAGTTGCCTGGAATGCCACCAGAAAGAGGAGTGGAGTTCTATATAAATCTCATTCCTGGCACTGCGCCCATCGCAAAGAGACCATACCGCATGGCCCCCACCAAGTTAGCAGAATTGAAACTCTAGATTGCAGAGCTGCAACAAAAAGGGTACATCCATCCCAGTTCATCTCCCTGGGGAGCACCCGTCCTTTTCGTTACCAAAAAGGATGGAAGTATAAGAATGTGTATTGATTACCGGTCCTTGAATGAAGTTACAATCAAGAATAAGTACCCACTCCCTCGGATCGACGATCTCTTCGATCAGCTGCAGGGAGCCAAATATTTCTCCGAGATAGACCTCAGGTCAGGATATCACCAACTGAGGATCAAGGAAGCAGATATTTAGAAGACTGCATTCGTCACCAGATACAGACAATATGAATTCACAGTGATGCCGTTTGGGCTAACAAACGCACCCGCCTTTTTCATGAACCTCATGAATAAGGTATTCATGGAAGAATTGGATAAGTTTGTTGTAGTCTTCATCGACGACATCCTTATCTATTCCAAGAATCGCAAGGACCATGAGCGTCACCTTCGAATTGTCCTCAAAAGACTCAGGGCACATCAACTTTATGCTAAGCTCAGCAAGTGTGAATTCTGGTTAGAAAAGATAGCCTTCCTTGGGCATATCTTGACTGCAGAAGGAATAGAAGTGGACCCATCCAAGGTAGAAGCTGTTTCAAAATGGAAACAACCATCCAACGTCAGTGAAGTACGAAGCTTTCTGGGAATGGCAGGGTATTACCGCCGCTTTATCAAGGGATTCTCCAGCATAGCAAGACCTATGACCGAACTTCTCAAAAAGGATAATATGTTTGTGTGGACTCCAGAATGTGAGGAAAGTTTCCAGATCATCAAGGAGAAGCTTACAACCGCGCCCGTATTGACACTACCAGATATACACCAGGATTTCGTCATCTTCTATGATGCTTCAAGGCAAGGCTTAGGGTGTGTCTTAATGCAAAATGAGAAAGTTATTGCCTATGCATCCCGCTTACTCAAGCCGCACGAGCAGAATGACCCCACCCACGACTTGGAGTTGGCAGCCATAGTGCACGCCCTAAAAATATGGAGGCACTATCTAATTGGGAAAGAATGTCACATCTTCACCGATCACAAGAGTCTGAGGTACATCTTCACTCAGCCAGACCTCAACCTCCGTCAAAGAAGATGGCTTGAATTGATCAAGGATTATGACCTCGAGATCCATTACCACTCTGGGAAGGCCAACGTGGTAGCAGACGCCCTCAGCCAAAAACCTTTCGGGATAAAGGGGACCAACTTTTTAGAAGATTGGAAGAAGGAATCAGCTCAGCTAAACGCATGCCTAGGAGACAACAGTAGCCTGGAAGTCAAGCCAATGCTAGAAGATCTCATATGCAAGGCTCAACGCCTGGACGCGGAGACAGCAAGACTTTTGGAAAGAGCTCACAAGGAGCAACTTCCGGACCTTAGGACAGATGAATAAGGAGTTCTTTGGTTCAAGAACCGTCTGTGTGTACCAATGGGAGAGGCACGAGAAGTCCTGCTCAATGAAGCCCACAACTCAGCTCACTCCATCCACCCAGGAACCACCAAGATGTACCTGGACCTCAAAGCCAAATACTATTGGAGAGGGATGAAGAAGGAGATAGCACAGTATGTGGCCCGGTGTGACACCTGCCAGCGAACAAAGGCCGAACACCAAAAGCCTGCAGGCCTACTGCAACCCCTCTCAGTGCCTGAATGGAAGTGGGATGAAATAGGCATGGATTTTATAACCGGACTGACCCAGACGCAAAAAAGGAATGACTCTATCTAGGTAGTAATCGACCGTCTCACCAAGGTGGCCCACTTTAATCCAGTAAAAACCACTTTTGGAGGAGCCGCCCTTGCCCGAATATATCTTAAAGAGATAGTCAGGCTCCATGGTATTCCTCGGAAGATAGTGTCAGATAGAGGGACGCAGTTCACCTCAAAATTTTGGAAAGGCCTTTAGCAAGCTATGGGCACCAAGTTAGATTTCAGCACCGCTTATCACCCCCAGTCAGATGGTCAAACGGAAAGAGTCAACAAGATCCTCGAAGATTTACTAAGAGCCTGTGTGTTGACATTCGACAGGAATTGGGAGTCCAGTTTGCCGTACGCCGAATTCTCATACAACAACAGCCATCAGGCCAGTATCAAATGTCACCATTCGAAGCATTGTATGGAAGAAAGTGCCAGACCCCCCTAATGTGGTCCAATGTAGGGGAAAGGACACTAGAAGGACCCGACTTTGTTAAAGAAGCCGGAGAGAAAGTTGCCCTGATCCGCAAGAGGTTACTAGAAGCTCAGAGTCGATAGAAAAGTTATGCCGACAACAGACGGAGAGAACTCAGATTTGAGGAAGGAGATTTCGTATACCTCAAGGTCTCCCCGATGCGTGGTGTCAAAAGGTTCCAAATGAAAGGAAAGCTAGCACCGCGTTTCGTCGGCCCCTACCCCGTCATTAGCAGAGTGGGACCCGCAGCATATCGCCTGGAGCTACCAGAATCCATGTCAGATATTCACAATGTGTTTCATGTGTCCCAGCTCCGTAAATGCCTACAAGTACCAGAAAACCACATCGAGGCAGAGACAATTCAGATTCAAAAGGATCTCCAGTACCGGGAAAAGCCAGTAAAGATTCTCGACTCAGCAGTCCGAAGGACCCGCAACTCAGAAGTGAGACTTTGTAAGGTTCAGTGGAGCAGAGAAGGAGAAGAGGAAGCCACCTGGGAAAGTGAGGACTCTCTGAGGAGGGAATACCCTTACCTTTTCTCGAGCCCCGTCTGAATCTCGAGGGCGAGATTCCTTTAAGTGGGGTAGGTTTGTAACATCCCAATTTCTAACCCAGGTTTGAAACCCTAATCTAACCCCCCCTTCTTATTACCTATTCCAAAACTCCCTTAGATTCTTTCCATCATATGCATACACTTTGTTTGAATATGAACACCTCACTCAAATTTTATTTTCGAGCACCTAGATTATCTACTAAATAGATTGTTCAAAAGAAAAAGATACAAAAATGGAAATAGGAATTAGAAAATAAAAAGAAAAAGAGAAAACCCTCCCCCCCTTGCTGGGCTGAATCCAGCCCATGCGCGACCGCTCTCCCCCCCCTCGCACCCGCGTTTCTCCCCCTTTCGGCCCCTTTCCGGCCTGTTTCTCGCGCGCGCAGCCGCTCTGCTCCTCTCTCTCTCTCTCTCTCGCTGATGAACCGGCCCCACCTGCCAGCCGCTCTCTCTCGCACGCCCCCTCCCGCTGGCAGACCGGCCCCACCGGTCAGCCGCTTCGTCGTCCTCCTCGCGTACGACTCGCCGTCGTCCCCTCCATCGCCGTCCCCTCGCCCATCCCCTCGCCGCACAGGAGAGTTTGGCACCGCCCCGTCCTTGCCGCTTGATCGCGTCCTTGCCCGGTACCGCCCCCCGCCGTAAGGTCTCGTCGTCGCCGTTGTGTGGCATTAATGCCGGCGCTGTGCACCTCACCGGCGCCCGCCGAGCTCCGCCGCTCCCCTTCCCTCGGGCGCCTATAAAAAGGTCGCCCCGAGCACCTCCTTCTCCGGTAAGCCGTCCCCCCTCTTCTCCCTTCCTCTCTGTTGGTCCAGCGAGCAATTAGGTTGGCCTACCAGCTTCACCACACCGCCGTGAACTCAGAACTCTATTCCCCCACCCCAATCCCTTGCCCGAAGCTCACCGACGGCGACTCCCGCCGTGGAGCTCCACCACCTCCCCACGGACAGCCCCCTCCCGGACCCCTCTAGCCAAATTAAGCCCACCCCTAGGTTCGCTAGACCCTCCCCGTGCTAAGGCGACCACCCATTGCCCAAGAACCGGGCCACCGGCGACGAATCGCCACCGAGCCCACCGGCGGTCGGGTTTCTTCCCCCGCGGACGGTCGGTTCGCCCGCGCCGTCAACCCGTGGCGCCGTTTCCGCCCCCCCTCCGCTCTCACTGGAGTGTGGGCCCGCGGAGACGGCGTCCTCCCCTGACGCGCCCGCGCCAGCACCTCGCCTTGGGCCGCAGCTGGGCCGGCGCCCTCGCGCGCGAGCTGCGCCTGGTTGGGCCAAAATCCCCCCCGGCCCACCAGTGTTGAAATTCCTTTTCTTTTTCCTTTTTCAGCCTTTTCTCCTCTAATTAGTATTTCTCAATATTTTATGCACCAAAAATTATCAAAATGATTCCTAAAGTCACATGTAATAATAATGTTAGAAAATGACACACTACAATTGGTAAACCACTGTTGATGTATTGTTTTATTGACTGTGTTACTAGAAGAAGCGGGGACCGTTGATCCGGAACCCGTAGCCCCAGAAGAAGGGCCGGAGCCCGATCTCCCGGAAGTAGATCTTTTGTGCCAGGAAAGCTTCGACGAAGGCAAGTCCATCCTTCTTTTGATGCATAAATTACCTATTCTTTCTACCACTACCTAGGCTAGAATTTCAGGGTGGGATACTTGCATTGTGAGCAAAGAGATAGCCCGCATTCACATATATCTTTCGATACGAAATGTGGGTTGGGAGAAAGGGGAATATGATACTTCAAATAAGGTTTCTTTTAAGAAAAAAGGGGGTGTGCGATGAAGGGTACTCACCCTCATCACCTTGGGAGTGGGATAATCAAGGACTCCCTGGTTTAGGGGAGGGCCTAAGGTGTTGGCTCAGCTGGTTTAGGCGTGAGCAGAAGGATTGTCCCCTCATATAAGGACCGGTTTGTCATCTTCACTACCTGTACTCTTTAATAGTACAACCACTCGAGACTGTGTGGGCAGTCACTCAATCTAAACTCGTGTGGTCCAACCCCAGGGTTATGAAGGCTGGGGAGCACCGGGAGGATAAGGAGGGGGATTGTTTTGTCCGGTTTGGACATGGCGGTGGCCTGACTCCTTCCGGATAACCGTTAAGGTTAGGACATACGGGGGAAGAAAGAGATCCGACATTCGGGTCTCGCGACGGTGAGATCGCAGAAACCGGACTAGTGGGTAAAGTGTACCCCTCTGCGCAGAGTTGAAACCTATTCGAATAGTCCGTGTCCACTGGTATGGACGAGTCTGGTGTGGTATGACAATTAGTTTTTATAACCTCCGTGAACAGGGAAATGTGTGTAGGCGCTTACTAAAAAAAGAAAACAAGGCCACGGGAGCGGGAAGCTCAGTGGTGGTTGAGTATTTTGTTACTCTTAAGTCTTTGGGAAAAACCTTACAGCAACTGCCTTTCTCTAAGAAAATGAAGAGTGACTTCAACTCCACCAAATAAAGCATGTATGATATAGGTCTCTTCCTCTTTTCGGGAGCGGGGTGGGCTTGCGGAATACCTAGTGTATTCACCCAGATTTATTTATGTTTTTCAGCAGCCGAATACTTCTTTTCTGCTATGCTTGATTGAGAGGGCTGTGTCTGCACCCAGTTCTACCTGTGGCTTGGGCTAGTACTTTTTCCCACTGCGCTTTATATTCTGGCTCTCTCGAGCTTGTACCCCGGTATTGTAATAACCTCTATTTAAACTCTGTACTATTTGAAGTAAGGAATGTGTTTACTAGCCTCCTGGGACTAGTAATTGTATCACATTTGACTCCCAAAGGATCGGGACGCTTCATTAGTCCATAAATTTGTGTTGGGCATTCAACCACCAAAATTAATTATGGGAAAAGGTTAACCCTATTTCCCTTTCAATCTCCCCTTTTTTTGTGATTGATGCCAACACAAACCAAAGCAAATATATAAAGTGCAGAAATGAACTAGTTTTCATAAGGTAAGTGCATAGGTTACTTGGAATTAAACCAATTGATAATCTCACTAGATGTGAATGAATTGCTTTCTTCTATTAATATTTTGGACCACATTTGCACCACTTGTTTTGTTTTTGCAAATTCTTTTTGGAAAATATTTTCAAAGTCTTTTGCAAATAGTCAAAGGTATATGGATAAGATTGCAAGAAGCATTTTTAAGATTTGAAATTTCTCCCCCTATTTCAAATGCTTTTCCTTTGACTAAACAAAACTCCCACTGAATAAAATTCTCCTCTTAGTTTTCAAGAGGGTTTTAATAGATATTAATTTGAAAATATATCTTTAAATATACCAATTGAAAATAACATACTAATTGAAAAGATTGTCATAACAAGATACCAATTGAAGTTTAAAACAATACCACTTGAGATTTTGCTCTCTCAAGATAAGAATATCAATTGATATATTGTCATGACATAGATACCAACGAAAAATATCAATTAAAGCTTCATTTGTGATATCAATTGAAAAAAAAATATTTGTAAAAACCAAATAAATCTTCATTTCGAATTTTTTTGAAATTGGCGGTGCGGTCTTTTTGCTTTGGGCTTAATATTTTCTCCCCCTTTGGCATTAATCGCCAAAAACGGAGACTTGAGAGCCCTTTTATTTTCTCCCCCATTGGTACAAGTAAGTATGAGTGAAAGATTATACCAATGGAGAGTGTGTGAAGTAGCGACGAAGGATAAATGATACCGTTAGAGTGGAGTGGAAGCCTTGTCTTCGTCGAATACTCCATTTCCCTTTCAATCTACGACTTAGTATAGAAATATACTTGAAAACACATTAGTCGTAGCCTTGGTACATAATAAGAAATATGCATTTGTACCAAATGAAAGAGATAGGATCAAAGGTATATAAATGAGCTATGTGTGCAATGTTTCAATCAAAGTTCCGAGAATCAAGTATATTAGCTCATTCCTAAGTTTGCTAAAGGTTTTCTCATCTAGTGGCTTGGTGAAGATATCAGCTAATTGATTCTTGGTGTTTACATAAGCTATTTCGATATCTCCCTGTTGGGGACTTG
This sequence comes from Zea mays, assembly GCF_902167145.1. Lineage (NCBI taxonomy): Eukaryota > Viridiplantae > Streptophyta > Magnoliopsida > Poales > Poaceae > Zea > Zea mays. The sequence continues at coordinate 136,086,361 of NC_050103.1, read as the reverse complement.
TTCTCAAATGCTATAAATTGAGAACAAGGCAACACAAAAAATAGGTTATTTGTTAATGCCCTTCGTCCTTCGGAACATTATTTCCCTAAGGATATAATGATCTTCGGACGAAGGTCATGAAGGACATACCTTCATCATATCAACATATATATATATATAAACATATCAAGGGCAAGTGAAGCATGTAAAACATAAAGGATAATGTGAACAAACATATAACATCATCATACACATTTATTATTATATAATCATAAATGAACAAATGAGTAATGACAATATTGAATTACATTTGTACCTTCGGCTTGCAAAAAATGAAAGTACAAGCGTGACGCAAAAATGAGTACAGGTCCGCGTGAACAGTACGGGGGTACTGTTCATCTATTTATAGGCACAGGACGCAGCCTATGAGAAATTACAATCATGCCCTTTACATTTATTATTGACTTATAGATAATCCACCGAGGTCTAAATAGCCTTTTCCCTTTTAAGTCGGTTTCCTTTTCTGCCGATATGCCGAAGCTCCCTTGCACGTAGCTTCGGCGCTGCGTCAACCTTCGTGTTGTCCGTGCTTTTCACACTGTGTGGTTCTGATCCGAGTCCGAAGGTACCTGTTCATATATTACACTCGGGAAACATTGTTAAATCATGTTTTTGAGGACCTTCGGGAGACGAAGGCCCCCAACAGTAGTCCCTCGCAATATTAATTTGTTAGAATAACGAATTCAGATTGCGATATGGACGAAGACCCTAAGCCGAAGGTCCGAAAAAACACCTTCCCTTCTTTAAAATAATAAAAAGGGAACCGACTTAAAAGGGAAAAGGCTATTTAGACCTCGGTGGATTATCTATAAGTCAATAATAAATGTAAATGGCATGATTGTAATTTCTCATAGGTTGCGTCCTATGCCTATAAATAGATGAACAGTACCCCCATACTGTTCACGCGGACCTGTACTCATTGTTGCGTCACGCTTGTACTTTCATTTTCTGTCAAGCCGAAGGTACAAATATAATTCAATATTGTCATTACTCATTTGTTCATTTATGATTATATAATAATAAATGTGTATGATGATGTTATATGTTTGTTCACATTATCCTTTATGTTTTACATGCTTCACCTGCCCTTGATATGTTTATATATATGTTGAGATGATGAAGGTATGTCCTTCATGACCTTCGTCCAAAGATCATTATATCCTTAGGGAAATAATGTTCCGAAGGACGAAGGGCATTAACAAATAACCTGTTTTTTGTGTTGCCTTGTTCTCAATTTATAGCATTTGAGAACAAGTCCCCAACACTCCCCTTTGTTGGTGATCCCTCAAAAAGTGATACCGAATGTCTATGTGCTTAGTGCGGCTGTGTTCAACGGGATTATCCGCCATGCGGATTGCACTCTCATTATCATATAGGAGAGGGACTTTGCTCAATTTGTAGCCATAGTCCCTAAGGGTTTGCCTCATCCCAATTAATTGCGCACAACAATGACCTGTGGCAATGTACTCAGCTTCGGCGGTGGAAAGAGCTACTGAGTTTTATTTCTTTGAAGCCCAAGACACCAGGGATCTCCCTAGAAACTGACAAGTCCCTGATGTGCTCTTCCTATCAATTTTATACCCTGCCCAATCGTCATCGGAATATCGTATTAAATCAAAAGTGGATCCCTTGGGGTACCAAAGTCCAAACTTAGGAGTGTAAACTAAATACCTCATGATTCTCTTCACGGCTCTAAGGTGAACTTCCTTAGGATCGGCTTGGAACCTTGCACACATGCATACGGAAAGCATAATATCCGATCGAGATGCACATAAATAGAGTAAAGATCATATCATCGACCGGTATACCTTTTGATCTACGGATTTACCTCCCGTGTCGAGGTCGAGATGCCCATTGGTTCCCATGGGTGTCTTGATGGGTTTGTCGTCCTTCATCCCAAACTTCTTAAGTATGTCTTGAATGTACTTTGTTTGGCTGATGAAGGTGCCGTCCTGGAGTTGCTTGATTTGAAATCCAAGGAAATACTTCAACTCCCCCATCATAGACATCTCGAATTTCTGAATCATGATCCTACTAAACTCTTCACAAGTAGATTTGTTAGTGCACACAAATCTGATATGATCAACATAAATTTGGCATACAAACAAATCTTTTGCAACAATTTTAGTAAAGAGAGTAGGATCGGCTTTTTCGACTTTGAAGCCATTAGTGATAAGGAAATCTCGCAGGCATTCATACCATGCTTTTGGGCTTGCTTGAGCCCATAAAGCACCTTTGAGAGTTTATATACATGGTTAGGGTACTCACTATCTTCAAAGTCGGGAGGTTGCTCAACATAGACCTCTTCCTTGATTGGTCCATTGAGGAAGGCACTTTTCACGACCATTTGGTAAAGCTTAAAGCCATGGTAAGTAGCATGGGCAAGTAATATACGAATTGACTCAAGCCTAGCTACGGGTGCATAAGTTTCATCAAAGTCCAAACCTTCGACTTGTGAATAACCTTTGGCCACAAGTCGGGCTTTGTTTCTTGTCACCAAACCATGCTTATCTTGCTTGTTGCAGAATACCCACTTGGTACCTACAACATTTTGATTAGGACATGGAACTAAATGCTATACCTCATTCCTCATGAAGTTGTTGAGTTCCTCTTGCATTGCCAGCACCCAATCCGGATCTCTTAGTGCATCCTCTATCCTGTAAGGCTCAATAGAGGAAACAAAAGAGTAATGTTCACAAAAATGAGCAACCTGAGATCTAGTGGTTACCCCCTTATGAATGTCACCAAGTATGGAGTTGACGGGGCGATCTCGTTGAATTGCTTGGTGGACTCTTGGGTGTGGTGGTCTTTGACCCTGTATTTCTTAATCATCTTCCTTGTCTTTATCATTATCATCTCCTCCTTGATCATTGTCCTCCTCTTGAGGTGGCTCATCCTCCTGGTCTTCATTATCTTGAGCCTGATCCTCATCTTGAGTTGGTGGAGATGCTTGATTGGAAGATGACGGTTGATCTTGTGCTTGTGTGGGCTCTTCGGATTCCTTAGGACACACATCCCCAATGGACATGTTCCTTAGCGCGACGCACGGAGCCTCTTCATCATCTAGCTCATCAAGATCAACTTGCTCCACTTAGGAGCCATTAGTCTCATCAAACACAATGTCACAAGAAACCTCAACTAATCCAGTGGATTTGTTGAAGACTCTATATGCCCTTGTGTTTGAGTCATATCCTAGTAAAAAGCCTTCTACCACCTTGGGAGCAAATTTAGATTTTCTATCTCTTTTAACAAGAATAAAACATTTGCTACCAAAGACTCTAAAATATGAAACATTGGGCTTTTTACCGGTGAGGAGTTCGTAGGATGTCTTATTGAGGATTCAGTGAAAATATAACCGGTTGATGGAGTAGCAGGCGGTGTTAATCGCCTCAGCCCAAAACCGGTCTGGTGTCTTGTACTCATCAAGCATAGTTCTTGCCATGTCCAGTAGAGTTCTATTCTTCCTCTTCACTACACCGTTTTGTTGAGGTGTGTAGGGAGAAGAGAACTCACGCTTGATGCCCTCTTCCTCAAGAAAGCCTTCAATTTGTGAGTTCTTGAACTTCGTCCCATTATTGCTTCTAATCTTTTTGATTCTCAATCAGAACTCATTTTGAGCCCGTCTTAAGAATCCCTTTAAGGTAACTTGGGTTTGTGATTTTTCCTGCAAAAAGAATACCCAAGTGAAGTGAGAATAGTCATCCACAATTACAAGACAATACTTACTCCCACCGATTCTTATGTAAGCGATCGGGCCGAATATATCCATGTGGAGTAGCTCAAGCGGCCTGTCGGTCATCATGATGTTCTTGTGTGGATGATGAGAGCCAACTTATTTTCCTCCTTGACATGCGCTACAAACCTTGTCTTTCTCAAAGTGAACATTTGTTAGTCCCAAAATGTGTTCTCCCTTTAGAAGCTTGTGAAGATTCTTCATTCCAACATGGGCTAGTTGGCGATGTCAGAGCCAACCCATATTAGTCTTAGCAATTAAACAAGTGTTGAGTTCAGTTGTGTTCTCATTAAAATCAACTAAATATAGCTGACCCTCTAACACTCCCTTAAATGTTATTGAATCGTCACTTTTTCTAAAGACAGTAACACCTACATCTGTAAAAAGACAGTTGTAGCCCATTTTGCATAATTGAGAAACAGAAAGCAAATTGTAATCTAAGGAATCTATAAGAAAAACTTTGGAAATAGAATGGTCAGGCGATATAGCAATTTTACCCAATCCTTTGACCAAACCTTGATTTCCATCCCCGAATGTGATAGCTCTTTGGGGATCTTCATTTTTCTTGTAGGAGGAGAACATCATTTTCTCCCCTGTCATATGGTTTGTGCATCCGCTGTCGATTATCCAACTTGAACCCCCGGATGCATAAACCTACAAAACAATTTAGGCCTTGTCCTTAGGTACCCAAACAGTCTTGGGTCCTTTCACGTTAGAAACAAGTACCTTGGGTACCCAAACACAAGTCTTAGGACTCTTGTGTTTGCCCCCAACATATTTGGCAACTATTTTGCCTGATTTGTTAGTAAGCACATATGGTGCATCAAAAGTCTTAAATAAAATGTTATGCTCATTTGATGCAGCAGGAGTTTTCTTTTTAGGCATTATAACATGTGTAGAATGCCTAGAGCTAGAAGTCTCATTTTTATACATAAATGCATGCTGAGAGATGTTATGAGGTTTCTTAGCATGAATTCTCCTAATTTTGTGCTCAGAATAATTAGCAGGATATAAAATGTAGCCCTCATTCTCCTGAACCATGAGAGCTTTGCCCTTAACAAAGTTAGACAATTTCTTAGGGGCATTAAGCTTGACATTGCTTCCCTGTTGGAAACCAATGCCATACTTAATGTCAGGGCGTCTCCCACTATAGAGCATGCTTCTAGCAAATTTAAATTTTTCATTTTCAATTTCATGCTCATTAATTTTAGCAGTTAATTGAGCTATATGATCATTTTGTTGTTTAATAAGAGCAAGGTGATCTTTAATAGCTTCAACATTAATATCTCTACATCTAATGCAAATGGAAACATGCTCGGCAGTAGATGTAGAGGGTTTGCAAACATTTAATTCATCTATCTTAGCATGTAATATGGCATTCTCATTTCTAAGACATGGAATAGAATCATTGCAAACATTTAACTCTCTAACCTTAGAAATTAAACTAGCATTTTCAGTCCTAAAGCTAGAAATTGATTCATTCAATTTATCAATCTTAGCATTTAAACTAGCATTTTCATTTCTAAGACTGGTAATTGAATCATGGCAAATGCTAAGCTCTTTGGTCAGGTTTTCACATTTCTCTACTTCCTGAGCATAAGCATTTTTCACTTTAACATGTTTTTTTATTTTCTTTAATAAGGAATTCCTCTTGGTTGTCCAAGAGTTCATCCTTCTCATGAATAGCTCCTATCAGTTCATTTAGTTTTTCCTTTTGTTGCATGTTAAGGTTGGCAAAAAGAGTAAGTAAATCATCTTCGTTTTCACTAGAACTACCCTCATCACTAGATGTTGTATACTTAGGGTTGGTTCTAGATTGTACCTTCTTCTTTTTGCCGTCCTTGGCCATGAAACATTTGTGGCCGACGTTGGCGAAGAGGAGGACCTTGTTGACGGCGATGTTGGCGGCGTCCTCGTCGGAGGAGGAGTCAGTGGAGCTCTCGTCGGAGTCCCATTCCCGACACACGTGGGCATCGCCGCCCTTCTTCTTGTAGTACCTTTTCTTTTCTTTCTTCTTCCCCTTCTTGTCCTCGCCCCTGTCACTATCACTAGACATTGGACATTTAGCAATAAAATGACCGGGCTTACCACATTTGTAGCACACCCTCTTGGAGCGGGGTTTGTAGTCTTTCCCCCTCCTTTTCTTGAGGATTTGGCGGAAGCTCTTGATGATGAGCATCATTTCCTCGTTGTCGAGCTTGGAGGCGTCGATGGGAAGCCTACTTGATGTAGACTCCTCTCTCTTATCTTCCGTCGCTTTGAATGCGACGGGTTGCACCTCGGGTGTGGAGGTGGCGCCTTGCTCCAAGTTGACGATGTGTTTGGAGTCTTTGATCATTAGCTCAAAGCTCACAAACTTGTCTATCACTTCCTCTGGAGACATTAATTTATATCTAGGATCCCCACGAATTAGTTGCACTTGAGTAAGATTGCGAAAAACAAGGGATCTTAGAATAACCTTGACCATTTCATGATCATCCCATTTGGTGCCCCCGAGGTTGCGCACTTGATTAACCAAGGTCTTGAGCCGGTTGTACATTGCTTGTGGCTCCTCTCCCTTGTTGAGAACGAATCGACCGAGTTCTCCCTCGATCGTTTCGCGTTTGGTGATCTTGGTCACCTCGTCCCCTTCGTGTGCCGTCTTGAGGACGTCCCAAATTTCTTTGGCACTCTTTAACCCTTTCACCTTATTATACTCCTCTTGACACAAGGAGGCGAGGATTATAGTTGTGGCTTGGGAGTTAAAGTGCCTAATTTGGGCGACTTCGTCCGAGTCGTAGCCCTTGTCCCCCTCCTTAGGTACCTGCGCTCAAAACTCAACAATATCCCAAATGCTTGCGTGGAGTGAGGTTAGGTGATGCCTCATTTTATCACTCCACATACAATAATCTTCACCATCAAAATATGGTGGCTTGCCTAAGGGAACGAAAAGTAATGAAGCACGCTTTGAAATACGGGGATAACGAAGTGGCATCTTACTATACTTCTTGCGCTCATGGCGCTTAGAAGCAACGGACGAGTTGGAGCTTGAAGATGTGGAGGGCGACGAAGAGTCAGTCTTGTAGTAGACCACTTTCTTCATCTTCTTCTTCTTGTCACCCTTCCGATGTGTCTTGTTGGAGGAAGAGGATTCCTCCTTGTGCTTGTGGCCGGACTCCCTTGAGAGGGTTCTCCCCAAGCTTGCGGGCTTGTCGCCGATCACGATCTCCCTCTTGGCGTGTTCTCCTGGCATCACTTCGAGTTGTTAGACTCTTAATGAAGCATCGGGCTTTGATACCAATTGAAAGTCGCCTAGAGGGGGGGTGAATAGGCGTAATCTGAAATTTACAACGTAAAACACAAGCTACGAGCCGGGGTTAGCGTTAGAATTAAATCCGAGTCCGGTAGAGAGGGGGAAACAAATCAACCAAGAAATAAAGCGGATGAACACGGTGATTTCTTTACCGAGGTTCAGTTCTAAAGAACCTAGTCCCCATTGAGGTGGTCACAAAGACCGGGTCTCTTTCTACCCTTTCCTTCTCTCAAACGGTCACTTAGATCGAGTGAGCCTTCTTCCTTAATCTCACGGGTCACTTAGACCCCACAAGGATCACCACACAATTGGTGTCTCTTGCCTTGCTTACAAATCACTTGAGAGTAATAATTGAAAAGAAAAGAAGGCCAAGCCAAGCAAACAAGAGCAACAAAGAAACACAAGAGATCCTCTCACAAGTCCTAATGCACTAGAGTTGATTTGGGGACTTTGAGTGGATCGATTGCTTTGATTGTGTCTTGAAGTGGAGTCTATTGCTCTTGTATTGAATGCAATGTTCAGAATGCTTGGATGCTTGGTGTGGTGGTGGTTGGGTTATTTATAGCCCTCAACCACCAAATGGTCGTTGGGGAAGGCTGCTGTCGATGGGCACACCGGACAGTCCGGTGCGCCACCGGACAGTCCGGTGCGCCACCGGACAGGTCCTGTAGACTGTCCGGTATGCCGCCACATCACCCAACCGTTAGGGTTCGAGAGCAGTTGACTGTTGAAGGCTTTGTCCTCATGCGGCACCGAATAGTCCGGTGCCACACCGGACAGGTCCTGTTAACTATCCGGTGCGCCTCTGACTTCTGCTGCGCATTGTAGCGCACTGTAGCCTTTGCAGAGTCGACCGATGCGCGATTTAGCCATTGCTCCGCTGGTGCACCGGACAGTCCGATGGCACACCGGACAGTCTGGTGAATTATAGCGGAGTGAGTCTCCAGAAACCCGAGAGTGGCTGGTTTGAGTTGTACGGTCCTGCTGCACCGGACATTGTCCGGTGCGCCGTTCCTCAGCACACTCAAGCTTCTTTTGCTCCTTTGTATTTGATCCCTAACTTGAATATTTAATGGTTTGTGTTGAACCTTTTTGCACCTGTAGAACATATATTCTAGAGCAAACTAGTTAGTCTATAAATTTGTGTTGGACATTCAACCACCAAAATTAATTGTGGGAAAAGGTTAACCCTATTTCCCTTTCAGTTTCTCTCATCGGACTACCGCACGAACCATCGAGTCACAATCAACGACGTTGTCCTACCCAAAAGCACCACGAGGGTAACCCTGGGTGCACAGGTCGGGCAATAAACACCGACATCAACGTCCTTCCAACTTCATCGAATCTACCACTACTGGAATCCAGGCCTTTGTCGAGTGTCTGACTCTTTGCCGAGTGCATTTTATGGGGCACTCGGCAAATAAGGCTTTACTGAGTGCCGCACTCGGCAAAGTCCTGCTCTCGGTAAAGAGCTCGTTTACCGAGTGCGGAACACCCGGCACAGAAACACACTCGGCAAACACGGGTTTGCCGAGTGGCAAACACTCGACAAAGGCTGCGCTCGGCAAAGGGCCGTCAGCGGTCGTCTTAAGCTAACGGCCGTCAGCCTTTGCCGAGAGCCGAAGGCCGGCACTCGGCAAAAAGGATTCTTTGCTGAGTGCCAAATATCTGGCACTCGGCAAAGAAGGTCTTTACCGAGTGTCTTCTTTGGACACTCGGCAAAGCATATTTTTATTTTTTTAATTTTGGCAACCAAACTTTTTGTGGTATGTTCCTACACTATGTAGACCTACATGTATTATTTTGGGACAATTCTAACAGTGTTTTCAATAGCTAGTAGATTTAGTTCGTTTATTTGAATTTCTTCGGAACATTTAGATTTGAACTGCAAGTCACTCGAAACTTGGATAATCGTGCATGTAAAAATGATACACATGCTATATAGCACAAGTTACGACCGATTTCAGGAGCAAACCGGAAACTTCGAGCAACATGCTCACTAAACATGGTCGTGAACTTGCCATCCACATGTTTAAAAATTGTATAAAACACAAACAAAGTTAGAAAATCATGAAACTTGTCCATGTGTCATGATATCATATGTAGAGGCTATGATAAAAATTTGAAAAAGTTTTGAGAAAACTGTGACGCACTATGTGTAGAAACCTAGGAGAACTACACATGAAATCATAGAGTTTCAATGTAGTTCTCCTAGGTTTCTACACATAGTATGTCACAACTTTCTCGAAACAATCTTAAATTTTTATCACAGCCTCTACATATGATATCATGACACGTGGACAAGTTTCATGATTTTTTGACTTTGTTTGTGTTTTATACAATTTTTAAACTGCTGGATGGCAAGTTTACAGCCATGTTGAATGAGCATGGTGCTCGAAGTTTCCGGTCCGCTCATGAAATCGGTCGTAACTTGTGCTAAATAGCATGGGTATTATTTTTGCATGCACGCTTTTCAAAGTTTTGAGTGACTTGTAGTTCAAATATGAATTTTCCGAAGAAATTCAAATAAACGAACTAAATCTACTAGCTATAGAAAACACTTTTCTAATTGTCCTAAAATGGTACATGTAGGTCTACATAGTGTAGGAACATACCACAAAAAGTTTGGTTGAGAAAATAAAAAAAATAAAAATGTACTTTGTCGAGTGTCAGAGGGTGACACTCGGCAAAGTAAGCTTTACCGAGTGTGAGACGGCAGACACTCGGTAAAGTATTTTCGAAAACCCTAAATTAGACCTTTGTCGAGTGCCTGTCAGATGGCACTTGGCAAAGAATATTTTAAAAATTTTAAAAAAACTTTGACGAGTGCCAGATCGCGGGCACTCGGCAAAGAGGGTGAAATTAACAGACCGCGACCGCCACTCCTTCTCCTTCTATTCTCATTCTCCTTTCACTCGCCGCCGCCGCCTCCTCCTCCCTCACCTGTCGCCGCCGAGCCTGCCTCCCTCGCTCTCCCGTCTGTCCTCCACCACTCTCCACCGCCGCCCGCTCTCCACCGCCGCAAGCGGCCTCCTCCACCGGCCGCGCCCTCCGTCGGCCACCCTCTGTCGCCGGTAATTAAGGTAATAAACTTATTGGATTGTACTTATTGAATTTAGGTAATAAACTTATTTAATGTACTTATTGAATTGCAAGCTTTGTTGATTGACCGGCAAAAGAATTTAGTGACACTATTGTTTTAGCCCGTCAAGTCCATAACTATGTTCAGATTATTGAAAAGAAGGTGCTTGCTTCCAGAACAACTCTGCTAATATTATTGAAAAGAAATTAGTTGCACTATTGTTTTAATAAAAATGTAGTTTGCATGTAATATTAGTTACACTCTCATGGATTGAATATATATAGATGTGATTGCCGGCCATTGTGCCGTTGAATTATGCGTGGATGTCAGCCATCGTGTTGTTACTTATATTTGCAGGCTTTGGAAACCTCCCCGTGCAGGGGAGGTGCTGCCAAATTTTTTGGTTGACAGACTTCTTTATATATGTTAGAGGATGGAGGACCGTGAGTGGATGTACACGAGCCGTAGAGGAAGGAACGATGTCACCACTTAATGGATTAGAAAGACCGATGATTTCGTGGAACGGGCATATGGCGAAGCTGCTAAAGGAGCGAGTCTAGTCCCATGCCCGTGCAGCAAATGTGCCAACCGGAAAAGAAAACCAAAGAAGGTCATGGTAGAACATATTTGGAAGAATAGATTTACGCCAGGCTATACTCGGTGGATCTTTCATGGTGAAGCGCATCGTACGAGAGAGGAGGTGCTGAGACAACGTGTCGAGGATTATGACGCGGATGCAGGGGTAGCGGATATGTTGAACGACTATCAGGAGGCACAGTGTATGGGAGGATGTATGGATGACGAGCCAGAGCCAACTGCAAAGGCGTTCTACGACATGTTTGACGCGGCACAGAAGCCTCTTCATGGCCAGACAAAGGTTTCTCAACTGGATGCCATTGGGCGTGTAATGGCGTTCAAGTTGCAATACAACATGAGTAGAGACGCATTCGATGGCTTGTTGACGGTTATTGGGAGCCTGCTTCCGGATGATCACGTTCTGTCAAAGAGCATGTACGAGGCACAGAAACTCCTTCGTGCACTCAAGATGACGTATGAGCAGATTCATGCTTGTCCGAAGGGTTGTGTGCTATTAAGGAAAGAATACGTGGAGGCAAAGTATTGTCCCAAGTGTAAATCGTCTAGGTTCATGGAGCTAGACTCTGGTGATGGACAGAAGAGGCAGCTCGACATCCCCTTGACAATCCTACGGCACCTTGCGTTCATACCGAGGATCCAGCGTCTGTACATAACAGAGGAATCCGCGAAACAGATGACATGGCGCAAAAATGGAAAACGATACAATCCTGACAAGATGGTGCATGCATCCGATGGTGAAGCATGGAAACACTTTGATGCCATTCACCGTGAGAAAGCCGAAGAGGCTCGTAATGTACGTGTTGCGTTGGCCACAGATGTGTTCAATCCCTATGGAATGAGCGTTGCCCCGTACACATGTTGGCCAGTGTTTGTTATCCCAATCAATCACCCCTTGGTGTGTGCTTCCAAAGGCAGAATATATTCGTGTCGTTGATAATTCCCAGACACCCGGGGAATAAAATGGGCGTGTACATAGAGCCTTTGATCGATGAATTGGTACGTGCCTGGGAGGAAGGGGTATGGACGTATGACCGAGGTACGAAGACAAACTTCAGAATGCATGTTTGGTACCAGTACTCCATGCATGACTTACCGGCGTATGGGCTATTCTGCGCCTGGTGTGTTCATGGTAAGTTCCCATGCCCAATTTGCAAGGAAGCTCTCAGGTTCATTTGGTTGAAAAAAGGTGGCAAATATTCGTCCTTTGATAAACATCAACAATTTCTCCCTCCTGATCATCCATTCCGCCTAGACATCAAGAACTTTACGAAAGGTGTTGTAGTGACAGACCGCCCACCTGCAATGATGACTGGTGCCGAAATTCGTCAACAGATAGATGGGCTCGTGGCCAATACATAATGTGGTTTTGTGGGATATGGTGAGCAGCATATGTGGACACATAAGTCTGGCTTGACTCGGCTCCCCTATTATGACGACCTGCTCCTTCCACACAACATTGACGTGATGCACACTGAAAAAATGTTGTCGAGGCACTGTGGGCAACAATTATGGACATTCCTGATAAGTCAAAGGATAACGCGAAGGCAAGAGTGGATCTGGCAGCGTTATGTGATAGACCAAACCAAGAGATGAAGTCGCCAAGTGGCGGAAAGACATGGAGAAGGCCTAAGGCCGATTTCGTCCTAAGCAGGGCCCAGAGGGAGGAAGTACTTCAATGGATCAAGATGTTGATGTTCCTTGATGGGTATGCAGCTAACCTGAGTAGGGGGATGAACTTATCTACTATGCAAGTCTTGGGGATGAACAGTCATGACTTCCACGTATGGACTGAATGGATTCTTCCTGCGATGCTTCAAGGCTATGTCCCTGAGCATGTCTGGCTAGCGCTTTCAGAGTTGAGCTATTTCTTCCGTCAGCTTTGTGCAAAAGAGTTATCTCGGACCGTAGTTGCAGACTTGGAAAGATTGGCACCCGTGTTACTGTGTAAGCTTGAGAAGATATTTCCACCCGGCTTCTTCAATCCAATGCAACATTTGATTCTTCATCTCCCTTATGAGGCACGAATGGGGGGCCCGTGCAGGGACGTTGGTGCTATCCAATCGAGAGATGTCTAAAGACTATTCGAAAGAAATGTAGAAATAAATGCAAAATCGAGGCTTCCATTGCAGAGGCATACATTCTAGAGAAGGTGTCAAACTTCACAACAACTTATTATGGTGACAAACTGCCGAGCGTGCATAATCCACCCCCTCGTTACAATGATGGCGACAATGAATCGAACCTTAGCATATTTCGAGGCCAACTCGGAAGCGCAAGTGGCTCGACCACCAATACCCTGACACATGAAGGGTGGTGGCATATCATGCTATTTGTATTGACCAACCTTGAAGAGGTGACGCCATACATGGAACAATTTCTTCATGAATTCTGGCGTCGATCAAGGGACCCCACTCCAAAGGAATATGACACTCTTCTTAGAAAGGGTGCGAGAAATGGGTTGCCCGATTTCATTTCCTGGTTCAAACGTAAGGTACATGCTTAGTTTGTCAAAGAGATCTGTCTATGAACTCAATTTAGCGTCTTTTAACTTGCAAATACTTGCAGGGCCAAAGAGATCCGTCTATGAGTGCCGAGTTGAGACAAGTAGCCAACGGCTTTGCTTATAGGGTCAAGAAATATTCTGGGTATGACGTCAATGGATACCATTTTCTCACAACAAACTACGACAAAAGTCAGCCCAATCGGAAAACAACGTGTTCTGGAGTCTTTACGCCCGGCCTTGACGATGTCGATTATTTTGGACGAATCGAAGGAATATATGAGCTCAATTTTTATGGTTCCAAACCTCTTACTCCAGTGATATTCAAATGTCATTGGTTTGACACTCAAGTAACGAGACAGACACATTCTAATCTTGGGATAGTCGAAATTCGACAAGATTCCACCTTAGCAGGAGACGATGTCTATATCGTGGCCCAATAGGCCACACAAATGTATTATCTCCCATATGCGTGCCAAACGAAAGAACATCTTAAGGGTTGGGATGTTGTGTATAAGGTATCGCCGCACGGGAGGTTACCTGTTCGTAACGATGAAGATTATAACTTAGACCCGGGCACATATGATGGAGAGTTCTTCCAAGAAGATGGGCTAGAAGGGCGATTTGAGATAGACTTAACCGAAGCTATCAGAATGGACGTAGATATTGAAATGGTTGTTGATGAGGAGGATGATGAGGTGCAAAATGATAATGACTTAGTAATCCTTGAAGGCAATGACATTAATGACGAACTTGCGTCTTCTGATGGTGATGACTATGAAATGATTGATAGTGATGATGAGAGTTATGATCCGTCTAACCCCGACACATATGAAGATTATTTTTAATCGATGTAATGTTATATGACTTTTCATTTTGCACCTGTTTTTAAATATATCTTTTATATGTGCTTATTTGTTTACCCTTAATTGCAGGTTTTTGGACAAATATGGTGGGCGGTTGGCTAAGGAGGAGGAGGGGGAGCAGAAGCAGGACGGCGGACGAGGCAGAGCAGGACGAGGCACAGCAGGCGGCGCAGCAGGACGACGATGACCAGCAGCAGAACGATGACGACCAGCAGCAGGCGGCTTAGCAGACCGCCTCTGGTTCTGGCGCCTCAGGTTCGAGGAGCATCTATCTGCAAGGTCCCGCGAGTCTCCCTCAACGTCCCATACTTCGGGACAGGCGGCCGCTGATTCGGCCGGATGGGGAGAGGCATGTAACTTTATGTTCTTCATTCTTGTTCATATTATGTGTTCAAAACCATAATATAAACTAATACTTTTTATTTATCACTTGGACAGGTCTTGGACGATTGTGGATTATGCTGGGGGTCATCGTCGCCTCCCCAATGGCATCCTCGGCCTGCTGTGCAGGGAACACTTCCCTAGACTGGTTGAGTACGCCGGAGTGACGGGCCTAGCCTACACCTTCGACCACTACGCCGTCGCCCCCGATGCAGTAGACCGGGATGGCCGGGAATTCAATAACAAGGCGGAGCGGGTGAAGCAAGAGATGTGGGTAAGTCTTATTATAATGTAAAATATGTCACATTCATTGCAAATTCTTGAAATAATGTATGGATACATCATTTTTGTATGTAGGATTTCTTCAGATGTGAGGCTGGATACGAGGCTAGGGCGGATGTGGTGGCCACCACGAGCTGTAAGAAGCTCGTCGTGGACATGCACTATGAGGCCCGAATCCAGGCCATCGTCAGCTACCACGGCTCCGTCCTTGGGGAGAAGGTGACCAAGCAGCAAGCCCGAACCATGTCGTTGACCAGGGACCAGTACCTGCAGGTAAAGTCATGCATGTTTGGTACCAGTACTCCATGCATGAATTTTATTTTATCTTCTGATATGCACTTTACATGTTTACTTTGTAGATGATTCCACATTGGTGCACCGCACATCCTCTGTGCTGGGAGCAGATGGTGGATAGGTGGTGTTCGGCTGAGTGGGACGAGGCGCACGACGCTAGCCGGGAACGGCGTATGATGATGCAAGGTCCCTCCCACCACCAAGGAAGCCGGAGCTTGAGCTAATATGCAGAAGCATGGGTACGCCCTTTTTTTATTTAGGTATATAGCACTGGATAGATATTATTTCTAACTATCTCGTTGGTTTTCTTGTAGTCGGCGTCACATGGTGGCCAACCTTGCTCCATCTTCTCGGCCTATGCTATGGCCCATAAGGGCAAGGCGACGTCCGACGTCACCTACAACCCGGATGACGGGCCCGAGGCCTACACCAACCCCACCGTCTAACTACACCGCCATGGCGCAGGAGGTCCATGGACCAAAATATGATCCGAGCACCGAGCAGATCGACCCCGATGTGCTCATGAGGGTCGGAGGAGGCAAGAGACATGGGTGGTACTGGATTGCCGACGGGGCAATCGAATCGTCCTCCACTCCCACTCTGTCTCAGGTGCGAGCAAGGAGCACGGGCTCGAGTCCAGCCATACGACCTCGGCACGACAGCTCACAGCATCGCATACAGCAACTCGAGGTTAGTGCTTCTATAACTCGTCCTTACTTGAGTTATATACCTTCTCTTTGAGTTACTATAACATTGGCTTGTAATATTACAGACCCAACTAGAAAAAGAGAGGAGGGAACATCAAGAGATGGAGGCGAGGATGGTGGCGGAGCGGGAGGCTCGCCTGGCAGATCATCAGAGGATGGCGGAGATGTTCCAGTACATGCAGAGCCTTGGTGCCGTACAGGGCTTCGCTCCGCCACCTCCATTGTTCCCTGAAGTTGACCCTGCTCTGTTCCATACTCCTGTGAGTATCAAAATTGTACTTAGATGTTGGTAATGCATCTGGTATAACACATGCAATCTCTTCTCTGTGCAGGGCCAATTTGGCGCGGCATCCAACAACCCTCATGAAGGGTACAACCCAACGCAGCACCATTCCAACCGCCCACCTCCATGAGAGTTATGTTTTTAGTGTTTTGACTACAAAACTTATGTTGAATACTTATGTCAAAGCTTGTGAACTTGTGTTGATACTTCTGAACTTGTGTTAATACTGTTTGTGTTGAGAACCTCTGAACTTATGTTGTGGGTGTTTGGTTCAGCTTCTGGGCGGCTTCTGGCCGCCAGAAGCTGAAGCTCAAACCAAACGCCCAACTTCTCGCGTGACTTCTGGGCAAAGCGCTTGGGTAAGAAGCCGCCCGCCCACGGTCCTCGCGAAGCGGCGCTCAGTTGGCTTCCGTCAGAAGCCCACGCGCACTTTCAGCTAGGGTTCCCCGCAACGCGCCTCCGCCGCCGTGAACCAAACAGAGCGCCGCCGGTCCGCACCAAACGCATCGCCGCCGGTCTACGCAGGTACGGATTCCCTCCTCCGCGAACTCGTCCGTCCCCACCGTCTTCTCCTCCCATTGCCGCGTTTCCTTCACCGTTTCCTCTATCGGTATGGTTGCCGCAGTGACACCGCCGCCCTTGCTCCGTCGTGAAGGTTCCACAACTCCCCCACCATCGCGTCTGCATCTTCGTAGGTACGGTGCACCTCGCCTCCATCCGTACCCACCCCGCTGCCTCCTGTCATGTTGCTAGGGTTCATCCTCGATCCTGCCCCACCCCTCCCCCTCCTGTCCAGTAGCTTCACTTAATCTTCAAAGGTATTGAACGACCTAGTAACAGAGAATTTTTCTGCATTGTCGCCTTCAGATTTTCGTATCACGTCGAGGTCAAGGTCTTCGGTTCCAAGATCAAGTGCAAACAAGGTAATTTCATACACAATTTGAGTTCATGTTAACGTTTATGCAACGACGTACTAAATCAATTTTCCTTCAATGTCGCCTTCAGATTTCCGTATCAAACTCGGGGGCTGCGTCTTCGGTTCCAAGATCAACAGCAGCCAAGGTAATGTTGTACACAAATTGTTGCGCACTTAACTGTCCACATGGGGTGAGCACATTATTGTTTACGGTTTACTGGGATTACCATTGTTCTGTTGTATACCTATTATATCTGGAGTGAGTACTTGTTAGTTTGTATGTGACAACAAGTATGTTCATGGTACGTGTTCATACTCTATTTGTTACTACCTCTATGTTAGCTTCAACCTACGTTTGTCCATGATAGAACGCAATTGATGTCAATACATGCACGTTACTAGATTGTCCCCTTGTTAGTTAACTAACCACCTAAATCCACATCAGATGGATTCAGCAGACTCCATAGCCGACAAGGCAATTGGAAGGATGCAAGAGATTGCAGACAAGATATTTTCCGTAGCTCGGGAAACAATCCGTCCAGGACGCGGGTTGACCTCATTTGAGGCTACCAAACTTCGTGTAGCATTGGAGGACATTGCTTGCATGCTCGAGCAAGACTCTCTGGTGTTGCAAGAGAAGTTGGACAACGTGAACAACGTAAACAACCCGTGTGACAGCAGCTACGAACCGTCAGCCTTGTCCTCACCACCCCCAGCTGACGAGTACCTTGTCTAGATTGGGACTTTGCTGACCACTTTGAAAACTTCTGGGGTCTTGAATATGACTCCGACCAGATGCCATCGTTCAGTGATAATGATGTTTAAGTTAGACCTTGTTAGAGGCAGGTGTTAGGGTAACAGGGATTGATCAGCCTTTTGTGTACCCTGTGCTTTTGTGTCCACCAGCACTTGAATTTCGTCAGTCTCTATATGTAATTATGCCAAACGAATGTGACTCCTTATGGTACTACCTTATGTTATTATGCTCCCTTACGTGTCAATTTTGTTATCGTACTAACTTAACTTCAATACGTATTTTCAATCTTCTATACTTGTTTTGCACTAGATGGACAAGTCTGGCAAACTGATTGCTAAGTGGGATAGTAGAGCAACAAAAATTTACACAGAAATTTGTGTATAAGAGGTCAATGCACGAAACATGCCACAACAATTTCTAAACGCCGAAGGGTATGCTAACCTCATAAGAAAGTTTAAGAAACGCACTGGTCGCACTTACACCAGGGATCAAATGAAGAATAGGTGGGACTCCTTAAAGCGAATGTTCACCCAGTGGAAAACTCTTAATGAAAGGGCTACTGGTCTTGGTCGAGACCCGCATACTGGTTCAATCAGTGCGCCCGATGAGTGGTGGGCTAAGCAAAATGAAGTAAGTAGACTTTTTTTTATTTTGTAGACTAACACTAGTATTGTCCATCTGAAACTAGGAACTACCATGGTGCTGCAGGCAATGTCAGGTTGTATTATGTTCAAAACAGCCCCCATAGAGAATGAGGACGAGCTAAAGGTTATGTTTGGACCCATTGTCTGCACAAATGAAAGAACCCTTGTTCCTGGCGTAGAGGATGCTAATTCATCATCTGATGACCATTTGGAAGCCACTTTAGGTGGGGGTGAAAACAGCACACCTGACCCATGCACAAATGCAACTGGGAAGCGTAAGATGCGGCATGATTCTCCTAAACCAAAGAAGAAAAAAGATTCGAGGGAAGAGTACATGAAACGCCTTGTGGAGGCTTTTGAGTCGCGTTCAATGACCACTAACAAGTCCATTACCTCTGTTGACACGGACCCAGTTCGAGTTGAGGTTATTACGCAGTTGCAACAAGTTATCGATGATGGATCACCAGAAGGCAGCGACCTACATTTGTTTGCCACTCATTTGTTGATTGAGAAAAAGTATAGAGATGTATTTGCATCACTGAAGACAAAAGAAGGAAGGATCGCTTGGCTTCGCAAAGCTTACGAGATAGATCTTAAAAAATCCAATTAGATGCTGCTCGTCCGACAACAGAGGCTTATGTTGAGTCTTATGTTAGTTGTGTCTGTTATATGAGTCATGTCGTATCACTTTTATGAGGATTGTCGTCTTAGAACATAAACTTTTCGTACGCATCATTTTCCCTTTCAAACAATTTTCCAAATATTCGAGTTGAACATGTATTTCAATAATCAGATTTGTAAGCTTGTGAACAATGTGAATCTGTCAACTTTCTGTCAGCTATGGTACATGAATATGTGGCTTGTAAAATGTGCTTCTACAATAATATGTGGCTTCTAAACTGTGGTTACATATGAATATCTGGTTGTTGTTTGTGTGCATGCAGATGTGTGACCCTGTTGCACACACATATGATCATGAAATGGATGACACAGATGCAGAATTGCTTGTTGCTCTATATGCTGTAGACATTTGGGGCAGGCCTTTCAGTCAGGTTCCTAGAAGAACATTGGTTGAAACTAGTATTCAATGGGTTGAGAGAACGTTGGAGAATAGTAACGACTGCTTCGACATGTTTCACATGCGACGAACTGTTTTTAGACGATTGCATGACACGTTGGTCGAAAATTATGGTCTGCTTCCAAGCCGGGGTGTCAGTACTATGGAAGCTCTTGGCATTTTCTTGTGGGCATGTGGGGGTCCACAATCTTTTAGGCAGATAAGGAATAAGTTTGGTCACTCCTTGGAAACAATTAGTCGCAAGTATAGTGAAGTCCTTAATGCACTGTATAAGATGTCATCTGACATAATCAAGCCTAAAGACCCAAATTTCATCGAGATTCATCCTCGTTTGCGAGAGGCGAGATTTTGGCCACACTTCAAGGATTGCATAGGAGCAATTGATGGTAGTCACTTTCTAGCGTCAGTCCCGGCCTCGGAGCAAGCCAAATATATTGGCCGACACGTTACGCATCGCAGAATGTAATGGCCGTTTGTGACTTTGATATGAGGTTTACATTTGTAGTCACAGGATGGTCAGGATCCGTACATGACACTAGAGTATTACAAGATACTTTGATAACTTATGCGGATAGGTTCCCCCATCCACCGGAAGGTATATAAATTTGTTGAACTTTTTTATCATACACTATTAATTTATGTGTTAAGTATGTAACTTTTGTATTTAATGTTTGTGCAGGTAAATACTATCTTGTCGATTCAGGCTATCCAAATAGAAAGGGGTACCTTGCACCTTATAAGGGTCAGAAGTACCACATTTCGGAATGGCAAAATGCGAGGCAACCTATTGGGAGCAAAGAAGTATTCAACTATGCACACTCTTCGCTACGCAATGTTATAGAGCGATCGTTTGGGGTCCTTAAAATGAAGTGGAGAGTGCTATTAAGTCTCCCTTCTTTTTCGCTTACGAAACAATCGAAGATAATTATTGCTTGTATGACATTGCATAACTTCATTAGAGATAGTGCTCTACACGATAGAGACTTTGATGAACTAGGACCTAATAGCCTCAGTCATGATGTACCTTCAGGTGAGAGTAGTAGTAGCACATCTGATGAGTTAGACATGACTGCTTTTCGAGATGCAATTGCTAATGCATTAGTGTCGTAGTTAACTATATGTCAATGTAACGGTACTTATGATGTAATCAACTCCACTAATTATTCTATAATGACCTTTTGTTGGTTCTGGGTTAAAGTTATCGTTTGTTCGAACAGAATCTGCAATATGAGAATCTGATTATCCAAACACGTAGATTCTAACGAACAGCTTTTCTGCACAGCTGGCGAACCAAACACCTAAATTCTAACCACCAGCTTTTCCCAACAACCAGCTTTTCCCCAGAGCCAGCTTTTCAGAAAAGCTGGTCAGAAAAAAGCCGAACCAAACACGCCAGTTGAATACTTATGTCAGAATTTGTGTTAATACTGTTTGTGTTGCTATATATGTCTGTGATGATATGTGATGTATATATGTGATATCTGTGAAATATCTTTTGTTTGTTTGGATAGAATAGGAAAAACTAATAAAAAAGGTGTGTACTGGTCACTTTGCCGAGTGTGACACTCGGCAAAGAGGTGCTTTGCCGAGTGTCAGGACCATAGCGGGCCTGTTTGGTTCGGCTTTTTGCTGACCAGCTTTTCTGAAAATCTAGCTGTGGGGAGAATCTGGCTGTGGGGAGAATCTGAGTATAATTACGATTACATGTGGATGAAGATAAAATTGTTCATAGGGCTCAGGATCTAGAAAGTGACGGATTTCTACTATTACAACGACTCAACCGATTATGTGTTTATGTTGATTTTGGATGATTTTTGCCCCAACAAATTTTATAGAAGCTGGCTGAAAAGCTGAGCGTTTGGCAGTCCGCAGCAGCTTTTGGTGGCCAGAAGCTGTCAGAAGCCGAAACAAACAGGCCTGGGCACCGGTATAGGTTCTTTGCCGAGTGTAGTGGCTCTGATACTTGGCAAAGAAGCACGCTTTGTCGAGTGCCATACGAAACACTCGGCAAAGTACTTGACATGGGGACCCCGCTGGCGGATTCTTTGCAGAGTGCTGTCCGGCAGGCACTCGGCAAAGGTGACTCCTTTGCCGAGTGTCACCTGGTACACTCGGCAAAGACGCCGTCTCCGTTACCCGGCACCGTAACGGCTGCTTTTCTTTACCGAGTGCTCTCTGGCACTCGGCAAACCTCTTTGCCGAGTGCCCGAGAAAAAGTACTCGACAAAGAAGGCTTTGTCGATGCACTGTGTGTCGAGCCCTCTTTGCCGAGTGTTTTTAAGGCTTTGCCGAGTGCTAAGCCGTCGATTCCGGTAGTGTACAACCTCTTCTTCAATCATGCTAGAGTATAAACTCTATTGTAAGTCGGAATGTGATTCTTCTTGAGCTTAGATCTAATCTGCTATGTGGACATTATGGTTACGTTTTTGCCATATACACGGTAGTTTATTTAGCATGCTTTAGCAATTATTTAATCTTTAATCTGCGCAATTATCTAACATATAATAGTTCCAAATTAGTGAACAAAGATTTTAAAAAGATCGAGTCTTGGCACGCGCATGTGCCTGCTTGCAAAAAGAATATGAATGGAATACTAACCGCTAGCTAATACATAGGTGTGTTATAGTAAGATGTGCAATTTGTCGTTATCCACTAATCGTACCAATAAGTAGCTAACTATTCCAACTTTTTGCATTAATTGGTCTTGATTTAACTTTAAATCAAATAAATTTCAAGACTCACATAATAAATACTAGTCGGTTGCCCGTGCGTTGCGACGGCTTACAACAATACCCACGTAAACTATCAATAAAAAAATTTCAAGATTTTTTATTGATTGTCTCCGCTCTCTGTATAATATATTTTTTTATTTGGCTAACTGATGTTATTGTTTACTCCATGCAAATATTGAAATATGTCTTGGTATAACACGGCCAATGAAGTGAGCGATTAGAAGAGAGTTCACAATTGTCGGCGTTTCGAGACCGGGGGGTCCCTAACCCGACGAGTGAATGTCGCCGCGTGCCCCAGCCCAGATGGGTCGACGCGAGGCCGAGCGCGAAGGGGGGAAGTGAGGTGGCCGGAGACAGGCGTGAGAGAGGTGGAAATCCCGCGGCCTTCGTGTTCGTCCCGCGCCCAGGTCGGGTGCGCTTGCAGTAGGGGGTTACAAGCGTCCACGCGGGAGAGGGAGCGAGCGGCTCCAAGCGAGCGCCTGTCTCGTCCTCGTCCCCGCGCGGCCAACCCTCTCTAAGAGGGCCCTGGTCCTTCCTTTTATAGGCGTAAGGAGAGGATCCAGGTGTACAATGGGGGGTATAGCAGAGTGCTACGTGTCTAGCGGAGGAGAGCTAGCGCCCTAAGTACATGCCGTCGTGGCAGCCGGAGAGATTTTGGCACCCAGCTGGTGTGATGTCGTGGCCGTCGGAGGAGTGCTGGAGCCTAGCGGAGGGACAGCTGTCGGAGCTGTTGAGTCCTTGCTGACGTCCTCTTGCTTCCGTAAGGGGGCTGAGAGCCGTCGTCGTCACAGAGTATGCGGGGCGCCATCATTGCCTTTCTGGCGGAGCGAGCCAGATGGGACGCCGGTCTTGTTCCCCGTGGCCCGAGTCATCTCGGGGTAGGGTGATGATGGCGTCTCCTGTTGACGTGGCTGGTCTGCGCCCTAGGTTGGGTGATGTGGAAGCTCCTCCGAAGCCGAGGTCGAGTCTATCTTCCGTGGCCGAGGTCGAGTCCGAGCCCCTGGTTCGGGCGAGGCGGAGACCGTCGGCTGAGGCCAGGGCGGAGTCCGAGCCCTGGGGTCGGGCGGAGCGGAGTTCGTCGTCTTCCGGGGCTGAGCCCAAGTCCGAGCCCTGGGTCGGGCGGAGCGGAGTTCGTCGTCTTCCGGGGCTGAGCCCAAGTCTGAGCCCTGGGTCGGGCGGACCGGAGTTCGCCGTCTTCCGGGGCTTAGCCCGAGTCCGAGCCCTGGGTCGGGCGGAGCGGAGTTCGCCGTCTTCCTGGGCTTAGCCCGAGTCCGAGCCCTGGGTCGGGCGGAGCGGAGTTCGCCGTCTTCCGGGGCTTAGCCCGAGTCCGAGCCCTGGGTCGGGCGGAGCGGAGTTCGCCGTCTTTCGGGGCTTAGCCCGAGTCCGAGCCCTGGGTCGGGTGGAGCAGAGTTCGCCGTCTTCCGGGGCTTAGCCCGAGTCCGAGCCCTAGGTCGGGCGAAGCGGAGCTTCCTATGGTGCCTGCGGCCGGGCCTGACTGCCTGTCAGCCTCACTCTGTCAAGTGGCACCGCAGTCGGAGCGGCGCAGGCGGCGCTGTCTTTCTGTCAGGCCGGTCAGTGGAGCGGCGGAGTGACGGCGGTCACTTCGGCTCTGTCGGCTGGGGGGCGCGCGTCAGGATAAAGGTGTCAGGCCACCTTTGCATTAAATGCTCCTGCAATTTGGTCGGTCGGTGCGGCGATTTGGTCAGGGTTGCTTCTTGGCGAAGACAGGGCCTCGGGCGAGCCAGAAATATGTTCGCCGCTGGAGGGGGCCTCGGGCGAGACGGAGATCCTCCAGGGTCGGCTGCCCTTGTCCGAGGCTAGGCTCGGGCGAGGCGTGATCGAGTCCCTCGAATGGACTGATCCCTGACTTAATCGCACCCATCAGGCCTTTGCAGCTTTATGCTGATGGGGATTACCAGCTGAGAATTAGGAGCCTTGAGGGTACCCCTAATTATGGTCCCCGACAGTAGCCCCCGAGCCTCGAAGGGAGTGTTAGCACTCGCTAGGAGGCTTTCGTCGCACTTTTTTGCAAGGGGACCAGCCTTTCTCGGTTGCGTTTTGTTCCGGTGGGTGCGCGCGAGCGCACCCGCCGGGTGTAGCCCCCGAGGCCTCGGAGGAGTGGTTTGACTCCTCCGAGGTCTTAATGCCTCGCGTAATGCTTCGGCTGGTCTGGTCGTCCCTCATGCGAGCTGGCCGTAGCCCGGGTGTACGTTCGGGTTCCAAGTTCTCGGGCTGGTATGTTGACGCTGTCAACGGTTCGGCCGGAGTCGGGTTTGCGAGAGCAGCCCCCGAGCCTCTGCACAGGGCGAGAGGGCGATCAGGGATAGACTCGACTTTTTTACATACGCCCCTGCGTCGCCTTTCCGCAAGGAGGAGGGGGGAAGCGCCATGTTGCCCTCGATGGGCGCCGAACATGGTGTCTCCGGTGAGCTGCAAGCGGGTAATCCGAGTGGAGGTCCGTGCCCCGTTCGTTAGGGGTCGGCTAGGGGCCCAGAGGCGCGCCCAAAAGTTCCTGCGGGTGATCTGCCGGACCCGGTCCCCTGGCGACGGGATCCGAGGGCTCGATGCCTCCCTCTGATGGGATTCCGTTACAAGATCGTTCCCGCTGGTCTCGGAAATGTCCTAGGGTACCTCGGGAGTGCAGCCCGAGCCTTGGTTATGTATCGAACGTACCCATGGTCATCCCTCGCTCTGTGTCTGAGGCGGCTGTGAACCCTTCGGGGGCCAGCCTTCGAACCCCTGATCAGTAGTGGGCGCGGAGCCTGAGTAGCCTGAGGCGGCCGTGGAACCCTTCCGAGGGGCCGGCCTTCGAACCTCTGACCAGTAGTGGGTGTAGAGCCCACGCGATCTGAGGCGGTTGTCGAACCCTTCCGAGGGGCCAGCCTTCGAACCTCTGATCAGTAGGGAGGCTCGGAGCCTGGTTCCTTCACGGGGAAGGATCCTTTTCGGGGTATCCCCCTTTCCCGGTCCCTGTTGCAAGAGAGAGAAAGAGGAAAAAAGGAAAAGGATACGAAATCGAACGCCGCGGCGTACCTTTATTGACGCTGTCATTATGGCAAAGGCGAAGCGTCGCCCGCTTCTCCTGCCAGAGGTGCCGCCTGTCCCGCCGCGGAGTTAATGCGACGGGGCGAGTGGATCGCGAGGCGGCCGTTGCGCGTGCGCGAGCCATTCGAGGAACGGAACACGGGCGCGTTGTCTTCACGCCGTGAGAGAGGGTTCTCTCATCGCCCCTGGATGGGACGTAGGCTTGGCTGACGACGTGACCACTGCTCCTGCCCGCCTGCCACCGCCATTACTGCCGGCCCATTTTTGGCCGTATTGACCGTCGCGCCAGGCTGGCGCTGCTGGGTCGTGCGCTGGGTCACCTTGAGTCGCGGTATTGGTTCCGCAGTCGAGGAGGCGCGGTGGTGGCGCAAGTGGCGGTGCAGCTGCATGCATGAAGCATTCGGTGCGCCGGTTGCATGACGCGTGGGCCTAGGCCTCCATGCCGGGCGTGTTGGGAGTCGGAGAAGTGCGCCCACTTGGCGCGGTTGCATGCCGCCTGCATGGCTGCCCGCCCTTTCGCCCGCTGGTCTGGGCAAAAGTGGAGAGTCGCTTGTAACCGCTGGGCGGTTGTACGCACCGCGCACGGCGGTTTGGCTTCTTCTGCTCTGAGCCGGCTTGCATGACGTGTGGGACCCAGGCCCCGCGCCGTAGGGGAAGACCTTGGAGCGTGTTGAAGAAGACTCAGCCCGTGACGGCTGGGGACGCAAGTAGGGAGAGTCGCCTTTAAAAGGAGGGTAACCCCCTTGGAAGGCGACCATGTCTTCGCGCTCCCTTATGCATCGTGTCCTTCCACCTTCCAAGCCCCCGGATGGGGGATTCCCGCCGTCTTTCCGCTTCGTCGTTGGAGGAACGCAACTCCGCGGGAGTTGGTACCTTTCAGCCATCGTTCGGCTTCAAGGATTTTCATCAGCCAGCCCGACTGTACCCCTCCGCCGGCGGTCACCCGAGACGGTGACCACCAGCCCCTGGGTGGGGAGAAGCAAGCCGGGCTGCGATCTTGGTCCCACCCTCAGCTTCAAGGATGTTCATCATCCTCGCTGGGGTGGAGGCCGGGCTGAGCCGGAGCTCTACCTCCCGCGCGGGTCCGTGGGTCGGCCTCTCCTGCGGCGTTCGAGGGAGAGGGCGCCCACTGGCCCTGCGGGCGGGTCGGACTTCGTCAACGTGAGGCTGGTCAACGGCGGGCGTCGTCAGCCTCAGCGCGTTGGACGCGTCGGCTTGGCTCCCGGTGCCCCCTCCTGCCGGAAGGCGGCTGCCGCGTCGTGTGCACGGGAGGACCGCCCAAGATGTCGCGCGCTGCTAGGGCGGCGTTCGTGTTCTGGGGCGGTCATGCCTTTGCACCGGTACGGCGCCTCTGCGTGGAGGTCGGTGCCCCACTCGTCCGGGAGGATCTGAGTGGGGATCTGCCGGAGGGCTGACGGCCCCTGTCGTCGATGCCGAGGCGGAGGCGGCTCGAGAAGTCCCCGTTGCCGACGGGATCACCGCCGCCATCCGCGCTTCGGGCCTCCGGCTCTTTGTACTTGTCCTTGCTCCTCGAGCGTCGGCGTGGGCGAGGGCAAGATTGCAGCAGCATCCGCCCTGAGGCCCTCGCTGCTGCAGTTCGGCCACCCGGAGCGGGAGTCGTTGTTGCTGCTGCCAGAGCGGGCGATGGCGAGCCGCCCGTCAGTCTTTTGTTGCTCCGCAGGCCCCCCCCCCATCGAGTGGGGTTGTTCGTACCTGCGGAGGAGGAACCGGAGTTCCGTTTGTAATGGCACTTTGAATGCCAGTGTTTTTGTTCATTGTGGCTGTCGAGGCCTGAACATGTATGTAATTTCGGCACGGAGCCGTGTTTTTTCCTCATTTTCGAGCGCTAAGACTCGCCTGTTGGTTGTCTGAACTGCTTCACCAAGCATGAGTCGCCCCGTGTAAAGGTGACGAGTGAGGTATCCGTATCCCAGAGGCGTAGGAGTCCCTCGGCTCGGTCAGCCTTGTTGCCCGAGGCTTCTCTTGCTCAGTTAAAGGAACCCCTCGGCCGCTCTTCGATGAGCCGAGGCCAGGGGTAGCAGTGTCAGCGCGAACAGAGGCAGAGTTGGCTTGAAAAGAAGACCTGGTCGGCTGGAGCCTGGCCGGGTCGTCCGTTAGCGGGACCGACGCCGGAATTGACCAGCCGAGGCCTCGGGTCGGGCTGACGTCCTCGGAGGACAGCTGGCCGAGGCCCCAGGGTGACCGGCTGAGCCGCCTGCTCGGGCCGGATTCCCAGAGAAGACCTGGCGGCGACGGCCCGGGCTTGGTGATGACGCCGTCCTTCAGAGTGGAGGTCTTCGGACCGCGTCACCGTCCGAGGCTGGGTCGGACTTCGCCGAAGGTGTTGTCGACGCCGAGGGTGCTGCTGCTTCCTTCAAGCGTCAAGATCCGAGCCTGCAGGATCGGATTGTCTTGTAGCATGTGTTTTCTGCGGCCGCCGAGGCCAAAACACACCCTCGCCGTGTTGTAAAGCTGCGTCTTTTTCCTCTTGTTTCGAGTACCCGGACTTTTTTGTCGGTAGCAGAATTGTTTGTGCGAGCGAGAGTTGCTTCTCACGGAAGGTGATGAGTGAGGTATCCGTATCCTGGAGGCGTAGGAGTCCCTCGGCTCGGTCAGCCTTGCCGCTTACGCGCACTCTTACCCGTCCATGGGGTTCTGTCACCGACGCAGTCAAGAAGGCTCGAAGAATCGCTCCAGCAGAAGAGCTTCCGAACGTGAAGACTTGTTCGGTCCGCGGAATCACTTATCCGAACGTGAGTTACTTATCGCAGAAGGTGATGAGTGAGGTATCCGTATCCCGGAGGCGTAGGAGTCCCTCGGCGCGGTCAGCCTTGGCTGCTTACGTGTACTCCGCCGTTTTCAGGATCCACTTTCGAAGTAGTCAAAAAGCACGAAAGACATTCTGGCAGAAGGGATCTTTTTTCGAGGAAAAAATTCAACGCAGAGGGGGTTCCCCCCTTTTAGCCCCCGAGGGAGGGTCGGGCTTTGCCGAGGCGAGGCCGACCCTTCCTTGATGACTAAACTTTGCGTGGGAGCGAGGTATATGAACAACTTGAAAACATCTTAAGGGTAGAAGCGACGTAGTTGTTGGATGTTCCAAGCGTTGTTGTAGACCTCGCCTTGACTGTTGGCCAGCTTGTACGTTCCGGGCTTCAGAACTTTGGCGATGACGAACGGCCCCTCCCAGGGGGGCGTGAGCTTGTGCCGCCCTCAGGCGTCTTGTCGCAGCCGAAGCACCAGGTCGCCCACCTGGAGGTCTCGGGACCGGACCCCTCGGGCGTGGTAGCGTCGCAGGGACTGCTGGTACCGCGCCGAGTGTAGTAAGGCCTTGTCCCGAGCCTCTTCCAGCTGGTCCAGCGAGTCTTCTCGACTAGCTTGGTTGCTTTGGCTGGCATAGGCCCTTGTCCTCGGGGAGCCGTATTCCAGGTCTGTGGGCAAGACGGCCTCGGCCCCGTAGACTAGAAAGAACGGCGTGAAGCCCGTGGCTCGGCTCGGTGTTGTCCTCAGGCTCCAGACCACCGAGGGGAGTTCCTTCATCCATCGCTTGCCGAACTTGTTGAGGTCGTTGTAGATCCGAAGCTTGAGCCCTTGCAGAATCATGCCGTTGGCACGCTCTACTTGCCCATTTGACATGGGGTGAGCTACAGCGGCCCAGTCCACCCGGATGTGGTGATCCTCACAGAAGTCCAGGAACTTTCTGCCGATGAACTGGGTGCCGTTGTCGGTGATGATGGAGTTCGGGACCCCGAATCGATGGATGATGTTGGTGAAGAACGCCACCGCCTGCTCTGACCTGATGCTGTTTAGGGGTCGGACCTCGATCCACTTGGAGAATTTGTCGATGGCGACCAACAGGTGCGAGTAGCCCCCGGGTGCCTTCTGCAACGGGCCGACGAGGTCCAGACCCCATACAGCAAAAGGCCAGGTGATGGGTATCGTCTGCAGAGCCTGAGCGGGTAGGTGGGTCTGCCTTGCGTAGAACTGACACCCTTCGCAGGCGCGGACAATTCTAGTGGCGTCGGCCACCACCGTGGGCCAGTAGAAGCCTTGTCGGAAAGCATTCCCGACAAGGGCTCGAGGCGCTGCGTGATGGCCGCAAGCCCCCTAGTGTATCTCTCGCAGGAGTTCCTGACCTTCGGCGACGGAGATGCATCGCTGGAGGATGCCAGAGGGGCTGCGGTGGTAGAGCTCCTTCTCATCTCCCAGTAGGACGAACGACTTGGCGCGCCGCGCCACCCGCCGAGCTTCGGCTCGGTCGGAGGGTAGCTCTCCTCGGTGGAGATATTGCAGGTACGGGGTCTGCCAGTTTTGATCAGGCGTGACCCCGCTTTGCTCCCCCTCGACGCGCAGCGTCTCGCCCTCGGGGGTCGAGGGTACCTCGGGCCGAACCGAGGGTGCCTCGGGCCGAGCCGAGGGTACCTCGGGCTGGGCCGAGGGTGCCTCAAGCTCGGGCGTGTCATCGATCTTGACGGAGGGTTGATGCAGGTCTCGGGAGAAGACGTCCGGGGGAACCGTTGTTCGCCCCGAGGCTATTTTAGCCAGCTCGTCCACAGTCTCGTTGTAGTGCCGAGCGATGTGGTTGAGCTCGAGCCCGTAGAACTTGTATTCCAGGCGCCGAACCTCATCGCAGTAGGCCTCCATCTTCGGGTCATGGCAGTGGGAGTTCTTCATGACTTGGTCGATGACGAGCTGCGAGTCACCGCGAGCGTCGAGGCGTCGGACCCCTAGCTCGATGGCGATTCGCAACCCGTTGACCAGAGCCTCATACTCGGCCACATTGTTGGACGCCGGGAAATGGAGGCGTAGCACATAGCGTATGTGCCTGCCGAGGGGCGAGATGAAGAGTAGGCCTGCGCCGGCTCCTGTCTTCATCAACGACCCGTCGAAGAACATGGTCCAGAGCTTCGGTTGGATCGGCGCCGTTGGTAGCTGGGTGTCGACCCATTCGGCCACGAAGTCTGCCAGGACCTGGGACTTGATGGCCTTCCGAGGGGCGAACGAGATTGCTTCGCCCATGATTTCCACCGCCCACTTTGCGATTCTACACGAGGCCTCTCGGCACTGGATGATCTCCCCCAGGGGGAAGGACGACACCACAGTTACCGGATGAGACTCGAAGTAGTGTCGCAGCTTCCGCCGTGTCAGGATCACCGCATACAGCAGCTTCTAGACTTGTGGATAGCGGATCTTGGTTTCGGACAGTACCTCGCTGACGAAGTAGACTGGCCTCTGAATGGGCAATGCATGCCCCTCTTCTTGCCTCTCGACCACAATCGCGGCGCTAACCACCTGAGTGGTCGCGGCGACGTAGACCAAGAGGGCTTCTCCGGCAGCTGGGGGCACCAAGATAGGCGCCTTCGTGAGGAGCGCCTTCAGGTTCCCGAGGGCTTCCTCGGCCTCAGGGGTCCAAGTGAAGCACTCGGCCTTCCTTAAGAGGCGGTACAGAGGTAGACCTCTTTCGCTGAGGCGTGAGATGAAGCGGCTCAGAGCCGCAAGACATCCCATGACCTTCTGTACGCCTTTCAAGTCCTTGATGGGCCCCATGCTGGTGATGGCTGCGATCTTCTCCGGGTTGGCTTCGATGCCCTGCTCGGAGACGATGAACCCCAAGAGCATGCCTCGGGGCACCCCGAAGACACACTTCTCGGGATTGAGCTTGACGCCTTTCGCCTTGAGACATCGGAATGTCACTTCAAGGTCGGAAAGGAGGTCGGAGGCTTTCCTCGTCTTGACTACGATGTCATCGACGTAGGCCTCGACCGTGCGGCCAATGTGTTCGCCGAACACATGGTTCATGCACCGCTGGTACGTCGCACCCGCATTCCTCAAACCGAACGGCATGGTGACATAGCAGTACATGCCGAAGGGTGTGATGAAAGAAGTCGCGAGCTGGTCGGACTCTTTCATCCTGATTTGGTGATACCCTGAGTAGGCATCGAGGAAAGACAGGGCTTCGCACCTAGCAGTGGAATCCACGATTTGATCGATGCGAGGCAGAGGGTAGGGAACCTTCGGACATGCTTTGTTCAGACCAGTGTAGTCTACACACATCCGCCATTTCCCCTCTTTCTTTCTCACAAGCACAGGGTTGGCAAGCCATTCGGGATGGAATACCTCTTTGATGAACCCTGCCGCCATTAGCTTGTGGATCTCCTCGCCTATGGCTCTGCGCTTCTCCTCGTCGAACCGGCGCAGAGGCTGCTTGACGGGTCGGGCTCCGGCTCGGATGTCTAGCGAGTGCTCGGCGACATCCCTCGGTATGCCGGGCATGTCCGAGGGACTCCATGCGAAGACGTCGGCGTTCGCGCGGAGGAAGTCGACGAGCACTGCTTCCTATTTGGGATCGAGCCCGGAGCCGATCCAGATCTGCTTGGAGGCGTCGCCGCTGAGGTCGAGGGGGACGGCCTTAACCGTCTCCGCTGGCTCAAAGTTGTCGGCATGACGCTTCACGTCTGGCACCTCCTTAGAGAGGCTCTCCAGGTCGGCGATGAGGGCCTCAGACTCGGTGAGGGCCTCGGCGTACTCCACGCACTCCACGACGCATTCGAACGCGTGTTTGTACGTGGGGCCGACGGTGATGACCCCGTTGTGGCCCGGCATCTTGAGCTTCAGGTAGGTGTAGTTGGGGACGGCCATGAACTTCGCGTAGCATGGTCTTCCCAGTACCGCATGGTAGGTTCCTCGGAACCCGACCACCTCGAACGTCAGGGTCTCCCTTCGGAAGTTGGAGGGTATTCCGAAGCAGACGGGAAGGTCGAGTTGTCCGAGGGGCTGGACGCGCTTCCCGGGAATGATCCCATGGAAGAGCGCAGCGCCTGCCCGGACAGAGGACAGATCGACACGCAGGAGCCCGAGGGTCTCGGCGTAGATGATGTTGAGGCTGCTGCCTCCGTCCATGAGGACCTTGGTGAGCCTGACGTCGCCGATGACGGGGTCGACGACGAGCGGGTATTTCCCCGGGCTCGGCACATGGTCGGGGTGGTCGGCTTGGTCGAAAGTGATGGGCTTCTCGGACCAGTCTAGGTAGACTAGTGCCGCCACCTTCACCGAACAGACCTCCCGGCGCTCTTGCTTGCGGTGCCAAGCCGAGGCATCCGCCGCTTGCCCACCGTAGATCATGAAGCAGTCGCGGACCTCGGGGAACTCTCCTGCTTGGTGATCTTCCTTCTTGTCGTCGTCGCGGGCCTTGCCACCCTCCGCGGGTGGCCCGACCCTGTGGAAGTGGCGCCGAAGCATGACGCACTCCTCAAGGGTGTGCTTGACGGGCCCCTGGTGATAGGGGCACGGCTCCTTGAGCATCTTGTTGAAGAGGTTGGCACCTCCGGGGGGTTTCCGAGGGTTCTTGTACTCGGCGGCGGCGACAAGGTCCGCGTCGGCGGCGTCGCGTTTCACTTGCGACTTCTTCTTGCCCTTCTTCTTGGCGCCGCGCTGAGTTGATGCCTCGGGGGCATCTTCCGATGGGCGGCCCTGGGGCTGCTTGTCTTTCCGGAAGATAGCCTCGACCGCCTCCTGGCCGGAGGCGAACTTGGTGGCGATGTCCATCAGCTCGCTCGCCCTGGTGGGGGTCTTGCGTCCCAGCTTGCTCACCAGGTCGCGGTAGGTGGTGCCAACGAGGAACGCGTCGATGACATCCGAGTCGGTGATGTTGGGCAGCTCGGTGCGCTGCTTCAAGAATCGCCGGATGTAGTCCCGGAGAGACTCTCCCGGCTGCTGCCGGCAGCTTCGGAGGTCCCAGGAATTCCCGGGGCGCACGTACGTGCCCTGGAAATTGCCGGCGAAAGCCTGGACTAGGTCGTCCCAGTTGGAGATCTGCCCCGGAGGCAGGTGCTCCAACCAGGCGCGGGCGGTGTCGGAGAGAAACATGGGGAGGTTACGGATGATGAGGTTGTCATCGTCCGTTCCACCTAGTTGGCAGGCCAGACGGTAGTCCGCGAGCCACAGTTCCGGTCTCGTCTCCCCCGAGTACTTTGTGATAGTAGTCGGGGGTCAGAACCGGGTCGGGAACGGCGCCCGTCGTATGGCCCGGCTGAAGGCCTGCGGACCGGGTGGTTCGGGCGAAGGACTCCGATCCTCCCCGCTGTCGTAGCGTCCCCCACGCCTGGGGTGGTAGCCTCGGCGCACCCTCTCGTCGAGGTGGGCTCGACGGTCGCGGTGATGGTGCTCGTTGCCGAGGCGACCCGGGGTTGATGGCTCTCCCTGGATTCGCCGCCCCTCGGTGGTTGATGGCTCCGGCATCGCGCGGAGGAGCATTGCTGCTGCAGCCAGGTTCTGGCCAACCCCACTGGATGCGGGTGGCGGCCTGAACCTGACGTCGTCGGCGATGCGGTGCTGGAAGCC
Source organism: Zea mays (assembly GCF_902167145.1). Classification (NCBI taxonomy): domain Eukaryota; kingdom Viridiplantae; phylum Streptophyta; class Magnoliopsida; order Poales; family Poaceae; genus Zea; species Zea mays. The sequence continues at coordinate 136,052,796 of NC_050103.1, read as the reverse complement.
CTGGGGTAGATGACGTATTTCTCCGGCCGGAGGTTGAGCCGCCCATGTCTGCCCGACGTCCCGGCGGATCGGCTCAGGCGTTCCTGCTCCCTCGTCGAGCCTGGCCTGCACCCCGCGGATTTGCTCGAGCTGTGGGTCATGGCCCCCCGCCTGAACGGGGACCACAGCTAGCTCCCGTGGGATGTCAACGCGAGGCACCGGCCTAGGGAGATCACCGTCCTCCGGCATGCCGAGATGGTTGCCTTCGGAGGGACCCCCTAGATCGACGTGGAAACATTCGCGGCTTGGGCCGCAGCCCTCGTCGCCGAGGCTACGGCTACCGTCGGAATGGCAGTAGTCGCATGCGGTCATGAAGTCCCGCATGGCACTGAGGTTGCCAAGTCCGGAGAAATCCCAACAGAAGTTGGGCTCGTCATCTTTCTCGGACCCAGAGGGCCCGTAGGTCGAGACGTCCGTCAGCCGGTCCCAAGGCGACCGCATACGAAACCCCAGAGGGTTTGGACTCGCCTCTACGAGAGCGCCCGCCAAAGCGAAGCCGCTAAGCGGGTTGAGGCTGAATCCAAATGACGTGGGATGGGAATCGGTCGGTACCTTTTGGTCGACGGGCGGTGATGAAGTCACGTCGGGGACTGACTGCACCGTCGTCTCAAGTACAAGGGTGACACCCAGCAAGCCTTCCGCGAGCGTGCTGGCGTCGTCCGTTTGCTCGGGATTGGCGTGTTGCGGGGAGATGGCGCTCGTCTTCGTCTCAAGCGCGAGGTCGATGGCCGGTGCGCCCCCCGTTGGGGTGCTGGCGCTATCGGCTCGCTCGACAGCCGACGAGGCGCTGCCTCCTGCTTGGCCTTGGTTGCCCCACCTTCCCCTCCATCGATGGGGAAGAGGGCGGAATGAGCTCGAAGGTTGTTCTTCCACCACGCGGGGAAGACGTCGTCGATTCCGCCGTCGGCGGGCGGGCTGTCGGTTGCCATTGCCGCTGTCGCCCGGCGGTGGAATGAGTATCATGTCGTAGCTGCCGTCGAGGGACATGAACTCAAGACTCCCGAAACGGAGCACCGTCCCGGGTTGGAGAGGTTGCTGGAGACTGCCCATCTGGAGCTTGACGGGAAGCTGTTCGTCAACACACAACAGGCCCCTACCTGGCGCGCCAACTGTCGGCGTTTCGAGACCGGGGGGTCCCTAAGCCGACGAGTGAATGTCGCCGCGTGCCCCAGCCCAGATGGGTCGACGCGAGGCCGAGCGCGAAGGGGCGAAGTGAGGTGGCCAGAGACAGGCGTGAGAGAGGTGGAAATCCCGCGGCCTTCGTGTTCGTCCCGCGCCCAGGTCGGGTGCGCTTGCAGTAGGGGGTTACAAGCGTCCACGCGGGAGAGGGAGCGAGCGGCTCCAAGCGAGCGCCTGTCTCGTCCTCGTCCCCGCGCGGCCAAACCTCTCTAAGAGGGCTCTGGTCCTTCCTTTTATAGGCGTAAGGAGAGGATCCAGGTGTACAATGGGGGGTATAGCAGAGTGCTACGTGTCTAGCGGAGGAGAGCTAGCGCCCTAAGTATATGCCGTCGTGGCAGCCGGAGAGATTTTGGCACCCAGCTGGTGTGATGTCGTGGCCATCGGAGGAGTGCTGGAGCCTGGCGGAGGGACAGCTGTCGGAGCTGTTGAGTCCTTGCTGACGTCCTCTTGCTTCCGTAAGGGGGCTGAGAGCCGCCGTCGTCACAGAGTATGCGGGGCGCCATCATTGCCTTTCTGGCGGAGCGAGCCAGATGGGACTCCGGTCTTGTTCCCCGTGGCCCGAGTCATCTCGAGGTAGGGTGATGATGGCGTCTCCTGTTGACGTGGCTGGTCTGCGCCCTAGGTTGGGTGATGTGGAAGCTCCTCCGAAGCCGAGGTCGAGTCTGTCTTCCGTGGCCGAGGTCGAGTTCGAACCCCTGGTTCGAGCGAGGCGGAGACCGTCGGCTGAGGCCAGGGCGGAGTCCGAGCCCTGGGGTCGGGCGGAGCGGAGTTCGTCGTCTTCCGGGGCTGAGCCCAAGTCCGAGCCCTGGGTCGGGCGGAGCGGAGTTCGTCGTCTTCCGGGGCTTAGCCCGAGTCCGAGCCCTGGGTCGGGCGGAGCGGAGTTCGCCGTCTTCCTGGGCTTAGCCCGAGTCTGAGCCCTGGGTCGGGCGGAGCGGAGTTCGCCGTCTTCCGGGGCTTAGCCCGAGTCCGAGCCCTGGGTCGGGCGGAGCGGAGTTCGCCGTCTTCTGGGGCTTAGCCCGAGTCCGAGCCCTGGGTCGGACGGAGCGGAGTTCGCCGTCTTCCGGGGCTTAGCCCGAGTCCGAGCCCTGGGTCGGGCGAAGCGGAGCTTCCTATGGTGCCTGCGGCCGGGCCTGACTGCCTGTCAGCCTCACTCTGTCAAGTGGCACCGCAGTCGAAGCGGCGCAGGCGGCACTGTCTTTCTGTCAGGCCGGTCAGTGGAGCGGCGGAGTGACGGTGGTCACTTCGGCTCTGTCGGCTGGGGGGCGCGCGTCAGGATAAAGGTGTCAGGCCACCTTTGCATTAAATGCTTCTGCAATTTGGTCGGTCGGTGCGGTGATTTGGTCAGGGTTGCTTCTTGGCGAAGACAGGGCCTCGGGCGAGCCGGAAATATGTTCGCCGCTGGAGGGGGGCCTCGGGCGAGACGGAGATCCTCCGGGGTCGGCTGCCCTTGTCCGAGGCTAGGCTCGGGCGAGGCGTGATCGAGTCCCTCGAATGGACTGATCCCTGACTTAATCGCACCCATCAGGCCTTTGCAGCTTTATGCTGATGGGGGTTACCAGCTGAGAATTAGGAGCCTTGAGGGTACCCCTAATTATGGTCCCGACAACAATGATTAACTGAATGAACGGAGATTATAAAATGACATAATTCCATCATACAGAGACCAAATAAGAGAAAGTTTGTGAGATCAAGTTTATAAAATAAGTCCCATGAAGTCAAATTTATAAAAAAGATAGATCAAAATATGGAGTGATTGCTAAAGTCAGGCATTAATAAAAACTGGATGCGCTTCATATAAATTACGCTACTTCGTAGCAATTACTAACGTTTAAAACCAACAAATAACCTTTCATTTTGTTGTTAGTGTGACAAATCATTGCTGCTCCATCCAATTCAGCAACCTCAAACACGTACCATGTAGTCCATTGCGCCAATGTGGTCTCAGAAACGACCTAATGCTTGCAAGAGCAAAGAACGTCGTGTCGTGCTTGGGCTGTAGCCTTGGCCCGTAGTGCTGGTCCGGTCCGACACGATTTTTTTTTATAAAAAACGTATATACCTATATACAATTTATATTCAATATTAAAAACATCTTAACGTGATATTCTACTGGTTAGACAGTTTCACCTAGTGTCTCCCGCCCTTCTTTCATCAGGGCATGGGTTCGAACCCCACCTCCTGCACCGTAACGGGCGTCGTTACACTGATTTAATTAAATAGATCGACGGGCTAACGGGCTGGCCCAACACAGTTAGCAGGCTGGCATGACGTGCATGTGTCATAGTTGTGGCTCGCGTGCATCTAGCCCGTGTCAGGCGTCGTTACGCTGATTTAATTAAATGGATCGACGGGCTAACGGGCTGGCCCGACACAGTTAGCAGGCCGGCATGGCCATAGTTGTGGCCCGCGTGCATCTAGCCCGTGTCGGGCGTCGTTTGGCATCTATAGATGTGCAGCGGATTAATTTTAAATAGCTGTAAGGGGTTATTTGTAAAAAAATGACGCATGACGACCGTTGAAACTGGTGCTTTAAGTATAGTATAGACTAGTATAATAAAAAATATTTCTATGTAAAAAATAAACTCAGCTTAAGTATTAATATCTATCGTGTGCAGTTTAATTAAAGAAAGGTGAAAGACGAGCGAGCCACACGTTTGCATGTGCGTCACCTGAGTGACTAGGACATGACGTGAGTACGTAGTGTCGTGGTAACTCTTAGCCGCCTCGTGCCCTCGTCCTAGGTATAGATTTAGATGAAACAAAGGATTACTGCACGTAGAGAAAGGGTAAGGAAAAGAGAGTTTGCTAGCTAGCCAATATATACTTTCTCTATTCGAAATTATAAATTATTGTATGTTTTCTTAGGTTATAGATTTTACTATGTATATACGTATCCAAGCTTTCACCACGCTATGCCTATCCAGGCCCATTCATCATCACATGCATGCATGCTAGCTCATAGATGCAAGCTAAGGCTGTCTCCAGCAACGTCCCTAAATTCCATCCCCTAAAAGAATATTCTTTATCTTTTACAACACATTTTAAAAGATTATGTTCTCTATATCTTCTCAGTCTCCAGCAACATCCTCTAAATTCAGACCTCTAAAGCTACAGTATTAACAGAATACATAAACTATCATATATATATTTTAAATTTGGTTCTAATGTACGACATTAAAAATGATGAAATTAATATTTTTCAATACTACAAATATTTGAACGTATAAATATTATGAAAAATAATGTACGACACGAATTATAAATTAATAGAATTTAGTCATTTTATGATTAAACAACGACAATAGTTTTATGTACGCTGGCTTGAACATTTCCTCAAGCATGTTGTGTGCATCCTATGGTGACTGCAGCAGCCATCACCTTCACGCATGCACGCGAGTGAGCAAACAACATCTACCTGCAACTCGAGTCCTAGACGTAGGCCGTTCCTAGCCATGGTCAAGGAGAGGACATAGACGGTTTAGCAAGCGCACAGGAAGACTCTACGTTTGGCGGACGTCTGTAGCATCCGGTAAGATACACTAGTAGAAAAGAGCTCATAGCCTGCGGCACCCATAAATTATCACTGGCGGTTTCAGTTATCGCGCGCCAGTAAAAAAACAAGGTGGGCCCGGCTTGGGAATCGCCAGTGGAAACCTATTTCCACTGGCGGTTATCTTAACACAACCGTGTAACAGAACCGCCAGTAGAAATATCCTATTTCCACTGGCGGTTGTGTTAAGATAACCGCCAGTGGAAATAGGTTTTCACTGGCGGTTTTTCAAGCCAACCGCCAGTGAACTGTCTGTTATAAATACCCCTCTTCTTCCCCCCGACAGTGAACTGTATGCTCGCAGCCAACTTCCATTGGAGGCGATTTTGGAGGTCCAGATTTCACAAAAATATAAGGGGGGAGGTTTTGGTCTTCATTTCTTGGAAGAAGGTGGATAAGAAAGGTTGGATTATGTTTCTTTGTCAATTTTTGTTCATTCTTGCTCAATTTTAGGCATATTTTGGATCTAGGGTTTTACATGTGAGAGAGAAGAGTATAGCTAGGTTATTTTCTCTATTTCCTCAAATGAGGTTGCTTAAGATGGTTAGTTTTTGTCTATTCCCTCTCCTTTTTCATGTTTAGTTCTCAAATAAGTTTATCCATAACACATATTTAGTTGCTTAATGAATGGTGAATGTGTTGTATGGAAGGTTGGTTTAATTATGTTTCAATTATCAATTATTGTTCATTTTTGCTCAATTTTAACTACATTTTGAAACTAGGCTTTCACCATGTGTTAGAGATAGGTTTGGGTATTAAAATTTTTTGTTTATTAGTTGCTAGGAAAGTTTGGCTTATGTTTCTTTTGCCAAATTTTGTTCATTTTTCCTCCATTTTAGCCACACTTTTGATATAGGGTTTCACCATGTGTTAGAGATAAAGTAGTTAGGTTGCCTAATCGATCCAACCGCCTATGCTTCATCCTTCCCGACAAAAATTGTGTAGCTCGCGCGCAGCCCAACTTTTATTGGAAGGCCAGATTTCACAAAATACAAGGGGAGGTTTTGATCTTTATTTTTAGGAAGAAGGTCGCTAAGAAAGGTTGTTCATGTTTCATTTGCCAATTTTCTTTATCCATGATATATTTAGTTGTTACGAAATATTGGTATATGTTTCTCTTGACAATTTGTGTGCCTTGTGTGTTTTATGTTACTTTTTTTACAGGTGATGATGGAGAGGATATCCTGGATGTATAACTTATCAAGGCTAGATCCATCATACATATCTGAGGTCCATAAGTTTATTGTTGTCGCTAAGAACCATGCTTGGAGAACAAAGACAAAGCACATATATTGTCCATGCATGGACTGCAAAAATGCTGTTGTATTTGATGACACAGAACAAATCATATCTCATCTGGTATGCCGAGGATTTGTGAAGGATTACATAATTTGGACAAAGCATGGAGAGGGTAGCTCTTCGCCTTATACAGCTGGAAACCCTGCGAACATCGACGACAGCTTTCAGTTCGTTCACGAGACACAACAACCTCTTCCACAGAGCGAACATGTAGTACCCAATGTTACTAATCATGGTTACGCCGGAGGAAATGAACGTGAAAGAACTCATGTTCTGCCAAATGTTATGGACGAGGAAGATGCAGAGTTGTTAGAGGCAATGTTGCGTCGTCATACAGATCCATCGATGTTCTTCATGAAAGGTATGGAGTCCCTGAAGAAGGCAGCAGAAGAGCCTTTGTACGACGAGTCTAAGGGCTGTACCAAAGAGTTCACAACGCTCCGGTCTGTGTTAAAGTTGTTGATGTTAAAAGCTAGATATGGTCTATCTGATGTTGGCTTTGATACGTTCTTGAGTATTGTCGCAGACATGCTTCCAAAGGAGAACAAAGTGCCTGCTAACACGTACTATGCAAAGAAACTAATCAGTCCACTCACTATGGGCATGGAGAAGATCCACGCGTGTAGAAATCATTGTATCCTTTATCGAGGTGATGATTATAAAGACTTGGAGAGCTGCCCAAACTGTGGTGCAAGTAGGTACAAGACGAATAAAGACTATCGAGAGAAAGAGTGTGTTGCATCTGTGTCTAAAGGGAAGAAGCGAAAGAAAGCCAAAAAGAAGACTTCAAAATCCACGAGCAAAGAAAAAGAAGAAGTAGACTATTATGCGCTCAAAAAGATTCCTGCTTTGGTGATGTGGTACCTCCCCGTCGTCGATCGATTGAGGTGTTTGTTCGCTAACCCTGAGGATGCCAAACTTATGAGCTGGCATGCTTCTGATGAGCACAAAAACGATGGGAAGCTTCGACATCCAGCTGATGGGAAGCAGTGGCAAGATTTCAATGAGAACCACCGAGACTTTGCCGATGAACCAAGAAATGTTAGGTTCGCACTGAGTACTGATGGAATGAATCCATTTGCTGAAAGGAGCAGCAAGCATAGCACATGGCCAGTGATCCTCACCATATACAACCTTCCTTCATATTGACTGAAGGTGCATTGTATGGCATAGTTGAGGACCTGTGCACATTCATATTGAAAGAGGTCATTCCCGCAGAAGGGAAATATCACGATGCTTCTGGAACATTAGCTTTGCCAGAGTTTAGAATACTAACAGAAATTAGTAGACTATCTCTTAGCCGAGATAGTTATTAGAGCTTAAGTGAAAACTTTGATGAATATAATGTGTGATGCATACATGGTTGTAAACAAGACTTTGATGTATATAAATGTTTTGATGTATATAAATGTATGATAGAATTTAATTCCATGTTTGTCGGGGACCATAATTAGGGGTACCCTCAAGGCTCCTAAATCTCAGCTGGTAACCCCCATCAGCACAAAGCTGCAAAGGCCTGATGGGTGCGACTAAGTCAAGGATCGGTCCATTCGAGGGACGCGATCACGCCTCGCCCGAGCCCAGCCTCGGGCAAGGGCAGCCGACCCCGGAGGATCTACGTCTCGCCCGAGGCCCCCCTCCAGCAACGGGCACACCTTCGGCTCGCCCGAGGCCCAGTCTTCACCAAGAAGCAACCTAGGCCAAATCGCCACGCCAACCGACCAAATAACAGGAGCATTTAATGCAAAGGTGGCCTGACACCTTTATCCTGACGCACGCCCTCCAGTCGACAGAGTCGAAGTGACCGTAGTCACTTCGCCGCTCCACTGACCGGTCTGACAAGAGGACAGCGCCGCCTGCGCCGCTCCGACTGCTGTGCCACTCGACAGAGTGAGGCTGACAGCAGCCAGGCCCGGCCTCAGGCGCCATAGGAAACTCCGCTTCGCCCGACCCCAGGGCTCGGACTAGGGCTCAACCCCGGAAGACGACGAACTCCGCTTCACCCGACCCTAGGGCTCGGACTCGGGCTCAGCCCCGGAAGACGACGAACTCCGCTTCGCCCGACCCTAGGGCTCGGACTCGGGCTCAGCCCCGGAAGACGACGAACTCTGCTTCGCCCGACCCTAGGGCTCGGACTCGGGCTCAGCCCCGGAAGACGACAAACTCCGCTTCGCCCGACCCCAGGGCTCGGACTCGGGCTCAGCCCCGGAAGACGACGAACTCCGCTTCGCCTGACCCCAGGGCTCGGACTCAGCCCTGGCCTCAGCCGACGGTCTCCGCCTCGCCCGACCCGGGGGCTCGGACTCGACCTCGGCCTCGGAAGATAGACTCGACCTCGACCTCGGAGGAGCCTCCACATCGCCCAACCCAGGGCACGGACCGACCACGTCAATAGGAGGCGTCATCATTACCCTACCCCAAGCTGACTCAGGCTACGGGGAACAAGACCGGCGTCCCATCTGGCTCGCTCCGCCAGACAAGTAATGATGGCGCCCCGCACGCTCTATGACGGCGGCGGCTCTCAGCCCCCTTACGGAAGCAAGAGGACGTCAGCAAGGACTCGACAGCCCCGACAGCTGTCCTTCCGCCAGGCTCCAGCGCTCCTCCGACGGCCACGACACCACACGAACCGGGTGCCAAAACCTCTCCGGCTGCCACGATGGCATGTACTTAGGGCGCTAGCTCTCCTCCGCTAGACACGTTAGCACACTGCTACACCCCCCATTGTACACCTGGATCCTCTCCTTGCGCCTATAAAAGGAAGGACCAGGGCCCTCTTACAGAGGGTTCGCCGCGCGGGGAAGGACGGGACGGTGCTCGCGAGAGGCCGCTCGCTCCCTCCCGCGTGGACGCTTGTAACCCCCTACTGCACGCGCACCCGACCTGGGCGCGGGACAAACACGAAGGCCGCGGGATTTCCACCTCTCACGCCCGTCTCCCTCCGGCTGCCTCCCCCCTTCGCGCTCCATCCCGCGCCGACCCATCTAGGCTGGGGCACGCGGCGACAATTTACTCGTCGGTCCAGGGACCCCCCGGTCTCGAAACGCCGACAGTTGGCACGCTAGGTAGGGGCCTGCTGCGTGTTGACGAACAGCTACCCGTCAAGCTCCAGATGGGCAGTCTCCAAAAACCTTTCCAGCCCGGGACGGTGCTCCGTTTCGGGAGTCTTGAGTTCATGTCCCTCGACGGCAGCTACGACATGATACTCCTTCCCCTGCCGTGCGGCAGCGACAATGGCGGCCGACAGCCCGCCCGCCGGCGGTGGAATCGACGACGTCTTCCCCGCGTGGTGGAAGAACAACATTCGAGCTCACCTCGTCCCCTCCCCCGCCGACGAAGGAGGAGGCGGGGCAACCAAGGCCAAGCAGGAGGCGGCACCTCGTCGGCCGTCGAGCGAGTCGACGGCGCCGGCGCCCCAACGGGGGGCACGTCGGGCATCGACCTTGCGTCCGAGACGAAGACGAGCGCCGTCTCCCCGCAACACGCCGACCCCAAGCAAACGGACGACGCCAGCACGCTCGCGAAAGGCTTGCTGGGCGTCACCCTCGTACCTGAGACGACGGTGCAGTCAGTCCCTGGCGTGACTTCGTCACCGCCCGTCGACCAAGAGGTACCGACCGATTCCCATCTCACGCCTTTTGGATTCAGCCTCGACCCGCCAAGCGACTTCGCTTTGGTGGACGCTCTAGTAGAGGCGAGTCCAAACCCTCTGGGGTATCGTATGCGGTCACCCTGGGACCGACTGACGGACGTCTCGACCTACGGGCCCTCGGGGTCCGAGGAAGATGACGCGCCTGACTTCTGTTGGGATTTCTCCGGACTTGGTAACCCCAGTGCCATGCGGGACTTCATGACCGCATGCGACTACTGCCTTTCCGACTATTCTGACGGCAGCCGCAGCCTCGGCGACGAGGACTGCGGCCCAAGTCGTGAATGTTTCCACGTCGATCTAGGGGGTCCCAACGAAGGCAACCATCTTGGTACGCCGGAGAACGGTGATCTCCCTAGGCATGTGCCTCGCGTTGACATCCTACGGGAGCTAGCTGTGGTCCCCGTTCCGGCGGGGGGTCATGACCCACAGCTCGAGCAAATCCGCGGGGTGCAGGCCAGGCACGACGAAGGAGCAGGAACACTTGAGCCGATCCGCCGGGACATCGGGCAGGAATGGGCGGGCCAACCTCCGGCCAGAGAAGTGCGTCATCTACCCCAGGGTATCTAGCACCGCATCACCGACGATGTCAGGGTAAGGCCGCCACCCACCTCCAGCGAAGTCGGCCAGAACCTGGCTGCAGCGGCAATGCTTCTCCGCGCGATGCCGGAGCCATCAACCACCGAGGGGCGGCGAATTCAGGGAGAGCTCAAGAATCTCCTGGAGGACGCCGCGGTCCGACGGGCCGAAAGCTCCGCCTCCCGAAGGCAGGGGTACCCCTCGGAGCATCGCGCCGCGACTTCCCGATTCATGCGGGAAGCCTCGGTCCACACCGGGCGCACGCGCAACACGGCGCCTGCGGCCCCGGGTCGCCTCGGCAACGAGCAGCATCACCGCAACCGTCGGGCCCACCTCGACGAGAGGGTACGCCGAGGCTACCACCCCAGGCGTGGGGGGCGCTACGACAGCGGGGAGGATCGGAGTCCCTCGCCCGAACCACCCGGTCCGCAGGCTTTCAGCCGCGCCATACGACGGGCGCCGTTCTCGACCCGGTTCCGAACCCTGACTACTATCACAAAGTACTCAGGGGAGACGAGACCGGAACTGTGGCTCGCGGACTACCGGCTGGCCTGCCAGCTGGGTGGAACGGACGATGACAACCTCATCATCTGCAACCTCCCCCTGTTCCTCTCCGACACCGCTCGCGCCTGGTTGGAGCACCTGCCTCCGGGGCAGATCTCCAACTGGGATGACCTGGTCCAAGCCTTCGCCGGCAATTTCCAGGGCGCGTATGTGCGCCCTGGAAACTCCTGGGACCTCCGAAGCTGCCGACAGCAGCCGGGAGAGTCTCTCCGGGACTACATCCGGCGATTCTCGAAGCAGTGCACCGAGCTGCCCAACATCACCGATTCAGATGTCATCGGCGCGTTCCTCGCCGGCACCACCTGCCGCGACCTGGTGAGCAAGCTGGGTTGCAAGACCCCCACCAGGGCGAGCGAGCTGATGGACATCGCCACCAAGTTCGCCTCTGGCCAGGAGGCGGTTGAGGCTATCTTCCGGAAGGACAAACAGCCCCAGGGCCGCCCACCGGAAGATGCCCCCGAGGCGTCAACTCAGCGCGGCTCCAAGAAGAAAGGCAAGAAGAAGTCGCAAGCAAAACGCAACGCCGCCGACGCGGACCTTGTCGCCGCTGCCGAGTACAAGAACCCTCGGAAACTCCCAGGAGGTGCCAACCTCTTTGACAAGATGCTCAAGGAGCCGTGCCCCTATCATCAGGGGCCCGTCAAGCACACCCTTGAGGAGTGCGCCATGCTTCGGCACCACTTTCACAAGGCCAGGCCACCCGCGGAGGGTGGCAGGGCTCGCGACGACGATAAGAAGGAAGATCACCAGGCAGGAGAGTTCCCCGAGGTCCGCGACTGCTTCATGATCTACGGTGGGCAAGCGGCGAATGCCTCGGCTCGGCACCGCAAGCAAGAGCGTCGGGAGGTCTGTTCGGTAAAGGTGGCGGCGCCAGTCTACCTAGACTGGTCCGACAAGCCCATCACCTTTGACCAAGCCGACCACCCCGACCGCGTGCCGAGCCCGGGGAAATACCCGCTCGTTGTCGACCCCATCATCGGCGATGTTAGGCTCACCAAGGTCCTCATGGACGGAGGCAGCAGCCTCAACATCATCTACGTCGAGACCCTCGAGCTCCTGCGTGTTGATCTGTCCTCGGTCCGGGCAGGTGCTGCGCCTTTCCACGGGATCATCCCCGGGAAGCGCGTCCAGCCCCTCGGACAACTCGACCTTCCCGTCTGCTTCGGGACACCCTCCAACTTCCGAAGGGAGACCCTCACGTTCGAGGTGGTCGGGTTCCGAGGAACCTACCACGCAGTACTGGGGAGGCCATGCTACGAGAAGTTCATGGCCGTCCCCAACTACACCTACCTCAAGCTCAAGATGCCGGGCCCCAACGGGGTCATTACCGTCGGCCCTACGTACCGACACGCGTTCGAATGCGACGTGGAGTGCATGGAGTACGCCGAGGCCCTCGCCAAATCCGAGGCCCTCATCGCCGACCTGGAGAGCCTCTCTAAGGAGGTGCCAGACGTGAAGCGCCACGCCGGCAACTTTGAGCCAGCGGAGACGGTTAAATCCGTCCCCCTCGACCCCAGCAGCGACGCCTCCAAGCAGATCCGGATCGGCTCCGAGCTCGATCCCAAATAGGAAGCAGTGCTCGTCGACTTTCTCCGCGCAAACGCCGACGTTTTCGCGTGGAGTCCCTCGGACATGCCCGGCATACCGAGGGATGTCGCCGAGCACTCGCTGGATATCCGAGCTAGAGCCTGACCCGTGAAGCAACCTCTGCGCCGATTCGACGAAGAAAAGCGCAGAGCCATAGGCAAGGAGATCCACAAGCTAATGGCGGTAGGGTTCATCAAAGAGGTATTCCATCCCGAATGGCTTGCCAACCCTGTGCTTGTGAGAAAGAAAGGAGGGTAATGGCGGATGTGTGTAGACTACACTGGTCTAAACAAAGCATGTCCGAAGGTTCCCTACCGTCTGCCTCGCATCGACCAAATCGTGGACTCCACTGCAGGGTGCGAAACCCTGTCTTTCCTCGATGCCTACTCAGGGTATCACCAAATCAGGATGAAAGAGTCCGACCAGCTCGCGACTTCTTTCATCACACCCTTCAGCATGTACTGCTATGTCACCATGCCGTTCGGCTTGAGGAATGCGGGTGCGACGTACCAACGGTGCATGAACCATGTGTTCGGCGAACACATTGGCCGAACGGTCGAGGCCTACGTCGACGACATCGTAGTCAAGACGAGGAAAGCCTCCGACCTCCTTTCCGACCTTGAAGTGACATTCCGATGTCTCAAGGCGAAATGTGTGAAGCTCAATCCCGAGAAGTGCGTCTTCGGGGTTCCCCGAGGCATGCTCTTGGGGTTCATCGTCTCCGAGCGGGGCATCGAGGCCAACCCGGAGAAGATTGCGGCCGTCACCAGCATGGGGCCCATCAAGGACTTGAAAGGCGTACAGAGAGTCATGGGATGCCTTGCGGCTCTGAGCCGCTTCATCTCGCGCCTCGGCGAAAGAGGCCTGCCTCTGTACCGCCTCTTAAGGAAGGCCGAGTGCTTCACTTGGACCCCTGAGGCCGAGGAAGCCCTCGGGAACCTGAAGGCGCTCCTTACAAACGCGCCCATCTTGGTGCCCCCAGCTGCCGGAGAAGCCCTCTTGATCTATGTCGCCGCGACCACTCAAGTGGTTAGCGCCGCGATTGTGGTTGAGAGACGTGAAGAGGGACATGCATTGCCCGTCCAGAGGCCAGTCTACTTCATCAGCGAGGTACTGTCCGAGACCAAGATCCGCTACCCCCAAATTCAGAAGCTGCTATACGCGGTGATCCTGACGCGGCGGAAGTTGCGACACTACTTCGAGTCTCATCCGGTAACTGTGGTGTCATTCTTCCCCCTGGGGGAGATCATCCAGTGCCGAGAGGCCTCGGGTAGAATTGCAAAGTGGGCGGTGGAAATCATGGGCGAAACGATCTCGTTCGCCCCTCAGAAGGCCATCAAGTCCCAGGTCTTGGCGGACTTCGTGGCTGAATGGGTCGACACCCAGCTCCCAACAGCTCCGATCCAACCGGAACTCTGGACCATGATCTTCGACGGGTCGCTGATGAAGATAGGAGCAGGCGTAGGCCTGCTCTTCATCTCGCCCCTCGGAAAGCACCTACGCTACGTGCTACACCTCCACTTCCCGGCGTCCAACAATGTGGCTGAGTATGAGGCTCTGGTCAACGGTTTGCGCATCGCCATTGAGCTAGGGGTCCGACGCCTCGACGCTCGCGGTGACTCGCAGCTCGTCATCGACCAAGTCATGAAGAACTCCCACTGCCGCGACCCGAGGATGGAAGCCTACTGTGATGAGGTTCGGCGCCTGGAAGACAAGTTCTACGGGCTCGAGCTCAACCACATCGCCCGACGCTACAACGAGACTGCGGACGAGCTGGCTAAAATAGCCTCGGGGCGAACAACGGTTCCCCGGACGTCTTCTCCCGAGACCTACATCAACCCTCCGTCAAGACCGACGACACGCCCGAGCCCGAGAAGGCCTCGGCCGAGCCTGAGGCACCCTCGGCTCAGTCCGAGGTACCCTCGGCTCAGTCCGAAGTACCCTCGGCTCGGCCCGAGGTACCCTCGGCCCAACCTGAGGCGCCCTCGGCTCAGCCCGAGGCACCCTCGACCCAGCCCGAGGCACCCTCGGTTCGGCCCGAGGTACCCTCGGCCCCTGAGGGCGAGGCACTGTGCATCGAGGAGGAGCGAAGCGGGGTCACGCCTAATCAAAACTGGCAGACCCCGTACCTGCAATATCTCCACCGAGGAGAGCTACCCCTCGACCGAGCCGAAGCTCGGCGGTTGGCACGGCGCGCCAAGTCATTCGTCTTGCTGGGGGACGGGAAGGAACTCTACCACCGCAGCCCCTCAGGCATCCTCCAGCGATGCATTTCCATCGCCGAAGGCCAGGAGCTCCTACAAGAGATACACTCGAGGACTTGCGGTCATCACGCCGCACCTCAAGCCCTTGTTGGAAACGCCTTCCGACAAGGTTTCTACTGGCCGACGGCGGTGGCCGACGCCACTAGAATTGTCCGCACCTGCGAAGGGTGTCAGTTCTACGCAAGGCAGACCCACCTGCCTGCTCAGGCTCTACAGACGATACCCATCACCTGGCCTTTTGCTGTGTGGGGTCTGGACCTCGTCGGCCCCTTGCAGAAGGCACCCGGGGGCTATACACACCTGTTGGTCGCCATCGACAAATTCTCCAAGTGGATCGAGGTCCGACCCCTAAACAGCATCAGGTCCGAACAGGCGGTGGCGTTCTTCACCAACATCATCCATCGCTTTGGGGTCCCGAACTCCATCATCACCGACAACGGCACCCAGTTCACCGGCAGAAAGTTCCTGGACTTCTGCGAGGATCACCACATCCGGGTGGACTGGGCCGCCGTGGCTCACCCCATGACGAATGGGCAAGTAGAGCGTGCCAACGGCATGATTCTACAAGGACTCAAGCCTCGGATCTACAACGACCTCAACAAGTTTGGCAAGCGATGGATGAACGAACTCCCCTCGGTGGTCTGGAGTCTGAGGACAACGCCGAGCCGAGCCACGGGCTTCACGCCGTTCTTTCTAGTCTATGGGGCCGAGGCCATCTTGCCCACAGACTTAGAATACGGTTCCCCGAGGACGAGGGTCTATGTCGACCAAAGCAACCAAGCTAACCGAGAAGACTCACCGGACCAGCTGGAGGAGGCTCGGGACATGGCCTTACTACACTCGGCGCGGTACGAGCAGTCCCTGCGACGCTACCACGCCCGAGGGGTCCGGTCCCGAGACCTCCAGGTGGGCGACCTGGTGCTTCGGCTGCGACAAGACGCCCGAGGGCGGCATAAGCTCACGCCTCCCTGGGAAGGGTTGTTCGTCATCGCCAAAGTTCTGAAGCCCGGAACGTACAAGCTGGCCAACAATCAGGGCGAGGTCTACAGCAACGCTTGGAACATCCAACAGCTACGTCGCTTCTACCCTTAAGATGCTTTCAAGTTGTTCGTATACCTCGTTCCTACGCAAAGTTTAGTCATCAAGGAAGGGTCAGCCTTGCCTCGGCAAAGCCCGACCCTCCCTCGGGGGCTAAAAGGGGGAAACCCCCTCTGCGTCGAAATTTTCCTCGAAAAAAAAGATCTTTTCTGCCAGAATGTCTTTCGTGCTTTTCGACTACTTCGAAAGTGGATCCTGAAAACGACGGAGTACACGTAAGCAGCCAAGGCTGACCGAGCCGAGGGACTCCTACGCCTCCGGGATACGGATACCTCACTCATCACCTTCTGCGATAAGTAACTCGCGTTCGGATAAGTGATTCCGCGGACCGAACAAGTCTTCACGCTCGAAAGCTCCTCTACCGAAGCGATTCTTCGGGCCTTCTCGACTGCGTCGGTGACAGAACCCTATGGATGGGCAAGAGTACGCGTAAGCGGCAAGGCCGACCAAGCCGAGGGATTCCTACGCCTCCGGGATACGGATACCTCACTCATCGCCTTCCGTGAAAAGCAACTCTCGCTCGCACAGACAATTCTGTTACCGATGAAAAAGTCCAGATACTCGAAACAAGAGGAAAAGAAACGCAGCTTTACAACACGACGATGGTGTGTTTGGGCCTCAGCGGCCGCAGAAAACATACACACACTACAAGATAATCCGATTCTGCAGGCTCGGATCTTGACAGTTGAAGGGAGCAGAAGCACCCTCGGCGTCAACTACACCTTCGGCGAGGTCCGACCTAGCCTCGGACGGCGAAGCAGTCAGAGAATCTCCACTCTGAAGGACGACATCATCACCACGCCCGGGCTATCGCCGCCAGGGTCTTCTCCAGGAATCCGGCTCGAGCAGACGGCTCGGCCGGTCACCCCGAGGCCTCGGCCAGCTGTCCCCCGAAGACATCAGCCCGGCCCGAGGCCTCGGCAACTCAATTCCGGCGTCGGTCCCACCAGTGGACGACCCGACCAGGCTCCGGCCGACCAAGTCTTCTTTTCGAGCCAACTCTGCCTCTGTTCGAGCTGACACCGCTACCCCCGGCTTCGGCTCATCGAAGAGCGGCCGAGGGGTTCCTTTAACTAAGCAAGAGAAGCCTCGGACAGCAAGGCCAACCGAGCCGAGGGACTCCTACGCCTCCGGGATACGGATACCTCACTCGTCACCTTTGCACGGGGCGACTCACGCTTGGTGAAGCGGTTCAGATAACCAACAGGCGAGTCTTAGTGCTCGAAAATGAGGAAAAAACACGGCTCCGCGCCAAAAATACATACATGTTCCGGCCCCGACAGCCACAATGAACAAAAAGACCGGCATTCAAGGTGCCATTACAAACGGGACTCCGGTTCCGTCCCCGCGGGTATGAACGACCTCCACACCGGGGAGCCTGCGGGGCGACAAGTTCCGGGTGACTCGCCAGCGACCTCTGCAGCAGCAGCTATGGTCCCTGGACGGACGCGGCCACCGGAAGGCTCTCGTTCGCGTCCCCGCTCAAGGGACGCGAACCAGACATCAAAGCCAAAGAGCTGGAGGCCGGCCCGTAGGCGGCACTGACGGCCTCAACGGTGGGGAAGCTTCCCCCGGCTCTCCACCAACGCCGCACCGGCGAACGCGGGCCGCTCCAAAGCGCACCGGCAGGTCCTCGCCCCCGTCCTCGCCACGAGAACGAGGAAGAGGGCGGAATGTTGCATCCTAGCAGCTGGGCAGCAACAGTTCGCCTTCCCCGACGTGGCTGGAGGACGCCTCCTCTGCAGAGCTGGGGGGTGGTTTCCACCACCAGAAGCTGGAAGAGGAGGTGGCCAGACGACCCGTGCGGGAGGTAGAGCCCCGGCTCGCCTCGCTCTCCGCCCCAGCAAGGATGGTAAGCATCCTTGAAGCTGAGGGAGGGGCGGGGGCCGCAGCCCGGCTTGCTTCTCCCCATCCAGGGGCTGGTGGTCACCGTCTTAGGTGACCACCGGCGAGGGGATGCAACCGGGCCGCGTGATGAAAATCCTTGAAGCCGAACGATGGCTGAAAGGACCATCTTCCACGAAGTGAGGTTCCTCCAACGACAAGGCGGAAGGATTGCGGGTGTTCCCCATCCGGGGGCTCGGAAGGTGGAAAGACACGATACATGAGGGAGCGCGAAGACATGGTCGCTTTCCAAGGGGGTCACCCTCCTTTTAAAGGCGACTCTCCCTACTTGCGTCCCCAGCCGTCGTGGGCTAAGTCTTCTCCAACACGCTCCAAGTTCCTCCCCCTATGGCGCGGGGGCTGGGTCCCACGCGTCATGCAAGCTGGCCCAGGGCAGAAGAAGCCAAACCGCCGCGCGCGGTGCATGCAACCGCCCAGCGGTTACAAGCATTCCTCCACTTCCGCCCAGACCAGCGGGTGAAAGGACGGACAGCCGTGCAGGCGGCATGCAACCGCGCCAAGTGGGCGCGCCCCTCCGACTTCCAACGCACCCAGCATGGAGGCCCGGGCCCACGCGTCAGGCAACCGGCGCGCCGGTTGCTACGTACGAGCAACTGCACCGCCGCTCGCACCACTACCACGCCTCCTCGACCGCGGGACCAGTACCGCGACTCGAGGCAACCCTGCGTACGACCAGGCAGTGCCAGCCAGGCGCGACGGTCAATACGGCCAAAAATGGGACAGCAGTAATGGTGGTGGCAAGCGGGCAGGAGTTGCGGTCACGTCGTCAGCCAAGCTTACGTCCCATCCGGGGGCAGCGAGAGAACCCTCTCTCATGGCGTGAAGACGGCGCGCCCGTGTTCCGTTCCTCGAATGGCTCGCGCACGCGCAACTTCCACCTCGCGAACCACTCGCCCCGTCGCATTAACTCCGCGGCGGGACAAGCGGCGCCTCTGGCAGGAGAAGCAAGCGACGCTTTGCCTTCACCATAATGACCGCATCAAAAAAGGTACGCCACGTCATTCGATTTCGCATCCTTTTCCTCTTCCTCTTTCTCTCTCTTACGACAGGGATCGGGAAAGGGGGATACCCCGAAAAGGATCCTTCTCCGTGAAGGAAACAGGCCCCGAGCCTCACTACTGATCAGAGGTTTGAAGGCTGGCCCCTCGGAGGGGTTCAACAGCCGCCTCAGAGCGCTTGGGTTCTGCGCCCACTACTGGTCAGGCGTTCGAAGGCCGGCCCCTCGGAAGGGTTCAACGGCCGCCTCAGGCCACTCGGGCTCCGCGCCCACTACTGATCAGGGGTTCGTAGGTTGGCCCTCGAAGGGTTCACAGCCGCCTCAGACACAGAGCGAGGGATGACCCTGGGTACGTTCGATACATAACCAAGGCTCGGGCTACGCTCCCGAGGTACCCTAGGACATTTCCGAGACCAGCGAGAATGATCTTGTAACGGAATCCCATCAGAGGGAGGCATCGAGCCCTCAGACCCCGTCGAAAGGGGACCGGGTCCGGCAAATCACCCGCAGGTACTTTTGAGCGTGCCTCTGGGCCTCTAGCCGACCCCTAACAAATGAGGCACAGGCGTCCACTCGGATTACCCGCCAGCGGCTCACCGGAGACACCATGTTCGGCGCCCTCCGAGGGCAACATGGTGCTTTCCCCCCTCCTCCTTGCGGAAAGGCGACGCAGGGGCGTATGTAAAAAAAGTCGAGTCTGTCCTTGACCGTCCTCTCGCCCTGTGCAGAGGCTCGGGGGCTGCTCTCGCAAACCTGGCTCCGGCCAAATCGTTGACAGCGTCAACATACCAGCCCGAGAACTTGGGACCCGACCGTGCACCCGGGCTACGGCCAGCTCGCATGAGGGAACGACCAGACCAGCTGAAGCATTGCGCGAGGCATTAAGACCTCGGAGGAGTCAAACCACTCCTCCGAGGCCTCGGGGGCTACACCCGGCGGGTGCGCTCGCGCGCACCCACCGGAACAAAACGCAACCGAGAAAGGCTGGTCCCCTTGCAAAAAAGTGCGACAAAAGCCTCCAAGCGAGTATTAACACTCCCTTCGAGGCTCGGGGGCTACTGTCGGGGACCATAATTAGGGGTACCCTCAAGGCTCCTAAATCTCAACTGGTAACCCCCATCAACACAAAGCTGCAAAGGCCTAATGGGTGCGACTAAGTCAAGGATCGGTCCATTCGAGGGACGCGATCACGCCTCGCCCGAGCCCAGCCTCGGGCAAGGGCAGCCGACCCCAGAGAATCTACGTCTCGCCCGAGGCCCCCCTCCAGCAACGGGCACACCTTCGGCTCGCCCGAGGCCCAGTCTTCGCCAAGAAGCAACCTAGGCCAAATCGCCATGCCAACCGACCAAATCACAGGAGCATTTAATGCAAAGGTGTCCTGACACCTTTATCCTGACGCACGCCCTCCAGTCGACAGAGCCGAAGTGACCGTAGTCACTTCGCCGCTCCACTGACCGATCTGACAAGAGGACAGCGCCGCCTGCGCCGCTCCGACTGCTGTGCCACTCGACAGAGTGAGGCTGACAGCAGCCAGGCCCGGCCTCAGGCGCCATAGGAAACTCCGCTTCGCTCGACCCCAGGGCTCGGACTTGGGCTCAACCCCTGAAGACGACGAACTCCGCTTCGCCCGACCCCAGGGCTCGGACTCGGGCTCAGCCCCGGAAGATGACGAACTCCGCTTCGCCCGACCCCAAGGCTCGGACTCGGGCTCAGCCCCGGAAGACGACGAACTCCGCTTCGCCCGACCCCAGGGCTCGGACTCGGGCTCAGCCCGGGAAGACGACGAACTCCGCTTCGCCCGACCCCAGGGCTCGGACTCAGCCCTGGCCTCAGCCGACGGTCTCCGCCTCGCCCGACCCGGGGGCTCGGACTCGACCTCGGCCTCGGAAGACAGACTCGACCTCGGCCTCGGAAGACAGACTCGACCTCGACCTCGGAGGAGCCTCCACATCGCCCAACCCAGGGCACGTACCGACCACGTCAACAGGAGGCGCCATCATTACCCTACCCCAAGCTGACTCAGGCTACGGGGAACAAGACCGGCGTCCCATCTGGCTCGCTCCGCTAGACAAGTAATGATGGCGCCCCGCACGCTCTATGACGACGGCGGCTCTCAGCCCCCTTACGGAAGCAAGAGGACGTCAGCAAGGACTCGACAGCCCCGACAGCTGTCCTTCCGCCAGGCTCCAGCGCTCCTCCGACGGCCACGACACCACACGAACCGGGTGCCAAAACCTCTCCGGCTGCCACGATGGCATGTACTTAGGGCGCTAGCTCTCCTCCGCTAGACACGTTAGCACACTGCTACACCCCCCATTGTACACCTGGATCCTCTCCTTGCGCCTATAAAAGGAAGGACCAGGGCCCTCTTACAGAGGGTTGGCCACACGGGGAAGGACGGGACGGTGCTCGCGTGAGGCCGCTCTCTCCCTCCCGCGTGGACGCTTGTAACCCCCTTCTGCAAGCGCAACCGACCTGGACGCGGGACAAACACGAAGGCCGCGGGATTTCCACCTCTCACGCCCGTCTCCCTCCGGCTGCCTCCCCCTTCGCGCTCCGTCTCGCGCCGACCCATCTGGGCTGGGGCACGCGGCGACAATTTACTCGTCGGTCCAGGGACCCCCCGGTCTCGAAACGCCGACAATGTTGCTTTTAATATCAATACTACATGTTTATCAATATCAATATATATATATATATGTTTGTGTGTGTAAATATATAAATTTTAGTACGAAAATTTAAAAAAAGGCGGGAAATCTTTCCACTGGCGGCTAAATAAAACAAACCGCCAGTAGAAAATAGCATTTCCACTGGTGGTTTTCTTAATAAAACCGCCAGTGAAAGTGAAAATGTTATTTTCACTGGCGGTTGCTTAATAAAACCGCCAGTGGAAATGCTATTTCCACTGGCGGTTCTTGAATAACCGCCAGTGGAAATGGCGATTTCCACTGGCCCCTAGCACTGGCGGCACTGAAAAGCGCCAGTGGAAATAGTTTTAGGACCGTCACTATAGTTCTTCTGTGTACTAGTGATAGAGGAGCTTTTAGCGAACGTTGCTGGACGAATAAAGTAGTCATCCACACGCTATATCTAGCGGACAAAACGATTTACAGTTCCTTGTTGGAGAGAGTCTAATAAGCGGACTTAAATATCTGGCTATAGGAACCCGCATATAGTTTTTTTGTGTGCAGAATCCTGATATTAGCTTTAGATAATAATGAGTCAAGAGATAAGAACGGACTCTTCATTTTTTTTCTCTACATTTGACACGTTATTTAACTTTCTACAAAAATTACATTCTATATATAGCATTATTCACTCTAACAAATGACTAGTCAGGGTGACTAGCTAAGTTCAGCTATTAATTTAAGCCAAGTTCGGCTATTAATTTAAAGAATCACATAAGTTGACGAATTAAATGACTAATTTGTCGTAGAGTTATTTTGCCGTTGAATAACTAAAATTTGGTTTTGCGAGATGATGCTCTGAACCATATATATATATACTCCCTCCGGTGCAGTAAAAGAAGTCATAGCGCGCGTGGGTCTAGGATTTGGACGTTGTTGCCCCTAGTAATTGCACAAAAAAAGATGCGCATTTAAGAGGAATCGAATTTGAGACCTCCAGTCTAGAATGTCTTAGAGCTGCTGCAGCAACCAATCAAGCTTTATTGTTTTAATGACGTTAATGCACCCATATCCCTATTTAATAGGGGCAAACAGGGAAAACTCTATGATAATTAATCATTCCTTGGTATGCACAATCATGTCCTAAACGACTACCTTTACTGCACTGGAGGGAGTATATATATATATATATATATATATATATATATATATATATATATATATATATATATATATATATATATATATATATATATATATATATATCCTCCCCAAACAAAGAAACTAATTAATTAATGTGCGGTGAATGATGGGGCCAGCCTCGCGAATCTCACTGCATACGAGATCCCTTTGCAGCCGGACTCCTTAATCTCGATCGCCTGTATAAATATGGCTAGCGGCTACTCTGTCCTGTCCTCCATCACAGCACCGGCCTCCAAGACCAAGACATATACCGGCCGGCAGGTCGGTCGGCTGCTAGCTGCAGCTTCCTCCAGATTTCTTCCTCGATATGGGTAACGACCATCTCCAATAAATCTACTGTTTCCTCTTGCTCAATAATAGCGTCATAAATTAATCAGCTAGCGTGAAGAGCCGTTCTTGTCTGATTTGTTTGGCTGCTAAGCTAGCAGGGATGCAATGGGGACCACAGTTCACTGGGAAAATTGGCCAGTACATGCACAGCATGGACATGAGCGACGGGGGCAAGAAACAGGAGGCGGCGGCGGAGCACTACGGTGCTGCTGGATACGTATACAACGTGCATGCGCACGGAGGAGCTGCTGCTGCTGGCGGCGGTCCTCCAGCATATCACCATCAATCGTCTGCTGGTGGATACGCATACAAATGGAGCACTCCTCCTCGGAATCATCCGCCGCCGGCGTACGGCGGGGCGTACGATGAGTACCATGCTCATCAGAAGCCACCAGCGTATGGTGGTGACATTGGCGCCGGCGGCGGCGGCGGGTATCCTCAAAACCCACCAGCGTATGGTGGTGGCGGCGGCGGCGGGTATCGTCAAAACCCACCAGCGTATGGTGGTGGTGGGTATCCTCAAAACCCACCAGCGTATGGTGGCGGCGGCGACGGCGGGTATCCTCAAAACCCACCAGCGTGTGGTGGTGGTGGTGGTGGGTATCCTGCTCCTGAACGTGGAGGATGGGACGATGGGCGCCCTCCTCCTCGAGAGCAGCAGCCGCCGCCAGGCTACCCTCCTGCTCGTCCCGTGGAGTGTGATGAACGACACCCTCCATCACAGCAGAAGCCTCCTCCTTCATGCCAGGAAGTGGACAAGAAGCCGCAACCAGCAGAGAACCAGCGGGAACCACCACCAGATCATGCAGGTAGCAAAGAGACCAACAAGCAGGACGTGGCTGCTTGGAAGCCGAAAGCGAGTCCCAAGCATGAGGGCAACAAGCCTCCGGCCACAGACGTACCTCCTCAAAAACAGCCGCCGTATGGGTACCCTCACCCGGGTTGGGGCGGTGGTGAGGGTGGCTACTATGGCGGCGGCGGCGGCGGCTATCCTCCACCGCCATACCAAGGTACGTCGTACGCACCGTGTTGAGTGCTACCTGTTCGGTGAATGAGGCTGGCAGCTGGCTAACACACGGCGTATCTACATGCATGTCACCAATGCATTTGCATACCAGCAGGCGGCTATCACGGCGGGGGCGGCTATGGCGGGGCGCACATGGGGTGGCCAGCGCCAGCACCTCCCGCCGGTGCTTATGCTGGCTATGGAGCATACCACGGCGGATACGGCGGCGGCCATGGCGGTGCTGGTAGTTACGCGGGCAACGGCAAGTACACGCTCCGAAACGAGGGCAAGTTTAAGCACTACGCTCACCTCCATGGCAAATTCTAACTACAAGCATATATATATACCATGACGCAGTACGTACACGCCCGGCCTGATGCATATATGCATGCATGGATGGCTAATACGTGCATACGTGCCTACTGATTAAATAAAGTTTGTTACGCTGCACATCTGCATGCATGGTGCAGTACGTACACCCTTAGCTAGTGTGATATGCATGTTTACCAGCTACCTACTGTACTCCTCAATTAGCAGCGTGATATATAATTATATACCCCTTCTTCATATCCTAGCTAGCTACGAAGACCTAGCTCTATCTTGCAAGATGCATGTAAGCAAGTATGTATGTAATTATGTACTCTCGTCCTCGTTCTTTTTTATTTGTCGCGTTTTAGTTTAAAAATAAACTAGCGGACGACAAATATTCAAGAATGGAGGAAGTATATATACGTATGTAAACCAATCTCTAGCGTTCTGCTCGTAATAAGATACCCATCTTTTTTATGTATCAATCGCTGAATAATAATTATACTGATGCTGACTGAGACCGTCGAGCTAACCCACTTGTGCTGCCTATGTTATGGTTGGTGCTAACTGCTAAGCCGACTGGGAAACCACTTGATGAATTATTGAGTGCTAGACAAAACCAAAAGCCCCTACTACGTACAGTCGATGGCATCTACGGTTAAATTATGATTTAAAGGACTAGAAGACTCGCTTGTATGCTTACACCCAGGACTTGCTGGCACAACAATCGTTCTTCATACAATATCATCTCATGAAATATAGTTAGTAAAAACAGAAAATTAATTAAGTGATTAGATAGGCTAGATTAATAAAGAAGAAAAACAGAAATAAAATTTTGAAAACGACAAAAATATAAATATGTAGAAAATATAAAATAAATTAATAGCGTAAGCAAACGAGGAGGAAAAATACATACTTCCTCCGTCCCAAAATATCCCAAAATACTAGTCGTTTTAGATCTAGACTTTTATGTCCATATATATATACTAGCTGGATGCCTGTTGCGTTGCAACGGGAATATATAATACCAGTATACTACGATAACTTATATACAAAATCTGTGTTATATTGTTATGAGAATGTTTCATAATCAATTTATAATCCTAGCCATACATAAATTTTGTTATTTTAATCTAGTTATTTCACCACTACATTGCAACCATCAGTATCATGCAGACTTCGATATATGCCACGATTTGTATGGTCTCATCATTGGAGAGCACGTTCCACACATGCCGGAAAAATTCCCTCCTACATCGTTAGTCATCAGACACGCACCACCATATGCTCTTGCTTAAACAAAAAGGTAAGTGTGTATGTGTTTGCGAAGAGAATTAAAGGCAGGCCGGCACAAAAGCTACCCGACGGTGGCGAGGATGACGAACTGGTCCCTGTTGTCGATCCTCCTCTGTGTCACCTCCGGCGCCAAGATGACACCACAATCCTCGATATAGTAGTCGTCAAACGCACGCGACATGACAAGTACCGATGACTCTTGGTTGGGCTGCCAAACGAAGTGCACCCTCGGGCTCATCAGCAAGGTAGTACCCCTGGCCGTTGCACCACCGGATGCGCTATTCCACTACATACATCATGTTCGAGGACACTCACACAACGTCAGCAACGTCCATCGTCCCAACGCACAAGAATTCATGTCCGGTCAGTAGCGACTTACGTGGCAGGTTGGGCTTCAGGTGGACGATGAGCTGGACGGCGTGATGGCGTCGTCGTCGGATGCGGTGTCCAGAACAACCCGAGAGTCGTCGACGTTGGCGACAACCATGAGGCCCCCCTGCTTAACGATGGACAGCGCGGTGCAGCTGCTCTGGACCGCGTCCAAGCGGCGGCTTCGCGGGAGCTTGTCGTACACAGTGGCGCATGCGACCACGTAAGACTGCTTTTAGAGGTCGAACTGACAGTCGCCAAGCTTCTTCTCGTCATCGATGAGCGACGACAACGCGAGTGCCTCCTGCTCATGGAGTTTGTTCGGGGTTTGAAGTAGGAAACATGGATTCATGCTTGGCGTTGGTTTATGAAAATGACTCACAAGTCTGATCCATGGAAAAAAATATTACGATGAAAAAATTTCACACATGCAAAAAAGGGAATTTAAGTATAATGCATTATTCAAACAAAAGAAATAGCATGCAAAGCTCTTCTTTAAATAATATTACCTCCATCCAAAAATATAATTCAAGAATATCGGTGATACTTATCTACTACTACGCATTGTGCAATGGTAGCAAGTGAGCTTGGAGAGAGATGTAGTAGATGTGTTTCCTGTCATAGATGTAGACATAAACACATATATGTGGGTGCCCGTGCGTTGCAATGGAAACATTTAATATCATGATAACTTATGAACAAATGTGTGTTATACTGTTATGTGAAAATGTTTCGTAATTAATTTGTGATCCTAGCCATACATAAATTTTGTTATTTCAATCTAACTATTTCATCACTACATTGCAACCAACAGTACCGTGCAGACTTCTATACATGATAGCTGAATGCCCGTGCGTTGCAACGGGAATATATAATACCAGTATACTACGATAACTTATATACAAAATATGTGTTATACCGTTATGAGAAAATGTTTCATAATCAATTTGTGATTCTGGCCATACATAAATTTTGTTATTTATAATCTATCTGTTTCACCACTACATTGCAACCATCAGTATCATGCAGACTTTGATATATATCACGATTTGTATGGTCTCATTATTGGAGAGCACGTTTCACACATACCGGAAGAAATTCTCTTGTACATCGTTAGTCATCGGACACGTACCACCATACACTTTTGCTTAAACAAAAAGGTAAGTGTGTGTTTGCAAGACTAATGGTCAAACATCGTATAACCATAAAGTTAGAATACTATATTAATATATTAAATAAATTAATCCAATAGACATAGATTAACCCAATTAACATAGGATAAATAAATATCTAATTATAAAAGTATGAAACATGGTATAATCAATGTTGTTACTGCGTAGTAAATATTCATACGAGACTGACACAACTGGATCGATTCAATTTGGAATTAAAATGGGGAAATTACGAATTTCCAAAGTTTCTATGTATTTGATATAGGATTAATTAGGAAATCATTTTTATTGTTGTTTTCATGATAAAACAGAGGTATTATGTGATAAAAATAATATTACAGAATTATAGAAATTGGAATGAACTAATTTGGATTTAATATGAAATTTCCATGAATTAAATGAGTTTCTGCAATTATTTTTAAACTAAAAATCAATTTCTAAACTCCTTTTCCCTATTTTCTTTATTTCCTGGACTGGGTCCCAAATCCAGAAAGATCAGGGGCCAAGCTATAAATGTTTTTCTAGACTCAGTGAGCATGACGGTGGGTTAAACATAAAAGACGTCTTAGTTGAAGTTGTACACAATTCAACATGAGTCATGTTGGCTAGAGGGTGGAAGGCTAGACATTCTTCTCAATAGATCCAAGGTTCGATCGTTGGGCAGTCACGATTTGATTTTTTTTTCTGCGCGCGGAACGGGGAGGGCAGAACGGCAGACTACTCTTACCTTCTTAATAAGTAGTATAGATATATATATATAGTTTATATATTAAGAGTCATGGGCTTCCAATAATAGAGGAAGCCCAGGCTAGTCAATATGCTCATTTGGGTTGAACCACACCGGGTCAACAGTTCCCACTCACGGCGCCGTTACACCGTTTCCCCCGTCAGCCCAGCCACGTCTCCCACGTTTCCAGTTTCTAAAACCGTCTTCGCGCAATCAACTCAGGCAAACCCGCGTCGATAGGAAGAAAACCCCAGTGGTCGCGCAGTCTTTCCTTTCGTCTGAGGCGACTCGTCAGGCGATTTTCGCCGCTCCAATCCAGCGCCGCTCCAATCCAGCTGAGCTCCTTCAATCTTCGAGCATTGGAGCCCGATTCAAGAGCGTCCAATGCTTTCCCAGAAGTTCCAGGTAATCCAACTTGAAATACATCGTGTTTTCCGTCGATTCTTGAAGCATTTTTCGTTGATTGAAGTGGATTTGATTGTAACCCTTATTCTTCATCTAAATGTGTGATTTGTATCCGATTATACATCTCTCTAATCTGCTTATTGCGTCGCTCATTTCATCTATCTTTTGTTCAGGAGCCCCGATATTAGGTCATCTGCATTTCTTCTAGATCCAGTGTATCTCTCGACATTCATAGACCTAGACGAAGGCAGTGGATCAGGTATTTATTCATGAGTTTACAGAGAGTACCTTTTATACAACATTAGTAACACATATATGCTTATTGTATTTGATATATATGCATATCGTCAAGACTGTTTATGCACATTTGTACAAATGTTTTGAATATTGGTCGAGATAATATGCACAATTGTATTGTTCTATTTACTTCAATCATTAGTTTACACACCTGTTGTATTATATATAAAATATACTTATTGGATTTGATATTTATGCATATCGGCAGTAATGTCTATGCTCATTTGTATAGATGTTTATGTAAGGTAATAAGCATAATTGTATTGTTCTATTTAATTGAATCAGTAGTATACACTACTGTTTATTATATATAAATACATACAGAAACTGTTATTTATGCAAAAGTTATTTAAATATTCATTTTTGAATATGAGCTAAATGTGTATATTACTATGAACCAGTTATTAAAACATGTTGTATAGTTAGTTGATGCAAAAAAGGCACTTATTTTAACATGCTCCAGTTCCAATTATATGAAATATTAAATCAATCTTTATGTTTGTATATGACCATTGTTCATTAAATGCTGTCACATAAATGTAAAAGGTAGTTTAAGTTATGTAATTCTATTTAGCATTATGTAGTATGCATTGTAGATAGTTATAGTAAAAATTAGAGTCTTTTGGCATATATTCATGCATAAATCACTGTATTTAAAAACAACTTTTTTCAACAGATTTATTCAGTGTTTAATCATGAGAACTGTTGATCGCCCTCCAAGTAATCCAAAAAGATTAACCATTGAATCCAGTCAGGAGGTTTTTTCCATTGACATTTCCATACGTACAAGATCTAGCAGCTCAGCTCACCAAGATGACAACCCACATAATCAGAAGCAAAATGAGCCACAACCAACACCAGTCCATCGTTTTCGCAGAAAGGCTTTAGCTTGTCGTGTAAAAACAAAACCTCCTGCTCCATTCACACTGTCCGACGACGATTTCATGGATGCTCCTGCGTTGAAGCGCCAATTCAGATCAACACACTACCGGACACAGCTCCTTTGCCGTGTGTCTCAGACACTCGGCAAAGGCTATTTTACACTCGGCAAAGGCTTTGCCGAGTGTAACACTCGGCAAAGAACGCTCGGCGAACTGTACATCGGCAACAGTCTCTTTGCCGAGTACTTTTTGTCGGGCACTCGGCAAAGAATTTGTCGAGTGCCATTTGACACTCGGCAAAGAAAAGTCACCGTCACGGCGCCAAGTGACGGTGACGGATCCTTTGCCGAGTGTCTTCTTTGGCACTCGGCAAAGAGGCCAATTTTGCCGAGTGCCTGCTATCATGGCCCTCGGCAAAGACGGGTCCAGTGGGCCCCACCGCTAGTCCCTGTGCCGAGAGCTCTCGTAGGCACTCGGCAAAGGAGGACTCTTTGCCGAGTGTCTAGTGGACCGGCACTCGGCAAAGAGTCCTCCAGTGGGCCCCTTTGCCAGTCCCTTTGCCGAGTGCCTTGGCAACAGCACTCGGCAAAGATGGCTTTGCCGGTTCCCAGGTTTCCTTCTTTGCCGAGTGCCATGGTCAGCACTCGGCAAAGATGGCTTTACCGGTTCCCAGGTTTCCTTCTTTGCCGAGTGCCATGGTCATAGCACTCGGCAAAGCGACCCTTTGCCGAGTGTTACACTCGACAAAGTGACCAGGATGTCCCTTTTTTATTTGTTTTTGCTGTTCCATCCAAACAAACAAAAGATATATATCATTCACATCACATTATATATCAATCGCATCACAGAATGAACACATTTATCATCAACACCATATATATCACAAAGTCTCACTAATATAAGTCTCACAAATATAAGTCAGGATCATCACAAAACAGATATAAGTCTGGATCATCACTCACATCACCAAGTATCTCACAAGACCAAGTCTAGCCAAACATCACCAACACTCACAAGACCAAGTCTGGATCATCAACGAGGTGGGCATCTGGATTGGTTCGGCGAAGGGCTGGACGAAGCATGAGGGTTGTTCGACGCCGCCGATTGACCCTGCACAGAGAAGAGATTGTATGTGTGAGAACATATGAATATATATCATGCAGTACTAAAATTTTGATACTCACAGGAGTAGTGAACTCAGCAGGGTCAGTTGCACGGAACAACGGAGGTGGTGGAGCATGACCCTGTGCGGCGCCAAGGCTCTGCATGTACGCGAACATCTCCGCCATCCTCTTCTCCAGCTCCTCACGTTGCCTCCTCTCATCATCTAGCTGAGTCTGTAATATTTCGCCCTAATGTTACGATAATGCAAAGAGAAGATATATAATAATCAATGAACGATGAATAGATAAGGAATAACCTGGAGTTGCTGGATACGATGCTGTGAGCTGTCCTGCCGAGGTCGTATGGCTGGGCTCGCGCTCGTGCTCCTTGCTCGCACCTGAGAGAGAGTGGGAGTGGAGGACGAGTCGATTGCCCTGTCGGCAATCCAGTACCGCCCATGCCTCTTGCCTCCTCCGACCCTCATGAGGACATCTCCGTCGATGTCCTCGGTCCTCGGATCGTAATCTGGCCCATGGACCTCCTTGGCCATGGCGGTGTACTCACTGAGGCGGCTGTGGATGGCGGGGTTGGTGTACGCCTCGGGCCCGTCATCCGGGTTGTAGGTGACGTCGGACGTCGCCTTCCCCTTGTGGGGCATAGCATATGCCGAGAACGTGGAGCAAGGCGCGCCACCATGTGCCGCCGACTGCGAGAAAACCAACGAGATGGTTAGAAATCATGTCTAATCGAAAGTTATATACCTAAATAAAAAAGAGCGTGTACCCATGCTTCCGCGTATTTGCCCAGGCTGCGGCTGCCTTGATGGTGGGAGGGACCTTGCATCAGCAAACGCCGTTCCCGGCTAGCGTTGTGCGCCTCGTCCCACTCAGCCGAGCACCACCTCTGCACCATCTGCTCCCAGCACTCAGGATGCGCGGCGCACTAATGAGGAATCATCTAAAAAAATATAAGTACACTGCATATCAGAAGATAAAAATAAGCATATTTAGTACCAATAATAAAGTTTTGTA
Source organism: Zea mays (assembly GCF_902167145.1). Classification (NCBI taxonomy): domain Eukaryota; kingdom Viridiplantae; phylum Streptophyta; class Magnoliopsida; order Poales; family Poaceae; genus Zea; species Zea mays. Next base: position 136,021,329 of record NC_050103.1, on the reverse strand, counting down.
TTTACCTGCAAGTACTGGTCCGGAGTCAACGACATGGTTCGGGCGTCCTTGTTCACCTTCTCTCCAAGGACGGAGCCGTGGTAAGTGACGATGGCCTGGATGCGCGCCTCGTAGTGCATGTCCACGACGAGCTTCTTACAGCACGTAGTAGACACCACATCCGCCCTGGCCTCGTATCCAGCATCGCATCTGAAGAAATCCTACATACAAAGACGATGTATCCATACATTATTTCAAGAATATGCAACAAATGCGACTTATCAAACAATATAGTGCGAGGAAGACTTACCCACAGCTCTTGCTTCACCCGCTCTGCCTTGTTGTTGAATTATCTGCCGTCCTGATCTACTGCATCGGGGGCGACGGTGTAGTGGTCGAAGGTGTATGCTGGGCTCGTCACTCCGGCGTACTCGACAAGTCCAGGGAAGTGTTCCCTGCATAGAAGGCCGAGGATGCCATTGGGGTTGCGGCCGTGACCCACTGCAGTCTCCAAAACCATCCAAGACCTGTCCAAGTGATTAAGATGAAGTATTAGTTTCTATTATTAATTTGAACATATAATATGAAAAAGCAGCAACAACATCTAAAGTTACCTACCTCTCTCCATCGGGTCGTATCAGCGGACGTCTGTCACGAAGTATGGGTCGCTTAGGGAGACTCGCGGGACCTCGCAGGTAGATACTCCTCGAACCTGAGGAGCCAGAACCTGAGACGTCCTGCTGAGCGGCGTCGTCATCGTCGTCGTCCTGCTGCGCCGCATCGTCGTCGTCCTGCTGTGCCGCATCAACAGTGGCTTGCTGCTCCACCTGCTGCTGTACGGCGTCGTCCTGCTGCGCCTCCTCCTCCGTCCTACGGGTGCTCCTCCTCCCCCTCCCCCCTCCCCCTCCTCGTCCTCGTCCCACCGCCCACCATCTTTGTCCAACAACCTGCAATTAAGAGTAAACAATTAAGCACAGATAAAAAAATATGTATTTAGAAACATATGCAAAATAAATGAAATATAGCATTACATCGATTAAAAATAATCTTCATATGTGTCTGGGTTAGCCGGATCATAAGTGTCATCATCACTATCAACTATTTCATAGTCAACATCATCTGAAGGCGCAATTTCATCATTGGCATTGCCTTCAAGTATTTCTAAGTCATTCTCATTTTGCACCTCATCATCCTCGTCATCAACAACCATTTCAATATCTACTTCCATTCTGATCGCTTCGGTTAAGTCTATCTCAAATTGCCCTTCGAGCCCATCTTCTTGGAAGAACTCTCCATCATATGTGTCTGGTCTAAGTTATAATCTTCATCGTTTGGAACAGGTAATTTAGCGTGCGGTGATACCTTATACACAACATCCCAACCCTTAAGATGTTGTTTCGTTTGGCACGCATATGGAAGATAATACACTTGTGTGGCCTGTTGGGCCACAATATAGACATCGTCTCCTGGTAAGGTGGAATCCTGTCGAATTTCGACTAGCCCAAGATTAGAATGTGTCCGTCTCGTAACTTCAGGGTCAAACCAATGACATTTGAATATCACTGGAGTAAGAGGTTTGGAACCATAAAAATTGAGTTCATATATTTCTTCAATTCTTCCATAATACTCGACCTCGTCAAGCCCGGGCGTAAAGACTCCAGAACACGTGGTTTTTCGATTGGGCCGACTTTGGTCGTAGCTTGTTGTGCGAAAACGGTATCCATTGACGTCATACCCAGAAAATTTCCTGACCCTATAGGCAAAGCCATTGGCTACTTGTCTCAACTCGGCACTCATAGACGGCTCTCTTTGGCCCTGCAAGTTCAAACACGCTAGATTGTTATATTATTCGCACGTAAGAGCAACTTCAAATGACAAACTAAGCACGTACCTTACGTTTAAACCAGGAAATGAAATCGGGCAATCCATTTCCCGCACCCTTTCGAAGAAGGGTATCATATTCCTGTGGAGTTGGGTCCCTTGATCGACGCCAGAATTCATGAAGAAATTGCTCCATGTATGGCGTCACCTCTTCAAGGTTGGTCAATACATATAGCATGATATGGCGCCACTCTTCATGTCTCAGGGTCTTGGTGGTCGAACCACTTGCGCTTCCGAGTTGCCCTCGAAAAATGCTGAGGTTCGATTCATTGTCGCCATCATTGTAACGAGGGGGTGGATTATGCACGCTCGGCAGTTTGTCACCATAGTAAGTTGTTGTGAAGTTTGACACCTCCTCCAGTATGTATGCCTCTGCAATGGAAGCCTCGATTTTGCATTTATTTCTACATTTCTTTCGGATAGTCTTTAGACATCTCTCGATTGGATAGCACCAACGTCCCTGCACGGGCCCCCCCATTCGTGCCTCATACGGGAGATGAATAATCAAATGCTGCATCGGATTGAAGAAGCCGGGTGGAAAGATCTTCTCCAGCTTACACAGTAACACGGGTGCCATCCTTTCCAAGTCTGCAATCATGGTCCGAGCTAACTCTTTTGCACAAAGCTGGCGGAAGAAATAGCTCAACTCTGCAAGCGCTAGCCAGACATGCTCAGGGACATAGCCTCGAACCATCGCCGGAAGAATTCGTTCAATCCATATGTGGAAGTCATGACTCTTCATCCCTAAGACTCGCAGAGTAGATAAGTTCACCCCCCTACTAAGGTTAGCTGCATACCCATCAGGGAACATTAACTTCTTGATCCACTGTAGTACTTCCTTCGGCGAACTGTGCCTCGTGATAGTCGTTGAACATGTCCGCTACCCCGGCATCAGCATCGTAATCCTCGACGCGTTGTCTCACCACCTCCTCTCTCGTGTGATGCGCTTCACCATGGAAGATCCACCGAGTATAGTCCAGCGTAAATCCATTCTTCCAAATATGTTCTACCATGGCCTTCTTTGGTTTTCTTTTCCGGTTGTCACATTTGTTGCACGGACAAGGGACTAGGCTAGCTCCTTTAGCAGCTTCGCCATATGTCCGTTCCACGAAAGCATCGGTCTTCCAAATCCATTCAGGGGTGACATCATTACGTCGAACGCGGCCCGTGTACATCCACTCACGGTCCTCCATCCTCTAACATATATAACCGAGTATAGTTTAATATAGACATGTAATGCATGTACACTACGTTCCTACCTTCTAATAGGTGATGATAGGTCCTAATCCCACCCGCGGTTGCGTAGATGGAGTTAGTTTCCATGCTCTACTCCGATCCGAGATAGAATTTCGGCAGCACCTCCCCGCTGTTCTCCGGATACACGTCCTGGCAGGGAGAGTGTACTGTCCGGAGAACAACAGGGAGGTGACGCCGAAACTCTATCTCGGTTACGTGAGATGCCTAACTGGGTTACGTGATCTACGACCATGATGCGGAAATAAAGGTTATACCTAGGGTGGCGGTGGAGTCAGGCTAGTGGGGCTGTGGCGGGTCGGTGCAGTGGCGACGCGAGGCAGACCCGCAACGGCTAGGAAGACCTCTGCAAAAAAATAAACAAGTCTGTCAACAAAAAAATTCGGCAGCACCTCCCCTGCACGGGGAGGTTTCCAAAACCTGCAAATAAAAGTAACAGCACGATGGCTGACATTCACACGTATACCAGGAGCACATAAAAGCTTTGATAATACCGTTGAAGGCGACAAAGCATTTATTGGCATATGTTTTGAGCACATAAAAGCTTTGATAATACAAGAACATATATACTAACGAAAGAACATATGTTTATACCAGCGTGGAGGCGCGGCGACGTCGGGGCTAAGGGCGAGGGCGGCCGTGGGACGCGGCGGCGTCGGGGCCGAGGTGGCGTCGGGGCCGAGGTCGAGGGTGGCCGTGGGCCGCGGCGGCGTCCGGGCCGCGGCGGCGTGGGGGCGTGGCGGCGTGGGGAGGCGTGCGCGGCGGCGTGCGCGTGGCCGGCGCGGGGAGGCGCGGGGAGGCGCGGGGAGGGGCCGGCGCGGGAGGGGCCGACGCGGGGAGGCGCGGGGAGGGGCCGGCGCGGCGGCGTGCCCGGCGGCGTGCGCGGCTGCGAGCGAGCGGCGCGGCATCGTAACAGAGAGAGTGAGTGGAGAGAAAGGAGAGAAAGGAAGAACGCGCGAGAGCCGTTTATTTGCTTTCTTTGCCGAGTGCCCGTGATCTGGCACTCGGCAAAGATTTTTTAAAAATATTAAAATATTCTTTGCCGAGTGCCAGATCGCTGGCACTCGACAAAGTGTCCTTTGCCGAGTGCCAGCTGGATGACACTCGACAAAGAATCTTTTACAATCCTTTGCCGAGTGTCTCCCCGCTGGCACTCGGCAAAGCATGCTTTGCCGAGTGTCATTTGTGGACACTCGGCAAATTACTTTTTTATTTTTTTTATTTTCCCTACCAAATTTTTTGTGGTATGTTCCTACACTATATAGACCTACATGTACCATTTTGAGACAATTAGAACAGTGTTTTCTATAGCTAGTACATTTAGTTTTTTTATTTGAATTTCTTCGAAAAACTCACATTTGAACTACAGGTCGCTCGAAACTTGGAAAACTGTGCATGCAAAAATAATATCCATTCTACTTAGCACAAGTTACGACCGATTTCAGGATCGGACCGGAAACTTCGAGCACCATGCTAACTCAATATGGTCGTGAACTTGCCACACAGCTGTTTAAAAAATTTATAAAACACAAACAAACTTAGAAAATCATGAAACTTGTCCACATGTCATGATATCATATATAGAGTCCGTGATAAAAAATTTAGAATGTTTGGAGAAAGTTGTGAGACATTATGTGTAGAAACCTAAGAGAACCACACATGAAATCATAGAGTTTCAATGTGGATCTCTTAGGTTTGTACACATAGTGCGTTACAGCTTTCTCGAAACTTTTTCAAATTTTTATCACAGCCTCTACATATGATATCATGACACGTGGACAGGTTTCATGATTTTCTGACTTTGTTTCTGTTTTATACAATTTTTAAACACCTGGATGGCAAGTTTACGATCATGTTGAGTGAGCATGGTGCTCGAAGTTTCCGGTCCGCTCCTGAAATCGGTCGTAACTTGTGCTAAGTAGCATGGATATCATTTTTGCATGCACGGTTTTCCAAGTTTCGAGTGACCTGCAGTTCAAATCTGAATTTTCCGAAGAAATTCAAATAAACAAACTAAATGTACTAGCTATAGAAAACACTGTTATAATTGTCCCAAAATGGTACATGTAGGTCTACATAGTTTAGGAACATACCACAAAAAGTTTGGTGACCAAAATAAAAAAAAATATGCTTTGCCGAGTGTCTACATAGGACACTCGGCAAAGACTCTCTTTGCCGAGTGCCAGATATTTGACACTCGGCAAAGACTGACGGCCGTCAGTTGTAGACGGCGCTAACAGCCCTTTGCCGAGAGCCATATTTGCCGAGTGCTTGACGCTCGGCAAAGCAGTCTTTGCCGAGTGCTTGGCTGTGCCGAGTGTCCTGCACTCGGTAAATAAGCTATTTACCGAGCGCAGGACTTTGCCGAGTGCGGCACTCGGCAAACTCAGCTTTGCCGAGTGCTCGATAAAAAGCACTCGGCAAAGCCGCCGGCACTCGGCAAAGAGCCGAATTCCGGTAGTGACATCACCTTCCCCTACAGAAAAAACAGTGCAAAGAAGATAAAGGTCCCTTCTCCACAAGTTCTGAGTGTGAAAAGCAGTCCAAAGTTTGATATAGATGCCAAGTCTAATATCATTACAAAAAAAAGTTCTCCTAAACAGAAGACTCCTAGAAAATCCTAGGTACTATATATATATATATATATATATATATATATATATATATATATATATATTCCTGTTTTTTATGTGTTAATTTTGGTGCCCAATCAATTTTGTATTTCCCCCAAGTTACATTTATGTATATTATTATCTCAAAGTACACTGTTTATTTTTTTTAGTGTTGTAGAATAGTTATTCACAAGGTTCTAATAAATATCAATTGTATGTATATATAGTATCCTTAGTTATAACAATATATATGCCTTGTGTATTAATGCATATTTATTTATGCTTTCAGAAATTGAATATCTGCTGCATTCCTTATGATGTTATTGTCTCAACTTGGATAATGAGCGATCGGCAGCGCGATGCAGTCGCTAGGTTGGGATTTTCCAGCATATTTGATTTGCGAACTGATGCCTTAGAGAGCAGATCTCTCATTAGGTGGTTGATGGATAAATTGGATCCACATGACATGACCATACGCCCAGGGGCTGGCAAGGAACTGAAGATAACAAAAGAGATTGTTCGTCTTATTTTGGGTTTGCCATGTGCTGGAGGGGGCAGGGAGTTTACTGATTGGTATGGTGAAGTGGATGCTGCTGCAAAACTTAGACGTGATCTCAAAGTTGGTAAAGAAGAATTTGATGTTGTCAAGCTTCAGGACAAGATAGTGCTTGGCACTGATGATGAGTTATCAATCAGATGCTTTTTTCTGATTCTATTCAATCGACTTCTTTTTCCATCTGCTTCATGGGGCATTAAAAACAATGAGGTACTAATGACTTCAAACATGGCCCGAATGGCTGATATTGACTGGTGTCAACTAGTTTACACGGATTTGTGTGATGCTGCCACACGTTGGCACAAAAGGAACAAAACAAACATTACAACAACAATATATGGATGTTCACTCATAGTTCTAGTAAGTAATTATTTTGTTCACTGTGCATATATATGATATGCAAATATTTGTTTTGTACTAAGTTTATATTTTTCATTCATTTTTTCAGATTTACTATCTTGATCACTTACATCACCCTGCATCTCCTGATAACAAATATGGTACTCCTCGCATTAAGTTTTTTGATAATGAGACCATAAGAGATTTGGCACGGGGTGACAGACGTCCACCCCGTAAAACTGGTGAACCATTTGGCTATGCAGAGGTTAGACATATCCATTTTTTGTCCTGTTTTGCAGAAGTTTCAATTTTAATTACTGCTAACAGTTGTAACTGGGCTTTTTACAGTTTCGTAGCCGTTCAGAAACGTGTTACGTCATTGCACCAGAACGGCCCGTTTCTGCCGTTTTCAACATATATGTGCCACGTATCGAGCATTTGATTGGCAATAAGTTGAAATGTTTGCCCTCCCAGCATCGACCAATGTTTGAATCAATGTTTGACGCTCATGACAAAGAGGTGGATAAGTACTGTGATTCTCTTCAGCTGAGCCATCAGATGATTGTTTCAAAGCAGATTGAACTAGCTGAAACATTTGGTGAAATGATCGATGAAGTCCTGAGAGTGCAACGCAGTGCGATTCACAGCAAGAAGGTTTTGTTATTTATGTTTATTTTTTTATATTAATCAAGCTCACGAATTATCGCGGGAAAAATTATATTTAGTTATATGATCTCAGATACTTTAGTTTATGCAGCATTGTATATATAACTTATGCATTAATTTATACTCATACAGTCACCAACACATTACATTTGATTTTATTATGATAGATCTCATTTATTTATGCATCCTGATAGTATATTGATGTAGTTTGCGATGATGTGTATGTTTAACCTTTTTTTTAACGATACATTTATATTTCTGGTTCATTTCAGTAACAACTACTTTATTATTATATTTTCCAAATGTAGGTATCCCCCCACTACCTCAATGTCTCCAACAAATGCTCTAGTATCCTCTCCACCTGTTCCAACCCGTGATAATAAGCAACATGATCAGGAAGTACATGTTCCTTCTGATGATATCAAAGTATCAGAACAGGTAAGTTTTTTCATACAAACTTTATATATAAATCATGTATTAAATATAGCATACAAGTTACTGTTTACTCAAATTTCCTATGTTTTCATTACAGAATTTCAGTGGGAACGTCTGTAAAAAAATTCAGTTATGGATGCCCCTATATTTGACAAGACTCCAAAATCAAATGTTTGCTTTCCTTTAATCACAGTTATTATATTTTCATTTACAATGTATGCAAGTAACAGTAATATATATGCATGCTTTATTTACTTTATTCACTAGGCTCCCACAACCGACAAGTCTGCTGCTCCTGAATTAACACCAGATATAAATACTGTCAGTATTTATACCTTCATCATATTATGTTAATATTAATTATAACCTATGTTTCATTACGTTTATATTAATAATTTTATTGTTTCCAGGAAGGACAAAAATCTGTTACACATGATACTCCCGTATCTGGTGCACCACAGTTTGATAAAACCCCACTGACAGATGTAAGTCATGTCGTTTTATCTTCTCATATTTTTCATATATATACACTAAAATACATAATTATTTATGCAATTGTTTACTAACATAAATACATATATTAGGCAACTAATGAACTTGTTGCAAGGGATAGTTCCTCTAAATCTGCAGTTGCTGAACCTCCCCACGTGTCACGCGAAGACTGTGCTCGCAACCTACTTAAGTTCATTTTGTCAGGACAACTAGATCCGAGTATGTATGTATTCGTTATTCAAATTCCAATTAAGTATAATGAGATGATTTGTAATTAAAGTTTTATTTTTTTCCCAGGTCTATCATAAATTTTGGAGGATTTGGAGGTTCTGTCCTCGATGTTGTCCAGTCGTTTGGTCCTAATAAATGCCTTGAGAATATTTTCATGCAGGGATTTATCGACTATATTCGTGAGGATGATGTATTATACAATCCAGATTCTGTAATCAACACTCTAATACTGAATGTCAATGTTGGGGTATTTTTCTCTCTACAACTTTGTATCTTATTGCAACCCTTACTGTATAAATATATAATACTAATCAATTGTTTTTTTGTCCAGACCGTTTTGAATATCGAGGAGTTCGAACAACACAGTTCAAATCCCCAGCCCTTCTCAACATCACTTCTTAAAAAACAACTTCAACCGACGCTTCCTCTAGATGAAGTTCTGAACCAAATTAAATTGGTGAGCCCCAATCAGTTTTATTTGTAATAATATTATAATGTTCTTTTGGTCATTAGTTATATGTTATCTTATCTTTAATTTTCCATATGCCTATTATTGTTCATTCATAAACTTATACATATATCTTAACATATCCTGGTTCCTATGCTACGCCGTAGTCACTGGACCCTTTATGCAATCAACTTTGAACTTCGTCGAATAGACATCTTAGATTTAAATCCTTATGGGACATTGATTGGAGGCACTACCTGGAAACAAATCCACAATGATCAATTGTTGATAAATGAAACGAAGATACCTTGGTCCAGATTAATAATGAGAAGACTTAGCATTGCGTTACATGAAGCTCGACCTGATTCAACTTTACCAAAGTTTGGCAACTACAAGATTGGGCTTCTTCCCAATTGTCCAACCATGTTACCAGGGTCAAACGATTGTGGTTTTTTGTCGCAAACTTCCTCCAATACTACGATTTTGATGATGGCGACTTATCAGAATTTTATACTCTGGTATGTTACTAAATTAGTGTTTTGATCATGCATATATTACTCCTTCATACTTAATCTTAGCATTAATTTGATATTATGACTATTTCAGGATGAACCATTGGACCAACGTGCCTTTGTTCTGCATTACCTGACCTTTCATCGCAACAACAGGGTTGTTCCCCTCCCTGTAGAACTGCTGCCTTTCAAGTATGCTCCAAGGAGACAGCGTTGTTTGAAAGCCAAGACTTAGATATCATAGCTGAACATGATTCCCTATGGGATCCCCAAAACTGTTTATGTTACTTATTAAGTCACTTATGTCAGTCGTTGCTCATGTGTATGATACTCCATATGCTACTTATGTTCGATGTGTCCAGTGTCTATGCTACTTCGTATCAGTTTTTATTTGAAGTGTGTCAAACATAAGTGTTACCAGAATGTCTAGTTATGTTATCTCTTACGAAATTCTATGCTTTTCATTTCCAGATTATGAGATGGTTAATCGTTTGCGTCCAATGTTTGGCGTATTTCTATTATCATATTATCTTTAATATTCAAGTTTTATGCAACCTATATACTTCCTTATTTTATATACATTAGGCTCCTTTTTTACACATTTACCATGCTAATTATGCTAACTGTAACCAGTGGTTATGCTACATCCTGTCTGGTGTACCTGTATTGCGAAACCGAAGTATGTACTCCCATTCGATTAGTTATGTTAAGTGTATAGAGTTTATATACCATTTATGTTCAGATCTGACGATTGCTAAACGTTCAATGCCAATTTGTGGTATATATTCAGTTACATAATTTGTGTAATGGTCTAGTTTTACGCAACATTTTATAGTTTTATATCAACGCATTATATAACCCAGTCATGCAAACTATTAATTTCCAAAAAACTAAAACATAGGTCATTGTGCTATTACAAGTTTCTACTACATCGACCACTCTTTAGTCACACTTCAAATTATTCGCCCAATTCCATATGCTCATCGGCTTCTTCATTTTCCACTTCTTCATCAATACGATGTTTTTTAGCAGTCGATGTTTCATTCCACTATGGAGCTGTTGTTTTATTGTTTAGTCTTGATCCGGCTGGTCGTCCTCTCTTTCGATTAGCCAGTTTTGCTAGTCTTGCCCTGTTCTCTTCCACAGACAGACACGTTCTACTGTTATGTCCATCTGCTATACCACACAATTGGCATCTCCTATTCTTCTTTTTTTCTCCTTTCGCACCTAGTCTCATAATCCTATCTTCTGAATTTTTTATTGTCCGTCCTTTTGGTCTTGCACGATCCGGCATACTCAGATTTATAACATCCACATTAAAATTCAACCTCTGTATAATAAAAGAAGTTATTATTTAGTATACACATATTTACATAAATTATCTTTATACCAGTCAGTAAAATCATTTATCAATGCTCACCTTTTTAGCTTCTGAGGATGCAGCAATATGTTCCATTTGTTCCTGTGCTACGTGACACGGAGAACTTGTATCACCAACCTCAGGTGGAATTCTCATGTTGTCCTCCTATATAGCCCAACCCAAATACATCAACATTTCCATGCAGCATAAATATATATTTTCATTATAGACAAATGAACAATATTTTTTAATATGTACCTGGTTACCAGCTGTTATTAATGTTAACGCATGTTCACATCCAGTCATGGTGTTATGCTCATCCTACAAAATAAAATTTGCTTAGTACATTGATTTTATATATTCATTATATACAATACTTCATGCAAGCTTATATATTTATCTTTTACATACCATTTTATGGCATGTAATTGTATTGTCATCTTCCATCTCATCGCCAGCATTATTTTTGTTCAATTCTCCTTCCTGGTACAAATAACATGTTACTATGCATAATATATGTTACAAATGGTATAACATTTAAACAACTGGAATATTATTACCTTGTCTTCCTCATCATCACTAACATCACATGACTCATTACATCCAATATCTGGCTCTAATCGGCATAGAACGCCATCGAGCTCATCCAACACATCCATCGCCTTGTCGTACCCTGCTTTTGACATACACGCCTGGCGAACTACTTTCATTGTTTTCGTTAACAACATTGTCTGTCTGTATGATTTAGTAACTCCATCCTTTCCCCTGAAGCTCTTATCAATTCTTTCAAACAGTACATCTTTTCTTGATGAGACAGTGTACCTTTGCAATATATACTTTGAAGGTATCTTTTCAACTTGAAGATGCATGAAGGCTCTTAAAAGATGAACACACAATAGACCTGAAAACATGAAAAACAACCATTATTTTTTAACGATATACATTAATTTGTACTACAATCAACAAATTCTTTAGTATGCAAATTTATTCTTTTAATCAACATAATATGTACAAACCTGTATGTTCCCACTGTTTGCACTCGCATGTATACTCCCCAGCTTCTATGTCCGCTGTTATCTTGAATTGATGTTGTCCCCACACAATTTTATTAGACCTTTTTGTATGTTGTATGGTCCAATCTTTATCACAACCTTCTGCGTCCTTTAATATTTTGTATGCAGTGGCATATTTCATTGATTCCTCAAATCTATTCATAACAGCTCTGGTGTATGCTCTAGAGACTCTCACTTCGAACCTATACAATGTATCTGTTGTCCTTGGTCCCTATAAGACATTATTATAATAAATAAACAAATTATTTACATAAAATGTATGCCATACGTTATTAATAACAAGAACGACATACCTTGCTCACCAATGCCTCCTTTGATTCTTTCATTTTCCTGCTGTGCAACATTTTCATCATTTGTTTAGCGAACTCATGCAGTGGGGTGTTCGCATCTACATGTGATTGCTTCACTAATCTGTTCATGCTCTCACTTCGTTGTGTAGATACCATTATCCCACAGAAGTCGTTTTTAAAAAATGCAGGTATCCATTCTTTTCTTATTTCATATAATTTGTGTAGAGTCATATCTTCATGAAGATTGAACTCCTCTAGCATCATTTCCCAGGCACATTCAAACTCATGAGGAGTTAATGGATGATATATAATAGACTGGAATGTTGTTTTAAAATCCTTAACAGCAAACCTTGCATATATCTCATTTAGGAATGGCATAAATCTGTTCTGGACATGCCATAAACACAGTCTGTGAACTGTTTTTGGAAATACAGTTCTTAGAGCAATTGGCATTGCAGGATCTTGATCTGCAATTGCTCACAAACTATTAATTTACTTTCACAATAAATTAATTCACCGTTTTGCATAACAAATTGACATACCACATACCTGTAAGCATAACTCTCGGACCCTCGCATCCCATACATGTTTTGAATAAATTGAAAGCCCATTCAAAAGTTTGTATTGTTTCATCTCCCAACAAAACAAATCCAAACACTGTACACTGCAGATGGCTGTTAGCTCCAACAAACATGCCCAGTGGTTTATCATATATATTTGTCTTGTGTGTTGTATCAAATGTCACAGCATCACCATAATCTGCATATTCCCCCTGCATACTTGTGTGTGACCAAAAAATACTCACTATTTTCCCATCATTGTCTAGCTGGAAATCACAAAAAAATTATGGATTCTGTTTCTTGCATTTTGTAAAGAAAGCCAAAAGTTTGGCTACATCATTTGCGCAGTTTTCTCTTCTCCTTGCTGCCCTCCTACATTTGTTTGCACAAAAAATGATTACACACACATTTACTATAGTAATATTTATGGCACTTAATATATACACATGAAACATAAAAATATTGCTTACATGTTTTTCAGATCTAGAGCAGTTACCGGTACGTTCTCTGGCCCATCATGCATTTCTGATATAAAATCAACTATGCAATGCTGCGGCACTCGGCTATCATGCATTGCATCAACAAAATTTATGAACTCAGCATCCCTACTTTTGTTGCAATGTAAATGTTGTTTCTCTGCTTCGTCAGTTATGAACTCATGGTTATGCTCCAAGTTTACCAGTTCAATTTTTGCAGCTACAACCATTTTTTTTCATCATCATATTTTTTTAATTTTATTCCAGCCTTACATTGCGTACGCCCCGAAGTCCTATTCCTCATCCTAGGTGTATCATTTGATTTTGGCGCACTTTTACCTTCACGTGAACAATTTATCCACTTACTGAATGTCTTCTCTCTGTATTTCTTCAGTGGAAATCCAACTTCATATGCATACCTTTTATAGAATTTATATGCATCATCAACATCCTTGAAAGTCATCCCTACCGTTGGCACTATAGTTGGATCAATGTTTTTTCCTGCAAATTCATTGACATTGTTGTTTGTACCATGGAATATGTTCATAACAATCTAATCAATCAAGAATCAAATACAACAATTGGACTTACATGTGAATGCAGTATTTGAGGCGTATCCATCTCCCTGGAGCTAATATTGGACATAGGAGGTCGAACCCTTTGTTCTCCTTCTTCCCCTATGCTCATCTCGTCGATCACAGGACCCAGTAGAGCAGGAGGTGGTGTGACCAGTGAGTTACCATCAACTACTCCCTCCGTCTCTGGATCAAGACGAACGCCATCTCCTACCATCGCCGGCGACTCTCCAGAGCCGGCCATCTCCACCTCCAAATAGTTATGCAGGCTTTGTGGTGTTTTTTCGGATGAAAGGAAATCACGGATACTATACAAGTAACCGCATCCACGTTTACAGGGTCTCCCCATTATTTCCGAAACCGTCCCGATATTATGGCGATGTCAATGTCAAACTAATATCCATAATACACTATTTACGCACAATGACTTAACGTTTTACGCCAAACGGTATATACTATTTATGCAACTTTTGTGTCGTTTCGGTTTTATGTCATATCTTTCAACATCTTATTCTACGTTATATTTACCTGCCGCCATTACACCCCATGCAAGATCCATAAATTCCGTGCCCACGTAACATAGTAAGCACGTTTGCATGTGGAAACTATTCCCTATAATTCCGTGCCTTTACCATATGTTTACCGCCTTGCCATTTAAACAACCACGTAACGGCGCCGTCTGTCCTGCATGCCGCCTGTCTGGACTACGTTAAACACAGGCGCGCCTGTCTCAGCGGACCAGACCTCGGAACCGACCTGGGCTTCCTTTAATATCCGAAGCCCAGGGCTCCCGTTATACCTGCCCTATATATATACATACGGCGGCACTAAAATGCACCCATGTGTATTTTAGTTTGTGGATGCACAGATCCCAAGACTCCCTGTCCGACCAGAGCACCTAACACCCCGAGCATGCCTCCCCATAAGAGCACGCCCTCGACCCTCCTGTACGCGCGCCTCCCTGCCCCCCACCGCCGCCGCGCGCCTCCCTGTCCCCGCACGTTGCAACTAATGATTGCAACTGCGTGGTTTGTTGATTTTCTATTGCGACATTTGTTGCTTGTTGATTGCAACTAGGGGTATCCTCTAATTGCAAACTTGAGTCTCTATTTTTACTCCTTGATTACCATTGCATGGTGTGTTGTTACTGCAGTTGCAACGTTTGTTGCTTGTTGATTGCAACTAGGGGTATCCGCTAATTGCAAACTTGAGTCTCTGTTGTTGCTCCAGTTGCAACGTTTGTTGCTTGTTGATTGCAAATAGGGGTATCCTCTAATTGCAAACTTGAGTCTCTGTTTTTACTCCTTGATTACCATTGCACCACCGGCGTTTGTTCAATATTGGTTGCAACTAATGATTGCAACTGCGTGGTTTGTTGATTTTCTATTGCGACGTTTGTTGCTTGTTGATTGCAACTAGGGGTATCCTCTAATTGCAAACTTGAGTCTCTGTTTTTACTCCTTGATTACCATTGCATGGTGTGTTGTTACTCCAGTTGCAACGTTTGTTGCTTGTTGATTGCAACTAGGGGTATCCGCTAATTGAAAACTTGAGTCTCTGTTGTTGCTCCAGTTGCAACGTTTGTTGCTTGTTGATCGCAACTAGGGGTATCCTCTAATTGCAAACTTGAGTCTGAAGTGAAAAGGTTATGTCGGGAGCGTGCGGGAGGGACGAAGACGAAGCGTCGGTTCGGCCTGGGTGGGGCGGTTGGCTCGGACCAGGTGCTCCTGGCGCATAGGTTCGGCCTGGGTGCATTCTCTATATTGAATGCACCCAGGTGTAATATATAAATACAGTGTATATATATATATATGACACATATATTAAATATTTAATTATTGTATGAATATAGTAAAAAAGTAAAATATATTTTAATTTAGGACAGAGGGAGTATTTACTATACGAACATAACATATAACATGTAAGATGTAAAGATAAAAATAAAAAATAAAACATAAAATGATTAAAAAATATAGTGCAAAAAAGATTAAAAAAACAAAAAATAGAAAGAGAGAGTAAATAGAAGAAAACAAATAAAGTAAACATAAAAATGAAAATAAATAATTATAATAAAACAATAAAATAAATATAAAATATAAATAAAATATACTTAAGAATAAAGAAAAGATGGCAATCGTACCCGCAACTCGATAGCTGATAGGTAAACCCCTATTAGGACATGAGTATAGATCATTTACTATATATACATGTTGGTTATGATGGGCATGGATACGTTCTCTTTTACCACGTACCCTCTACTCGACAGAATAAAATGTTGAACTTGTGATAAAGTTATATTGGATTCGACGAATTTGCCATGCTAGACACGAACATAACATGCTATTTTATCATCTTTTATTATTGATGAGGTATGGGCCTTTAATATTTTGTATTTGCTATCTACTGTTGTGATTTAAATGATCATGTTTTAATGGAATGTTGATGCGTGTGCAAGCTCCGAAAACATGTGGGTCGTCGCATGTCTTCTGAAGCATGTGCATTGTTGCACCTGGGCCATAGCACCCCAAATGAGGAAGGAGGTTATCAATGGATAGTGTCAGCGTTTCGAGACCGGGGGGTCCCTGGGCCGACGAGTGAATGTCGCCGCGTGCCCCAGCCCAGATGGGTCGAGCGCGAGGGCGAGCGCGAAGGGGGGAGAGCGAGGCGATCGGAGACCAGCGTGAGAGAGGTGGGAATCCCGCGGCCTTCGTGTTCGTCCCGCGCCCAGGTCGGGTGCGCTTGCAGTAGGGGGTTACAAGCGTCCACGCGGGAGAGGGAGCGAGCGACCCCAAGCGAGCGCCTGTCTCGTCCTCGTCCCCGCGCGGCCAACCCTCTCTAAGAGGGCCCTGGTCCTTCCTTTTATATGCGCAAGGAGAGGATCCAGGTGTACAATGGGGGGTGTAGCAGAGTGCTACGTGTCTAGCGGAGGAGAGCTAGCGCCCTAAGTACATGCCGTTGTGGCAGCCGGAGAGATTTTGGCACCCAGCTGGTGTGATGTCATGGCCGTCGGAGGAGCGATGGAGCCTGGCGGAGGGACAGCTGTCGGAGCGGTTGAGTCCTTGCTAACGTCCTCTTGCTTCCGTAAGGGGGCTGAGAGCCACCGCCGTCACAGGGTACGCGGGGCGCCATCATTGCCTATCCGGCGGAGCTAGCCAGATGGGACGTCGGTCTCGTTCCCTGCGGCCCGAGTCAGCTCGGGGTAGGGTGATGATGGCGCCTCCTGTTGACGTGGCTGGTCTACGCCCTAGGTTGGGCGAGGTGGAAGCTCCTCCGAGGCCGAGGTCGAGTTTGTCTTCCGTGGTCGAGGTCGAGTCCGAGCCCCTGGGTCGGGCGAGGCGGAGTTCGTCGTCTTCTAGGGCTGAGCCCAAGTCCGAGCCCTGGGTCGGGCGGAGCGGAGTTCATCGTCTTCCGAGGCTAAGCCCGAGTCCGAGCCCTGGGTCGGGCGGAGCGGAGTTCGCCGTCTTCCGGGACTTAGCCCGAGTCCGAGCCCTGGTTTGGGCGGAGCGGAGTTCGTCGTCTTCCGGGACTTAGCCCGTGTCCGAGCCCTGGGTCGGGCAGAGCGGAGTTCGCCGTCTTCCGGGACTTAGCCCGAGTCCGAGCCCTGGGTCGGGCGGAGCGGAGCTTCCTATGATGCCTTCGGCAGGGCCTGACTGCCTGTCAGTCTCACTCTGTCAAGTGGCACCGCAGTCGGAGTGGCGCAGGCGGCGCTGTCCTCCTTCCAGATCGGTCAGTGGAGCGGCGAAGTGACGGCGGTCACTTCGGCTCTGCTGGCTGGGGGGCGCGCGTCAGGATAAAGGTGTCAGGCCACCTTTGCATTAAATGCTCGATTTGGTCGGTTGGTGCGGCGATTTGGTCAGGGTTGCTTCTTAGCGAAGGTAGGGCCTCGGGCGAGCCGGAAATATGTTCGCCGTTGGAGGGGGGTCTCGGGCGAGACGGAAATCCTCTGGGGTCGGCTGCCCTTGTCCGAGGCTAGGCTCGGGCGAGGCGTGATCGAGTCGCTCGAATGGACTGATCCCTGACTTAATCGCACCCATCAGGCCTTTGCAGCTTTATGCTGATGGGGGTTACCAGCTGAGAATTAGGAGCCTTGAGGGTACCCCTAATTATGGTCTCCGACAGATAGTAACGACATCTACTAACCACTCAGAAATAATCTCGCTATATGAAGTCACACGAGAATGTGCTTGGCTACGACGGATGACTAATCACATCTAGAAGTCATGAGGTTCTGACACCGCAAATACCTCCACCATTATTTATAAAGATAATGTTGCATGTCTTGCACAAATAGAAACATGCTATATTAAGAGTAATATGACTAAACATATTTCTCCTAAGTATTTTTATCCTCATGAACTCCAGAATGAGGGTGAGGTGAAAATCCTACAAGTTAAGTCTTGTGATAATTTGGCTGATTTATTCACTAAATCCTTACATGCAGTCACATTTAGAAAATGTGTACGAGGCATAGGGATGAGGCATTTGAGAGACCTGCAGGGTTCAAGGGGAGATCTCCTCTGAACTTCAGCACTTGCTATTCGACCTGAAGATCGTATATTATACACCTTGAAGGTTGTAGTTGTCCCGAAGACACTCGTTGTACTCTTTTTTTGAAGCGTCCCCAATCCTCTGGAACTCAAATGTGATACAATTACTAGTCCCAGGAGGCTAGTAAACACATTTATACATCAGATGATTTCAGATCTGCTTAAACGAGACAAACCTATAAAGGTGCCGATCAACTTTAAGAGTTGGTCCACAACTCGGGACATATCATCAGAGTGGGGCTGAAGCAGCCCGATATACGCAGCGAAACAAATCAGCGGTCCAACAGCCACAGGCAAGGTTGGGAACAGTCGTAACTCTTACCCGATCTCCTTTTTCTGAAAAACAACAAATAAGCAACGGTGAGTACAAACGTACTCAGCAGCCCACCTTCACCCGCGGAATGGGGAAATCAGATATAATGCATGGAATATGTGGAGCTCAGGATATTTTGTAGAAACAGCAATATTTTATGCAGGGTTGTTTTGTAAAACATTTTGTATTTTTCAAAGCGCATCCTCTCCCAAAGGAGCAGGAAGTTTTTTCAATATAGAACAAAATCCCCTGGACTAAACCATCCAGGTATCTCAGCATTTTCCCACTATTTTCATTTTCAAAAACAGCTACTGGACTTCCCGTCCACCATAGCTCACGGATCAACCGCCGGACCTTTTAAAAACCACTTTTCTCAAACGCACCTCTTTTTTTGAAAACAAAATACTAATTGCCATACCACAACAGACTCGTCCATTCCTGTGGACACAGACTATTCGAATAGGTTTGAACTCTATGCAGAGGGGTACACTTTACCCACTAGTCCGGCTCTGCGATCTCATGGCCAATGAGATCTGAATCCGAATCTCTTTCTTTCCTCGCACGTCCTAACCTTAATGGTTATACCGGAAGGAGTCAGGCCACCGCCATGTCCAAACCGGACAAAACATTCCCCCTCCTTATCCACCCGGTGCTCCCCAGCCTTCATAACCCTGGGGTTGGACCATACGAGTTCAGATTGAGTGACTGCCCACACAGTCTCGAGTGGTTGTACTTATCATGAGTACAGGTAGTGAAAGATGACAAACCGGTCCTTATACGAGGGGACAATCCTTCTGCTCACGCCTAAACCAGCTGAGCCATCACCTTAGGCCCTCCCCTAAACCAGGGAGTCCCTGATTATCCCACTCACAAGGTGATAAGGGTGAAAACCCATCATCATACACATCTTGAAAAGCATTTTCTTTTGAAAACTCACACCTTTTCTCAAATCATTGGTAACAAATATATCAAGAATTGATTGCGGCAAGCGGCTTGGGTGGCCATAATAACTTGTCTCAAAATTATATCATACATAAAATAACAGGCTGAGGGTTGTGGTTGAAAAATCATAGGTAATTTATGCATCAAAGGGATCCAGTGAGCTTGTCGTGCTTATTCGGCGAAGGGGGAAGGGGAGCTCGTGGAACTGGCTTCTGGCTCCACCGCCTGGCGTAGACTTGCAGATCTGGCCTCCACGAGACGACACGAACGCTCCGATAACTATGCAACATGAACAAGCAAACATACAAACCAGCAAGTATACCAACAAATATTTAGTATAGTGGTCAGAATAGCGATATATGGATGGGTAGAGTCTTGAGTAGAATCTGTGTCATGTGGTGTTGTGATATTACTGGTGGTGGAGCGGAGGTGCTTACCAGGAGGGTGGACTGGAGGCGAAGCGACACTATGTGTGTAGTCGGTAGAGCAAAGTAACTGAGTGGGTGGGGTGTTTGCCTTGGCTGAGGGTGTTGAGTGTGTGTG
Source organism: Zea mays (assembly GCF_902167145.1). Taxonomy (NCBI): domain Eukaryota; kingdom Viridiplantae; phylum Streptophyta; class Magnoliopsida; order Poales; family Poaceae; genus Zea; species Zea mays. The sequence continues at coordinate 136,001,245 of NC_050103.1, read as the reverse complement.
GAGAGGGAGAGGGTAGCTGGGTGTATTTATAGCTGAGTGTATGTGGTGTAGCACACTGAAGTTCACTGTTGGTGAGAATAGTGACGAATGAATCATCTGACTTAGTATGAACAGTAGAGTTATAGGTAGAATATGGGACAAGAGTATTTTGGGAGTTTTCTGGAACATGAACCATGCTTAAGGGATGACATGGTTGGATAGGGAATAATTCGATAAGAATTTAGAAACAAGAATTATTGGAATCAGAGTTTGGAAGCCTGGTTCGAAGGAATCTCAAAGTTAAGCGTGCTCAACTTGGAGAAACCTGGGATGGGTGACCAGATGGGAAGTTCCCACTGGAAGGAAAATCACAGTCACCGGAGTCCGTATGACTGAAATATTGGTCTGGCTGGTCTTAGGTGGACTGGACAGCATGACAGATGAGTAGTTGAAATTTGGGGTGATCGGATGATCGATGAATAGTAACGATGAATAGTGACGTCGAAAAGTTGCCACAGATATCATTGATGAATAGTAACGATGAATAGTAACGATTCTGAATAGTAATGGTGAATAGTTCATATGAACGAACGATGAACGATGAATAGTGACGATGAACGATGAATAGGAACTATGAACGAACGGACGAACGATCGAATGATTGGACTAACGAACGATCGAAATTTCGGCAGCATAACGGCAGGACAAAGATTATCTGGAAGAACGATGAATAGGGACTATGAACGAACGATGAACGATGAATAGGAACTATGAACGAACGATGAACGATTGAATGATCGAACGAACGAACGATCGGAATTTCGGCAGCATAACGACAGGAAAAAGATTATTTGGACGAACGAACGGTCGAACGATCGAATGATCGGACGAACGAACAATCGGAATTTTGGTAGCATAACGGCAGGACAAAGATTATCTGGAAGAACGATGAATAGGGACTATGAACGAACGATGAATGATGAATATGAACTATGAACGAACGATGAACGATCGAATGATCGAACGAACAAACGATCAGAATTTCGGCAGCATAACAGCAGGAAAAAGATTATTTGGACGAACGAACGGACGAACGATCGGACGAACGAACCAAGAACAGGGGGACGAACGATCGAAGAACGACCGAACGATCCTTGTGCTAGTGTGTGCTTGTGTGGAACATGAAGTGGGTGTGTGGGGGGGGGAAGAGAGTTGCCATGAAATGGCTTGGGGTGGGATGAGAGGAGGCCCTTGCCCCTCTATTTATAGCCATGGTGGGGGGATTAGGGGGAGGGATGAGAGGATTAGTGGGAGGATTAGTGGGAGATTAGCATGGATTTGTCTTATATGAGTGTAATTAGCTTGTAGAGCTCACCGTATGACACCGGAGGCATACGTATACGTATGAGCATGAGTAAAGTTATGAAGAAAATATTTGTAGGGACTTGAAAAATGATTCTGAAGGTATTTCTCAAGAGGAAAATATCTGGAGATATATCGGTGGAATATTTGGGCAGTATTTCTGGAAAGAACTTGAGGGGGATTACTGGGGAAATATCTGGGCAGTATTTCTGGACAGAATTTGAGCGTGATCACTGGGAAATATTTGTAGGATATTTTGAGGAGGATTTTTGGAGAGAATATAGACCACTATATCTTATTTGTTGATATCAACTCGCAAACAGACATTTTGAAACAAAATTTGAAATTCATTTTGAATTTAGAGCAAGTTTGAGAAAGTTTCAGGATTTGAATTTTTGGGATGCTACATTTTCCCATTGTGAGTTTCCTGAAGTTTCTCACATATGGTTTTTAACAAGGCAACAAGTGCAATACATCGAGTGGCACTATGCTCTCTTTTCCTCCATTTTCCCACTGTGTTTTTTCGGAATTTTGATGTTTTTTCGGAATTTTGATGAGGCATAAGTCGTCACGGTATTCATCCAAAGGGGTGTTGAGAAACCCTAAAAGTGGTTTCATGAGCTAATACCAAAACTGCCCTTAAGGCACAGCGCCGGCCCTGGCGGGGGTCGAGCAGTGCCCCCGACCAGGGCCCCCAGATTAGTGGGGCCTCACCCCATATATTAAATAACAGTATGTATATATATATTGTATAGATTTGTGTGCTAGCTCTATAAAATTTTTAAAGAACTAATTATAAGTCAACAACACGACATCAATAAGCAAGGATAATTAGGCATAGCCTATAAATCTTGATTTCTATATTCTAGTAGTAGTACTTCATAGTCTCAGGCCCAACCACCTAGGCTCTCAGCGTACAACGAGACAACGACGTTTGACGTTTCATCTCTATTTCTCGCACAGTTGTAGACAATATATACATATACTATATTTATGTGTAATAATTATTATTATAAAGGGCCTTCTTTATAAGTCTTGTCCTGTGCCTCTAAAATGTCAGGACCAGCACTGTTGAGGCGGTTCAAGGCTTATATATGTATCCATACCCCTCATAACAAAGACAGACAGAAAAAGCTTCCATCCACTATGTCTCTTGTTCCTCTTAGTGTGTTGGGTTGTTTGTGAAGGGAGCGGGCTTCTACAACTTCTCGCGCCCTACTGCTGTCGGGAGGGTTTGGAGTCCGGATCGAGGATCTGCGATGACTACGTTGTTGAACAAGAAGGTTAGAAAAATGGATTATAAATGCTTTATAATATATCAAAATATTTAGAAAAGTAAATTTTCAAAAACAATATATTCACATATTTTTAACTAAAGATACAATAAAGATCCTAATTTTGGTTTAATGAATAAAATAACCGTCAAAAACCATCCAAAATGCAAAAATAAACTGCTTTAAAACTTAAAGCGATAACAAAACTGTTTTGTAGTTTAGGGAGTAGGAATTAATGGAAGTGGTAGTTACACTACCAGAATCGCGAAGACACTCGGCAAAGCTTTTGCCGAGTGTTACACTCGGCAACCATTTTATCGGCAAAGGATTCTTTACCGAGTATTTTTTCGGACATTCGTCAAAGACTTTGTCGAGTCTCAAAAAGCACTCGGCAAATTAAGAATCGCAAAAAATCCTAAAAAATAGCAAACCTTTATATGTGAACAACTCTCCAACCATTACCCATTACCATACCCATCACTCTATCATTTTTCAATATTATTTTGAATCAAATTTACATGTTTTGTTGTGAATGAATGGTGAGATTGGAACTCGCAACCTCTCAGTCGCGCATACCCTCCTCTACCAGTACACTACTACATCAATTATGTCTATACTACGTTTTCATTTCTCGTGTACTATAAAAACCGAGAGTAATTTGATTATTTGAGACACTAAATGAATTCATTTGAAAATGTGACCAACTATAAAGTTGCATAACTTTTCAAGATCTACAAGTTCTAATTTGATAGTTTCTAGTCCGAGGTCGTTTACAAAATTTGAATTTCAAATTTGAAAACTTCACACGAATTTTTCAATGATAAGATGATTTCAAATAAAAAAATTGTCAATTACAAAGTTTCATTACATTTCAAGACCTACAACTTTTATTTTGGTGGTTTTTCCATCCGAGGTAGTTTCAAAAATTCAAATTTTAAAATTCAAACATAGTTTTGCATGACAAGATGATTTCAAACCAAAACATTGTCAACTACAAAGTTTCACAACTCTTCAATATCTACAACTTTCATGTTGGTGGTTTTGTCTTTCGAGGTCGTTTTCAAAATTTAATTTTTTTTAAATTTAGATGTAGTTTTAGTTGACAAAATGACTTCAAATGAAAATATTGACAACTACAAAATTCTATAATTTCTCAAGATCTACAAAGTTTATTTTGGTTGTTTGATTATTTATTCATCTCACGTGATAGTTCTAACAATATGCATCTCTCTCGTATTTTCATAAACTACGTTAGAGATATAGGTTTTATGAACAAATTTACTTTTATTTTTTTCATATGAAGAAACGTTCAAAATATAAATTGTATATCATGATGAGTTATACAAATTTATAGTTGAAAACTTTTTCATTTGCATTAATTTACTGCTTTAAAATGTGATTTTTAAATTGTCTTTGTCTAGTGTTGAAAAAAAGCACTCTGCAAAGAAGCTCTTTACCGAGTGTTATATATTTGACACTCGGCAAAGAAGCTATTTGCCGAGTTTTTTATTTTTGACAATCGGCAAAGAGTTTCTTTGCTGAGTCAAAAATAAAACACTCGGCAAAAAACTTTGCCGAGTGTCAAAAAACACTCAGCAAAACATTTGGCACTCGGCAAAAAGTCGAATTCCGGTAGTGTTAAGAGATGTTAATTGTTTTTTTATTTTTTTATACCACATGCTTTTTAACCATCCTTCCATCTATCTTCAAAACTACTTAAGTTGAAAATTCTTCAACTTTTTACAAACTAATTTTAATGTATAAAAATAAATGTATCCTGTTTTTCAATCATATCTAGGAAACTTTTTTAAATCATTCTTAGAAACTACTTTCAATCAAATTTCGAAAGTCAAAGCATGAAACTCTTAGAGTCCCTTTTTGAGCTAAAATTCGAAACATATGCCTTAGCTCGTCTGTGGAATATATATATATATTTAAACTATTTTGGAAACTAAACCCTTCCCTAAGAACATTGTACATACTTTTCAAACTCAAACTTGAACTAAGTTTTAGAAACGCTTTTGTAAAGTTCCTTTTTGTATTGAAAGCACTCCTAACTGTTTGGTCAAATGGCCGGATCCAATGCAGGATACCCGCCCGAGAGCCTCCCCCCAAGAACTCAGCATCAACGTTTCTAACAATATGACTTCAAAATTCAAAATTTAAAGTTTTTAAATTTAGACGTAGTTTTAGTTGACAAGATGACTTCAAATGAAAAGATTGTGAACTACAAAATTTTATAACTTCTTAAGATCTACAAAGTTTATTTCGATTGTTTGGTCATTTATTCATCTCATATGATGGTTCTAACAATATGCACAAATCTAATACATCTCTCTCGTAGTTTCATAAACTACGAGAGATATATATGTTTTATGAACAAATTTACTTTTATTTTGTCATATAAAGAAACATTCAAAATATAAATTATACATCATGATGAGTTATATAAATTTGTAGTTGAAAACTTTTTATTTGAGTTAATTTACTGCTTTAAAATGTGATTTTTAAACTGTCTTTGCCTAGTGTTGAAAAAAAACACTCTGCAAAGAAGCTCTTTACCGAATGTTATATATTTGACACTTGGCAAAAAAGCTTTTTACCGAGTGTCAAAAATAAAACACTTGGCAAATAGTTTTTTGCCGAGTGTCAAAAAAAACACTCGGCAAAACATTTGACACTCGGCAAATAACCAAATTCCGGTTGTGTTAAGAGATGTTAATTGTTTTTTATTTTTTTATACCACATGCTTTTTAACCATCCTTCCATCTATCTTCGAAACTACTTAAGTTGAAAATTCTTCAACTTTTTACAAACTAATTTTAATGTATAAAAATAAATGTCTCCTGTTTTTCAATCATATCTAGGAAACTCTTTTTTTTTTAAATCATTCTTTGAAACTACTTTCAATCAAATTTTGAAAGTCAAAGCATGAAACTTTTAGAGTCCCTTTTTGAGCTAAAATTCGAAACATATGGCTTAGCTCGTCTAACGTTTAAAACTATTTTCGAAATCTAAACCCTTCCCTAAGAACATTGTACATACTTTTCAAACTCAAACTTGAACTAAGTTTTAGAAGCGCTTTTGTAAAGTTCCTTTTTGTATTGAAAGCACACCTAACTGTTTGGTCAAATTGGCGGTAACCTCATTTGAGGCTATTTGAGGCTCATTTGAGGCCAAGGTCGGATGATTTTTGATTTTTTCCATTATCTAAAAACTGTTTGGTCAAATGGGGATCCAACGCGCGATACCCGCCCGAGAGCCTCCCCAAGAACTCAGCATCAACAGTGACACCGAAAGCCACAGCTCTTAGCTCTGTTTCTACCTCAAAAGGCTCAAACAACTGGGACTCGGTTACATTACAATCCAGCATGTATCTTAGTCTGCAAAGACCCTGTCGTCGAGCTGGAAGGCCTTGGTGAAGAAGGCCGGCCAGCAGAGGTAGGTGGAGAGGATGCTGCTGACGGTGGAGGCGCCCATGAGCATGTTCATGACGACGATCTGCAGCTGGATGGCCTCCAGCGGCGACGCGCCGCCCATGATGAGCCCCGTCATGGCGCCCGGCAGCGCGATGAGCCCCACCGTCTTGGCGCTGTCGATCACCGGGGACAGCGCGATGACCAGCGACCGCTTCACCTGCTGCAGCGTCGCCTGCCGCGGCGTCGCGCCCAGCGCCAGCGCCGTCTCCACCAGGTTCCTCTGGATCTTGACGTCCTCCCGGAGCTTCTTCATGGTGACGCCGGTGACGGTCATGGCGTTGCCGACCATCATGCCGGCGACGGGGATGATGTAGCGCGGGGTGAAGGGGAAGACGTCGAGGAGGACGAGCAGGAGCATGGTGACGGCGGTGCCGACGAGGATGGAGACGCAGGCGATGCGCTTCCCGCGCGGCACCTGCCTGGCGCGCTGCCCCGCCGTGTACCCGGCGACCGTCACCTGCAAGAGAGAGATTTGGAGGCTGAGCAGCAGGTACCATACCCCTAGGTACCATACCATCCATACATACATACATACCATGAAGAGGTAGGCGAGGAGGATCCAGAGCGCGTTCTTCTGGGCGAAGATGAACTGGAGGACGAAGCCGATGGCGGAGAGCTGGAGGAAGGCGCGTGCGATGGCGTAGAGCATCTCGCCCTCGAGCCCCAGGCGCTGCGAGAAGCTGAGCCCGACGGCCATGGCCACCACGGCCGTGGCCGCCGCCGGCTTGAGCATGCCGACCAGGAAGTCGCGCCAGAACCCCGGCGCGCCCGGGTCCACCTGCCCCGCCACCAGGTCCAGGAGCGCCGTGCCCGCGTGCCGCGCCATCGCCGACCGACCGGCCCGCGGAACGGACTGAGCAGAGCTTGCTGCCTGGCCCCTCGTCGTGTCGTGTCCTCTCCTCTGTGGACTGGAGCGCCACGAGCTGCCGAGGAAGGAGGAGGGGGAGGGGGATGGGCAGCGCGGGGGCGACCTTGAGGACAGGTACAGGAAGGGGCAGGGCCCAAGTCAGGCAGGCGGCAGCTGAGGCTGGTGAGGTGGGCCCACGTGCCGAGGAATCTGGCCAGGGTTCATCGGCGGTCGGGTCAACTGGGTTCGGAAAATTTATCCCGGCGACGGTGGCCGAGAACAGACACGTGCCGCCACGTGTCCCGTCCGTCCCGCTCGGCTGGCCTGCGGTGGCTGTGGCGTTGTGCTGCTGCTCTGTGCCGAGCGGCCGAGCCGAGGAGGGCCACAGAAAGAAAGAAGTGATGACGCTGAGCTGACTAGGCGTGCCACAACATGTACTCCCCCTTTTCTCCCATCGATATATAAAAATAATATCAAAAGTTGCCCATCACCATTCATCGCGCACTTGATCATGATGCAGGCGTGAAAAGGGCCTCTCCCCAATTAAGAAATTTTAAATCGCGGTCCGGGCCAAGAGCACGCAACTTACAGCAATGCCATCTTCCCGTTCTTTGTAAAAAAACAATAAAATGATTTTTTTAGAATGCCAAAGCCAAAAGTTGCAAAACTGAAAGCTAAACCGCAACCAAATTAATCGGACAAAAGCTCTCACACATGGGCTGGACCGGGCGGCCAGGCGCCCACACGAGCAGAACGCGCTGAAGGAGAAGGGTTGGGCTTGGGCCGAAGAGCGGTCAAACTTGAGGGCCGGTCAGGCATCGATCGTGTTAGGGGCTTAACCTCCCAAGCCCATAGGCATATCACAATATATGATGCAAACAATATCCATCTATACATACAGGACCGGCCCTGCGGGTGCAGCGGTGCCACCGCACCAGACCCCACAAAGCTAGTGGGCCCCCACCCCACTATCACGGGCCACCGTAATAATCAGCCGAGCGACCGAGGCACGGCTCACGGCTGCGTGTATACGCAAGCGGTCTCTCTAATATGTGGGTCGTGAGCCGGCCCAGGCCCCGCACGTCGGCGACACGCCCGGCCTGGAGATCAAGTGGTACTGGAACGACCGATCGTTCACCTTCGCCTGCCGCGGTGTCGCGCGCCTATTCACCTAATCGCCTGCCTGGCGTCCGCTCGGCCGCTCCCGCAGTCCCGCGTCCTGGGCTCCTCCTGGCGGCTGGCGATCAGATATTCAGATCAGCCGAGCCGATCAATCAATCACCGCCACTGGATCACCGATCAGGCGATCACGATCACCGTTCGCCGATCGGGCGATCCCTCACTGCGTGGTCCTGGTGTCCTGCGAGCTATTTAAGGTAACTGATTGTTGGCTTATTGTTGGCTTAATCTAATTGACAAATTTAAGGTAACTGATTAATAATAATAACCACACTATTTAGATATGTATAATCATTCTTATGTTATCATTTAATTTGTGATATATATCTTTTTTATTTTCAGTGCTTTGTGTAATCATGTCATCGAGAAGATATCCATCTGGAAGTGAAAAAGGGAAAAGGAAAAAACGTGTGGATGATCTCATAGACTCACAGAGAGGAGCTATTGACAAGTTTTTCAAGAGCAATACTAGTGCTTCGACGAATCCAAATGATGTGTTTGTGTTGGCAATAGTTCCCGTGGGGACAGAGGAACCAACCAATGAGAAAATTCTAGAGAAGAACATGTTGATATCAACGCCGATGATAACAATGTAAGTGACCATGAGAATATGTCTAATTCATCTGATGCACATGCACATTTTGGTAGTGTTGATGAACAACCTGACATTTATGATCCAAGAAATTGGGATAATCTTGATAATAAAGCAAGAGACATATTAATTGGGAAAAGACCTATAAGAGAGGAAGGTCTCGAGTTCCCTTTAGATGATGCCTCAAGACATTTTTCATATGCTCATTATTATAGAAAGTTAAGCAATGGAGAGTTATATGATAGAAAATGGTTGGTTTATTCAAAGCATGTTGATAAAGTTTTTTTTGCTTTTGTTGTAAGATCTTAAAGTCTAGAACTAGCAACAGTCTGAGTTCTCTAGCACATAATGGATGTAGAAATTGGAGGAATATTAGTACAAAGCTTAGAGAACATGAAAATAGTGTTGAGCATTTTCAGAACATGAACAAGTGGAATGAATTGAGGACATGAATGCAGAAAGAGGAAACTATTGATAAAGACTTGCAAAAGCAAATCAATAAAGAGAAAGAGCGTTTGAGACAAGTTTTGCTAAGAATAATAGCAATTGTGAAATTTCTTGGTAAACGCAACTTGGCTTTTAGAGGAAGCATTGAGCAGCTTTATAGTGATAGTAATGGAAATTTCTTAGCCTATGTTGAGATGATTGCAGAATTTGATTTGGTAATGCAAGACCATCTTAGGCGTATTCAGAACAAAGAAATTCATTACCATTATCTGAGTCCTAAGATTCAGAATGAGTTGATAGTTCTTTTGTCTTCTAATATTACAAGATCTATCATAAAGATTGTTAAAGAGGCCAAGTATTTCTCTGTTATCCTAGATTGTACTCCTGATATTAGTCATCAAGAACAAATGACTTTGTTAGTTCGTTGTGTTAATTTGTCTAATGGAAAAATAAATATTGAGGAATACTTTTTGGGGTTCTTGAATGTCGATGACACATCTAGTTTGGGGCTTTTTAGTGTGTTGCTTGATTCTGTGAAGTCATTAGGCCTAAATATTAATGATATAAGGGGTCAAGGCTATGATAATTGTTCCAATATGAAAGGAAAACATCAAGGGGTACAAAAGCGGTTGCTTGATATTAATCCAAGAGCATTGTATATGCCATGTTGCCATAGTCTTAATCTTACTCTTTGTGATATGGCAAAATCTTGTGAGAAAGCTATTTCATTTTTTGGGATTGTTCAACGCATATATGTGTTATTTGTTGGTTCAATAAAAAGGTGGAATGTTTTGTGTAAACATGTTCCCATTTTTACTCTAAAATCATTGTCAAATACTTGTTGGGAGAGTCGTATCTCAAGTATTATCGCAATAACATATCAAGCAAAGGAGTTGAGGTCAGCTTTGTTTGAGTTAAGTCATGCTTCTGATATTGAACCTAAGGACAAAAGTGATGCAAAAAGTTTATTTGATGCACTTGGCAACTTTGAGTTTTTGCTTGGTATGGTTATCTGGCATGATATTTTATATTCTGTAAACAAAGTGAGTAAGAAATTGCAATCGCCAGACATGTGCATTGACTCTGCTTTGAATCAAATACAAGGTATGGTGCAATATTTTGAGGCATACATAAATGAGGGGTTTCCTTCTAGTCTGATCATCTCCAAAGGCATTGCAGATGAAATGGGTCTATATGCATCGTTTCCAGTAAAACGTCATGCCTTGAGCAAGAAACAATTTGATGAAAATAATGATCAAGAAGAAATTCTAGAGGCCGAAAGGGTTTTTAAAGTGAAATATTTTTTGGTTGTAGTTGATATGGCAATCACTTCTTTGAAAACCAGATTTGAAGAACTCATGGTGTTCAAAGATATATTTGGTTTTTTATTGAGATCAACTATCCTGAAGTCATTGAATGATACTGAACTTAGTAGCGGATCTAGACAAAACAATCATTAGTGTCATCTACATTAAATTATAGTATCATCAACTCATTTAAGCACTAACAATCATACATTTTAATGAAGATTACTAAAATCTATTGGTGTCACATGACACCACAAAAGTGCCCTGGATCCGCCCCTGACTGAACTAGAAGAGTCTTGCACCAAACTTGCAGACATTTTCTCTCATAATGGTTCACCTGGTGTTGAGGTACATGATCTTATTTCTGAATTGAAGATTTTGAAATTTACTCTACCAGATGGCATATTGTCTGCTATGGAGATATTCGAGCATGTCAGAGATTTAGATTGCTATCCTAATGTCTCAATCGCTTATCAAATATTATTTACTATGCCTGTGACGGTTGCATCAGTTGAGAGAAGCTTTTCAAAATTGAAATTATTGAAGAACTATTTGAGATCAACAATGACTCAAGATAGATTAAATGGTTTGGCAATTCTGTGCATTGAGAAGAAGTTGTTGGATGAGATTTATCTTAATGGTATAATCGACGACTTTGTATCACAAAATGATAGAAGAAATTTTTAGCATGATATCATGTGACAAGTAAGTGTTATGGCTCTAATTTATATTTATCATATTATAAACTTTAAGACATGGCATAAAAGTTTTTTCCATTGAATGTTCAATAATTTATGTTTATATATATACATGGTGGATGGGACCTTTATATTGGATTTCGTCCTAGCCCCAAAAAGTCAGGAACAACCCTGTATACATAATTAACATAACGCTTTGAACGGGTCTTGAAATTTATTTGGTTGAATTAGAAATATAGGTGAGTTTGACTAAATCCAACAAAGACATAGTTAGCTAGCTGCCTAGCTGTAGACCTGTAGTTGGCATAAGTAGGTCCAACAAAGACGAACCTATAAGCTGGTGTGTGGCCGCGGTACAGAATCTGGTTCCGAGAAGTATTTAACACAGCCAGTACATAAATTTCTCTGGTAGCCCAACTGTTAACTAGACAGTGAAGATCGGTAGAGAATAAGGAGATGCAGACAACGGAGTTTAGAAACAAGGAAGCGAAGTTCTATCAGTTATCATCATTCCTATCCTCTTTCCTCCGCAAGACAGTTTCTACATCCGAGGCCGTTTATAAAATTTGGATTTCAAATTTAAAAACTTCACACAAATTTTTTAATGATAAGATGATTTCAAATCAAAAATTGTCAATTACAAAGTTTCAATATATTTCAAGACCTACAACTTTTATTTTGATGGTTTTTTTCATCCGAGATAGTTTAAAAAATTCAAATTTTAAAATTTAAACATAGTTTTGCATGGCAAGATGATTTCAAACCAAAACATTATCAACTACAAAGTTTCATAACTTTTCAAGACCTACAACTTTCATGTTGGTGGTTTTTCCATTCGACGTCGTTTTCAAAATTCAAATTTTAAATTTTTAAAATTCAGACCTAGTTTTCGTTGACAAGATGACTTCAAATGAAAAAGTTGCCAACTACAAAATTCTATAACTTCTCAAGATCTACAAAGTTTATTTTTGTTGTTGGTCATTTGTTCATCTCACATGATGGTTCTAACATTATTCAAAAATCTTGTATATCTCTCTTGTAGTTTCATAAACTACGAAAGAGATATAGGTTTTATGAACAAATTTACTTTTATTTTGTCATATGGAGACATTATCAAAATATAAATTATACATATTTATGAGTTATACAAATTTGTAGTTGAAAACTTTTTCATTTGAATTAATTTACTGCTTTAAAATGTGATTTTTAAATTGTCTTTGCCTAGTGTCCAAAATAAAACACTCGGCAAAGACTCCTCTTTGCCGAGTGTCAAAAATACACTAGGCAAAGAAACTCTTCGCCGAGTGTCAAAAATAAAACACTAGGCAAAGAGTTTCTTTGCCGAGGGTTTTTTGCTTGGCACTCGGCAAAGAGCTTCTTTGCCGAGTGCCCGAAAAAACACTCGGCAAATCATTTGACACTCGGCAAAGAGCCGAATTTCGGTAGTGAATCCAGAATGAGAAACAGAACTCAATATCAAGTGTGGAGATTAATCAAGATCAAGGACATTAGTTAATAGGATTAATGAAAGTTCGTTTTGTCCGAGAATAGGATCTGGATGTCGCCTAGATGGGGCGAATAGACGAATAAAAATTTAACCTGAAAACTTAGAAATCTTAATCTACTCGAAGACTGTATCACAGTAGAATGAAGATAGGTAGTAGCGGAATCAGAGTCCATTTCTCAAGATAGTATGTACTTCAAATAATAACTTATACCAAAGATAAGTATAGAAGTATAAAAGATAAAGCAATAAAAGAGTGAGAGACAGATAATAGCACAACAAGAGCATACATGACATATGGTTTTTTCGTGGTTCGGTCAAACCTGAAATGATTGCCTAGTCCACGTTGGAGTTAGCCAACCTGGCTTGGAGTCTATTTCAACTCCTTCATCCGTTTGCTCAAATATGTCACCAAGTGGTAGATCGAGGCTTCCATTATGTCGATGTCGAGTTACACAAAGCCGGGGCTATCACAGATGTCGACAGCTCTCCGGCAGAGTAACAGTACGCTCAAGACCTTGCCCTAACTTGTAGCAGCACTCCTCTACTCTCTCGGCTTATAATTGTGCCAACACACATACTAGAGAGAAACACAAGAGAGGAGACAGAAATGATTCACAATGTGTCTACAATTTGTTGCTGCACTAGGGAGACTTGGGCACTTGAATATGGGCGCCTAGGGGGTCCTTTTATAACTGCAAGGCCTCCCATAGCCGTTGGAACAAAATTAGGAAACCTGCCTAGATTTGATTTGTTGTTCCTTCTCTGAAAGGGCTAGCCATTAGTGCACGAGATAGGTTACTATTCACTGTCCTGTGCGCCAGACACATGTTACTATTCACTGTCATGTGTGCCAGCCAACATCACACTAAGTGTGTTTTCCTCCATTCTTTCTCCATTTGACATTAACTTTTGGGACAACTTTCCTGAGACTTAGACAAACACATTTAGAGTATAATCCAATTGATTATCCTAGAAAGTTACATCTTTCCCATTCTTCTCCCAACTTTTTTGTTTCTCCTCAAATAGAGCTCGAAATGACACTTTTGTACAAAAAGAGTTAGAGAGCAAACCAAAGTACCAAACATGTAGTAAAAGGTGTATACAACATAGTTGAACACTCAAACCTTACATACTTAACATTTTTCATCGTTTTACCCATTTTGGCATGTTTGAGGTCGATGTTGGACTCTAAACCATAAAGTCAACTTGACTTGATCGAGATTGGCATATATGAGCTCTAACACCTTGCAAAGGTCACATAGAACATATCCAAACACAGGAACAACTCACACTAAAGGTAAAAGTGAACTTAGCTCTTTTGGGCTGCTTTCAGGTTCTGGCTTTGACATTACTCCTTCTAGTGACCTTGTTCACTTCTTGAGCTTTATCTTGAGCCTTGTGGCTTACACCACACAACCATAGGTATTACCTCATTCGTTATAAGTCACATCCTTAAGTCGTGATCCTCGAGGCACCATAGCTCTTCTCAACTCGATAAACCTTGCCTTTGCAAGTCTTCTTCTTCACCCCTCGCTTTGGCTACCTTAGACTCCTTGACCTTCTCTCGTGCACTCAATACCTCGAAGTTCTTCTTGCCTCCATCCTTGGCTTGATTAGTTGCCTCCGAGTTACGCACACCGAGTCTCTCTTAGACAAAGTTCATCTTACTTGTGACGCCATTATCTATAAACATTCCTGTCTTTGGACCATCACACTTGTTCACTTATGTTGAACCCTGTAAGCTTTGCACTAAGTATATGTTCAACACTTAGCAAATCCTACTAGTCCTTTAATTGGGTTGTCATCCAAACCACCAAAACCCACAAGGGATCTTTCAATCCCCCCCTTTTTGTTGATTGATGGCAACATAATTAAAGCTTACACAAGATATGAAATTGAAGCACAATTTTAGATTCTAAGCCATAGAATGCCCCCCTACATATGTGCTTACATGGAAATCTCAACTTTTAGCCTCACATGCCAAAATGCACATACTTAGACTAAGTGTGAAGCATGACTATGTCATAGCATTTGTGGGGTGCATTGTGTTAGAAATCAAATCATGATGTGTATGACACTCAAATGCACATAATCAGATTTAAACACTAGAGAGATACCAATTAATGAATTAAACAGATATAATTGTAGGATCTCAACCAATCACTATACACCATGAAGATACCAATTAATGCACCATAACAAAGCATGAATATCTATCAACAAGATAAACAAAAAACACCATAGATACCAATTGATCTAGAACACATACAACACAATAATAGCTAAAGGCGATGCTACACCAAGATCATATCAAACGAAAGCATCAATAAGCAATAAAAACATCACTATTGCATTATCACCATATAATCAACAAGAATACCATGATAAGCATTATTAGTACCTAATGCATTCTCCCCTTAAGATCTAAAGGAACTCAAGAAAACACCACCTTAACCAAGGTGAGCTCATCTTTATCACAAGGTTGAGGTTTGAGCCCTTTAGCACACAAAGCACCTTCACCCTTAAGATAAACTTCCCTTTCAGGTCGATGTAAGCTTTAATGCACAAATTTTCCTCCTTTGACATCAAACACCAAAACCATACTCAAACAAGAACATAGGATAATGTTAAGGGAAAGCAGGGTATACAATAGTAACTTAGAATACCATATGAAAAAGTTTTTAAAATAAAAATAATTGAATGGTAAAAACTACAAAATAAAAAATAAAAATAGACCTCTAGTCTTGCATGGTTTGATGACCCCACTACCGGAATCCAGCTCTTTGTCGAGTGCCAAATGATTTGCCGAGTGTTTTTTGGCACTCAGCAAAGAAGTTTTTTGTGGGTGCCAAACAAAAAAGCACTCGGTAAAAAACAACACTCGGGAAAAGGTTGCTTTGCCGAGTGTTTTATTTTTGACACCCGGCAAAGAATTTCTTTGTCGAGTGTTTTTTCAACACTAGGCAAAGACAATTTTGTCGGCGTTTCGAACCCGGGGGGTCCCTGGACCGACGAGTAAATTGTCGCCGCGTGCCTCAGCCTAGATGGGTCGGCGCGAGACGGAGCACGAAGGGGGGAAGAAGCCGGAGGGAGACGGGCGTGAGAGGTGAAATCCTGCGGCCTTCGTGTTTGTCCCGTGCCCAGGTCAAGTGCGCTTGCAGTAGGGGGTTACAAGCGTCCACGCGGGAGGGAGCGAGCGGCCTCACGCGAGCGCCGTCCCGTCCTTCCCCGCGCGGCCAACCCTCTCTAAGAGGGCCCTGGACCTTCCTTTTATAGGCATAAGGAAAGGATCCAGGTGTACAATGGGGGGTGTAGCAGTGTGCTAACGTGTCTAGCGGAGGAGAGCTAGCGCCCTAAGTACACGCCATTGTGGCAGCCGGAGAGGTTTTGGCACCCGGTTCGTGTGGTGTCGTGGCCGTCGGAGGAGCGCTGGAGCCTGGCGGAAGGACAGCTGTCGGGGCTGTCGGGTCCTTGCTGATGTCCTCTTGCTTCCGTAAGGGGGCTGAGAGCCACCGTCGTCATAGAGCGTGCGGGGCGCCATCATTACTTGTTTGGCCGGGCGAGCCAGATGGGACGTCGGTATTGTTCCCCGTAGCCTGAGTCAGCTTGGGGTAGGGTAATGATGGCGCCTCCTGTGACGTGGTCGGTCCGAGCCCTAGGTTGGGCGAGGTGGAGGCTCCTCTGAGGTCGAGGTCGAGTCTGTCTTCCGAGGCCGAGGTCGAGTCCGAGCCCCTGGGTCGGGCGAGGCGGAGACCGTCGACTGAGGCCAGGGCTGAGTCCGAGCCCTGGGGTCGGGCAAAGCGGAGTTCGTCGTCTTCCGGGGCTGAGCCCGAGTCCGAGCCCTGGGGTCGGGCGAAGCAGAGTTGGTCGTCTTCCGGGGCTGAGCCCGAGTCCGAGCCCTGGGGTCGGGCGAAGCGGAGTTCATCGTCTTCCGGGGCTGAGCCCGAGTCCGAGCCCTGGGGTCGGGCGAAGTGGAGTTCGTCGTATTCTGGGGCTGAGCCCGAGTCCGAGCCCTGGGGTCGGGCGAAGCAGAGTTCGCCGTCTTCCAGGGCTGAGCCCGAGTCCGAGCCCTGGGGTCGGGCGAAGCGGAGTATCTTATGGCGCCTGGGGCTGGGCTTGGCTGCTGTCAGCCTCACTCTATCGTGTGGCACAGCAGTCGAAGCGGCGCAGGTGGCGCTGTCCTCTTGTCAGGCTGGTCAGTGGAGCGGCGAAGTGACTACGGTCACTTCGACTCTGTCAACTGGAGGACGCGCGTCAGGATAAAGGTGTCAGGCCACCTTTGCATTAAATGCCCTTGCGATTTGGTCGGTTGGCGTGGCGATTTGGCCAAGGTTGCTTCTTGGTGAAGACTGGGCCTCGGGCGAGCCGAAGGTGCGTTCGTTGCCATAGGGGGTCCTCGGGCGAGACATAAACCCTCCGGGATCGGCTGCCCTTGCCCGAGGCTGGGCTCGGGCGAGGCACGATCGCGTCCCTTGAATGGACCGATCCTTGACTTAATCGCACCCATCAGGCCTTTGCAGCTTTGTGCTGATGGGGGATACCAGCTGAGATTTAGGAGCCTTGAGGGTACCCCTAATTATGGTCCCCGACAGTAGCCCCCGAGCCTCGAAGGGAGTGTTAATACTCGCTTGGAGGCTTTTGTCGCACTTTTTTGCAAGGGGACTAGCCTTTCTTGGTTGCGTTTTGTTCCGGTGGGTGCGCGCGAGCGCACCCGCCGGGTGTAGCCCCCGAGGCCTCGGAGGAGTAGTTTGACTCCTTCGAGGTCTTAGTGCATTTCGCAACACTTCGGCTGGTCTGGTTGTTCCCTCATGTGAGCTGGCCGTAGCCCGGGTGCACGGTCGGGTCCCAAGTTCTCGGGCTGGTATGTTGACGCTGTCAACGGTTTGGCCGGAGCCGGGTTTGCGAGAGCAGCCCCCGAGCCTCCGCACAGGGCGATAGGACGATTAAGGACAGACTCGACTTTTTTACATACGCCCCTGCGTCGCCTTTCCGCAAGGAGGAGGGGGGGAAAGCGCCATGTTGCCCTTGGAGGGCGCCGAACATGGTGTCTCCAGTGAGCTGCTGACGGGTAATCCGAGTGGACGCTCGTGCCCCGTTTGTTAGGTGTCGGCTAGAGGCCCGGAGGCGCGCTCCAAAAGTACCTGCGGGTGATCTGCCGGACCCGGTCCCCTTTCGACGGGGTCCGAGGGCTCGATGCCTCCCTCTGATGGGATTCCGTTACAAGATCGTTCCCGCTGGTCTCGGAAATGTCCTAGGGTACCTCGGGAGCGTAGCCCGAGCCTTGGTTATGTATCGAACGTACCCAGGGTCATCCCTCGCTCTGTGTCTGAGGCGGCTGTGAACCCTTCGAGGGCCAGCCTACGAACCCCTGATCAGTAGTGGGCGCGGAGCCCGAGTGGCCTGAGGCGGCCGTTGAACCCTTCCGAGGGGCCGGCCTTCGAACCTCTGACCAGTAGTGGGCGTGGAGCCCAAGCGCTCTGAGGCGGCTGTTGAACCCCTCCGAGGGGCCAGCCTTTGAACCTCTGATCAGTAGGGAGGCTCGGGGCCTGTTTCCTTCGCGGAGAAGGATCCCTTTTCGGGGTATCCTCCTTTCTCGGTCCCTGTTGTAAGAGAGAGAAAGAGGAAAAAAGGAAAGAGTACGAAATCGAGATGACGTGGCGCACCTTTTTGACGTGGTCATTATGGCGAAGGTGAAGCGTCGCTCGCTTCTCCTGCCAAAGGTGCCGCCTGTCCCGCCGCGGGGCGAGTGGTTCGCGGGGCAGCCGTTGCGCGTGCGCGAGCCGTTCGAGGAACGGAACCCGGGCGTGCCGTCTTCGCGTCATGGGAGAGGGTTCCCTTGCTGTCCCTGGATGGGACGTAAGCTTGGCTGACGACGTGACCGCTGCTTCCGCCTGCCTGCCACCGCCATTACTGCCGGCCCATTTTTGGCAGTATTGACTGTCGCGCCTGGCTGGCACTGTTGGGTCATACGCAGGGTTGCCTCGAGTCGCGGTACTGGTTCCGCAGTCGAGGAGGCGCGGTAGCGGTGCGAGTGGCGGTGCAGTTGCTCACACGTAGCAACCGGCGCGCCGGTTGCATGACGTGTGGGCCTGGGCCTCCATGATGAGTGCGTTGGAAGTCAGAGGGGTGCACCCACTTGGCGCGGTTGCATGCCGCCTGCATGGCTGTCCGCCCTTTCACCCGCTGGTCTGGGCGATAGTGGAGGAATGCTCGTAACCGCTGGGCAGTTGCATGCACCGCGCGCGACGGTTTGGCTTCTTCTGCTCTGGCCAGCTTGCATGACGCGTGGAACCCAGCCCCCGCGCCGTAGGGGGAGGACCTTGGAGCGTGTTGGAGAAGACTCAGCCCACGACGGCTGGGGACGCAAGTAGGGAGAGTCGCCTTTAAAAGGAGGGTGACCCCCTTGAAAGGCGACCATGTCTTCGCGCTCCCTTATGCATCGTGTCTTTCCACCTTCCAAGCCCCCGGATGGGGAACACCCGCAATCCTTCCGCCTTGTCGTTGGAGGAACGCAACTTCGTGGAAGTTGGTACCTTTCAGCCATCGTTCGGCTTCAAGGATTTTCATCATGCAGCCCGGCTGCATCCCCTCGCCGGTGGTCACCCAAGACGGTGACCACCAGCCCCTGGGTGGGGAGAAGCAAGCCGGGTTGCGGCCTCTGCCCCTCCCTCAGCTTCAAGGATTTTCATCATCAGTGCTGGGGAGGGGAGTGCGCCGAGTTGGGGTCGGTCCCTGCGCGGGCGGCGGCCCGCTCCTTCCCTCAGTGATCGGGGGAAAGGGCGTTCGCCGTTCGTGGCGCTGGCAGCTGCCGCGTGCCCGGCTCTCCGACCCGAGTGGCTTCGGAGCCACTTCCGGCGCCGCCTTCCGCCACGGCAGCCGGAAGAGGTTTCTCCGCCGACGAGATAGCCGGTGCCACCCACGGACTGACCTCCAACTCTACGGCCTTCTGCCCGTCCTTGCCTCTCGAGTGAGGGCATGAGCGAGGGCCTTATGGCAGCAGCATCCGCCCTGAGGTCATCGCTGCTGCTGTTCGGCCCCCCGGAGTAGAAGTCGTCGTCGTCGCTACTGCTGGAGCGGGCGACGGCGAGCCGTCCGTCGGCCTTCTATTGCTCCGCAGGCCCCCCAATCGTGTGGGGTTGTTCGTACCTGCGGAGGTGGAACCGGGGTTCCGTTTGTAATGGCACCTTGAGTGCCGGTGTCTTGTTCATTGTGGCTGTCGGGGCCTGAACATGTATGTATTTTCGGCACGGAGCCATGTTTTTTCCTCATTTCGAGCACTAAGACTCGTCTGTCGGCTATCTGAACCGCTTCACCAAGTGTGAGTTGCCTCGTGCAAAGGTGACGAGTGAGGTATCCGTATCCCGGAGGCGTAGGAGTCCCTCGGCTCGGTCGGCCTTGCTGTCCGAGGCTTCTCTTGCTTAGTTAAAGGAAACCCTCGGCCGCTCTCTGATGAGCCGAAGCCGGAGGTAGCGGTGTCAGCACGGACAGAGGCTGAGTTGGCTCGAAAAGAAGACTTGGTCGGCCAGAGCCTGGCCGGGTCGTCCACTGGCGGGACCGACGCCGGAGTTGAGTTGCCGAGACCACGGGCCGGGCTGATGTCTTCGGGGGACAGCTGGCCGAGGCCTCGGGGTGGCCGGCCGAGCCGTCTGCTCGAGCCGGATTCCTGGAGAAGACCCTGGCGGCGATGGCCCGGGCGTGGTGCTGATGTCGTCCTTTAGAGTGGAGATCCTCCGACCGCGTCGCCGTCCGAGGCTAGGTCGGACCTCGTCGAAGGCGTAGTTGACGCCGAGGGTGCTGCTGCTCCCTTCAACTGTCAAGATCTGAGCCTGCAGGATCGGATTATCTTGTAGTGTGTGTATGTTTTCTGCGGCCGCCGAGGCCCAAACACACCATCGTCGTGTTGTAAAGCTGCGTTTATTTTCCCCTTGTTTCGAGTATCTGGACTTATTTGTCGGTAACAGAATTGTTTGTGCGAGCGAGAGTTACTTTTCACGGAAGGTGATGAGTGAGGTATCCGTATCCCGGAGGCGTAGGAATCCCTCGGCTCGGTCGGCCTTGCCGCTTACGCGCACTCTTACTCGTCCATAGGGTTCTGTCATCGATGCAGTCGAGTAGGCCCAAAAAATCGTTTCGGCAGAGGATCTTTCGAGCGTGAAGACTTGTTCGGTCCACGGAATCACCTATCCAAGCGCGAGTTACTTATCGCAGAAGGTGATGAGTGAGGTATCCGTATCCCGGAGGCGTAGGAGTCCCTCGGCTCGGTCAGCCTTGGCTGCTTACGTGTACTCCGTCGTTTTCAGGATCCACTTTCGAAGTAGTCGAAAAGCACGAAAGACATTCTGGCAGAAAAGATCTTTTTCCGAGGAAAATTTGGACGCAGAGGGGGTTCCCCCCTTTTAGCCCCCGAGGGAGGGTCGGGCTTTGCCGAGGCAAGGCTGACCCTTCCTTGATGACTAAACTTTGCGTGGGAACGAGGCATACGAACAACTTGAAAGCATCTTAAGGGTAGAAGCGACGTAGCTGTTGGATGTGCCAAGCGTTGTTGTAGACCTCGCCTTGACTGTTGGCCAGCTTGTACGTTCCGGGCTTCAGAACCTTGGCGACGACGAACGGCCCTTCCCAGGGAGGCGTGAGCTTGTGCCGCCCTCGGGCGTCTTGTTGCAGCCGAAGCACCAGGTCGCCCACCTGGAGGTCTCGAGACCGAACCCCTCGGGCGTGGTATCGTCGCAGGGACTGCTGGTACCACGCCGAGTGTAGTAAGGCCATGTCCTGAGCCTCTTCCAGCTGGTCCAGTGAGTCTTCTCGATTAGCTTGATTGCTTTGGTCGGCGTAGGCCCTCATCCTCGGGGAACCGTATTCTAAGTCTGTGGGCAAGATGGCCTCGGCCCCATAGACTAGAAAGAACGGTGTGAAGCCCGTGGCCCGGCTCGGTGTCGTCCTCAAACTCCAGACCACCGAGGGGAGTTCCTTCATCCACCGTTTGCCGAACTTGTTGAGGTCGTTGTAGATCCGAGGCTTGAGTCCTTGTAGAATCATGCCGTTGGCACGCTCTACTTGCCCATTCGTCATGGGGTGAGCCACGGCGGGCCAGTCTACCCGGATGTGGTGATCCTCGCAGAAGTCCAGGAACTTTCTGCCGGTGAACTGGGTGCCGTTGTCGGTGATGATGGAGTTCGGGACCCCAAAGCGATGGATGATGTTGGTGAAGAACGCCACCGCCTGTTCGGACCGGATGCTGTTTAGGGGTTGGACCTCGATCCACTTGGAGAATTTGTCGATGGCGACCAACAGGTGCGTGTAGCCCCCGGGTGCCTTCTGCAAGGGGCCAACTAGGTCCAGACCCCACAAAGCAAACGGCCAGGTGATGGGTATGGTCTACAGGGCCTGAGCAGGCAGGTGGGTCTGCCTTGCGTAGAACTGACACCCTTCGCAGGTGCGGACAATTCTAGTGGCGTCGGCCACCGCCGTCGGCCAGTAGAAACCTTGTCGGAAGGCGTTTCCAACAAGGGCTCGAGGTGCTGCGTGATGGCCACAAGCCCCCGAGTGTATCTCTTGTAGGAGCTCCTGGCCTTCGGCGATGGAAATGCATCGCTGGAGGATGCCCGAGGGGCTGCGGTGGTAGAGCTCCTTCCCATCTCCCAACAAGACGAATGACTTGGCGCGCCGCGCCAACCGCCGAGCTTCGGCCTGGTCGAGGGGTAGCTCTCCTCGGTGGAGATATTGCAGGTACGGGGTCTGCCAGTTTCGATTAGGCGTGACCCCGCTCCGCTCCTCCTCGATGCGTAGTGCCTCACCCTCGGAGTCTGAGGGTACCTTAGGCCGAGCCGAGGGTGCCTCGGGCCGAGCCGAGGGTTCCTCGGGCCGAGCCGAGGGTGCCTTCGGCCGAGCCGAGGGTGCCTCGGGCTGGGCCGAGGCCTTCTCGGGCTCGGGCGTGTCGTCGATCTTGATGGAGGGTTGATGCAGGTCTCGGGAGAAGACGTCCGGGGGAACCGTTGTTCGCCTCGAGGCTATTTTAGCCAGCTCGTCCGCAGTCTCGTTATAGCGTCGGGCGATGTGGTTGAGCTCGAGCCCGTAGAACTTGTCTTCCAGGCGCCGAACCTCATCGCAGTATGCTTCCATCTTCGGGTCGCGGCAGTGGGAGTTCTTCATGACTTGGTCGATGACGAGCTGCGAGTCACCGCGAGCGTCGAGGCGTCGGACCCCTAGCTCGATGGCGATGCGCAACCCATTGACTAGAGCCTCGTACTCGGCCACATTGTTGGATGCCGGGAAATGGAGGCGTAGCACATAGCGTAGGTGCTTCCCGAGGGGCGAGATGAAGAGCAGGCCTGCGCCTGCTCTTGTCTTCATCAGCGATCCGTCGAAGAACATGGTCCAGAATTCCGGTTGGATCGGAGCTGTTGGGAGCTGGGTGTCGACCCATTCAGCCACAAAGTCCGCCAAGACCTTGGACTTGATGGCCTTCCGAGGGGCAAACGAGATCGTCTCGCCCATGATTTCCACCGCCCACTTTGCAATTCTACCCGAGGCCTCTCGGCACTGGATGATCTCCCCCAGGGGAAGGATGACACCACAGTTACCGGATGAGACTCGAAGTAGTGTCGCAACTTCCGCCGCGTTAGGATCACCGCGTACAGCAGCTTCTGAATTTGTGGGTAGCGGATCTTGGTCTCGGACAGTACCTCGCTGATGAAGTAGACTGGCCTTTGGACGGGCAATGCATGCCCCTCTTCTCGTCTCTCAACTACGATCGCGGCGCTAACCACCTGAGTGGTCGCGGCGACGTAGATTAAGAGGGCTTCTCCGGCAGCGGGGGGCACCAAGATGGGCGCGTTCGTGAGGAGCGCCTTCAGGTTCCCGAGGGCTTCCTCGGCCTCAGGGGTCCAAGTGAAGCACTCGACCTTCCTTAAGAGGTGGTACAGAGGCAGGGCTCTTTCGCCGAGGCATGATATGAAACGGCTCAGGGCCGCAAGACATCCCGTGACTCTCTGTACGCCTTTCAAGTCCTTAATGGGCCCCATGCTGGTGATGGCCGCGATCTTCTCCGGGTTGGCCTCGATGCCCCGCTCGGAGACGATGAACCCCAGGAGCATGCCTCGGGGAACCCCGAAGACACACTTTTTGGGATTGAGCTTCACACCTTTCGCCTTGAGACATCGGAATGTCACTTCAAGGTCAGAAAGGAGGTCAGAGGCTTTCCTCGTCTTGACTACGATGTCATCGACGTAGGCCTTGACCGTTCGGCCAATGTGTTCGCCGAACATGTGGTTCATGCACCTTTGGTATGTCGCACCCGCATTCCTCAAACCGAACGGCATGGTAACATAGCAGTACATGCCGAAAGGTGTGATGAAAGAAGTCGCGAGCTGGTCGGACTCTTTCATCCTAATTTGGTGATACCCTGAGTAGGCATCGAGGAAAGACAGGGTTTCGCACCCAGCAGTGGAATCCACGATTTGATCGATGCAAGGCAGAGGGTAGGGAACTTTTGGACATGCTTTGTTTAGACCAGTGTAGTCTACACACATCCGCCATTTCCCTCCTTTCTTTCTCACAAGCACAGGGTTGGCAAGCCATTCAGGATGGAATACCTCTTTGATGAACCCTGCCGCCATTAGCTTGTGGATCTCCTCGCCTATGGCTCTGCGCTTTTCTTCGTCGAATCAGCGCAGAAGCTGCTTCACGGGTCGGGCTCCAGCTCGGATATCCAGCGAGTGCTCGGCGACATCCCTCAGTATGCCGGGCATGTCCGAGGGACTCCACGCGAAAACGTCGGCGTTTGCACGGAGAAAGTCGACGAGCACTGCTTCCTACTTGGGATCGAGCTCGGAGCCGATCCGGATTTGCTTTGAGGTGTCGTTGCTGGGGTCGAGAGGGACGGATTTAACCGTCTCCGCTGGCTCGAAGTTGCCAGCGTGGCGCTTCACGTCTGGTGCCTCCTTAGAGAGGCTCTCCAGGTCGACGATGAGGGCCTCGGATTCAGCGAGGGCCTCGGCGTACTCCACGCACTCCACGTCGCATTCGTACGCATGTCGGTACGTGGGGCCGACGGTGATGACCCCGTTGGGGCCCGACATCTTGAGCTTGAGGTAGGTGTAGTTGGGGACGGCCATGAACTTAGCGTAGCACGGCCTCCCCAGTACTGCGTGGTAGGTTCCTCGGAACCCGACCACCTCGAACGTGAGGGTCTCCCTTCGGAAGTTGGAGGGCGTCCCAAAGCAGACGGGTAGATCGAGTTGTCCGAGGGGCTGGACGCGTTTCCCAGGGATTATCCCGTGGAAAGGCGCAACGCCTGCCCAGACCGAGGACAGATCGACCCGCAGAAGCCCGAGGGTCTCGGCGTAGATGATGTTGAGGCTGCTGCCTCCGTCCATGAGGACCTTGGTGAGCCTGACGTCGCCGATGACGGGGTCGACAACGAGCGGGTATTTCCCCGGGCTCGGCACGCGGTCGGGGTGGTCGTCTTGGTCGAAGGTGATGGGCTTGCCGGACCAGTCTAGGTAGACTGGCGCCGCCACCTTTACCGAACAGACCTCCCGACGCTCTTGCTTGCGGTGCCGAGCCGAGGCGTTCGCCACTTGCCCACAGTAGATCATGAAGCAGTCGCGGACCTCGGGGAACTCTCCTGCCTGGTGATCTTCCTTCTTATCGTCGTCGCAAGCCCTGCCACCCTCCGCGGGTGGCCCGGCCTTGTGAAAGTGGCGTCGAAGCATGGCACACTCCTCAAGAGTGTGCTTGACGGGCCCCTGATGATAGGGGCACGGCTCCTTGAGCATCTTGTCGAAGAGGTTGGCACCTCCGGGAGGTTTCTGAGGGTTCTTGTACTCGGCGGCGGCGACAAGGTCCGCGTCGGCGGCATAGCATTTCGCTTGCGACTTCTTCTTGCCTTTCTTCTTGGCGCCGCGCTGAGTTGACGCCTCAGGGACATCTTTCGGTGGGCGGCTCTGGGGCTGCTTGTCCTTCCAGAAGATGGCCTCAACCGTCTCCTGGCCAGAGGCGAACTTGGTGGCGATGTCCATCAGCTCGCTCGCCCTGGTGGGGGTCTTGCGACCTAGCTTGCTCACCAGGTCGCGACAGGTGGTGCCGGCGAGGAACGCGCTGATGACATCCGAATCGGTGATGTTGGGCAGCTCGGTGCGCTGCTTCTAGAATCGTCGGTTGTAGTCCCGGAGAGACTCTCCCGGCTGCTGTCAGCAGCTTCGGAGATCCCAGGAGTTTCCAGGGCGCACGTACGTGCCTTGGAAATTGCCGGCGAAGGCTTGGACCAAGTCGTCCCAGTTGGAGATCTGCCCCGGAGGCAGGTGTTCTAGCTAGGCGCGAGCGGTGTCGGAAAGGAACAGGGGGAGGTTGCGGATGATGAGGTTGTCATCGTCCGTCCCACCCAGTTGGCAGGCCAGCCGGTAGTCCACAAGCCACAGTTCCGGTCTCGTCTCCCCCGAGTACTTTGTGATAGTAGTCGGGTTTCGGAACCGGGTCGGGAACGGCGCTCGTCGTATGGCGCGGCTGAAAGCCTGCGAACCGGGTGGTTCGGGCGAGGGACTCCGATCCTCCCCGCTGTCGTAGCGTCCCCCACGCCTGGGGTGGTAGCCTCGGCGCACCCTCTCGTCGAGGTGGGCCCGACGGTTGCGGTGATGGTGCTCGTTGCCGAGGCGACCCGGGGCCGCAGGCGCTATGTTGCGCGTGCGCCCGGTGTGGACCGAGGCTTCCCGCATGAATCGGGAAGTCGCGGCGCGATGTTCCGAGGGGTACCCCTGCCTTCGGGAGGCGGAGCTTTCGGCCTGTCGGACCGCGGCATCCTCCAGGAGATTCTTGAGCTCTCCCTGAATTCGCCACCCCTCGGTGGTTGATGGCTCCGGCATCGCGCGGAGAAGTATTGCCGCTGCAGCCAGGTTCTGGCCGACTCCACTGGAAGTCGGTGGCGGCCTTACCCTGACATCGTCGGCGATGCGGTGCTGGATACCCTGGGGTAGATGATGCACTTCTCCGGCCGGAGGTTGGACCGCCCATTCCTGCCCGATGTCCCGGCGGATCGGCTCAAGTGTTCCTGCCCCCTCGTCGAGCCTGGCCTGCATCTCGCGGATTTGCTCGAGCTGTGGGTCATGACCCCCCGCCGGGACGGGGACCACAACTAGCTCCCGAAGGATGTCAACGCAAGGCACAGGCCTAGGGAGATCACCGTTCTCCGGCATACCAAGATGGTCGCCTTCGTTGGGACCCCCTAGATCGACGTGGAAACATTCACGACTTGGGCCGCAGTCCTCGTCGCCGAGGCTGCGGCTACCGTCGGAACAGTCGGAAAGGCAGTAGTCACACGCGGTCATAAAGTCCCGCATGGCACTGGGGTTACCAAGTCCGGAGAAATCCCAACAGAAGTCGGGCTAGTCATCTTCCTCGGACCTCGAGGGCCCGTAGGTCGAGACGACCGTCAGCCGGTCCCAGGGTGACCGCATACGATACCCCAGAGGGTTTGGACCCGCCTCTACGAGAGCGTCCACCAAAGCGAAGTCGCTTGGTGGGTCGAGGCTGAATCCAAAAGGCGTGAGATGGGAATCGGTTGGTACCTCTTGGTCGATGGGCGGTGACGAAGTCACGTCAGGGGCTGACTGCACCATCGTCTCAGGTACGAGGGTGACGCCCAGCAAGTCCTTCAAGAGCGTGCTGGCGTCGTCCGTTTGCTTGGGATTGGCGTGTTGCGGGGAGACGGCGCTCGTCTTCGTCTCAGACGCGAGGTCGATGCCCGACGTGCCCCCCGTTGGGGCGCCGGCGCCGTCGACTCGCTCGACAGCCGACGAGGTGCCGCCTCCTGCTTGGCCCTGGTTGCCCCGCCTCCTCCTCCGGCGGCGGGGGAGGGGACGGGGCGAGCTCGAATGTTGTTCTTCCACCGCGCGGGGAAGACGTCGTCGATTCCGCCGCCGGCGGGCGGGTTGTCGGCCGCCATTGTCGCTATCGTGCGGCGGGGAAGGAGTATCATGTCGTAGCTGCCGTCGAGGGACATGAACTCAAGACTCCTGAAACGGAGTACCGTCCCGGGCTGGAAAGGTTGCTGGAGACTGCCCATCTGGAGCTTGACGGGAAGCTGTTCGTCAACACGCAGCAGGCCCCTACCTGGCGCGCCAACTGTCGGCGTTTCGAACCCGGGGGGTCCCTGGACCGACGAGTAAATTGTCGCCGCATGCCCCAATCCCAGATGGGTCGGCGCGAGACGGAGCGCGAAGGGGGGAAGAAGCCGGAGGGAGACGGGCGTGAGAGGTGAAATCCCACGGCCTTCGTGTTTGTCCCGCGCCCAGGTCGGGTGCGTTTGCAGTAGGGGTTTACAAGCGTCCACGCGGGAGGGAGCGAGCGACCTCACGCGAGCACCGTCCCGTCCTTCCCCGCGCGGCCAACCCTCTGTAAGAGGGCCCTGGACCTTCCTTTTATAAGCGTAAGGAAAGGATCCAGGTGTACAATGGGGGGTGTAGCAGTGTGCTAACGTGTCTAGCGGAGGAGAGCTAGCGCCCTAAGTACACGCCATTGTGGCAGCCAGAGAGGTTTTGGCACCCGGTTCGTGTGGTGTCGTGGCCGTCGGAGGAGCGCTGGAGCCTGGCAGAAGGACAACTGTCGGGGCTGTCGGGTCCTTGCTGACGTCCTCTTGCTTCCGTAAGGGGACTGAGAGCCGCCATCGTCATAGAGCGTGCGGGGCGCCATCATTACTTGTTTGGCAGGGCGAGCCAGATGGGACGCCGGTCTTGTTCCCCGTAGCCTGAGTCAGCTTGGGGTAGGGTAACGATGGCGCCTCCTGTGACGTGGTCGGTCCGAGCCCTAGGTTGGTTGAGGTGGAGGCTCCTCCGAGGTCGAGGTCGAGTCTGTATTCCGAGGCCGAGGTCGAGTCCGAGCCCCTGGGTCGGGCGAGGCGGAGACCGTCGGCTGAGGCCAGGGCTGAGTCCGAGCCCTGGGGTCGGGCAAAGCGGAGTTCGTCGTCTTCCGGGGCTGAGCCCGAGTCCGAGCCCTGGGGTCGGGCGAAGCGGAGTTCGTCGTCTTCCGGGGCTGAGCCCGAGTCTGAGCCCTGGGGTCGGGCGAAGCGGAGTTCGTCGTCTTCCGGGGCTGAGCCCGAGTCCGAGCCCTGGGGTCGGGCGAAGCGGAGTTCGTCGTCTTCCGGGGCTGAGCCCGAGTCTGAGCCCTGGGGTCGGGCGAAGCGGAGTTCGTCGTCTTCCGGGGCTGAGCCCGAGTCTGAGCCCTGGGGTCGGGCGAAGCGGAGTTCGTCGTCTTCCGGGGCTGAGCCCAAGTCCGAGCCCTGGGGTCGGGCGAAGCGGAGTTCGTCGTCTTCCAAGGCTGAGCCCGAGTCCGAGCCCTGGGGTCGGGCGAAGCGGAGTTTCCTATGGCGCCTAGGGCCGGGCTTGGCTGCTGTCAGCCTCACTCTGTCGTGTGGCACAGCAGTCGGAGCGGCGCAGGCGGCGCTGTCCTCTTGTCAGGCTGGTCAGTGGAGCGGCGAAGTGACTACGGTCACTTCGGCTCTGTCAACTGGAGGACGCGCGTCAGGATAAAGGTGTCAGGCCACCTTTGCATTAAATGCCCCTGCGATTTGGTCGGTTGGCGTGGCGATTTGGCCAAGGTTGCTTCTTGGTGAAGACTGGGCCTCGGGCGAGCCGAAGGTGCGTTCGTTGCCGTAGGGGGTCCTCGGGCGAGACGTAAACCCTCCGGGGTCGGCTGCCCTTGCCCGAGGCTGGGCTCGGGTGAGGCGCGATTGCGTCCCTTGAATGGACAGATCCTTGACTTAATCGCACCCATCAGGCCTTTGCAGCTTTGTGCTGATGGGGGTTACCAGCTGAGATTTAGGAGCCTTGAGGGTACCCCTAATTATGGTCCCCGACAAATTTAAAAATCGTATTTTAAAGCAGTAAATTAATTTAAATGAAAAGTTTTAAACTACAAATTTGTGTAACTCGTCAAAATTTATAATTTATATTTTGGTCATTTCTTCGTATGACAAATATAGATGACCAATAAGCACGAGGCCCGCGAGCCCGGCACGAAGCCCGCTGCTTGGGCTCGATCCAAGCCCGGCACGGCCCGGTTCTATGTGGGCCCGGGTCGGCACGAATAAGCGGGCCGGGCTCGGACAAGAAACTAGGCACGGTGAGCTAGCTCGGCACGACCTGTTTACCTCTAAGCCTGTTAATCCCATTTTTTTGCACTACAACATGCTTACTGACCCGCTTTTTCCGTGCTAAACGGGCCGACTCGACCCGTTTAGGCCCGCTGCGGGCTGGCTTGGACAGGAAATCGAGCCCACAGGCTTAGACGACCCGACCCAGTTTTCTAACCGTGCCTGGCGGGCCGGGCCCAAAACAGGATGGGCTTCACCGGGCCAGACGACCCGTTTGGCCATCTCTAATGACAAAATAAAAGTAAATTTGTTCATAAAAACTATCTCTCTCTCATAGTTTATAAAACTACAAGAGAGGTGTATAAGATTTGTGAATAATGTTAGAACCAACATGTGGGATGAATAAATGACCAAACAACCAAAATAAACTTTGTAGATCTTGAGAAGTTATAGAACTTTGTACTTGACAACTTTTTTATTTGAAGTCATCTTGTCAACGAAAACTACACCTGAATTTAAAAATTTAAAATTCGAATTTTCAAAACACCTCAAATGGAAAAAGCCACCAAAATGGAAGTTATAAGTCTTAAAAAGTTATGAAACTTTGTATTTGACAATATTTTGGTTTGAAATTATCTTATCATGCAAAACTTTGTTTGAATTTTAAAATCCAAAATTTTGAAACCACCTCGGATGGAAAAAACACCAAGATAAAAGTTGTAGGTCTTAAAATGTTATGAAACTTTATAGTTCACAATTTTTATTTGAAATCATCTTGTCATAGAAAAATATGTTTGAAGTTTTTAAATTTGAAATTCAAATTTTGTAAACGATCTCGGATGAAGAAACTATCAATATGAAAGTTATAGATCTTGAAAAGTTATACAACTTTATAGTTGACAACATTTTTATTTGAATTAATTTAGTGTCTCAAATAATCAATTTACTCTCGATTTGTTATAATACATGGGGAAGGAAAACGTAATATAAACACAAGTGTTATAGTGGTGTAGTGGTAGAGGAGGATTCGCTAGAGAGACGGGTCGCGAGATCGAATCTCACCGTCATAAAACACATGAATTCAGTTCAGAAAATGATGAAAAATGATATGAAGATGGGTCAAGCAATGGTGTGTTGGTTTGGGGTTGTTCCCCTAAAAAATGTTCTATTTCTCGATTTTTTGTGATTTTTAATTTGCCGAGTGTTTTTAGTATTTTTTGACACTCGACAAAGTATTTGTCGAGTGTTCAAAAAAATACTCGACAAAAACCAATTATCGATAAAATATTTGGCAGGTGTTGGTACTCGCTCTCCCGGGCGAGTCGATCCAACGGGGGAATGAAAGCGACGTAAACAAGGTTTCAACTTGAGATGGCAATAGCTCTGTTAATCCAGCCTCTCAAGGGCACTGTACGAGGGTATTTATAGGTGCCTGAGAGCCCAACGCCTCAAGGTAATGACGCATGTACCCTCAGGCACCTGGACTATCCCCGGAATATTCCTATAAAGGAGGGTTACAGACTGTCATTACAGAAAAGCTATTACAAATCAGGCCCGTAACACGCTTCTCCATGCGGGGCCTGTTACAATGGGCCAAATCCCATGTGGGCCTCAAGGCCGAGTGAGGACGTGGGACGGGGCGACGTCGCCGTAGGCCTTCGCCTCATAGTGTACAAGGCGAAGGGTGGACCTCGCTGGTTCTTCTGCTTCCGTTGGCGCAGCGAGAAAGACGAAGGCTGGAGCGAAGGGTAGCGTCTTCGCCTTCACCTCAACATTTGCCCTCCGAGGGACCAGTTCGACTGAGTCATCTGGTGCCGAAGACGTCGCTAGATGGTGGAGACGCTGCCCTCGCTCGAAATGGTTCCGCGGGGGTTTTTGATGTGCCCGTTGACGGACGCGGTACTGTTGGACTGCGGGTTTCCCGAAGCGTCGCGTCCTGTGTATAAAAAGGAGGGCGGGGCGGCGCGGTTCAGGTGCACTTTCTGCGCGCCGCAAAACCCTAGCCTCCTTTTGAAAACCGCTCGTCCGCTCGCCTGCCCTCCTTGCTCCTGCTCGTCGAAGATCTGGCCCGCGTCAAGCAGACCGCCTGCCGCCGCCGACGGTACGTAGCCATGTCGTCCTCTTCCTCGTCTGCTGCGAGTACCCCGCCGGCCACCGCGTCGTCTGAGGACACTTTGAGCGACTTGGCAGTGGAAACGCTACATCCTGGTGATACAGTGGAGTTTGGCGTGTCGCGGATCTCCTCGATCCACGTTCAAGATATGCAGCAACTTGGGTATTTTAGCAGCGGAGTGGGGCGTGTTCCGGGGGCGGAGGAGGTCCTCGAGCCGGAGGGCGAGCTGGTCGTGTTTGAAGCGTTTTTCACCGCTAGCCTTCGTCTGCCTGCACATCGATTCGTGGGGAGGTCCTGCGAAGATTCAAGGTCTAGGTCCACCAGCTGACGCCGAATGTCGTGGTGGCCCTGGCGAAGTATGTCTGGGCGACGACTTCGTATGGTGGTCAGCCCTCTATGGAGGTCTTCGCAAAGCATTACTGTCTGCATTGGCAAAAGAGGAAAATTGGACATGAGATTGCACAATTTGGGTCGTGCACATTTACCCCGAGGACCGAGAAGACTTCGATGGAAGTTGTGGAGTTGGTTCCATGCGCCCGCAATAAGTGGGGCAACTGGTGGGACTTCTGGTTTTATGTTTCCGAAGGCGCAGTCGAAGACCACCCAGGGCTCCCCGTGGCCATCATGTGCTCGCATTATTACGTGGCGTACCCACAGTTTGAGGTGGCGGAGGATGATGAGGACGAAGGAGCCCTTCGGCGTGCTGCCCGCATGAGTAGCGGGCGTGACTTAGTTGAGGAGTTTGTCGGGTATGGGGTATGGCCCTTGGAGCATGGCTGGGCGCTGGGCGAAGTATGCCCTCGCGAGATGCCCTCCCGGGGCGGGCAGCGGGTGCGAAGTCCTGCCTTCGCGTTGGATTTGCGTGGCCGGGATCCCGCCGCATTAGTGCGTGAAGCGGAGGACGGTGCGGCGAGGATCGTGGGGCGCTATGTGCCGAAGACAGAGGGTCTATGGAGCTGGGATATTCGTGGGTCCAACGACAGATTGAATCGGCTCTTCGAATTGAACTGCTTGTCGTATGGTGGTTATCCCGGGGAAGACGCCACCGACCGCCGCGGGAAGAAACCGATAGGCGTGACCGAGGAAGGGCCTTCGCAAGAGGCTGCCCCGGCCACTAAGAAGAGGAAATTAGGTACTATAGTGGGGGGAACGGGGGTGTCTGATAGTTTTGCTGTGGATTTGATGGGGACGTGCGCAGCCCTCGGGGGAAGGATGTCTTCGCCCGAGCACCGGGAGTCTTCGGCGCGAATGCTGGAGGTTACCGGGGGTCGATGGCCCAAGAATGTTCCGATCCCCCACACGGCTGGCGAAGACTTCTATACGTCCCACATGGCACGCGACTTGAAGGTGTTTCCTTACGAACGGAATATTGCTGCTGTTGTGTCGGCAGTGATGAACAAGGACCGTCAAGACGCTGCATAGAAGCACCGGGCCGTCGTCAGGATGGCGGATCCTGCGCGCGAGGCGAATAGGGCGCGGGCGAGCGCGAAGGCTGCTGCCTCTGGCAGTAGCAAGCCGGTGGCGCCTGCAAAGGCAGCTGCTCCCGGACCCAGCAAGGCAGCGGCGAGCGCGAAGGCTGCCGCCTCTGGCGGAGGCAGGCCTCCCCTGAGCGAACCTACGAAAGGACAGGAGCTGCCTTCGCCGGGGAGACGTGTTGCTGACTTCGGCACGAATATCAGTGTCGAGGATTATCTTGTTGGTAAGTTTTTTTTGACCGAAGATATGTTGCAGGGTCGGGTGAGGGACAGTTGGTTGTTGTCCCGCCTTCGGTGGCAACCACTTCGTCATCGGCGGTGGTAAGGGCGAAGGGAGCCGCACAGGACCTGTGGGCCGCCTTCTGCGCGAGCGGCGAGATTCTGACAGCCGCTGCCGCTAAGGACGTGGCGGGCACCATGTCCCAGCGGCTGAGGGAGGCGTCGCAGCAGCTGACGCAGCAGCTGAAGCAAGTAAGTTGTGCTGGACTTCGATATTTGTTGTTTCGTTGAAGGTTTGGGTCTCATGTGTTTTTGTCAGGCGGCCGACTTCGCCGACCGTGTTGCGTCGGGCGTCCTGACTGCAGACGTCGCTGCCGAAGTCGAGAGTCTTCGGGCGCAGCATGCGGATGCTATCCGAGAGAAGTCGGCTGCGGAGAGCAAAAACCGTAGGCTGGCGGAGAAGGTGGCTGCCTTGGAGGCCGAGAAGACGGACCTCCAGTGCCGGCTGGCGAAGGAGAGGAGGGAGGTTAACCAGGCCATCGCTGAAGCGCAGGCTGCGCGAGCGGAGGCTAAAGTGGCGCGGGCAGAGAGCAGTCTCGCCAGCCAACGTACCGAGGAGTGGGAGGCAAGGTTCAATGCCCTGCGCGGCCGCGTGGACAAGGCCGAGGCCTCGGCACGCTCGGAGGTCGGGCGGACGCACGTGCAGTTCGTGGATGCGTACCGCGATCTGGGTGCGCGGACTGCAGACTTCGAAGTGCCCGACCAAGAGGCAGGCCTTCGCTTCCTCGAATGGTTGCAGGAGGAGCTGCTGGTGCTCCCAACTATTGTGCAGGGTTTCATGTCCTTCGCCTCCCTCGTCACCTGCGAGGGGACCCTGAATGCGTTGTCCCGCGAGGGGTGCCGACACTACGAGGTCTTCGACCAATCAGACGAGAACTTTGAACGTGAAGTTTTCAAGACCGAAGACCCTGTGGTGAAGCAGTCAGCGGGGGCACTCTTCGACAGGATGTGGGGTTCGCACGGTCGGGAGGCGGTTAAGGAGTGGTCTGACCGGGCGATAGAACAGGTAAAGGTTATCTTTTGTTTTGTGTGGTTGTGTGGGTATGTGTGGTTTTGTTGAATAGGTGTGCTACAGATGGCACGTGCCGAGGATGTCGAGGACCTTGGAGATCTGGTCGGCGCGCCGCCCGACGCTGAGGTCAACCCGGTGCCGCCTTCGAGTGCCAGTGAAGGCTCCTCGTCTGCACCCGTGCCTACCGTGGCCGGTGAAGGCCCTTTGCCAGCCCCTGCGCCGACGGCCGAAGATCCCCTGAAGGTGGTGGCTGAGCCGGTGACCGAAGACCCCATGGCCGCAGCCGGGCCTTCGCAGGTGGCTGAGTAGGAGTTTGGGGAGTTTGTAAATTTTGTCTGTGTTACTGAACCTTGGTTGCTGGCAGGTTCAGGATTTTGGGCCTGCGCACGCAATCTCTACTGTCAATGATAATTTTGTGGCGGCTTCGACCGTGGTTGCTGAAGACGATTTTGATGATTCTGTGTCTAAGTGTTTTGAGTCTGATGATTCTGGGAGTTCGATTGTGTGGACAGAGGAGTCTTCGGATGAGGATTTGGATTACTTTGCGGCATTGGATGTGGCTGCGGTGGAGGCTTCACCGCGTGTAATGGGTGGTGAGGATCTTACGGGTGCGAGTGTTGGGCATAGGCGGCGAAGGGCGGTGGCGAAACGGAGGGTGAGTGAGTTGCCGCGAGGTGATAGGCGTCATCGTGGTGAGGTGGAAGGTGGTCGCCTTCGTGTGGACGGGGCTGGCAAGCGGGAATTGTTGTCCTCGCCGGCTGGGGCGAGTGTGGGTTAGGGGGAGCTGTGAAGTCTGTTTGCGGGTGAGGAATTGAGGATAATGTTGTTCAATTATAGGGAGATGGGTATCATCCCGAAGGTTGAGCCAATTTAATGTGCGATGCCCTCGCTGTATGTATGTAACCATACTCTTGTGTGATGAAGCTGCGCGCTTTCGTTGATCAGGCCGCTCCCGTAGGCTTCTGTACGGAGTTCTTTAGAGAAGACTTTGATTTTTTCGTACTAGTATTCCGGCTGCACCCGTAGGCGACTTTTACGTGGAGGATCCTTTGAAAAAGACTTCGATTTTTCGCACTTATTATGCTAGTCCGGCTGCACCCTTAGGCGACTTTTGCACGGAGAGTCTTTCGGAAAAGACTTCGATTTTTTTCACACTTGTTGTGTTGATCCGGCTGCACCCTTAGGCGACTTTTGCACGGAGAGTCTTTCGAAAAAGACTTCGATTTTTCGCACTTGTTGTGCTGATCCGGCTGCACCCTTAGGCGACTTTTGCACGGAGAGTCTTTTGGAAAAGACTTCGATTTTTCGCACTTGTTGTGCTGATCCGGCTGCACCCTTGGGCGACTTTTGCACGGAGAGTCTTTTGGAAAAGACTTTGATTTTTCGCACTTGTTGTGCTGATCCGGCTGCACCCTTGGGCGACTTTTGCGCAGATTGTCGCACGCGAGGGAGGCTTTGCTGCCCCTCGCGGTGACTTCGATGTGGTCGAATGCCGGAGACCGTCGATGCGGTCTTTTTTGACATTGCTTTAATTTTTTGCGGGGGATTTTCACGTGTATATTACATGGCTCCGCCTCATTAAAAACCTCACCCCCTGGGAGAAAAAGAGTGCGGGCCGGAATAAAACTGTTTGGTGAATTACAAGGGCGTGTTAGCCCTAAGGATTTAAACAAAAAATTTACGGAGATTGTTAATATTCCAGGAATGTTCTAGGTCTTCGCCAGATTGCGTTGTTAGTCTGTACGCGCTGGGAGACGACTTCGTCTTGATGATAAATGGTCCTTCCCACTTTGGCTCCAGCTTACCCCGTGACTCTGTCCGGGTTGTGCGGACAAGTACGAGGTCCCCTTCGTTGAATTCTCTTGGGACGACTGCGTGGTCGCGTCAGGCCTTCGTTTGGGCTTGGTATCTGTTGAGGGCCTGGAGGGCGAAGACACGGTCTCCATCGATGAGATCTTTGGAGGTTAGCTCGTCTACGTCGGGTACTGCTGAAGCGCTCGTCCGCGGGGACCCATGTTTCATCTCCTGCGGGGTCATGGCCTCCGATCCGTATAGCAGGCGAAAGGGAGTGAATTCGGTCGCCCGACACTCGGTCGTGTTCAGTGCCCAGACTGCTTCAGGTAGCAGGTCGGCCCATTTACCCTTCTTGTCGTCGAGGAGCATTTTCTTGATTGCCGTGAATATCTTGCCGTTGGCGCGCTCCACGACGCCGTTGGATTGTGGGTGGTATACTGAGGCGAAGGCAAGCTTGGTGCCAATGGAGAAGCAGAAGTCCCTGAAGTCTTGGCTGTCGAATTGTTTGCCATTGTCAACTGTGAGCTCGGACGGGACTCCGAATCAGCAGACAATGTTTTGCCAGAAGAATTTCTGGGCGGTCTTCGATATTATCGTGGATACCGCTCTTGCCTCGATCCACTTGGTGAAATACTCGACGGCGACGAAGGTGAACTTGAGGTTCCCTTGGGCCGTGGGTAGCGGCCCGACAATGTCTAGGCCCCAGCGCTGAAGAGGCCACGTGTGGGCGATTAGCTTTGTGAACTGCGAAGGGTTTCCCGAGCGTGGAGAAAATTTCTGGCAGGCTTCGCAGGACCTCGTCACCCGATTCGCGGCGCAAATCATAGCGGGCCAGTAGAAGCCTTGTCGGATCACCTTGGCGGCTAGGGCCCTAGGCCCTGCGTGAGAGCCACATGTTCCACTGTGGACTTCGCGGAGGATCTGGACGCCTTCGGTCTCGGTGACACATTTAAGCATGGGTTGACTGACCCCCTTTTTGTAAAGCTGTCCGTCAATGAGTGTGAAGTCTCGGCTTCGGTGTTTGAGGCGCTTGGCCTCGTTGATATCGCTCGGATGGTAGTATCCCTGCAGGAATAGGGTTATTGGTGCCCGCCAGTCTTCGGTCATGATGAGGTTGACTATGCGGTGGCCCTCGGTGTCGTTGGTGATTTGGAGGCCCTTTGGGCTGCGGACGGTTGGCGTGCCGATGACATGGTAGAACACGTCGGAGGGCAGGGCCTCGCCTCTGGCGGCTGCCTTGGCCAATGCATCGACCTCCTCATTCTTGGCTCGGTCTACGTGCTGCAAGGTAAAGCCCTTGAATTGTCTCTTGAGACTGCGGACAGCCGCGAGATACTGCATAAGTGCGGGGTCCTTTGCTGCGTAATCTTTCTTGACTTGGCCGGCAACCACTTTGGAGTCTGTTCTGATTATGCATGTGGTGACACCAAGTGCCCGTAACTTGCGAAGGCCGAGGATGACGGCTTCGTACTCTGCTACATTGTTGGTGCATCTGTCGGACTCCAAAGCAAAGCTGAGACGTGCTGCATATCGGTGCTTGACCCCTGTGGGTGAAGTAATGACTGCGGCTGCTCCTGCCCCCGCATGGCACCATGTGCCGTCGCAGTGGATGGTCCACACCTTCTCTGCAGGCGTGTCCGGCTGCGTTATTGGCCCGGTCCAATCGACGATGAAGTATGCTAGCACTTGTGACTTGATGGCTGTCCTGAGCTCGAATGTGATATGGTATCTGGAGAGCTTGGCTGCCCATTTGGTGATCCAAACAGATGCCTCCGGATTTCTGAATAATTCGCCAAGCCCCCTGTCCGAGGTGACCCGTACCTTGAACGCTTCAAAATAATGGCGCAGCTTGCGCGAAGCCATAACGACTGCGTAGGCGATTTTTTCCAGTTCTGTCATGTTGCATTTGGATGTCGTGAGCACTTCGGAGACGTAATAAATTGGACACTGTCTGGTCGTGCCCTCTCTGTCCTATTCTTGAACAAGCGCTGCGCTGACTGCGTGCGGCGAAGCTACGACGTAGAGCAACACGGGTAGTGAGGGGTTGAGGCTTGTAAGAATCGCCAGCTCAGACAGGTGCTGCTTTAGTGAAGCGAAGGCCACCGCTTGCTCTGGTCCCCATGCGAAGTCTTTTGCGCCGCCAAGCGTTTTGAGGAAAGGTAGGTTCGCTCTGCGGACTTGGAAATGAATCTATTGAGGGCGGCCATTCTGCCTGTCAGTCGTTGGACGTCTCTGGCTGACTATGGGGGCGTCATGTTGATGATGGCCTGGATTTTGGTCGGGTTGGCCTCTATCCCTCGGTGCGACACCAGGTAGCCCAGTATCTTCCCCTAGCGGACGCCGAAGATGCACTTTTCGGGGTTTAGGCGAAGTCGTGTGTCCCGCATGTTCGTGAACGTTTCTGCGAGGTTAGCCAGATGGTCTTCTTTGCTTTTGCTAGTGACGACGATGTCGTCCACATACGTAAATATGTTTCTGCCGATTTGGCTCTCGAGCACCGTTTTGGTGAGGCGAGAGAATGTGGACCCAACGTTCTTAAGTCCCTCCGGCATTCTGATGAAGCAATACGTGCCGAAGGGTGTTATGAAACTGGTGCTGGCCTTGTCTTCCTCCTTCATATATATTTGGTGGTAGCCGGAAAAGCAATCAAGGAGTGACATGACTTCGCACCCGGCCGCACTATCGACGATCTTGTCGATCCGAGGCAGCGGGAAATTATCCTTGGGGCAGGCCTTGTTGAAGCTGGTGAAATCAATGCACGTCCGCCACTTGCCGCTCTTCTTTTGCACCATGACTACGTTGGCGAGCCACGTAGGGTAGGCGACTGGCTCGATGAAGTTGGCCTCAAGCAGGCGGTGTACCTCGGCCTTGGCGGCTTCTGTCTTCTCATCAGACATCTTGCGCAGCCACTGCTTCTTTGGCCTCACCGAAGGGTCGATTCCCAAGCTATGCTCGATGATAGAGCGACTGACTCCGACCAGGTCGAGGGCAGACCAGGCGAAGATGTCCTTATTTT
Organism: Zea mays; assembly: GCF_902167145.1. Taxonomy (NCBI): domain Eukaryota; kingdom Viridiplantae; phylum Streptophyta; class Magnoliopsida; order Poales; family Poaceae; genus Zea; species Zea mays. The sequence continues at coordinate 135,961,802 of NC_050103.1, read as the reverse complement.
TGGACAGACAAGAGAGGAGTCTCTCCTCGTCATGCGAAGTGAGGTCTTCTCTTATGATGACCGTTTGCTTGGGCGTTGCCTGGTCAAGGGGAATAGTCTTGGTCCCATCGTTGCTCTGCAGCTGTGCCTTTTCATGCTCTTTGGCGGTTGGGCTGGTGGCCTTGGGGACCTCGCGTTGTGCCGTGAGGAAGTGTATGTTCCTTTGCCCTGGAACGAAGTCTCTTTCTATGTTGCGCGCGGCCTGCTGGTTGCCGTAGACTGTGATTGCGCCTTGTGGACCCGGGATCTTCATGCACAGGTAAAGTCCGTGAATGACTGCCTCAAACTTGTTGATGGAGCCCCGTCCCATTATGGCGTTGTATGGGTACACCATGTCGACGATGTCGAAAGTGACTTGCTCACTTCATGCATTCGGTGGTACACCGAAGGAGAGGGGTAGCTCTATTTTGCCGACAGGAAAGGTGCCCTTGCCGCCGAAGCCATACAGGGGGTTGTCTGAAGGTTTAAGCAAACTGTGGCTGATGCCCATGCGGTCGAAGGCGTGGAGGAAAATGATATCCGCCTGGCTGCCGTTGTCAACTAAGACTTTGTGCAGGTCCCAGCCTGCCACGCTGCAGTTGATAACCATGGCGTCGATGTGGGGTGTGCTGCGCAGGTCGACGTCTCTGGCGTCGAAGGTCAATGGCACATGGGACCACTTTGTCTGCACAACTGGACCGGTGACGGCGACGTGGTTGATGCTGCGGTAGTGGTCCCTCTTCTGTCGCTTCGTGTCGAAGTCGACACTGGACCCCCCAGTGATCATGTGAATGACTCTGCGATACGGCTGATCAGCGAAGTCTTCTTGTTTTGGTGCTTGGGGGTGGTGGATGTTTGGCTGTTGCGGGTGTGGAGGTGGGAGTGGGGGAGGTACCATTTGTACCTCCTGGTGGTGTTGGTATGCGTGGTTAGGTGGATGCGGAGCGGGGCCGTGGTTGTATGGTTGTGGAGGTTGTTGATATGTGTGCGCGACAACTCTTGGGTTATCGGCTGGTTGCGCCCGAGACATCCTGTCTCTGGTGGCCTTTGTTTCCGGGCAGTCCCTTGTTGGGTGCGCGCAGTCTTTGCCGTGGAACAAGCAGTAAAATCTGCGCGGCTGCTGTGCCCGTCCTCGGCCCCGACCACGAGTTCCGTTGCCGCGGCCCTAGGGGGATAATCTTGGCGGCGAGGGGCCTCACCAGCGGGGTGCTGGTTGGCGATGTTGTGTACCTGCTGCTGACTATGGCTGTCCCGACCGAAGTCTAAATGCGAAGGTCTCGTCCACATTTGGATGGACTGGGAGGGTCTTTGGGTTTCCTCTGGGACTCGACCTTGCGCTGGTGGAGCTCTTCGGATCTGGCATATTTTTTGAACAGCTGATACAACTCCTGGAGGTTCTTGGGTGGATCTCTGATGCAATGGCTGTAAAGGACGCCAGCCCGAAGGCCACTGATGGCGTAGTGAATGGTGATTTGGTCATCAACCGAAGGCAGTTGTGACTTGAGTGTCAGAAACTTGCGGTAGTACTCCCGCAGAGTTTCTCTTTCCAGCTGCTTGCAGAGGGACAGTTCAGCCAAGGCGTCGGTGTCTGGGCGGTACCCTTGGAAGTTGAGCAGAAATTTGTCCCGGAGACTTCTCCAGGAGTCGATGGACAACGGGGGCAACCTGGTGTACCAGGTGAGAGCCGGGCCTTCGAGGGCGATGATGAATGATTTGGCCATCGTGGCGTCGTCCCCTCCGGATGATGCTATGGCGACTTGATAGCTCATGATACACTGTGCTGGGTCGGTGCTACCGTTGTACTTGGGGTAGGTTCCTGCCCTGAAGTTGGTGGGCCATGGTGACACTTGCAGGTGCGGCGCCAGGGGACTCCGCTCGTCAAGGTAGTTGACACCTTGGAATGCTGTGGCGTGCGGGATGACGGGTCCGCGCTGAGGAATGAACAGGTCTTCGAATGGCGCGCGTTGTTGGAGAGCTGGGCCGTGTTGCAGATCAAGTTGGCCTTCGCACTGCATGAGCGCAATCTCTTGCTCAAGTTCCTGAGCCCTCTGCTTCTCGTCGCGTATCATCTGGCGCACCTTGGCCTGTGCAGAGACACGTTGGCGCTTGGCCTCGAGGATATCTTTCTGCTTCTGGAGGTTGCGGTTTTTGATGCGCAAGGCCCGCAGCTGTAGCTGTTCCTCTGCTGAAACGCCGATGACTTCGCCATCCTCAGCGGCGTCCGCGCCCTCCGGTGGAGCGAAGCCTGGGGGGTTGCGGTTGTCCTCCGGAGCTGCAGGTGCGGAGACTGCCTTCGGGTGTGGGTTGTTCATTGCGCTGCCTCTTGCTGAGTGTGTCGTCTTCGCAGGCTTCTTGGTGGGTGGTGTCTACAAGGGCCTTGCCCTTTTTCTCGGCCAGCAGCGCTGCCTTCGCTGCTTCGTCAACGGATGGGGCTGCCTTCGAGCTAGTTCTCTTGGGTGCCATCGCGGGTGGTTTTTTCGTAGCACGAACGGTGAGCGCCAAATGTTGGTACTCGCTCTCCCGGGCGAGTCGATCCAACAGGGGGAATGAAAGCGACGTAAATAAGGTTTCAACTTGATATGACAATAGCTCTGTTAATCCAGCCTCTCAAGGGCACTGTACGGGGGTATTTATAGGTGCCTGAGAGCCCAACGCCTCAAGGTAATGACGCATGTACCCTCAGGCACCTGGACTATCCCCGGAATATTCCTATAAAGGAGGGTTACAGACTGTCATTACAGAAAAGCTATTACAAATCGGGCCCGTAACACGCTTCTCCGTGCGGGGCCTGTTACAATGGGCCAAATCCCACGTGGGCCTCAAGGCCGAGTGAAGACGTGGGACGGGGCGACGTCGTCGTAGGCCTTCGCCTCATAGTGTACAAGGCGAAGGGTGGACCTCGCTGGTTCTTCTGCTTCCATTGGCGTAGCGAGAAAGACGAAGGCTGGAGCGAAAGGTAGCGTCTTCGCCTTCGTCCCAACAGCAGGTGTTCTTTCCCGAGTATAATATTCGACAAAGACTTTGCCAAATAAAAAAGGCCCTCGTCCAAAAAAACTAGTTCGGTAGTGTCCTAACCAAGACTAAAGTTGGCCGAAGGATAAATGTCTCTTTATCAATTAAAACTATAATGTCATTTACTGATCTAGGATTAAACACGAGACTTTTAGTCCTACTAGGTGGGTGTCCGTGCGTTGCAACGGAGACATATAATACCATGATAACTTATATATAAATAGGTATGTGCCCGTGCGTTGCCACGAGGTGGGGAGCATGGAGAGCGACGTCTAGGCTACAAATATTGTATGTACCATGTTGTTAGGTTTGTTCTTCAGTCCTCTCTTAGGATTCCAGTAAACGGGACATTAGCAGGCAACAACCGGTCAGAAGTCAAATCCACTAATCTTAAATTCTCAATCACATATAGGGTGGTAACGAGCTATAAATTTTACACTATAAAATTAAGGATCAGATCGGATCAGAATCATGTTTTATTTTTATTCACTTTTGAACTAAAATTAATTAAAGGGTTCAAACAAATTGTGAAAAGACATAATCCATTACCACTCCTAATCACATCTCACGAACCATCACCATTCAAGTGCAGAACGCCAAGATGGCACTTGAGGAGTGATGAGATCACAACACGTGACTCCCCGGGCCCAAAAGCCCAATAAAACCTTCTCATCACAACAATTCCCCAAATTGTCTCTAGGAATTCACCAGCAAGGGAGATTACAAACCAACACTTGGCCACATGAATGAATGCCCTCAAGGCTCTATCTGATGTAGAGGCCAAGCAAAGCAGATAAAACTATAAGGCCTTGCATTCTAGCTACAGCTAGGAAGCAAGGCACTGACCTGTTAGAATTAGAAAAATATTTAACAGCAATAAGCACAACAAATGCATGCATCATTTTGCTTTTCAGGTACTACACCACACAGACAGAGGAAAAATAAAAAAGGTTATTATACACATGATTACACCTGCAAACCTCAAATCAATCTATCACTGTTCCCTTAGCACCACAAATCATGATCAAGGATAAGTTCGATCCAAGCATCATTCTAGCTTTTTACGGATCTGCAATGATTTTACACCTCATGCTCATGCTCATGCTGATACACCCAAAAATATAATTCTAAGATATTTCTAAGAAAAAATATGTATGTTTAGGAGAACCAAATGGGGGACTAAGGTTTTCCTGAGCTGTGTGGCTAATGACATGTATAGATGCGGGACCGATCCTTGTTTCAACACGGTTGTCCAAAGGCAAATGATTAGTTGCGAAACTGCTTAGCTACCCTGCAAAAACAGATCAACCAGTACAGAAACACGTTGTTTTAGGCCAACTGAGGAGTTCCTAGAGTTTTGCAACAAATCACCCGCTAACAAAGTGGTTACCTTTATGTCAGTTTTTGCGCATTGCGCTTCTCAACCATCTGCTGTGAATCCAAACACCCCCGGCTGGCTATTTTTTTCTCATCTAGCATGCATGCAGACAATCTATGACCCCAGGTATTGTTTGTTCATCAAGGACCATACAACCTGTGTCATTAACGCCAGCTGTGTAAAAAAGCAAGTAGTATTATCGAGAACGAACCACGACTGCTACCTAAGTTCAAGTAGAAAACAAGCACCAGTCATATGCCTATGTATGTAAGCGAAATTAGTAGAACTTCATTTCTACGGATATGTCAAAATCTCTTCCACCTTGACTCTAGAGCTTGAATAGCCCATGCTTCATCTTCTATGGCGGGCACTGAAATTAGCTGGAGGCTGGAGCATGAGCAAATAGTAGGCAACAATAAGCCAGAAGTTCATTCTTTTCATAAGATCTTTGCTAAAAATCACTGAATATGTAATCTAAAGGATCCATTTTCATGTTCTTGTAATATGTTGCTCCTAATAGAACATCTGTATATATATCTTTTGAACATTCGCTGCATCTAAGGGCATAGGGTTTACAAATTAAAGGTCTAGATTCCAGAATTCAGTCGAGTCATGAAAACGGCGGCATGGCACCGATTGGTCAAATTAAAGAATTCTGAACGGACAACTATAGACCAGCAAGTGAAAAAATGCCTCACAGGCTCACCTGGCACGTCTCTGACAACACCCATGCCAAGCTCGGAATTATCCCCGAGCATGGAGCACAGGACCTGCTCTGCCTCTTCAACACTATCCTTGCGGCCACCAGACCCATCGCCATCGCTCTCCCCGTCCCGACCCTTCCAAGCATTTGGCATGCTTACTACAGAATTAGCCGTGGATCGTGTGTACTCCTTGCCAATCACGTCCGCGACCATGCCCGTAGCGGCCACTGCAACCCGCTTGGGCCTCCGACCAGCCTTTCTTCCACCAGATCCACTGTGCGGCGAGAGATCCAGTGGCGGCGGGGGGCTGCGGCGGGTGCATGTCCTGCGTGGAAGACAGGATACTGGTGGCCACAAAAGGGTCCCCTCCGGCCTCGCGGTAGGCGGAGTCGATCTGGTCGAAGCTGGCGCTGGCGAATGTGTCGAGCAGCCAGGTGAGCGCTAATGGCGGACCCTAAGCATGGAGCGCGGATGGCGGGCGAGCGCTGAGAGCGGGATCTGCGCGGGCGAGCGCTGATGGCGGTGGAGGGGATTATCCTGCTCGGTGTGGGTGGCCTGTGAGGTTGGTGGAACCAGGACGATAGAGATTGGGAGGCGGGGGCATGGACGCGCCAGGCGCCCACTCTCCATGCTTAATTAGTAGTAGGGATAAGTAGTATAGATAATCAATTTGTGATTCTGACCATACATAAATTTTGTTATTTATAATCTATCTGTTTCACCACTACATTGCAACCATCAGTATCATGCATACTTCGATATATGTCCCGATTTGCATGGTCTCATTATTGGAGAGCACGTTTCACACATACCGGAAGAAATTCCCTCGTACATCGTTAGTCACTGGACACGTACCACCATACGCTTTTGCTTAAACAAAAAGGTAAGTGTGTGTGTTTGTAAGACTAATGGTCAAACATCGTATAACCATAAAGTTAGAATACTATATTAATATATTAAATAAATTAATCCAATAGACATAGATTAACCCAATTAACATAGGATAAATAAATATCTAATTATAAAAGTATGAAATATGGTATAATCAATGTTGTTACTGCGTAGTAAATATTCATACGAGACTAACACAACTGGAACGGTTTAATTTGGAATTAAAATGGGGAAGTTACGAATTTCCAAAGTTTCTATGTATTTGATATAGGATTAGTTAGGAAATCAATTTTATTGTTGTTTTCATGACAAAACAGATGTATTATGTGATAAAAAAATAATATTATAGAATTATAGAAATTGGAATGAACTCATTTGGATTTAATATGAAATTTCCATGAATTAAATGGGTTTCTGCAATTATTTTTAAACTAAAAATCAATTTCTAAACTCCTTTTCCATATTTTCTTTATTTCCTGGACTGCGTCCCAAATTCCAGAAAGATCAGGGGTCAAGCTATAAACGTTTTTCTAGACTCAGTGAGCATATAGAGTGGACGGCGGGTTAAACACAAAAAATGTATTAGTTGAAGTTATATACAATTCAACATGAGTCACGTTGGCTAGAGGGTGGAAGGCTAGACATTCTGCTCAATAGATCCAAGGTTTGATCCCTGAGTAGCCATGGTTTGATTTTTTTTTTCTGCGCGCGAAACGGGAGAGGACAGAACGGCAGAACGGCCGACTACTCTTACCTTCTTAATAAGTAGTATAGAATTCATACTTCCGATTAGAAAAGTGTAGCTAAAAAAATTCTCCGACCAATGCAAGAAACTGTGTATACAGTGGTACCGTACCCAGCTAAAAAGCTTCACAAGCTGACAAGCAGCTGCGCGCATGAATGCCTGTTAGCTACCGTAAACGCGCATGGTCACATTTCCATAATAAATAAAGGAATGAATACACGCACTGCCCTGCCCTGCGCTGTGCCACTGCCACCCGGCCCGGCGTCTTCTACTCTAGAGGCTAATTTGGGACCCACAAAACCGGAGGGGTTAAAGTGGATAAAATCCTCTCCTTAATCTACTTTGGGAAGCTCAAATCACCTTCGAGATTGAAAGAGATTGAGGTGAAAATGAACTAATTTCCTCTCCAATCTGCTTCAATCACGAAGTGGATTTGAGTTTTCAAACTAGCCCCTATAATTTACTTCGGTATTTGAACTCCCAAACTAGCCCTAGTAGTAGCTCCTGCTGCTCAGTGCTCCCCTCTCCTCCGTCTATAGATGGCCAACCGGGGCGCACGGCACGGCACTGGCACTAGCACGACTAGGCACGGCACGACAGGGCACGGCACGGTTAGGCACGATAAAAGATCCGTGCCGTGCCTGTTAGTGCTAGCGTGCTGGGCCCTCGGCCCAGGCACGGCACTATCAGTGCTTAGCCGTGCCGTGCCGTGCCAACAGGCACGCCGGCACGCCAGTGCTAGTGCCAGCACAGGCACTATGCATAAAATCCCAGCAACAGCAATCAAACACTCAAACAGAATAACAGATAATTTTATTACGACTTCTAGCAATCAAACAGATACAAGATAATTTCAAACAACATAAAAATGGTCACAAAGAGAGTAAGAGACTAATCAAACAACAATTTTATGAGCTGTAGTGCAATGGCTGTCTCGTTAAAAACCTGTCTAGGTAAAACTCACCCTTGTGAGAAACCCTAAACAGGAAAAAAGAGTACAACCCAGCTCATTAAAAAGTTTATTGTCCTTACAATAAAGTCCAGTCCAGGTGCATAATATTACAGTCCCATTACAGAAATGGTCACAAAGAGAGTAAGATACTAGAGACTAATCAAGATAAAGATTTTCAAATGTTTCTTTAAGCTCTTTGTCATCCACCATGTGTTGCATCCTTGCTTCAGCATCCTCCCAATCTTTAATGCATGTCAACATCTCAACCACATCAGACTTCAATCTCCTCCTCCGCTCGTCGATGATCCTGCCAGTTAAACTAAAAGTGGATTCTGAAGAGATGGTAGACACAGGAACAGTTAAAATATCTTTAGCCATAATTGACAGTACTGGATAAGTGAGTTTGTGCTGATGCCACCAGTGCAAGATGTTGAAATCATCAGTTAACTGGTTGACAGTGTCACAATCTAAGTAAGAAATGAGTTCAGAAGCAGTAGAAGCTGAAGAGCTTGCAGCATGCAGTAGAGCAGTTGCAGAGGTATCTCTATCAATGTTTAGAGTAGAAGCAAAAGAATGCATACCAACAGAAGTACCCACATCATCAGCATCATCATAAATTTCATCCCAAGCAGACCGTTTCTTACCAGACAAGTTAGGAGGGACAACCCTGTTCAATCTAACAGATCCATATTTCTCTTCATATTTATTATAAACATCAGTAAGCTTAGCTCTAGTGGTAACCTGATAAACAGCATAATATGTACTTGTCAGGTTCATTAATCTTCGAAGCACTCTACTAAAACCTTTCATTTTAGCTCTAGGGTCCAAGATGAATGCAAAAGAGTAAAGTAAAGGGATGTTCCTCCAATATTTATTATATTTATCTACCATAGGTTGAATGACACCTCTGATGTGAGTGTCATTAGCATAGTTCTTTAGATGTATAGCAATCTTAACAAGAAAATGAAGCATAAGTGGAGATGTAGGATAATAAACACTAGACAATGCAACTGTAGAATCATAAAATAGCTCAAGAAATTTAAGTACTTTATCTCCAATAACCCAATGTTCATCAGTTAAAATAAATTGATCACCTTCAGCCCTAGGATAGTTTGCATGAATGAAAGTAGTGAAAGGTATCCTATGAGGAAACAAATGCTTAAGCATCAGATATGTAGAGTTCCACCTAACCTCCATGTCCAACTGGAATTTTCTAGGCCTAATATTAGTAGCAATGCAATAACTTTTATATGCAGCAATTCTCTGATTAGAGGAGTTTAAAAAAGATATTGCAGTTCTAAATGTTTCAATCAAATTCTTAAGAGGAGAGGGAGACATGAGCTAGGAGAGAGGAGAGGCCGAGAGGGACACCAGAGCACCGTAGCTAGAAGATAGGAGAGAGGAGTCCCGGTTCCTCAACGGAGTAAGCCGGAGCACCGGGATGAATCTCCGCAGAAGCGCAGATCACACCGGAGGCCGAAGGGGGAGAGGGAGACCGGATCTGTGTGCCAGTGCTGGACAGTACCGGAGGGGGAGAAGAAGATAGGAGAGGGAGACCAGAGCTAGGAGAGAGGAGAGGGAGACCGGAGCTAGGAGAGAGGAGAGTACCAGTGCCAGTGCTGCCGTACCGGACCCCGGAGTCCCGGTTCCTCAACGGAGTAAGCCGAAGCACCGGGATCTCCGCAGGCCGGAGGGGGAGAAGAAGACAGGAGAGAGGAGAGAGATGAGGGAGAACGGAGCACCGGGATCTCCGCAGAAGCGCAGATCGCACCGGTTCACAAATGCGCGTGTAAACCCTAATAAGTCGGAGCACCGGGATCTCCGCAGATCACACCGGAGGGGGAGAAGAAGACAGGAGATCCGAGCGGGGGTTATGGATCTGAGTTACCCGGTTCACAAATGCGCAGATCCGAGCGGGGGAGAGCCGGAGAGGATCTCCGACGAGCGACGATCGATCCAAGCAGAGGCGGAGAGCCGGAGACCGCAGACCGGAGGCGGAGATGGAGACTGGAGCGCTTAGCGGAGGCGGAGGGAACGGGGGAGAGGAGAGTTCGCCGGTCGCCGCCGAATCGCCCGCGGCTGAGAGAGAGCGAGTGAGGCAGTGAGCGAGAGCGAGTTAGGGTTTGAGTGATGCGGACGCTGGGGCGCTGGGGCGGTAGGCTGTTTACACGCGGTCGCGGACTCGCGGTCACGCGGCTCCTGGGCAGTGGGCCACGCGCGCAGCGCGCTGGCAAATGGGTCGTGCCGAGGCCGTGCTAGCCCAGTTAGCCGTGCCGTGCCTGGGCCGACACTACGGGCCCAATTGGTGGCCCAGGCACGACACTATGTACGAGCCGTGCCCGGCACTGGCACTAAAAGGAACGTGTCGTGCCGTGCTTTTTAGTGCCGTGCCCGGGTCGGCCCACCGTGCTAGTGCCATTTGGCCAACTATACCTCCGTCCCCTGTAGCTCTCAGAAACTAAGTACACCCTCTAATCAATCGCATCAGAATTCAGAAAGAACAAGAAGACGACGACGACATAGATTGTCGGCATGGAGCTATATATATATATATATATATATATATATATATAGAGAGAGAGAGAGAGAGAGAGAACGAAGCTAGCTCTAGCTCTAGCCCTAGTTAAGTTTAGGGTCTGTTTGGTTGGGCTGTGGCTGTGAAAAAAGTTGTTGTGGGCTGTGAGCTGTGGAAAAAGCTGCTGTAGGCTGTGAGCCATTAAAAAGCTAAAAATCGTTTGGTAGAAACCACTAAAAATCGTTAAAAGTTATTCGATATATGTTTTCATAGTTTCATCCGAAAAGCCACTAAAAGCAGGTACATGGGTGCTTTCAGATTTGCACTGTGAGAAAGTTAGCTTTTAGAAAAAGCTGCTTCCTAGATCCAGCACTTTGGTTGGCTTTTGGCTTTTAGGGGGCAAAAGCCAAAAGACAAAAGCCCTTATTATTATTGGGAGTGGACGCGCTGAGATGTGTGTGTACTACTGCATGAGCATGACATTGATTGCTAACTAATTTATAGTAATAATGGCATGGGTCCATCAGGCCACGTCGTGCTGCTCTTCCTTGAGCCCGCAGGGGAAGAGGTCCAACGTCTTGAGCGGCCGGCAGAAGGCAGCAGCCGGCGGCGGCGGCACCACCACCTCGAACCCCGGAGGCGTCATTTCGACGGCGGCGGAGGCGGAGCTCACCACGACATCGTCGAGCGCCACGCCGAAGTTGTCCAGCGACGAGTACTCTGGCCGGCCGAGCGCCTCCGCCGGCACAAGCCCTCCTCCGCTGCCACCCTGCCGCGTCGTCGTCGTCGTTGCATGCATGCATGCGCGGGTATATTAGATTATACATTATAGAGGGATAAAAATGGAAGCTTTATTTATTATTACATACATTTGAAGTGACGCGATGCATCTGCGACGTGTAGGTAATGATGGTAATCCTACCTGATACACTATACGACGGTTGATCTTTAGCGACCCTTGTTAGGGACAGACGGTTGATCGCTAAAAGTTATGTACCGACAGTTGGTCGCTAAATGCATTTGTAGCGACGGGCCATTGGTCGCTAAAAGTCTAGAAATTTAACTACTCAAGGTTGGTCGCTATAGAGACAGGTGGACATCCGACGGTTGGTCGCTATTGATTGACATGTGACAGTTTTAACTACTAAATGATTTAACTACTCAATGATTTTTTATTTCTCTTAATTGATTTTGGATATCGAATAGCATTTCTTGTTAAGTAAAAATCCAAATAAATAATATAATAAGTACTAGTCCAAAAATAACTTTTTTATTTATAAATAATTTTGGTTTCATCATTATGAATTTTAGGGTTATTTAAAAATATATTTCAAATTTAGAAAAAGGAAATAGAAAAAAAAAGAAAAAGAAAAAAACTAAAACCTAACCTAACTAACGGCCCAAGGCCCAACAAGCAGCCGCCGCCTCCCTAACCTAGCCGCGCGCGCCTCCTTCCTCTGGCCGCCGCCACCTGCTTCTCCCACCCGGCCTCTCTCTCTCCTCCCTTCTCTTCCCTCTCTCTTCTCTCTACCGTGACCGCGCCAAGGATCCCTGCGCCCAGGAAGAGTCGACGCCGCCAGGCGACCCGGCCACCCGCGCCCTGCCCCTGCCAGCCGACGCCAGCCCGCGCCAAGAACGCCGCCAGCGCCTCCCGAGCGGGCGGTCACCTCGGCCAGGCGGACCGACGCCGGCCACCCGTTCCGCATTCCACCGAAACCTCCCCGACCTTGTCGGGTGCGCTGCTCCTGCCGCCGTGCCTCGCTGCCGTCCCAAGCGCGCTCGCGCCCGCTGCTGGAGCTTGGCATTTCTGGTGCGTAGCGCGGAATTCTGGTGCTTTTTCTTTGTGCGGATTCAGTTGCTTGCCTAGTGACAGCAGCTGTTTGCCGTTTGGAGCGACCGGAGGCGCCAGCCAGCACTGACACTGATGAATTCGTCGCGGTTTCAGGGGGGCCTTTTTGACCTTGGACTGGACTCTGCTCATCTGCTGGCTGGTGCAAGTCTGCTGTCTCTATCTGCAGCAGCCAGCAGGAGGGCGATGACGATGCTGACTCCCTCGCTGCTCCAGCTGCTTGGCCGTCCCTCGCTTCCCCTTCGTTCGCACAGCCCTGCTCCTGCACTGCTGACCAGTATGTGAAGATTATCTGGCTCCAGTAGGTACGAACTTCACGTGGTCTCTCAATAGTACATTATATTGTGGATAATTCCAGATCTTCCAGGTTTTGTCTACGGAGGTTGTTGCATGGCACTCTTCGTCATCGCGTTGCCCCTATTGGAAAATAGTAAATTTCCATCTTTTTTATCGGTGATGGTATATATACTATCTAGCCAATTTAATTCTCCGTCTAAAACCCCGATGAAAAACTATCCATTTTCTTGTAGTGATATTAAGCTGTGGCCCTTCAAGGTCATTCCTGGGCCCGGTGAGAAGCCAATGATAGTTGTTCAGCACAAGGGGAGGAGAAACAGTTTGCAGCCGAAGAGATCTCCTCTATGGTTCTCATCAAGATGCGTGAGATCGCTGAAGCTTACCTTGGCAGCACGATCATGAATGTTTTTGTCATTGTTGCTTAATTTTAAATTATCATTGTTACAGAATATATTATCATTGTTGCTTAATTTTAAATTATCATTGTTACAGAATATATTACCTTGGCAGCACGATCAAGCTTACCTTTGGTCGTTTCTGGTGCTAGCATACCTTCTGGTTAACATATCATGTTACTTATTGCAATTATCACTTTTCTTGCAGGCAGGCAATTGAAAAAGAGAATTAATCTTTTTTATCGGCGAAGTGTTGAAGATGGCTTTGGTGAAGGAAATGTCTTGTTAGCATCAAGTAAATGGCGACATCACAACCCCTACAAGCTTGTGCCTTAAAACAAGAGGATACAAGAAGTTGGAGTGCTTTTGTGAAGGCTTTTGCGAATCACTTGAAGTGTTGGTACTTTTGTGAATGATTTTGTTAAGTGTTTGCAAATATGTGCAAAACATAATAACATGTGTAGGTTTTGTGAATGATTTTGTTGTGGTGCTTGTTGATGGTTTATGTAATGTGGATCTATCATTGTGCAATACTAATTAAATTTGTATATCTATGTGATTATGTGTATAAAAATTGGTGATTTGTGATGTTTTTGTATATATAACAGTTGTTGAATGCTAATTAATGGTATATTATCATTATTAACGACTATAACTAGGGGCAACTTTCTGTTGGTTGCTAAATGTATTGTATAACGACCCGCGATTGGTTGTTAAATCTATAGTACAACAACTCACGGTTGGTCGCTAAATATACAATATTAGCAATGGACGGTCGGTCGCTAAAAAGATGTCGGTCGCTAAAGCCTTTAGCGACGGCACTTACAACGACCATCCTTATGGGTCGCTAAAAGTTTTTAGCGACCAACCGTAGGTCGCTGAAGGCCGTTTTAGCAACCAACCGTAGGTCGCTGTAAGTGAACCGTCGTGTAGTGATAGTGGAACAGCCGCTGGGCCGTCGGCGACGGGAGAGTGGCGTTGCCGGCGCACCTGCTCGCCGGTTCAGCGAAGGCCGTGGCGGAGTAGTAGTAGCCGTACGCCGCAGCGGCAGCAGCAGCTGGTGGGGTGGGCGACGTCGATGACGGGGAGAGCAACAACTGGTGTCCGTGGCGCGGCGCCAGTACCGCAGCGTAGTACTGCGCGCAGGAGAGGAGGTGGTGGCTCTGGCTCATAAAGAGCATGCGGCGCAGCTTCTGGCGGTCCCGGGCCTTGTGGTTCTGGAACCAGTAGAAGACGTTCTTGCCCTCGATGCGGCCGTAGCAGGCGAGGTGCGCCGTGATCTGCTGGATCTGCGACGCGTTGGGCGTGCGCAGGCCGCCCCGGTACGTCTCCTCCAAGACCATCAGCTGCTCCGGCGTCGGACACCACCGCGTCGACCCCGCCGCCGCCTGCTGCTGCTGCTGCTGCGACGGCATGTCGTCGTCGTCGACTACCTCGATCTGCCAACTACGTACTGCCTGCCAGTGCCAACTAGGATTTATATATTGTGCGTACGTGTTTGATCGATCGATCGATCGATCAGTTTGTTTGGTTGTAAGTTGTCCGTGGATAAGCTAGCAAAGCTTATTGTTTGCTTGCATTGTGGAGGTGAGACAAAATGGGTACAAAGAGGGAGGAGGAAGAGATGGGTGGATGCCTGGAGGTCTTAATCTGATGAGGAAGAGAAGAGGAGACGATTGACGAAGAAGCATATGATGGAGAGAGGCCTTCTTCCTGTCTGCAGCGCTCGCATATATATAATGGATGCAGACATTATACATGCACGCGCACATGCCCACCACCACCATCACCATAGGAGTTGAGTTTAGACTTTAAAGAGTGAGAGAGAGGAAGGACATGTGTACTGCAGTGACTGTTTATTGAGAGAGAGAGAGAGAGATGAGAGACCACTAGTACAATTTGGCTCTATACAAGCGGTAAGATTTTTACATCACAGGCGGTTCGGTTAGAAAATCGCATGTGATGTCCCAGGCGGTTCAGTACGCCTGTGATGTAATAGTATCACAATCGGTTTTTGTTTAGGACCGCCTGTGGTGCTCTATCATTTTCACAAGCGGACCCTAAGACAAAACCGCCTGTGATTGTAAAAATATGAAAATACAATTTAAATATGAAAATAATTTTAATTTTTAACAGAAATATGCAAATACAATTTAAATGAATTAATATTTAATTTTTAACAATAATATGCAAATACAATTTAAATGAATTATAATAGCACACATAGATAACTAGAGAGATTTTAAATTAATTGGCAACCACAATTCATAGTCGATCATACATGATAACAAATACAATTTGATTCATACAATTTTTCATGAACTACCATTTTTCCGCATGTATGGCTTTAAGTTCTTATCAATTTTCTTTTCCACACGCTTGATTCTCTCTGGACCGTTAAAGACGAACATCTCTTCATACTTATTGTATTCCTCATCTTGGTCTCCCACATTCTCAACTCCAACAATTTTTTGCTTTCCAGAAATAACTACATGCATCTTCTCATCTGCTGGATTGAGTACATAGAACACTTGTGCAACACATTCGGCGAGAACCCACGGGTCATCTTTATATCCTACTTTCTTTAAGTCTACCAGTGTGAGTCCGTAGTTATCCACTATCACCCCCACGGGATGTTGTACCCATTGGCACTTAAATAAGGGTATTTTCATGCTTGGGCCATAATCAAGTTCCCATATTTCCTCTATGAATCCAAAATATGTGGTCTTCTGTCCATGTAGGTCAAAAGCATCGATACGAACACCGCTATTTTGTGCAACACTTTTCATGTCTTTTGATTTAGTGTAGAATGTGTACCCATTGATGTCATATGCTTGCCATGATGTCACAAAACACGATGGCCCAGAAGCCAAATTCTTCATTGTTTTCTCATCCGAAGAGTCTCCGAATGGGATGTTTTTGTCCATTAACCATTCGCTGAAACGATGTTTGTGCTCCCTCATGATCCAGTCCTCTGTGCGGTTCTGATTTTCTTTACGAAGCTCATTCAGGTGTTCCTCTATGTAAGGCTTGGCTATCGTGAGATGTTGTAGTACACTACCATGAGCACAATGTACTAGCTTGTAATCCTCAACGCGAAAAGTTTTCTTGCCCATTCTCCCTCTCCCACATAGTTTACCCTCATGTTTAGGTACATGCACACCTATCATTGTTCCGTCACTGATGTAATCTATACAGCTCTCAATCACTTCTTCTGTAGTGTATCCCTCCATGATTGAACCCTCTGGGTGAGCGCGATTTCGCACATAACCTTTTAATACTCCCAGGTATCGCTCCAACTGAAACATATGATGTAAATATAGTGGCCCTAATATTTTTATCTGATCCACGAGATGTATGATTAGGTGTACTTGCATATCAAAAAATGATGGAGGAAAACACATTTCAAGCTTGCACATAGTCTCGATGTGTATGCCTTTAGATAGTCCAAGTCTTCTAAAGCTATTACTTTTTGTGAAACCGCATTGAAAAAGTAACACAAGCGTGTGATGACAACTTTGACATGCTCTGTTTCGAGGGCTCTTACCGCAATTGGGAGGAACACCGTCATCATCACATGGCAGTCATGAGAGTTGTAGCCAAATAGAGACAAGTCCTTCATCCTGACTAGTCTGCTGATATTGGATGAGAAACCTGTGGGCACTTTGACCCCACGCAAACATTTGCAAATCTTTGTTCTCTCCTCAACTGACAAGTTGTAGCTAGCTGGGGGGGAGGTAAGGCTTCCCTTTGCCACTATCCACTGGATGAAGTTCCGGTCTGATTTGAAGATCTACTAGATCATTGCGTGATTTAAGTCCGTCTTTTGTCTTACTCGGCATGCCCAGCAAGGTTCCAATGATGCTGTCAAAAACATTTTTTGTTACATGCATCAAATCAATGCTGTGGCAAATTTCCATATCCTTCCAGTATGGGAGGTACTTGAAAAATATTGATTGCTTCTTGAAAGTTGTGTAAGTTGAAGGGTCAGTTCTCTTTCTCTTTTCTCCTTTGTTTTTTCCCTTTCCTAATACAACATGAATGTTCTTTACAATTTCAAAAACAAGTTTCCCACTATAAGGCTTTGGTGCACCTTCACTTTCCAGTTGATTGTTAAATTCCTCTTTCATCTTTCGGTACTTATGCTGCTTCATCAAGAACCGTCTGTGTCCCATGAACACCAACTTCTTGGATGATTTAAGGTACATGGAAGCAGTTCCATCGACGCACACTACACAACCATTCTTTCCTTTAGTCTTTTGCCCTGATAGTGTGGCACCACCGGGAGAATCATGGATGGTAACAAATATAATTGCTCTTAAGTTGAAATACTCACGGCAATACTCATCCCATATTCTAACTCCTTCATTCCAGAGCTTTGTCATATCTTCCATAAGAGGTTCTAGGAACACATCAATATCAACACCAGCTGATTTCGGACCTTGAATAAGAATAGTCAACATAATATACTTTCTTTTGTGACACATCCATGATGGAAGGTTGTACATCGTTAAAGTCACGGGCCAGGTGCTATGTACACTTCTTTTTTCACCAAATGGATTCATTCCGTCTGTACCCAAAGCAAATCTTACATTTCTGGTTTCTTTGGCAAACTCAGGATACATAAGATCAAAAATTTTCCATTGTGATGCATCAGCAGGGTGTCGAATCTGTTTGTTATTCTGCTTGCGATTTTCAGCATGCCAACGCATAAGCTCAGCCTCCCTAGGGTTTGAGAACAAACGTTTTAAGCGATCAATTACTGGAAGATACCACATCACCAAAGCTGGGTTCTTTGACTTCTTTTTCCCATCCATGTCATCAAAAGTGTCATCGTCACTTTCAGGTCCAATAGTGGATTTCTTGTTTTTATTTTTCTTCGGGAATTTTTTTACACAGTCTTGATTGTAGCTCTTCTTGTATCGACTGACATTGCAAACTGGGCATCTTGATGCGTTCTCAAAATCGCCACGATACAGAATACAATGGTTCGGACATGCATGAATTTTTTGCACACCCAGAGCTATGGGAGATATAAGCTTCTTCGCTTTATAAGTGCTTGTTGGTAGTTTGTTGGGTTTTGGTAGTAATTGAGACAGAAAATTCAAAAGATCTGTGAAGCTAGTATCAGACCATCCGGCGCTAGCCTTCAACTTCAGAAGTTCTAGAACTGTACGCAGTGTAATAAACTCTTTGTCACAACCCTTTGATTCATCATATAAAGGTTCTTTTGAGGCACTTTCCAGTCCCTCCATTTTAGATAGCCCTTTCTGCGATCTCACAGAACTTAACATTTCTGGTTCCATATGGCGCAACATCTCTTCACAATCAAATTCTTCAAAATCTTGATTAGCATCCACATTATCCACTTTACCATCAACTTTAAGATCTAAAATTCCGACAACTCTCTCGTCATTACCAGGCACTTCACACGGATCCAACTCACCATGTTCTGACCATATCGTGTAATTGTTTTTAAACCCTCTTTTTAGCAGATGTGATTGGATTACTCCTATATCTCTCCAAGCTATCTTATTATCACAATCGATGCACGGACATAATATCTCCTTGCTCTTTCGCAAATTCGCGTGCTTGTTGGCCGCTTCAATAAAGCTTCTCAAATTTCGAATGTACGACGGATGTGGTCTTGGCACATTGTACATCCAACCTCGGTCCATTACCTATCCCTATATTGATTAACGTCAATATCGAGATGTAACATGAAAAAATAAATGTTCATGAAAGTGAAACAAGATCATATCGAGATGTACCTAGCACATGAGACAAATTTTTTTTAAAATATCCCTAATTAATTGAATTTAATCCCTAAATCATGAACGAATTAATGTGCATGAAAATGAAACAAGATTGCAGCAATATAGGTACCTTGAGGTGAGACAACTCTTCATAAAAAATCTTTAAATTAGATCAACTACAAGTCCAAATCTTGGAATTCCTGAGTTTTTCTTCAATTCCGGTCTATATTACAAAATTGAGGCAAAAAATCGTATCAAAATGAGAAAGAAAACAAACGGAGATCATATATATGCATAAACTCTTGATATCAAGCCCGAAAATCAAAAACAAAACCTTCTCCCCGTAGATCAAAAAAATCCGCCGCCGCTACAGTGCGCAGCCTAGCGGCGTGTCGGGCTCCGGAAGTTAGGGTTCCTGCGCTGGAACCACCGAGCCTTTTATACTACATACACATCACAGGCGGATTTTTAGAAAAACCGCTTGTGATGTATAACATCACAAGCGCTTTTCTATTTCGACCGCCTGTGAAGTTTACATATCACAGGCGGTCGAAATAGAAAAGCGCTTGTGATGTTATACATCACAAGCGGTTTTTCTAAAAATCCGCTGTGATGTGTTTACTATATAAAAGCCTCGGTACGGTGGTTTAGGGTTTAGGTTTCGCCCGGAGCTGATACTACGCCGCCAGGCTGATACTGCGCCGCCGTTCCCGTCCGCGTCTCTGAGCCGTGAGCGCCCGCCACGCCGTCGCCGAGCCCGAGCCCAAGTGCCATCGTCTCCGAGCTGGGCGCCCGCCAGGCCGCGCCGTCCCCGAGCCCAACTCCGCCGTCCCCGTCCCCATCTCCGAGCCCGAGCATCGCCGTCTCCATCTCCGAGCCCGAGCATCGCCGTCTCCATCTCCGAGCCCGAGCGCCTCTGTCCCCGTCCCCGAGGCCAAGCGCCGCCGTCCCCGTCCCCGAGCCCGAGCGCCGAGTGCGCCGCCGTGCCCATCTCCGAGCCCTCGGTGCACTCCTTGATCATGCCTTAATTACTTGTTACAAATTCATGCCTTGATTACTTGTTTTTGCTAGTCATGCCTTGATTCCTCGGTGCACTCCTTGATCATGCCTTGATTACTTGTTACAAATTCATGCCTTGATTACTTGTTTCTGCTAGTCATGCCTTGATTCCTCAGTGCACTCCTTGATCATGGTGCACTACATTGCAGATAGTGTACATTAGATTAATTATCAGTGCTTAGATTAATTATTGTTAATCTTATATTGTTAATGTTGGTCATTATGCTTATATTGTTGGTGTTTTCACTTACATATTTTTGTTAAGGTCACCATTTTTGCTTTAGTAGCTTGTATCCCTTGTGATTAAATGTTGGTCATTATGCTTATGAAGAATTTTGTCATGGATAGTTGATGCAACTACTAGGACCCCTTCTTGGTAGAAAATCTCCATAGTGATTGGGGCAACAAGTCTATTTTTAGTGCTTATGGCCACATACATCATGGAAGTACATAGCCATGGCAATGTTATTATCTCCCTATGTTATAAGACTTGTTCTTATCTCCCTTCTTAGTTTTTTGACTACCTATCTTTGCTTCCCAACCCTATGTTATAAGACTTGTTCTTATCTCCCATCTTTGACTTGTTCATAGCCATGACAATGTTATTTGGACCCCTCTTTTTGCCCTATAAGCCACATCCTTGTTTTCCCTCTGATCCCTGCCTTTGTTGCGATCTCAATTTTGATTGTGTGACTTGGCCATTTTCAGTTTTAGAGATGGAAAAAGAGCCACTTGACATGGTTGAGAGCTCAGTTCGAGTCATCGAGACACATGTTGACATCATTCGCAGTCTAGTGACTGATGGGGTTGTGGATACTAGTGAACCGGAATCAGTGTACACACTTAAGACCACTTTGTTTCAAATTGGAGATGTATGCGACATGCTTGAGAAGTGTGCTCTGTCCATCAAAAAGTATGCTGACTCCAAGAGGGCTAAAATTATTCAAGATGAAGCCCTGCAATATGCTGAAGATGATGAAGCTACAGATGATTTGGAGGAACTCCCAAGCCCAAATCTCCTTACTCAAGCCGACATATTGGAAAAATATTTTGGAATTGAGTATGATAGCGACCAGTCAAGGGGTTGTTGATGTTTAGTCCTAAACAACACGATATGAGTATCGTAGGTTTCACTCTTAGAGATAATGTATTTTGTATGAACCTCTTAGAGAGTGTCAAGTCAATGAACTATCTTCGAGTACTATTGGGAAGTGGATCTCTTTGATGTATTTTTTTTCTAGTGATATCGATGGTGCCGAGTAGCACCAAATTTGGACTTGTGTCCATATCTATAGATGCTAGTAGTTGAGCACTAGCGCCTACAATCTTGACTACCTCATCCCTATTCTCTGTTTGGGACTTATATGGAGAATGGCATCGGCGGAATGCCTGAATCGGCGGACCCCAAGAAGAGATTAAGTCATGTAGTCTACCACCTCCCGTTATTTGTGGGCTTCACCGATGGCTGGAAACATTTGGTGATAGCAAACGACCTTCGGGTTGAAGACGTCTGTGAGCTTGTTAAGGGGCCAGACGATGGTGAGCCGGTGTACTATGTCCGGATGTGTGGTCACAAAATTTAAAGCTGCCTCGGCTGCATGTGTGTGCTTCTCTTCTCTTAGGTGGGGTGCTAAGTGATCTTAGTAGCCGACATAAGAGAAGAGAAGCGCACAGATGAAGCCGGGGCGGCTTTAAATTTTGTGACCACACATCCGGACTGAGTACACCGGCTCACCATCGTCTGGCCCCTTAACAAGCTCGCAGACGTCCCCAGCCCGAAGGTCGTTTGATGTCACCAAATGTTTCCCGCCCTCGGTGAAGCCCACAAATAACGGGAGGTGGTAGACTACAGGGCTTAATCTCTTCTTGGGGTCCTACAGGGCTTAATCTCTTCTTGGGGTCCTTCAGCATGGCTGTGATGTTATAATGCTGAAGGACCCCAAGAAGAGATTAAGCCCTGTAGTCTACCACCTCCCGTTATTTGTGGGCTTCACCGATGGCTGGAAACATTTGGTGATAGCAAACGACCATCGGGCTGAAGACATCTGCGAGCTTGTTAAGAGGCCAGACGATGTTGAGCCGGTGTACTATATCCGGATGTGTGGTCACAAAATTTAAAGCTGCCCCGGCTGCATGTGTGTGCTTCTCTTCTCTTAGATGGGGTGCTAAGTGATCTTAGTAGCCGACATAAGAGAAGAGAAGCGCACAGATGAAGCCGGGGCGGCTTTAAATTTTGTGACCACACATCCGGACAGAGTACACCGGCTCACCATCGTCTGGCCCCTTAACAAGCTCGCAGACGTCCCCAGCCCGAAGGTCGTTTGATGTCACCAAATGTTTCCCGCCCTCGTTGAAGCCCACAAATAATGAGAGGTGGTAGACTATAGGGCATAATCTCTTCTTGGGGTCCTTCAGCATTATAACATCACAGCCATGCCTTCTCTGTCTAACTGCATTGGAAAGTGCCCTTCTATCTGCGAGCTTGCTTCCCGACCCGATCCTGCCCCGTAGGGGGGTTTGGGCTCGATTTCTTTTGAATCACCTTTTCTCCAAGTTCCCTTATTGATGGAACCAGTATATCAGACTAACAGTATATCCCTTTATCGATGGAACCAGCTTGAATGGCAGACAACGAGCAGCCTAGTATGGATGTGGTCTGCACCGGTGCGTCTAACAAAGTTGATGAAGACGCGACCAAACTTGAATGGCAGACAACGAGTAGCTCCGGTGAAGGGAGCGGGGAGGATAGTTCTAGTGACGACAATCCTTGTACTCCTATACCTCCAAGGAAGAAAAAACATCAGATGAGCTTGATGCCGACTATATTCCCAACGATGAAGAGGTAAATAGAAATATGCCGACTATATTGTAAAATAATGTTCATATATGAAAGGCCATTAATTTTTTCACTATATAGATTTCAAATGAAGAGAAGAAAGAGGATGCATCTTCTACACGAAACACGGAGGATGCTTCGATGCCTGAATCATCCGTTTCACATAAGCGGAAACGAGGGCGACGAGGTCCAAATCAGATGAAAGAAGGTGCAGTTATGTATGTAACAAAACTAAATGCAGAGGGGTTTCCTGAAGAACCACTTGGCGTGGTTACAAAGTTTCGAAATTCCTGCGGGGCTACTGTTAGAGATATAGTGCCAATCACACTTCAAAAATGGAAGGATTTAGATGAAGACACCCGCAACAAGCTATGGGCTAAGTTGTCTGAGTCATTCAAGTTCCCAAAAGGCACAGAGGATGCAGTAAGGAAGTCGATGCTCTCTGCTATGGCCAAGATGTTTCGTGGGTGGAAGGCCGAGATGAATAGGGACTTTGTTAAGAAGAATAAGGTTCCTCCGCCCAAGAAAATGGGGAAAATCACTCAAGCTCAGTGGGAGGAATTTGTTCGTCAGAAGACCGAACTGAAGGCCAAAGAACTGGGCGAAACTAATTCTCAGAGAGCGAAGATGAACAAACACCCCCATCGCCTGGGGTCAAGCGGATATCACCATAAAGTTGTGCAGTGGAACAAGATTATCGAGGAAGCTATAACTAACGACACTTTGGACCCAATATTAAAAGATATCGATGAGAGAGCTATTCGTTGGATCTTAGGTCGGGCAGGTTTGAGTGAGGACGACAAACTTTTGCATCCAGAATTGGTAGGCGAAGTTTCGACAAAAATTCAAGAATATGCAGATAAGAGAAAAAAGGAGAATTTAAGCCTCGGAGGGAGAATGACATACTAACTGCAGCACTAGGCAATCCTGAACACACTGGACGGGCTCGGGGAATCTCTTCTAAGATTTCCTGGAGAGAGGCGTTTCCAGAGTATGCGTCGTCATATAGGAAACACGAGAAGTCGAAAAGGACCCTTGAAGAGACTATTGATGAAAGGGTACAAAAGGCTATTAATGACGTGATGAACAAAATGAAGAAAACAGAATGCATATCATTTGAACTCAAGCCAAGCCACATGAGTCCACCTATAGTCCCTAGCAGCGTTGGATCTGTGCAAGACTTGACCAAGTACCCTATAGACGATATTGTTGAGGACAAGCCTTGCTTTCTTCATATTCCAATCAATCGATCTGGGACAAAAACAAAGCAAGCTGCTACTGGTTTGGTAAAACCAGGACTTGTTAACTACAAGGACAATCCTGTCCCGCCACACTATGATGTGGTCCAAGTTCTAGAAATCACAGACAGTGGTTGTGAAGATTGGGAGATAGATTTTCTAGTTGAGGGGATCATAACTTTGCAGGAGGCAATGAACGAGTTGGTCCTTTGGCATCGACGCGACATCAAGTTTGGTGATGAGCCGAATTCAACACCAATGCAACAAAAAGCTAGTTCGATCATTCCACACCCCATGGTGCAGGAAAATATGACACCGACCTCCAAAAAAATCGTTGAAACAATCATATCGCCTCTTGCGAAGGAACTCGATGAGGGGGAAGTAGACAAAATTGTTCCTCAGAATGTCGACGTCAACATCAAAAAGGAACCAAAGGTTGGCACCAATGTTGAAGGGCCAACTATTTCAAAGAAAATTCATAAGCGAATCGCCACAGACGATGTCAAGAAACCGTCAGAATCAGTGGCACGCTACCTGCATAAATTGCAGAGAGTTATGACTAATCAATCAAAAGCAGTATCAGCATCTCATGGAGTAGGCACACGGTCGACCCAAATAGACAATTTCGAAGTATGGGAAGAAGATGGAATGATTCATACTCGAGAATCATTACGTCTTAAAACCAATATCTCGGTATACAAGAAGGAGGATGTTCCTCCTAAATTTGTGAATGGGAGGTCGTTCTTAACGACGGTGCAACTTTCTAAGTTGTCGACTCCGGAGATTAGAATGCATGAGTGGTACATGGTGGCTAGCAACAAATACAAACTCGAGGAATTCACATTTGTTGTGCCAGAAGATGCATTTTGGAGCAATGATCATATAGATCCTGTGCGGCATTTATTCTTTGACGATCTCTGGTCGTTGTACCACCGACAAAGGATGGAAACCAACTACTTAACCCTCTTTTGCTTGTAAGTACCTCTAAACTTTCATATTTGTTAGTTTTGTACACGCACACATAAACGAGAGTCTAACGATTAACACTATTACACGTAGGATGCAATACATGGATGATAAGAAGAAACAACTTAAGACAGGGTTTCTTGACCCGTTGATGATATCCCAAGCTCGCTACAAAGTAGTTGCTCGGAGGCAAGGAGAAGAATACAAAGACTTGGACGATGCTGAATTTGAGAAAGCCGTCAAACAGAATCAGAGAAAGAAAATGAAGGTAATGGCGACATACATTGGACGAGCCATGTATAATCATGTACAACATGGCAAGGACTTAATAATAGCTCCGCACCACTTTAAGTAAGTTATCGACATGGTTTAATTTTGAACTATAAATTATGGCAATCGTGATATTAACATGTGTTTTCGTCTATGTCTATATAGTGACCACTACATTTGTATCATGATCTGGCCAAAGGATGGTAAAGTCGTGGTCTTCGACTCACTGAGAATGGAAAAGGCTACGTATAATGACTTCTTGAAGATTTTAGAGAAGTATGATTATTATTGCACACTTGTACTTATTACAACTTAACAAATGTATTCTTAATCTCACAATGCTATTCTTATATGCAGTGCATATCGTTTTTATTGGAAAGATCTTGGCGGCGAACATCCAGAGGACAAGCCTAATTTGTCAATATCATTATTTCCATATGGTGACAAACAACCTCCGGGTACTGTCCTGTGCGGTTATTATGTATGCGAATGATGTCGTGTCACCTTCCATTACATGGTCAATCGTGAGGATGTAAGTTCGCTATCATTGTCTATGTTGCAATTTTTATGTTATATTGTTGCTCATCACATTACTCTTAGCACCGATTGTTTTTTGCTTTTATTGCAGGTTCCTAAATCTAAGATCAATGCTGAATGGTTAGAAAGAGATATGGTTTCCACCGGCGTGGCTAAGGTTGTAAGAGACTTGCTTTACTTTATGCGCCGTGAAGTTCTTCATCAACAAGGGCTATTCTACAATGTAAATAGAAATTTGCAAAAATTCCCAGAACTAAGTTTGTACACAATATCACACAGTGTTTAGGTCTTTAGTTAGGAACTTTAGATGTTTAGTTGTCTATGGAACTTTGAGATGTTGAGTTGTTATGCAACTTGATGTGTATAAATCTTGGTATGATGTAACTTGATATGTGGATGAATCTGTGTATGGAACCTGCTATAGAACTTGTTTGAATCTGTGTATGGAATCTTTGTATGATGAATATGTGTATGGAATATGTGTTTGAATCTGTGTTTGAATCTGTTATTAATTCTGTATTTGAATCTGTTATTAATTCTGTATATGAATCTGTTATTGAAATACAGTCGGACTTATAATTAAAACCGCTTGTGATGTGTGCTAACACAGGCGGTTCTTTTAAACCGGACCGCCTGTGATGTGTGTCTATCACAGGCGGTTCTTTTAAACCGGACCGCCTGTGATGTGTGTCTATCACAGGCGGTTTTTGATTGACCGCCTGTGATGTTGTTTTACATCACAGTCGGTGCACCACAAGCGGTTCCTGGAACCGCCTGTGTAGAGGCTAACCGGACCGCCTGTACAGAGGTTCCCTGTAGTAGTGGACGTCACAATTGGCAATGCCATATGCAAGAGCTCTCGTCCTGATGCCGTATGCTGCTGTGTACTGTTCATAGGTAAGGTAGCTGCCACAGTACGTAGGTAGCAGTCATCTTTTTTAGCAGAGCATATATAGGTAAGCCACACCTAGGTTGTGGCTAAAGCAGCGACGTAATGATCAATCAAATAACGATCGCGGTGTACTAATACTGCTGGCTACGTAAGTACTGTTATATGATATGATTTCCTGGCCGATTAACACCGCGCATATCCAACACATCTCGTACCGCCGGTAGGCACAGCTATCTATGATCGTATGTATGTATATATGTATGTATGTGTAGTCAGTGGCAGATCTACACCCCGAGCCACCCGTGTTGGAATAATAAACCTTGTCACGTTAGTTACGTAGTCAGTAAGTTAGGTGCATGCATTAGTTGGTTTAGTGCTGCACGAGCTCCAGAATTTGTGGACGCCGTGCGTAGTGTGGCTGTGGTGGAGCGAGTCACGCGGTCACCCATAGACGCGGATGCTTTCGAGATGTACGAACGTGGGGATGGACGCGCTAAAATCGGGCATCGTGGAGACACTCGAGTCTTCCCTGTGTAATACTTTCAGTTGATAAATATGCATCAGAAAACGTCGCAACTTAGCGCGGCAAAAATCTCTCTTGAGTCCAATACAGTGTGCATGTGTTTGTGAGGTCCAGTCTTCTTCTCTGAAGCCGGCGTTCGTAGGACAGTGAGCTTTCGTATCCCAACATTTGGTACCGGAGCCAAGTTTGATACGTCATGTCAGCTCCAACGGGAGACCGTTCCCTGACTCCGCCTCGTCGTCGACAATGGAGATCGCCGCCGCGTCGACGCAGGAATGGTGGCGACAGCGAGCGAGTGGTGGAGAGGATCGTGGAGCGGATCTCATCGGCTGGACCTACGACATACCCCATGCTGACCAAGACAAACTACAACGATTGGGCGCTCCTCATGAAGATCAAGCTGCAGGCTCGGTGCCTCTGGCGGGCCATCGATCCGAGTGATGACGTCAGCGAGCCGGAGGATAGGCTGGCACTGGACGCGTTATGCAGTGCCATCCCGCCAGAGATGGTGTCTACACTCGCCGTCAAGCCTACAGCGAGGCTGGCGTGGGAAGCTGTCCGTATCATGCGGATAGGCGACGACCGCGTGAGGAAAACGACTGCGCAACGCGTACGCCGCCAGTATGAGGAGCTGGCGCTCAAGGAGGGTGAGGGCGTGGAAGACTTCTCTCTACGCCTCACCAACATAGTCAGCCAGCTCGCTACACTGGGTGACCCTGAAGATCCTACGAAGGTCGTCGAGAAATATCTGTGCATCGCTCGCGGAAGGTACAAACAGCTTGTTGTTTCCATGGAAACTTTGCTCGACATCTCTACCCTATCTATCGAGGAGGTCACGGGACGTCTCCTGGCGTCCGAAGACGACCCGGAGTCTAAGCAGAATCTAGACTCCGGGAAACTGTACCTCACGGAGGAACAGTGGCTCGAGAGGTACAAGGCTAAGGAGCAGGAGAACAGCCGCACAGGTGGCAGGTCCAGAGGCCACGGCCGGCGTCGTCCAGCAAGAGGCAAGGCCCGCGGCGGTTCAAGCTCGGAGACGCGCGACAGGAGCACGCCGCCGGCACGCAACTCCGACAGGTGCCGCTACTGCGGCATTGTTGGCCATTGGGCCAGGGAGTGCCGGAACAAGAAGCGCGACGAGCAGGCCCAGGCTCATGTTGCTCAGGAAGGTGAGGACACGCTCCTCCTTCTTGAGAGCTGCATCGAGGTGCCCTCCCCGACATGCGTCGAGGGTAGCCGGGTGATGCGGCAATCACCTGCCGGCGATGGTGTCCATCTCAGCGAACACAAAGTGTTTGCTGTCCTGGAAACGCCAAGGAGGAGCGCGCGTGGCGCTGGATCTTCGACACCGGCACATCGAATCATATGACGGGGACGCGGGTGTTCTTCTCTGACCTTGACACAAACATCGCGGGCACCGTGCGTTTTGGTGACGGCGCTGTGGCCCGGATCGAAGGACGCGGCACCATCTTGTTCGAGTGCAAGACTGGTGAGCACCGGCCACTGCCCAACACCTATTTCATCCCGCGCCTCACCGCCAACATCATCAGTTGCGGCCAACTTGACGAATCGAGATATGAAATCCTGATCTGTGAGGGGGTGATGCGAGTCCGTGACGAGCGGGATCGCCTGCTCGCCAGGATCTGCCGGGGTCCAGGCAGACTGTACACGCTCGACCTCAACATTGCGCGTCCGGTCTGCCTGGCGGCTCATGCCGGTGAAGACGCATGGAGGTGGCATACTCGCTTTGGCCACGTCAACTTCCAGGCGCTGCGCAAGATGGGGCAAGAGGGCTTGGTGCGAGGCCTTCCTCCGTTGGCGCAGGTCGACCAGATCTGTGAGGCGTGCCTCGCCGGCAAACATCGTAGAGCACCATTTCCCTCGGTGGCGCAGCGACGCTCGACTCGGGTCCTAGAGCTTCTCCATGGAGATCTCTGTGGACCGATCACGCCAGCTACACCTAGTGGGAATCAGTATTTTTTACTCCTTGTTGATGACTATAGTCGTTACATGTGGGCGGTGTTGCTGCCTACCAAGGATGGCGCATCACAGGCCATCAAGCGCGTCCAGGCTGCTGCGGAGCGCAAGACGGGGCTTCAGTTGCGCACTCTGCGCACGGACCGGGGGGAGAGTTCACCTCCCGAAGCCTCTCGGACTACTGCACCGAGCTCGGCGTCGGCCGAGAACTAACGGCGCCATTCACGCCACAGCAGAACGGAGTTGTGGAGCGCCGCAACCAAACCCTCGTCGGTGCGGCGAGGAGCATGCTAAAGGCGAAATCCCTCCCGGGCTGGTTCTGGGGGGAGGCGATTATGACGGCCGTGTACGTCCTCAATCGTACCATGACCAAGGGAAATGGCGGCAAGACTCCATACGAGCTGGTGAATGGAGTGACGCCGGCAGTACACCATCTGCGCACCTTCGGCTGTGTCGCCCACGTCAAGCACGCCGCGTCACACCTCAAGAAACTTGACGATCGCAGTCGTCCGATGATTTTCGTCGGGTACGAACCTGGCTCCAAGGCGTATCGAGCCTACGACCCTGGAACGGGTCAGGTCCAAGTCAGCCGCGACTTCGTCTTCAACGAGGACGCCTGCTAGGATTGGAAGGGCGAGCAGAAGGAGGATCTCCTGGACTTCACTATCGACCCCGTCGTCAACACATTTCCTGAATTTGCTTCTGTGTCAGGTTCTCGTACACGGGAGCTCACTCCGTTGGGAGCGCAGACACCGGTCCAGGCCCACTCGCCGGCGGGCACACCTGTGCCACCGTCGGGATCACCGTTTCCAGCAACCTCTACCGCGAGCATGGGGCCAACGGTCGAGCTGGTGTCTCCTCCCAGCCGGGTTGAGGAGATGTTGGACGCTGACGATGATGTCCATGCTGCACATCGTTTTCACACCATCAGCAATATTCTTGGGGCTGTTCAGAATCCAGGAGCGGTGACCCAGGAACAGGCCATGCAGGTGTGCCTGGCCGACACCGAGGAGCCGGTCACATTGGAGGAGGCTCAGGCACGTGAGTGCTGGAGACTCGCCATGATTGACGAGATCACCTCCATTGAAGCTAATGGAACCTGGGAGCTGGTGGACCCTCCTCCTGGACAGCGCCCAATCGGACTCAAGTGGGTCTACAAACTGAAGAAGGACGCCACGGGGATCATCGTCAGGCATAAGGCGCGTCTCGTCGCGAAGGGCTATGCTCAGCGATTTGGGATCGACTACGACGAAGTTTTCGTGCCGGTGGCGAGACTTGAGACGATCCGTCTCTTGCTGGCACTTGCTGCCAGTGAGGGGTGGCACGTTCACCATATGGACTTGAAGTCTGCTTTTCTAAATGGCGAACTCCGAGAAGAGGTGTACGTTGCCCAGCTGCCGGGCTTTGCCGTCGTCGGGCAGGAGAAGAAGGTGCTTCGCCTGATCAAGGCGCTCTATGGTCTGCGTCAAGCTCCAAGGGCATGGTACGCCAAGCTGGACTCCTCACTAGGATCACTTGGGTTCCAGCGCAGTGCTTATGAACATGTAGTGTACACACGTGGTGCTGGCGAGCAACGCCTGATTGTGGGAGTGTATGTTGATGACCTCGTCATCACGAGGGGTGACGTCCAGGAGCTGGAACAATTCAAGGAGCAAATGAAGAAGACGTTTCAGATGACTGACATGGGACTGCTCCGGTTTTATCTTGGACTGGAGGTGGAGCAAAATCAAGACGGGATCACCATAAGTCAGGGAAGTTATGCACTAAAGATTCTGCAGGGAGCCGGGCTGGCAGACTGCAATGCCAGTCACACACCCATGGAGTCAAGGCTGAAACTCAGTAAGTATAGTACTGATGATTGTGTTGACGCAACTGAGTACAGAAGGCTCATTGGTGCACTTCGCTATTTGGTGAACTCGAGGCCGGATCTAGCGTATGCAGTTGGCTATGTCTCACGGTTCATGGAGAAGCCCACTGTTGAACACCTTGTTGCAGTCAAGCGCATACTTCGTTATGTTGCAGGGACAGTGCACCTTGGATGTCATTACCAGAAGGAAGCAAAGAAGGCGGATCTCCTTGGTTACAGTGACAGCGATCACGGTGCTGATGTGGATGGTCGCAGGAGTACTAGTGGTGTTTTGTTCTTCCTCGGCAAAAGTGTGATCACCTGGCAATCTCAGAAGCAGAAAGTGGTGGCACTCTCTAGTTGTGAGGCGGAATATATTGCAGCTGCAACAGCTTCTTGTCAAGGAGTGTGGTTATCACGCCTACTTGCAGAGCCAAGAGGAAAAAATGCAGACACTATCACTCTGAAGATTGACAATCAATCTGCTATTCAGTTAAGCAAAAATCTTGTCTTTCACGATCGAAGCAAGCACATAGATGTCAAATATCACTATATTCGTGAGTGCGTCGAGGAAGGCAGGGTGGATGTTGAGCCAGTTGACACAAAGTTCCAACTAGCAGACATCCTGACGAAGGCACTAGGGCGAGACCAGTTTGTTCAGCTGCGTTCCAAGCTCGACCTCGTCGACGCCAGTCAAGTGAACAAGGTTTAGGGGGAGACTTGTTGGAATAATAAACCTTGTCACGTTAGTTTCGTAGTCAGTAAGTTAGGTGCATGCATTAGTTGGTTTAGTGCTGCACGAGCTCCAGAATTTGTGGACGCCGTGCGTAGTGTGGCTGTGGTGGAGCGAGTCACGCGGTCACCCAGAGACGCGGATGCTTTCGAGATGTACGAGCATGGGGATGGACGCGCTAAAATCGGGCATCGTGGAGACACTCGAGTCTTCCCTGTGTAATACTTTCAGTTGATAAATATGCATCAGAAAACGTCGCAACTTAGCGCGGCAAAAATCTCTCTTGAGTCCAGTACAGTGTGCATGTGTTTGTGAGGTCCAGTCTTCTTCTCTGAAGCCGGCGTTCGTAGGACAGTGAGCTTTCGTATCCCAACAACCCGGTCCGTGGCCCGGGACTTGATTCATGTACATCTATATACCTCTATATAAGTCTCCATTTAATACGGTATAAAATAGTTAAGATGAAATGAAGAGAAGTAAATTTGGTAGATTTGGCCCGGGTCATAGAAAAATTCTAGATCCGCCCCTGTGTGCAGCAGGAGTACACACCGCAATGGCCAATGGGCAGCTGAGTTGTCTTGATAATTTGAATCCATATGCATGCAATGACAAGAGGCAACAGTACAGGCAAGAGGCAACAGTACAAACTTTAACGTCAAGCATCAGGGATTAAGTGGCTACTGTAGGTTCTACGCAATATATATACTAGCTGGTACGCAGCTTGTGTGCTCGATCGATCTTTTTCTAGCAAACATTGACGATTAGCGATCTGTTCTGGCGCGGCAAACATAGACGATTATACTAGGTTTATTTGTGATCGCATTCAGTTATGCATGGACGACGACGACCACAGACATTAGCATTGTATTTTCCCTCTTTAGAAGAATGACTCCTTTCCTCTACCCTAGTGTGGTAGTGTACTACATGCTTGCAACTGCATGCAAGGCTGCCTGCGAGTGCCTTGAATAGTTTCTGTGTGGCGAGTTAATTAGCACGTCGTGTCGTGCCTTCATTCTGGCCTGGCCTCGCGCTGCTGCTGGTCTCTGCAGGCGTCTTCCTGCTGCCTGCTGCCTGTCTTCCTGCCTCCCTGCTCATCCTTCAGGAAAGAAAAAACAAAACCCATCATCAGAGGAGGATTCAAGCCGTGCATTTAAGGGGAGAATTACACGTCGGATTCTGAAAATCTGCATCGGATTTCGGTCGACGACCACCATAGACAGTACATAAACGATGGATAATATGATGCGGGTCCGAGAGAAGAACACATACTCAATTTCACGCTCTTGAGCTACAACCTAACCATGACTCTGCTAGACATGTACAAACCTAACACCTAAAAATAAGTTTTTTATATTATCACACCCGATTTTGAAGGTACACCGAATACGATTACATAAATGACTCATCATATCACAATGCTTTGAATAACAATAAAGGGTAAGTAATAATACTACAGACTAGAGTCATTTACATAATATAAATTAAATTGCACATAATAGAAACGTAGCCAACGTAAACAAACTCATCATAGGCAGATGACTGGGGGAGGTCGTTAGCATAATCCTCGAACTCAACGTAAACAAACACTATGTAGACTTACATGTTCCATTTTGGCACAATTATAAAAGTATTTGCTATCACTATTAGATTTTGTTCGTTTAATTGAATTTCCTCGGATAATTTAGATTTTAACTGCAAGTTACTCGAAAAATGTAAAACCGTGAATGCAAAAATGATATCATGTTATTTAGCACAAGTTACGGCTGATTTAAGGAGCAGACCAGAATTTTCGAGCACCATGCTTACTAAACATGACCGTGAACTTGTCATTCGGTTGTTTAAAAATTGTATAAAACACAAACAAATTAAGAAAATCATAAAACTTGTCCACATGTCATGATATCATATGTAAAGGCTACGATAAAAAATTGAAAATGTTTCATGAAAGTTATCACACATTATGTGTAGAATTCTAGCCGGTCTACATTGAAACTCTATGATTTCATGTGTAGGACACTTAGCTACTTTGCGACAATCGGCAAAATAGCTTTTTTATCGAGTGCCAAAGCCCGGCGCTCGGCAAAGGTAACGGACGACAACTATAGACGACTACTGATGACCCTTTGCCGAGCGTCGCCGTTCGCCGAGTGTTGGCACTCGGTAAAGCGGTCTTTGCCGAATGTCTTCATGTGCCGAGCGTCCTACTTTAGATAAACGTGGTCGTTACTGAGAGTAGTACATTGCCGAGTGCGGCGCTCGACAAAAAATTCTTTGTCGAGTTGCCCGATAAAAAACATTCGGCAAAGGACCGGGCACTCGGCAAAGATCCGAATTCCAGTAATACTAGCTCTTGCCACTTTTTTTTACACGGAACTTCTATTCATTCTTTCCTTCATTGCCTCGACAAAGTTGACATAGTTAGGGCCTGTTTGGTTTGATGGCTAACTTGCCACACTTTGCCTAACTTTTCTGCCTAAGGTTAGTTCTTCAATTCGAACGACTAACCTTAGGCAAAGTGTGGCACATTTAGCCACGAACCAAACAACCCCTTAATGTGTCAGAAACTGTTTTCGTCCACTCTCACTACTATTCAGCCTTTTCCCATCCATTCTCGTCGTTCGTAAGAGAAACTGATAAGGATTAAAGTCAAACAAGGAGTCCGAGATTTAGCCAGTACGTACACTGCTAGCAGCCTAGCAGCAGCTAGAGAAGTTAAGCCTCTGGCCTATGCACTACCGGAATCGCAGGCTTTGCCGAGTATTGTATTCTTTGTCGAGTGCCTTTTGTCGGGCACTCGACAAAGAAGGCTTTGCCGAGTGCCGCACTCGGTACAATTAGGCTCTCGGCAAAGAGCCCCTTTACCGAGTGCTGAACACTCGGCACAGGACGACACTCGGCAAAGACAAGTTTGCCGAGTGTCAAACACTCGGCAAAGGGGGCTCTCGGCAAAGGGCCGTCAGCGGCCGTCCCAAAGCTGACGGCCGTCAGTCTTTGCCGAGAGCCAACGGCTGGCACTCGGCAAAGAGGCTTCTTTGCCGAGTGCCACATAGTAGGCACTCGGCAAAGGAGGCTTTGCCGAGTGTCATCTCTAGACACTCGGCAAAGTATATTTTTATTTTTTTTTTATTTTGTCTCCCAAAATTTTTGTGGTATGTTCCTACACTATGTAGACCTACATGTATCATTTGTGGACAATTTTAAGAGAGTTTTCAATCGTTAGTAGATTTAGTTCGTTTATTTAAATTTCTTCGGAAAATTTAGATTTGAACTGCAGGTCACTCGAAACTTGGAAAACCGTGCATGCAAAATGATATTCATGTTACTTAGCATAAGTTACAATCGATTTCAGGAGCGGACCGGAAACTTCGAGCAACATGCTCACTAAACATGGCCGTGAACTTGCCATCCACATGTTTAAAAATTGTATAAAACACAAACAAAGTCAGAAAATCCTGAAACTTGTCCACGTGTCATGATATCATATGTACAGGCTGCGATAAAAATTTTAGAATGTTTGGAGAAATTTGTGAGACACTATGTGTACAAACCTAAGAGATCCACATTGAAACTCTATGTGTACAAACCTCGCCGGCGCCCGCACCCGCCGCGCCCTCCCTCGCCGGCGACTGAGCCCTCGCCGGCGCCCGCCCGTCCACCCGCCGCGCCCTCGCCGGCGCCTGCCCGCCCGCCGCCGCGCCCTCGCCCTCTCACTTTCACGCGCCGCCGCCGCGCCCGCTACGCCCTCGGCCGACCACGCGCGCCCTCTACGCCCTCGCCCTCGCCCGACCGCGTCCGTGCCCCTCGCCCGACCGCGCGCGCCCTCCACGCCCTCGGCCGCCGCGCGCCCTCTACGCCGCCGTGCCCGTGCCCCTCGTCGTGCCCCCGCCACCAACGCCGCGTGCCACCACCGCCGCCGGAAGCCACCTCCTCGCGCGCCGCCACCGCCTCCGGCCACGCCACGCGTACCATCGTCGCCCCCACGCGAGGTATAAACTTTTTATGCGTCAATTTATATTTATTATTGATTAGATGATAGAATGTATAAATCATGTAAGCCGAGGTCACCCAACCATTTATAAACTTGTTACTGTGTGCATGTCAGCCATCGTGCTGTTAGTTTTATTTGCAGGTTTTAAAAACCTCAACATACAGGGGAGGTGCTGTCGATTTTTTTTGTATTAACAGACTTGTGTTTCTTTTTTACAGAGAAGATACTTGTCTTCCTAGCCGCTGCGGGTCTGCCTGCACCGCGTCGCGTCGCCACTGCACCGACCTGCCACAGCCCCACTAGCCTGACTCCACCGCCACCCTAGGTATAACCTCTATTTCCGCATCATGGTCATAGATCACGTAACCCAGTTAGGTGTCTCCCGTTCGAAAGAGATACGGTGTCGATATGAAGATCTTTGCATATCTACAAATGTATCAGTTTCGAATTGTCCACGTTTTTTGGACAGCCCGCGGTTGCGTAGATGGTGTTAGTTTCATGCTCTACTCCGGTCCGAGATAGAGTTTTGGTGTCACCTCCCTGTTGTTCTCCGGACAGTACACTCTCCCTGCCAGGACGTGTATCCGGAGAACAGCGGGGAGGTGCTGCCGAAATTCTATCTCGGATCAGAGTAGAGCATGAAAACTAACTCCATCTACGCAACCGCGGGTGGGATTAGGACCTATCCTCACCTATTAGAAGGTAGGAACGTAGTGTACATGCATTACATGTCTATATTAAACTATACTCGGTTATATATGTTAGAGGATGGAGGACCGTGAGTGGATGTACACGGGCCGCGTTCGACGTAATGATGTCACCCCTGAATGGATTAGGAAGACCGATGCTTTCGTGGAACGGGCATTTGGCGAAGCTGCTAAAGGAGCTAGTCTAGTCCCTTGTCCGTGCAGCAAATGTGACAACAGGAAAAGGAAAACAAAGAAGGCCATGGTAGAACATATTTGGAAGAATGGATTTACGCTGGACTATACTCGGTGGATCTTCCATGGTGAAGCGCATCGCACGAGAGAGGAGGTGGTGAGACAACGCGTCGAGGATTATGATGCTGATGCCGGGGTAGCGGACATGTTGAACGACTATCACGAGGCACAGTTCGCCGAAGGACATATGGAGGACGAGCCAGAGGCGACCGCAAAGGCATTCTACGACATGTTTGACGCGGCACAGAAACCCCTTCACGGCAAGACAAAGGTTTCTCAACTGGATGCCATTGGTCGTATAATGGCGTTCAAGTCGCAGTATAGCATGAGTCGAGACGCCTTCGATGATTTGTTGATAATTATTAGCAGCCTGCTTCCGGAGGATCACGTTCTGCCAAAGAGCATGTACGAGGCACAGAAACTCCTTCGTGCACTCAAGATGACGTATGAGCAGATACATGCTTGTCCGAAGGGCTGCGTCCTATTTAGGCAAGAACACACTGAGGCAAAGTACTGTCCGATTTGTAAATCGTCTAGGTTCATGGAGGTAGACTCTGGTGATGGACAGAAGAGGCAGCTCGACATCCCCGTGACAATCCTACGCCACCTTCCGTTCATACCGAGGATCCAGCATCTATACATGACAGAGGAATCCGCGAAACAGATGACATGGCACAAAAAAGGCAAACGATACAATCTTGACAAGATGGTTCATGCATCCGATGGTGAAGCATGGACCCACTTTGATGCCATTCACCATGAGAAAGCCAAAGAGGCTCGTAATGTTCGTGCTGCGCTGGCCACAAATGGGTTCAATCCCTATGGAATGACCGCTGCCCCATACACATGTTGGCCCATGTTCGTTATCCCCATCAATCTCCCCCCCGGCGTATGCTTTCAAAGACAGAACATATTCGTGTCGTTGATAATTCCAGGACACCCGGGGAATAAAATGGGCGTGTACATGGAGCCTTTGATTGATGAATTGGTCCGTGCTTGGGAGGAAGGGGTATGGACGTACGACTGAGCTACGAAGACAAACTTCAAAATGCATGTTTGGTACCAGTACTCCATGCATGACTTTCCGGCGTATGGGCTATTTTGCGCCTGGTGTGTTCACGGTAAGTTCCCATGCCCAGTTTGCAAGGAAGCTCTTAGGTTCATTTGGTTGAAGAAGGGTGGCAAATATTCGTCATTCGATAAACATCGACTATTTCTCCCTCCTGACCATGCATTCCGACTAGACATCAAGAACTTTACGAAAGGTGTCGTGGTGACAGACCGCCCACCTGCAATGATGACTGGTGCCGAAGTTCGCCAACAGATAGATGGTCTCGTGGCCAACCCAGAAGGTGGTTTTGTGGGATATGGTGAGCAACATATGTGGACACATAAGTCGGGCTTGACTCGGCTCCCCTATTATGATGACCTGCTCCTTCCACACAACATTGACGTGATGCACACTGAAAAGAATGTCGCCGAGGCACTTTGGGCAACAATTATGGAGATTCCTGATAAGTCAAAGGATAACATAAAGGCAAGAGTGGATCTGGCAGAGTTATGTGATAGACCAAACCAAGAGATGAAGCCGCCTAGTGGTGGTAAGACATGGAGAAGGCCTAAGGCCGATTTCGTTCTGAGCAAGGCCCAGAGGAAGGAAGTACTACAGTGGATCAAGATGTTAATGTTCCCTGATGGGTATGAAGCTAACCTTAGTAGGGGGGGTGAACTTATCTACTCTGCGAGTCTTAGGATGAAGAGTCATGACTTCCACATATGTATTGAACGAATTCTTCCGGCGATGGTTCGAGGCTATGTCCCTGAGCATGTCTGGCTAGCGCTTGCAGAGTTGAGCTATTTCTTCCGCCAGCTTTGTGCAAAAGAGTTAGCTCGGACCATGATTACAGAATTGTCCCTGAGCATGTCTGGCTAGCGCTTGCAGAGTAAGCTGGAGAAGATCTTTCCACCCGGCTTCTTCAATTCGATGCAGCATATGATTCTTCATCTCCCGTATGAGGCACGAATGGGGGGGCCCGTGCTGGGACGTTGGTGCTATCCAATCGAGAGATGTCTAAAGACTATCCGAAAGAAATGTAGAAATAAATGCAAAATCGAGGCTTCCATTGCAGAGGCATACATACTGGAGGAGGTGTCAAACTTCACAACAACTTACTATGGTGACAAACTGCCGAGCGTGCATAATCCACCCTCTCGTTACAATGATGGCGACAATGAATCGAACCTCAGCATTTTTCGAGGGCAACTCGGAAGCGCAAGTGGTTCGACCACCAAGACCCTGAGACATGAAGAGTGGCGCCATATCATGCTATATGTATTGACCAACCTTGAAGAGGTGACGCCATACATGGAGCAATTTCTTCATGAATTCTGGCGTCGATCAAGGGACCCAACTCCACAGGAATATGATACCCTTCTTGGAAAGGGTGCGGGAAATGGATTGCCCGATTTCATTTCCTGGTTTAAACGTAAGGTACGTGCTTAGTTTGTCATTTGAAGTTGCTCTTACGTGCGAATAATATAACAATCTAGCGTGTTTGAACTTGCAGGGCCAAAGAGAGCCGTCTATGAGTGCCGAGTTGAGACAAGTAGCCAATGGCTTTGCCTATAGGGTCAGGAAATTTTCTGGGTATGACGTCAATGGATACCGTTTTCGCACAACAAGCTACGACCAAAGTCGGCCCAATCGAAAAACCACGTGTTTTGGAGTCTTTATGCCCGGGCTTGACGAGGTCGAGTATTATGGAAGAATTGAAGAAATATATGAACTCAATTTTTATGGTTCCAAACCTCTTACTCCAGTGATATTCAAATGTCATTGGTTTGACCCTGAAGTTACGAGACAGACACATTCTAATCTTGGGCTAGTCGAAATTCGACAGGATTCCACCTTACCAGGAGACGATGTCTATATTGTGGCCCAACAGGCCACACAAGTGTATTATCTTCCATATGCGTGCCAAACGAAACAACATCTTAAGGGTTGGGATGTTGTGTATAAGGTATCACCACACGCTAAATTACCTGTTCCAAACGATGAAGATTATAACTTAGACCCGGACACATATGACGGAGAGTTCTTCCAAGAAGATGGGCTCGAAGGGCGATTTGAGATAGACTTAACTGAAGCGATCGGAATGGAAGTAGATATTGAAATGGTTGTTGATGAAATGGTTGTTGATGAGGAGGATGAGGTGCAAAATGAGAATGACTTAGAAATGCTTGAAGGCAATGCCAATGACGAAATTGCGCCTTCAGATGGTGTTGATTATGAAATGGTTGATAGTGATGATGACACTTATGATCCGGCTAACCCGGACACATATGAAGATTATTTTTAATCGATGTAATGCTATATTTCATTTATTTTTAATATGTTTCTAAATACATATTTTTTTATCTGTGCTTAATTGTTTACTCTTAATTGCAGGTTGTTGGACAAAGATGGTGGGCGGTGGGACGAGGACGAGGAGGGGGAGGGGGAGGGGGAGGAGGAGCACCCGTAGGATGGAGGAGGAGGCGCAGCAGGACGACGTCGTACAGCAGCAGGTGGAGCAGCAAGCCGCTGTCGATGCGGCACAGCAGGACGACGACGATGCGGCGCAGCAGGACGACGACGACAACGACGCCGCCGCTCAGCAGGACGTCTCAGGTTCTGGCTCCTCAGGTTCGAGGAGTATCTACCTGCGAGGTCCCGCCAGTCTCCCTAAGCGACCCATACTTCGTGACAGACGTCCGCTGATACGACCCGATGGAGAGAGGTAGGTAACTTTAGATGTTGTTGCTGCTTTTTCATATTATATGTTCAAATTAATAATAGAAACTAATACTTTATCTTAATCACTTGGACAGGTCTTGGATGGTTTTGGAGACTGCAGGGGGTCACAGCCGCAACCCCAATGGCATCCTTGACCTTCTATGCAGGGAACACTTCCCTGGACTTGTCGAGTATGCCGGAGTGACGAGCCTAGCATACACCTTCGACCACTACGCCGTCGCCCCCGATGCAGTAGATCGGGACGATAGACAATTCAACAACAAGGCGGAGCGGGTGAAGCAAGAGCTGTGGGTAAGTCTTCCTCGCACTATATTGTTTAATAAGTCGCATTTGTTGCATATTCTTGAAATAATGTATGGATACATCGTCTTTGTATGTAGGATTTCTTCAGATG
This sequence comes from Zea mays, assembly GCF_902167145.1. Taxonomy (NCBI): domain Eukaryota; kingdom Viridiplantae; phylum Streptophyta; class Magnoliopsida; order Poales; family Poaceae; genus Zea; species Zea mays. Next base: position 135,921,294 of record NC_050103.1, on the reverse strand, counting down.
TGATGCTGGATACGAGGCCAGGGCGGATGTGGTGTCTACTACGTGCTGTAAGAAGCTCGTCGTGGACATGCACTACGAGGCGCGCATCCAGGCCATCGTCACTTACCACGGCTCCGTCCTTGGGGAGAAGGTGAACAAGAAGGACGCCCGAACCATGTCGTTGACTCCGGACCAGTACTTGCAGGTAAATACAAAACTTTATTATTGGTACTAAATATGCTTATTTTTATCTTCTGATATGCGGTGTACTTATATTTTTTTAGATGATTCCTCATTGGTGCGCCGCGCATCCTGAGTGCTGGGAGCAGATGGTGCAGAGGTGGTGCTCGGCTGAGTGGGACGAGGCGCACAACGCTAGCCGGGAACGACGTTTGCTGATGCAAGGTCCCTCCCACCATCAAGGCAGCCGCAGCTTGGGCAAATACGCGGAAGCATGGGTACGCGCTCTTTTTTATTTAGGTATATAACTTTCGATTAGACATGATTTCTAACCATCTCGTTGGTTTTCTCGCAGTCGGCGGCACATGGTGGCGCGCCTTGCTCCACGTTCTCGGCATATGCTATGGCCCACAAGGGGAAGGCGATGTCCGACGTCACCTACAACCCGGATGACAGGCCCGAGGCGTACACCAACCCCGCCATCCACAGCCGCCTCAGTGAGTACACCGCCATGGCCAAGGAGGTCCATGGGCCAGATTACGATCCGAGGACCGAGGACATCGACGGAGATGTCCTCGTGAGGGTCGGAGGAGGCAAGAGGCATGGGCGGTACTGGATTGCCGACGGGGCAATCGACTCGTCCTCCACTCCCACTCTCTCTCAGGTGCGAGCAAGGAGCACGAGCGTGAGCCCAGCCATACGACCTCGGCAGGACAGCTCACAACATCGTATCCAGCAACTCCAGGTTATTCCTTATCTATTCATTGTTCATTGATTATTATATATCTTCTCTTTGCATTATCATAACATTAGGGCAAAATATTACAGACTCAGCTAGATGATGAGAGGAGGCAACGTGAGGAGCTGGAGAAGAGGATGGCGGAGATGTTCGCGTACATGCAGAGCCTTGGCGCCGCACAGGGTCATGCTCCACCACCTCCGTTGTTCCCTGCAGCTGACCCTGCTGAGTTCACTACTCCTGTGAGTATCAAAATTTTAGTACTGCATGATATATATTCATATGTTCTCACACATACAATCTCTTCTCTATGCAGGGTCAATCGGCGGCGTCGAACAACCCTCATGCTTCGTCCAGCCCTTCGCCGAACCAGTCCAGATGCCCACCTCGTTGATGATCTATTTTGTGATGATCTAGACTTATATTTGTGAGTGTTGGTGATGTTAGTTAGACTTGGTCTTGTGAGATACTTGGTGATGTTAGTGATGATCCAGACTTATATCTGTTTTGTGATGATCCTGACTTATATTTGTGAGACTTATATTAGTGAGACTTTGTGATATATATGGTGTTGATGATAAATGTGTTCATTCTGTGATGCGATTGATATATAATGTGATGTGAATGATATATATCTTTTGTTTGTTTGGATGGGACAGCAAAAACAAATAAAAAAGGGACATCCTGGTCACTTTGCCGAGTGTAACACTCGGCAAAGGGTCGCTTTGCCGAGTGCTATGACCTTGGCACTCAGCAAAGAAGGAAACCTGGGAACCGGTAAAGCCATCTTTGCCGAGTGCTGACCATGGCACTCGGCAAAGAAGGAAACCTGGGAACCGGCAAAGCCATCTTTGCCGAGTGCTGTTGCCAAGGCACTCGGCAAAGAAACTGGCAAAGGGGCCCACTGGAGGACTCTTTGCCGAGTGCCAGTCCACCAGACACTCGGCAAAGAAGACTCCTTTGCCGAGTGCCTACGAGAGCTCTCGGCACAGGGACTGGCGGTGGGGCCCACTGGACCCGTCTTTGCCGAGGGCCTCTAGAGCAAACACTCGGCAAAATTAGCCTCTTTGCCGAGTGCCAAAGAAGACACTCGGCAAAGGATCTGTCACCGTCACTTGGCGCCGTGACGGTGACTTTTCTTTGCCGAGTGTCATGGTCACTCGGCAAACTCTTTGCCGAGTGTCATGGTCACTCGGCAAACTCTTTACCGAGTGCCCGACAAAAAGTACTCGGCAAAGAGACTGTTGCCGATGTACAGTTCGCCGAGCGTTCTTTGCCGAGTGTAAAATAGTTTTTGCCGAGTGTCCGCGACACTCGGCAAAGAAGCTGTGTCCGGTAGTGATGCATGCAGGTCTTCACGTGATGAGTCTCCACTTTCCAGCCAGGCGCGCGCGCACGAACCCTGAACCTTATCGATCTCATCAGAGCATTATCATTAATACAAGGCCATTTCATCCTCTGATCCCTATCTGACGATAGATCATTCCATCAATTCGTGCCCAGTGCCAAGTGAGTTGGCACCAAGGACTGTGGTACTGCTGCTAAAAAGGTTTGAAATGCTATATCTACCTTTTCTCAATCTCTCATGGCGTAGCATCTCTAGCTATGAAGCTATCTAATTTTTCTCTTTTATTATATCTGAGCAAAAGAAAGCTGGTTTCTTGCTGGCTGGCTGGCTGGCTGGCTGCCTGCCTGCCTGCATTGCATCCGTCTGCTGCATGCATGAGTGCAGTAACTCCACACAGCACAACCTCTCCCTACAAAAGACATACTACAGTACCGGCGTGCCGCTAGCAAGCTGGTACTACTAGTGTAGTGCATGCAATAATTTGCATTGACACGAACAAAAGAACATCCTATAGTGTGGATATCCAGTGGTAGCAGCAGTTAGTATCTTCTGCTAGTGTTTCTTCTCGAATGAATATATATACAATCCTTTCCTGCTCTTCCTGCACTCCCTACCCTAATAACTAGCTAGTAGGCAGGCATTGAAGATCTCTCTGCCGCCACGCCATGCCCATATATGCAAATCAATGTCTTTCTTCCAGAACTCTCAGTCACACTCTCACTGAGGGAGTGTTTGGTTTCTAGGGACTAATTTTTAGTCCCTCAATTTTATTCCATTTTAGTCCCTAATTTACTAAATATAGAAACTAAAACTATATTTTAGTTTCCCTATTTAACAATTTATGAACTAAAATGGAATAAAATAGAGGGACTAATGTTTAGTCCCTATAAACCAAACACCCACTGAGTCACCACTGGCCTTAGACTGACATCTATCTCCAATTATATACAAACAAGATTCTCTAGCTAGCTGATGACGCGGCTGTGAGCGCCTGCAGCTATTATAGTAGGATCGATCGAGCAGCTAGCTATGCTGTGCGTCTGCATGTACTGTAGTATATATTCAAGTCATCTGCATGAGAAATAAACATCATGTCCCTCCTCGATCCATCTCTCTAGCTCGCTCGCTCTCATCCATTCAATTCATTGTGCTTGCTTCCATTGTTTGCTTTTGTGCTCTTCAATTCATGCTAGCTACACCAGTTTACTAACATATATATACACATATACGTAAGCTAGATCCAGTCCTGTTCGTGGATGCATATGCTGATATAGATGCATACCTAACCTTTGGTTTTGTGTATATATATACACACACCAGAGAGGCGCGCCGGGCAGTTGCCTGTTTCTCAAAAAGAGAGTCTTGTTGGGTGTGTCCTCTACAGCCGGTCAATAGAGATCGGATTGGGCTTAACCCAACTATCGTTCCTTTAATCAGACCCTTGATCGGGAGGGCCCACGCTAACCTCGGTTAGAGCCCCAAGACACACGACGCTATATATATAGGACTAAGAGGCCACAGGAAAGACTAACGCTAGTACCTTGCCCCAAAAACCCTCATCCGAAATCCACGACTTAAATAGAGCCTGCTACAGTACAGAATCGATTCAGACCGTTGGATTTCATCCGACGGCTCGGATTCAGGCGCGGGGACACCTGCCACACACGCATGGGCCGGATTGGCGGCCCAGGCCCAGGTTGCGGCCTGGGCGCGCCTCGCCCCTATCACGGCCACGACGTGTGGGCCGTCCAGATTGGGCCGCTAGGCCGACCAGGCCCTATGACGCCTTAAGTTTTTTTCCAGCAATTTTTTTTAATTCCTAGAAATAGAAAAATAGAATAGAAATTAGAAAAACAGTACATAAAATTCAGAAATATTTTTCCAGTTATAGAAAATTACAGACATATTTATGGACTATTTTTTTATTCCGCTGCGTACTTTGGTATTTTATTCAGTATCTTATGCAATTTTCAGTTAATTATGAAACCAACGTGGATTAATTTATTGTTTAAATTGCATAGAATTCAGAAAATTTGCGGTAATTGAATATTCTAACCAACGTTAGATATTATTACCACATTTTGAGCAAGAAGTATATATATTCTAGATCATCCAACGATGGTTTTAGAATTTTAGAACCAGATTATTATTTGTTTTTTCTATGCCTTATTGTTTATTATGAAGCCTACGTGGATTAATTATCTTTAAGTGCATAGAAATTCAGATTTTTTGTGGTGATTGAATATTTTGACCAACGTCGAATATTGTTGCCACATTTTATACAAGAATTAAGTTTTCTAGATCATCCAACGATGGTTTAGAATTTTAGAACAAGAAATTTTTGTAGACCAGACATGGTTATTATTTGACCAACGTCGAATATTTAATTCATGTAAGTTCTATGTTTCAGTATTTACTTCAGATGTCCTAAATATTTTCTGTTTTACTTTGCAAAAGTGCACATATTGGCCTACTAGTTGGTCAGATAAGGTAGATTAAACCGCTATGTGGTATTTATTGTCACTTATGGCGGGAAAAGATTGAAATGATAACTACAGTGAATGAAATAGATTCCTCACTGTGGTTTAAGAAACCCACTAAGCCTACAGTAGGCTCACCTTAGGATGACCTTAAGATGGCACAGTACAACATCTATAAGGTCAACTGAAAAAGATCCAAGTGTAATGTACTTGATCACAATAAGAGTCTCATCCAGGATCCTATTGAGGGTGCTATTCCAGAATATGAGACATTTCATGATCAGTAAAACACCTATCTAAATGGACAAGTGCTATATAGATCAACTCGTGACATAGTTTGTCTAGAAGGAGGAAAGGTTGATAAGTCAAATAAGTGATTCTATCAATCTTCCCAAACTAAGAATCCTCAAACAGAACAAGACCTCTAAGAAAGGTTCAAGAATAAGATCAAACATGATCACGATGTTTTCTATATGCAACAATCAGACTGTTTCTCAGATCCCCTGAGACCTGCCTCTATTGCAAGAAGACAGGGCATACAATAGAAGGTGTTCAGAATTCCTGCAATAGATGCTACAGAATGCAATTCCGTACAAACCTAAGGCTCCCAGAGGGCTGAAAACAGTTACAGTGGTTAACGGAAAGCAAGCAGACACTTAACTTCAGTTTCGTGATTAGACAATCAGCACATCCAATATCACTTCGGTGATAGAGACTGTGTTATTCAGTTTTGATAATAAAGATGTTGGTCTCGCCATCTGATGAGACATGCTTTATTTATCTTCGCACAGTGGTGCTAGATACGCCAAAAAATAAACCAGCCAACATTGGCAGGAGTAAGAAAACAATGTGATGGAGAAACCTCGTCGAAATTATGGTATTATCGTTTGGGCCAAATTTCGAGGGAGAGAAAAGAAGTCTCTTTAAGGGACGGATTCTTTATCACCTAGACTTCACAGACTTAGAGCAATGCAGAGATTGCATGCATAGTACGAGAGTGTTAGAAATTATTCATATAGATATATGTGGTCCTTTTCCAGTTAGGACAGTAGATGGGTTTGACTTGTTCATAACCTTCACAGATGACTACTTTCGCTGCGATTATATTTACCCTTTTTTAAGGGACAGATCATAAGATGTAGACAAGTTTAAATAGTTCAAGGCTGATGTAGAAAAACAACACGATTTGAACACAAAGATTGTCATATCAAATTGTGTGGGGGAGTAATGTGGGCACCATACTAAGTATGGACAGGTCCCAGGATCCTTTCGCGAGGTTCCTAAGTGAAAACAGTATTGTAGCTCAGTATTCAACACCTGGTGAACCGCAACAGAATGTGGTTGCCTAAAGGCGTAAGAAGAACACTAATGGACATGGTAATGAGTATGCTTAGTTACTCTAACTTACCATTGGGTTTATGGATGGAGGTTTTAAAAACCGCTATGCAAATACTCAACAAAGTTCCTAGCAAATCAGTGGCTAAAACTCCATATGAGTTGTGAACTATCAGAAAGCTCACGCTCAACTACTTCCACATATGGGGTTGTCCAGCAGAAGCTAGAATATTTAATCCTGGGCAGAAAAAGCTAAATGAGAGAACCACTAGCTACCATTTTATTGGCTATCCTGAGAGATCGAAGTGTTACAGATTCTACTGCCCAGGCAGACAAACCAAGTTTATAGAAACCAAACATGCCATTTTTCCTAGAAGATGACATGATCAAGGGGAGTAAGGTACTCAGAGAGGTTGACCTTCAGGAAAAGAGGGTGTATGTCCCGATTCCGATGGTTGAAGAACCATACTTCTCGATACCCGCTGTGGTTCCACCAACGGTTGTAACGACTCGAGGTGAAACCCCTGCTGCAAATATTGTATCACCAAGTGCAACTACTACAGAGCAAGTCACTTTACCTTCTGCACAATCTGGCTCTTCTAAGTCAGTTGCATAGGAGAGTTCACATGACAATAGTAGTGTCACGCCAAGTGATGCACCAATGCAGGAGCCCCAGAACGGACCAGAACTAGAAACAAGTTTATGAAGGTCTCAAAGGTCTAGATGATCTGCAATTCCTGATGATTATGGAGTTTACACAAGTGTAGACATAGAAAGCGATGAGATTTATATGTGTGAGAACATCGATGCAGAAGGTGATCCCACTACATATGAAACAGATATGAGATGCGCAAATTAGTGGGTCTAGAAGACCAAGCGTGGCTCCAAAGGTAATACAGAAAAATACAAGGACATGTGGCCAAGGCGTTCACATAGTGAGAAGGCATTGACTACCTTGAAACCTTCTCACCTATCTCAACAAAAGATTCATTCAGGATCATAATGGCACTAGTTGCTCATTTTGATCTAGAGCTCCATCAGATGGATGTAAAGACAACATTCCTAATGGAGAGTTAGAAGAAAACGTTTTCATGGCACAACCAAAGGGTTTTGTTGTGAGCGGTAAAGAACACATGGGATGTCACTTAATGGAGGTCCATTTATGGATTAAAACATTTCTCCAGACAGTGGTACATCAAAGTCTGATCAAACTATCAGAAAGTTTGGTTTCGAGGAAAACGAGGAAGACAATTGCATTTATGCGAAGTCCAAGGAAAAAGAAAGTATATCTTCCTTGTTCTGTATGTCGATGACATATTTTTAGTTAGTAGTGCTAAAGATCTACTGGCGGAAACAAAAGTTTTCGTTCCTCGAACTTCGATATAAAAAGACATAGGAGAAGCCTCTTATGTTTTAAAATAGAATTTCACAGAGATAGGCATAATGAAGTATTAGAACTCTCACAGAAGTCATACATAGAAAAGTACTAAAGAAGTACAGTATGCATCAGTGTAAGGCCACGCCTGCGCCAATAGTCAAGGGTGATAAGTTTGGGAATCATCAGTGTCCCCAGATTCAGTGACAGAAAGATCAGATAAAGTCAGTACCATATGCTTCTACTATCAGAAGCATTTTGTATGCTCAAATATATATTCGCCCTGACTTAGAATTTACTACCGGGATGCTTGGGAGATATCAGATCAACCCAGGCATAGAACACTGTTAAGCAGTTAAGAAGGCTCTAATGTACCTCCAAGGTACGAAAATGGCCTCATGCTAACAAACAGAAGATCTAGTTCCCTACTTCGAGGTATAAATTTACTATATCCGGGGGAGTTATTTCTTATAAAAGTTGCAAACAGACAGCGAGAGCATCGTCGACAATGCACGTTGAGTTTGTAACCATGCATGAGGCAAATGGGTAGGCAATAAAGATAAAGAATTTTGTACCCGGATTAAGAGTGGTTGATAGCATAGAGCGACCACTGAGAATTTACTGCGATAATGAGCCAGCGGTACCGTACTCCTATAACAGCAAGTCATGTGGCGCTGCCAAGTTCATTGACTTTAGTATTATGTTGTTAAGGAGTAGATTCAGGATCAAATCATAAAAGATGAGCATAACAGAAGATAGCAGATGCTAGCGGATCCGCTCACAAAAGGTCTTCCACCCAGCGTGTTTAGTAAGCACACAACCGACATGGGTTTAAGGGAGTACCTATGATCTTGAATCAAAGGGGCTACAGATTGCAACCAAATGAAGTCTATTTTCATTCTGAAGCAGGTGAGCATGTTGTAGTCAATGAGTGCGATGATACTTAATCGGTCATTGTCACGCATTGGTCTCTATGTGTAAACTTGTCGAGGGACGGAATCCAGAAAAGTTGAATATAAGGAATGTAGAGAACAAAGGGGAGATTGTTGGGTGTGTCCTCTACAGCCGGTCAATAGAGACCGGATTGGGCTTAACCCAAGTATCGTTCCTTTAATCGGGCCCTTGATCGGGAGGGCCCACGCTAACCTCAGTTGGAGCCCCTAGACACACGACGCTATATATATAGGACTAAGGGGTCGCAGGAAAGACTAACGCTAGTACCTCGCCCCAAAAACCCTAGTCCCCAGAGGCCCCCCATCGCCTAGGCGTCGGAGTGTTTGGAAACGCGACAACCTACAGCGGCTCGGATCCCGATGCCTGCTGCTTCTCTGCAGGGCAACGGTATGAAGATAGCAACAGCAACAACAAGGTATGTTTCCCCGTTCCTCTCAGTAGATCAGATCTACACGTCATCAAGGTTTTACTTTCAGTTACGGATTGGTATTCTAGGGACTTAGGAATTGATCCTAGACAGTATATATTGTTGGGTGTGTCCTCTACAGCCGGTCAATAGAGACCGGATTGGGCTTAACCCAACTATCGTTCCTTTAATCGAGCCCTTGATCGGGAGGGCCCACGCTAACCTTGGTTGGAGCCCCCAGACACACGACGCTATATATATAGGACTAAGGGGTCGCAGGAAAGACTAACGCTAGTACCTCGCCCCAAAAACCCTAGTCCCCAGAGGCCCCCCATCGCCTAGGCGTCGGAGTGTTTGGAAACGCGACAACCTACAGCGGCTCAGATCCCGATGCCTGCTGCTTCTCTACAGGGCAACGGTATGAAGATAGCAACAGCAACAATGAGGTATGTTTCCCCGTTCCTCTCAGTAGATCAGTAGATCAGATCTACACGTCATCAAGGTTTTACTTTCAGTTACGGATTGGTATTCTAGGGACTTAGGAATCGATCCTAGACAGTATAGATTCTAACAGGTCTGAGAAAGGAAAAAAATGTTGTGCATCCGGCCTGCAAACTCTGAACGCTGCAGCCCCTCAGAAACTGGGTGATGGGCCCAACGAAGGACAGCACCGCTTGGCCGCTTGGCTGCTGGCTCTTCGGCTCTGTTTCACGCGTTTGGCTCCGTGACGTGTGAGCGAGCAAGCACGGCTCCGCTGGCTGCAACTTTGGCTGTTGACGGACATGTGCGTTGGTTGTTGACGGATTCGTTTGGGGATCACTCTTCTGCTCTTGTTCCTTTTGACATTAGTAAAACGTTGGAAGAAATCAGAAAAGGCAAGTCCAGAATTGGTTGTATCTGGAGCATACTCGAAGCCTGTTGATCTATGATCGACTGGTAATAAAGGAGATCTCAATTTTCTGATTTATATATGGCGAACAATAACAATAACTGTAATATTCTCAACTGATTTATATATGGTCAACAATAATAGTAACAGAGACTCGTGCTATATTTTGTGCCAATAACAAAACTTCTCTATTCCTCAAATGTTGTATCATTGGCTGGTTCATCAAAATGTAGTTTTCATGCAGTTGAGGCTTCTTGATCAAGACCAAGCAAAAGACTTGTATATTCTCCGGTCATGAAACATGGCACAGTGCTTGAAAAGTTGACCAACATATTGCTGGAATTGTTTGGTGCTGACATATTTTCACATGTGTTACCTCGCTCCTGAGAACTTTTATTTTTCTTCTTCATCTTCTTTTCAACTACATTCCTTGCTCGTTTAGTTTTCGCACCTTTCACTATCTGTGGAACTCTAAATGATATTGCACTATTTACCCTTCTATACTAGCAGAGTCATTTGAAACAACAAGAAAATCAGTATCTCGGATCTTGCTTAGAGACTCATCTACTTCCAATTCCAACTTTTGAAATGCTCTCTCTAGACATCAAGAAGTGTTTTTGACCCTGAACACTTCAATGCAAGAGATGTTGCCATTCGAGACAGACGTGCAGCATGTGCTTTCAAGTTCTCATTGCCAATTGGTTTTTGTTTTTTGCATACTTTGTCCATCTATTCAATATATATTGCGAAGGTAAAACGAAAACATCTTTCATATTGAATACCTTGAAGGCATGCTTGCACAATATACCTATAAGATATAGAAGGCAATGGTTAGAAATATATTCAGGAATATAAATTTTTAATTATCTGCATTTTCAGAAATATGCATACCCGTGGTTTCAAATTTTCTGCAAGAACACGTAATGGTATTATCTTCATTGTTAAATAAAACGGCTGCTCCATAATCCGAATTCATATGTGTAACCATGAATGTTGATATGGATCCCACATTGTGTAACAATTTACAGGAAAATGGAAATTGACCTTTAAATTCTTCCTCAAATTCAGAATACATCCGCCTTGTATATAATTTAACTGCAGTCTTCAACAATGGAAAATTTGGGATGTAATTAACTGGGTTGTTCATACAAGACTTAAAGTCTTCATCCAACTCATTTTCCCGAAGAGAAGCAGAAACTTTCTCACATTCGACGATGAGTTCCGAAAGACCAAGTTTCCTGTGAAGTCTTTTCTTGAAGACATTGTTCGTTCCTTCACTCCTTTGAGTTGTTGTCATGTCAGCTGTAAAAGAGTCACGATAAACAGCAGCCCATTTTTCTCTCAACTCATACATATTTTTCATCCACGAGTTCTCCTCCAAGCTATATTTTGTCAACAATTCATTCCACTTCTTCTTAAAACACTCCTCTGATCTATCTTCATAGACACATTTTTTAAAAGCAGGTAGAAACTCATGAGGGTGCTCATGAATTACACGACTCAGATGTTTAGCAGCATTGAGATAAATGTGCCACAAACAAAGTCGATGCCTTGTATTTAGAAATACATAAGCAATTGCTCGTGCCATAGCTGCGTCTTGATCAGTGAAAATTGTATTTGGATGCTTTTCTGCCATTGCTGTCAAAAAGGTTTCAAAGAGCCATATAAATGACGGAATAGTTTCATTATATAATAATGCAGCTCCAAAAATAATTGTCTGCTTGTGATGGTTGGTTCCAAGAATTGGAGCAAAAGGCATTTCAAACTTATTTATCTGAAATGTGGTGTAAAACGATATAGCATCACCAAAACATTCGTAATCCATGATAGACTGACCATCAACCCAAAAGAAATTAGTTATACGACCAGTTGGCTTATCTATTTGAATAGCATAAAAAATGCAGGATCCTCAATTTGCTTGTTCTTCAAGTATTCCAACAGAGTCTGCGCATCATTGGATTCTAAATATTTCTTTCGCTCTCGACCAATCTCATATTTGAGCAATTAGTAGTCTGTCGGCTTCTATAACACGTCGTTGAGATCTTAGCTTGCACGCCTTATTTGGACTAGCTAGATAATGGTTGTGCTCGGGTACAATCTTTTGGACTGTCCAAACCCCTTCTCCGCTGACACCAAACTGAATGCTAGCATTACAACCTGTCCTTGTAGTACCAAATCCTCGTTTGCTACAAACAAGGAGTTTTGAATATATGGTCTTATCTGCTCAACGCTTTGTATCGCTCCTTCTAACACTGAATCCAACCTTACCAGCATAGATATTATACATCTCATAAGCATCTTCCTCGGACTCAAACGTTATTCCAACTTCAGGTATAACAACACGATGCAATTATTTTTCATCAACCTATCGTAACATGTGTTTGAATGAAATCACATTACTAGAGTATAAAGAATTATTTTCTTAAATATAAAGAATTATTTTGTTACCTCAATCCTTGTTGCTTCATCGAATGTGTTTTCATCTCCTTGACCAATTGGACCAATAGCCAATGATGCTTCATCTGGCACTAGTGTTGGCTCTAACGATGCTTAATCTGCCATTTATATCAAGATTCGATCAGGGGCTGCGGCAACGGTTCTATGGTGCCGTGGTGGTATTAGAGGATGAGGATGCTAATGATGTCACTAGGCGGAGAGATGGAGGCTGATGATCCAATCAGGGGCGGCACAGTTGTGTGGCGCCATGGTTAACTAGTGGTAGGAGAACAGGCAGCCGCGATGCCACCAGGTAGGGACTCGTACCTGCTCGCTTAGGCATTATGACGGAGCCGAACGCGTGAAAACAAAAAGCCAAAGACCCAGCAGCCAAGCGGTGGTGTCTTTCATTGGGCCCATCACCCAGTTTCTAAGGGGCTGCAGCGTTCGGAGTTTGCAGGCTGAATGCACAGCATTTTTTCCCTGAGAAAGATACTGAGATGATCTTGCATAAAAGTTTCTGAAAGAAAACAGGAACTGTCGATCCAATGTATTGACGTCGATCTAGACGCCAATTGTAACACCCCTGGTGTTACTGCCACTAAAACTTGAGCATAACATCATAAGCATTGGCATATCATGTGTTTGTCACACCTAGAGTGCATTCACTAGGCAAAAAAATTCAAACAAGTTGTATTGATATGACATTTTATGGGTAAAACCCTAGAGTAGGATACTTAACCCTAGATTGGCTTATTGGAGTAAACAAGGCTTAATAAGGGAAAACTTTAAAAATCAATTGAAATAGTCAAAATGTCACTAGGAATGGACTTAAGTAACATCCAAACCCTAGAAGTACCAAAAACCCTAAATAGAACCCTGGAAAACCCTAGGGGGCTAAGAGCAAAATTAGTGCACTTTTGGACTAAAGTGCAAAAACCATGAAAGTAAGGCACCTTAAGTCATATGGTTCACAAGTATGTGGATTTGCAAGTTAAACCTTGAGATTTGGACTTATTTGCAAAAAGTCCTATTTGAACTCTATGGGCTAAGTCTGAATTTCAGTGGAATTGGTTCAACTTTGGAGCCCTATATCTACCAAGTTATAAAGTTTTTGCCCTAGGTCACCACATCAATTTTGTAGATCTATGATAGGAGAACAAGTTTACTTAAGTGACTAAGCACTGGTACTGAACAGAAATTAGAGAAAAGTGTGCCCAAAGTCGAGCTGTCAGACTGCTTGGAGTCTAAAATTCAGACTGATAGTGGAATTGCATGAACTTAGGGCTCGAATTCAATCATGATCCAGTGGGAATTTGACTAGGGATGCTATAGCAAAAGTATAGATAGTTTGTAGGGCTACAACTTTGCTGCAGAGCATTGGTTGTGTTGCCATGGAAAATTGGGAGAAAATCTACCATAAACATCGACTGTCAGGCTGACTAAAGAAGATGGCGATGGTACAATGACTGAAATAGATTGCAGATGCATCCCCCTTGCCGCCGGTGATCTTTACACCGTGATTTGCGCCATCGCCGCGATTCATGCTCACTGGTGATAGGATAACCACGACGAAGTAAAAATCTTGGCACCGGATCAGCTCGGGCGCGGATGAGATTCACCGTACCCACTTGCTCGTCGTGCGGCCGGGATAGACTTCGCCGCCGTTGATCGCTCACCGTTTTGCGCCACGTGCTTAAGCGCTAGCCCACGTCACGGTAAATCATGGTATGCATGTCCGGTGATCACCGGAGGACTGCCACGGTGAAAGCCACTCATCCCGAGCGCTAGTACCCCTTTTCCCCTCCGGCCGCCAGCACATCCTCGTGAAATTGGACGCCACCACCGTTGGAGGCTATAAATTGCCGCCCCCGTCCGCTCCGCTAGGTAATTGCGCAACCAGTGAAGCAACCCGTGCCTCAAATCCTCCCCTAGAACTCCCCAATTTGGGATTTCCCCCAAATCCCTCAAGAACAACGAGCAGTTTGACCTCGATGTGGCCAGCACGTCTCAGGTCCGCTCATACCTTCTGCCCTCCCGTTTTAGCGTTCTTGTGTGCCCCTGATACTCCCCAACCAACTCAATTGAGCTAGGATCCCTTAGATCACCGGGAACGTGGTTGACTGTCCGCGATGCCCGCCGTCATCGTGGACAGAGCAAATTAGGTAGCCGTTCGTGAAATTAGTTGAGGGAAAACGTTGGTTAGGGATTGAATTAGGTCTCTGCCATAGTAGGGCGCTGATCATCAAGTAAATCGGCCGACATAAGTTCGCCGGAGCGCAGCCCAGCGCCGTTCGTCGTGGACCTCGGCCTGCGAAGAAATAGAACTAGCAGGGGGTTTCTGTAAAGTGTCAATGACTCTGTTGAATAGTGCTGCGACCTCGCTTCTGGTCATTCGAAACGACAGGGTCGTCCTTGCAAAGTCTGCACGGGCGCTTTTCTCCTGTAGTGGGCTGACTTGGCCGGTTTCGGTCCAATACTGTTCATAGTTTTCCTTTTTCTTTTTCTACCAGAGCTAAAGAAATTCTAGAAAATTGTTGAAAATGATTAAAATACCAAACCAATTTTTCTAGGTTTCTAATTTCCTATAGTATTTAATAAAAATAGTTCCATGATTTTTAGTCCAAATAGGAAACTATAGAACATTTAAAATAGCCAAAAACCATGCTTCTGGATTTTGAGGGAATAAATAATAAATCCAAAATTCACTAAACTTTTAGAGAAAACTCTAAATAATATTTAGAAGCCTTGGGTAAAGTTTGGTATGATTTGGACCATGTTTGATACTTAGAACCCAAAACCCTAGCCCCTGCCCTATGAACTTCACTATTGACTCCGAAAACCCTAAGTTCTCGGAGATCCGTGAAGGAAAGTTGTATTCAAGACCTTAGATAATAAACTTTTATTATCTTTGCATCTTCATGAGCATTCATTATTATACTTGGCTATATTTAGAAAACGAGGAGGAAGTAGAGGTTGAAGAGACAAGGACTTCATCACCACCACCACCTGAGGAACATCAGACATGCAACTGTTTTTATTTTGATATCTGCGGAACAGAGCCTGATTCACCAGTAACACAAGGCAAGCCCCGGTGCATTTGCCACCCCCTTGTTCCTTTTAAAATCTTTCTCACTTGCTTGATGCATTAGGTGATAGGAGTTGTGTGCTAAACCAATTCCTGCATTTCCTTCCTTGGATTTGAGTACTTCTCCTTAAATCCCTGTTTTACAAAAGGTTTTTCTTATGTTTAGCTTTGCTCTAGAAAAACAAAATGTCTTGTTTTCACAAAAGATGATGCTGCAAGTGGGAGGGATGTTTTCGAAAATAAAACTTGATGGTGGATCCATCATGGCCATGATGGGTTCAACATCGGAAAAGATGTACCTATGACAGGTACCAAACTTTGGGTTTGAAATGATTAAGCTGAGACCGGATGGGTGACTTGCACGAGAAGAGAGTCTCGGTGTAGTGTCTTCGTCTGAGTCGATTAAGGACCGTGTCGATGTAGGCTTGATGATCGAGGACCCTTTAACTGGTCACATGCCTCGTCATGGGTAAGCTTTGCCTCAGGCAGACTAATACCAGAACAAGATAACACGCAATGGGAGTGGAGAGATGGCGAGAGTAGCGAGTACCCTCCGTGGCAAGAGGTTGGACGGTGGTGTATCTGTGCTCTCGGTTGGCGTGAACCTAATCTGGTCTTAAGAACCCCTGTGGCGAGTTGACATATGCAAGGGTTAAGTGCTACATATGTCGTGTGATTGGAGATCCTCAGCTAAGTATAATCGATTCGGATCGCCGTAACTTCGTGGACATGAAGACTTGGTCACTGCCCTACACGTAGCAATCCAGTAAAGATGAAGGGTTGTTAAGAAACTGGCTAGTGCAGGTCAAGTGATTGAACTAGGGTAGAGAGAACTCTAGATGCAGGTAATCTTACTTAACCTGACAATTAAAAATTAGATTTTTAAGGATCCACTATTAGTAAGCATTTTTGCAAACAGAGTCATTGATTATTGATAAGCCTTACCTTGACTCCCCTTAAAGCCAGCATATCCTTGAGAGTCTTTTACCTTGTCGGGTAAGTCTTGTGAAAGTACACTTCGTACTCAGGGCTTTGTCCCATGTTGTTTTAGGTGAAGAAGCAACAAATTTTTGTTGCTTCTGTTCAAAGGTGGTACCAAAAGAAGAGCACCAAGACTAAAGATGCGGGAGGAAAGGCCCTCCGTTCAAAACTTTTTACTACTTATTCGGGAGGAGTTTTTGCCTTCCATGTTTTGTAATAATAATACTCAGCACTCATATATTATGTTCTGGTCTGTAACTATATAACTCTGTCTTACTTTTCAATAAAGTAAGTTATTGTAACTGCTTCCGCACTTTCGTATCTCCGATGAATTGTAATGTCTGTGTGACGGGTGAAACGCTCTTGGGAAGGTAAGGAATTCAGATACCGAACTTGTCAAGTGATCAGGTGCACCTACAGGGTTGTTTGAGGCCCGTTGGACAAGGACAACTGTAGGTGGGCCTAATGACTTGGGAGGTTCTGTCACACCAATCACCGTGACGTGCATTGGCGGCGGTGCTCTCTGGAAGGGCAAAAAATTCACGACCGAGGCGTGCCGGATCGATGGTCCACGACATGGCTTAGGAGGTAGGGTTTCTACAGACGAGCTGGACAGTCGGCGCCTGATGGTCGGACAGTTCGTGCGTGCTCTGTCTGTACGGCATGCGTGCCGCCGACCACACAACACGTTCAATGGCAAACCTACTGACTACTGCACGCATTCCTGTCTCTACTCCGCCACACATGTATTGTAATTTGTATGTATAATGAATAATATATGTGTGTGTTGGTGACAATCCGGGCGCCAAACACTGGAATGGGCCGCCTGGCGGTGCTCACTAGTAGAGATCTTATCATCGATGACGTTTGTATTGCATCACGGAATATGTAGATATCGTCACAGATAAAGATTTGTGACGAATTTGTGATGAGTTCGATTTGGTCATAGGGGTCGCGTCACATTTGTTGTGTTGTGACGGACTGCCCATTTTCGTCATCGAGGTCGCGTCACATTCTGTGACGAAATACGCGTTGTCATGGAAGTGAATTCATTCTATGACGATCAGGTTTGGTCATAGAGGAAGGCACTTTTCCGTCATAATCCGTCGTCTGCCCGGGCAACCTAACGGCGTCGTTATCGTCGTTTGGTTTCTGTGACGGTACGATATCGTCATAGATAGAGCCATGTTTTGGTCATTAACAGCCGTTTGGAAGGGTCCCGATGGCGTATGACGTCAACGCTGACGTGGCTAGTGACGTGGCAGCTAACGTCAGCGCTGACGTGGCTAGTACCGTGGCAGCTGACGTCAGCGCTGACGTGGCATATGTTTTATTATATGCCACCAGTTTGGTCATAGATGTGCAGAGAATAATTTTATTGGAAATTGCAAAAGATACTAGAACAGAGGAATGAGCACACAATTCCATATTCCGTAGATGAATACAACTAGTATTGCAGTGAGCATACAAACTAAGTGGACAACACTAAACTCAGTTCACAGCATCACCACTTGACTTCACATTTCAGTTGAGTTTGCACAAACATAACAGCATATAATAAAAAGTTGACACCCACGAGCAACTAGAGTTTTTGGGTGCCCTCATGTCAAAGAACAGGCCAAACACAGCAGCTCTGACCAGCGGCCCTCATGTCGAAGAAGAAGAGTTACCATGCAAGGACAAGAGCTTCTTGATGAGCACATTGGTCTCCTCCATCTCCTTGTCGTTCTTCTCTGTTATCTTTTTGTACTCCTCCAACTCCCTTTGTGTCCTCGCTTACTGTTCCTCAGCTTCTTCACATTTCTTCCTGAGCTGGTCGAGTTCACCTTGAACAACAATCGTCGCTTCAGCTGCAAGTTGTTCCCAAAGCTCACTTTGATTTGATGATGATGCCTTGGAGGATGCCGATGTTTTGATGCCAACACTCTTAAGGAATTGGTGTGAGCTGCTCTAGGACAGCACCTTGGACACAAGGTGCACACTGGATGCTGGTATCTCACCTTCAGCAACAGGTTCAGCCCTCAAAGCCTCCATATGAGACTAAAATATCATGGACAGAAAACAGTTACATGTTAATGCTAATGAGCAACAGCAAGATGCCAATTGTTAGTTATTGCAATAATTTGAGGCATGTAGAGATGACAAATTATAGCAGATTGGTCGCTGACAATAATGTGAAAACAGTTACTGAAATATATAGTTTCTGAAAATTAAAAACTGATAAGACGTGACATCTAGTTATGACAAATTATAGCAGACTAGACAAAGATAGCGCCCTATCGGGCACTGTCCCAATCTTTAGTCTCTGAGAATGGCAATGTAACCACACCATAAGCACCTGGTTTGCCGTATAAACAATAAGAAGGTTCGAGGACAAAAAAGTAAGAAACCAAGACTATATTTATTATATTTCAGGAATCAACAGTGAAAAATAGAACCAAATGATTTCTATTGAAAAGTGTAGATACATTAATGCTGGGCGATCTACAAACATGCCTCCATTAGATTAGAAACAGTACTCCCTTGAACAACAGCACGGATTCTTTTGAGTAAAATGGAAGCATAAGGGAAAATGGGAGAAGAAGGGCTTTAATTAGTTATCTGTTTTAGTGATTAGCAAACCAACATTTTTACTCCAAGCTATGAAGAATATTTCTGTGCTTATACTATAAGGGAATGGCTAAGTAGTGGGTTGCTTTTTGATGACTGACTTTTATTCTCTTGAGTCTTCACAAAAGTTGGCATACTCTGCATTTACAAAGAAGCAATAATAGGGTCACTGATAGCTTTGTCTATCAAACAACCTTCATAAAAACTCTGTATGCTAAAGACTGTTCCAGAGAACCATAAGTTTTGTAAGAAGATTTGCTTAACAAAGACTCTAAAAGCTATAGATTTCTAGTGCACGGGTCCTACAAAAAATAGACTATGATATTTACTTTCATTTCAGAAAGAGAAAACACTAAAAAATAGAACTCGAAGAAGGGGTCCTAAATTAGTTAGTTGTTAAAGCGATTAACAAACCATAATTGCTCTTCAAGCCGAGGAAAACATTTGTTTTTTGAAATTCTAAGGGAATGGCAAAACATCGGACTGTTCATGATGGGGAAATTCTTTTTCTTTTGAAATAACTGTATATACCCTACAATCTAAAAAAAGTCAAAACACTTCAGTATGCTGTATTAATCTGAACTGAACAGTTCATAAATCAACTATCAATACTAGAAATCCTCATCTTCATCTTCTATGGACATGTCATCATTGTTGTCGTCGCCACCATCATTAAAATATTGAAGCATTGTATCATCTTCCTCCTCGTCCTCACTATCTTCAAGAATAATAGCAGCTTCCTTCTTTTTTCTTATTAGTTCCTCTAAATTGCCTTCAATTAGACTGGCTTCTCCACCTTCAACATTCTGCAGAACCTGATTATCATCACCTTCTTGCACTATATGCTCAGTATCAGAACAATAATCATCCTGATGCACATCATTACTGCCCTCATATTTTTTAGCCACATCATAAATATTCCTATGTTCAAATTTCTGCATAACTCGAAAATCTTTACATTGTGGAGTTGTGTCTTGCAGGTAAAATATCTTTTTCGCTTGGTCTGCCAAGATAAAAGAATCGGACTTGTACCAAAATGACTGCACATTGATGGATTTGAAATGTCTGTCATCTCGAATGCCCACAGTCTTGCCTACTTGGTTGTACCAATCGCATCGAAATAGAACCACCGACCGACGAACTTGATAATTCGAGTTATATTGTAACTCAATTACCTCTTTAAGGACACCATAAAAATCTATGTTCTCCCCATTATGTTCACCTTCAGTCATTACACCACTATTTTGTGTCTGCATGAACTTCTCACGATCCACTGTGCTAAACCGCACTCCATTAATCTTGCAAGTTGTACTAGTCTTAACTCGCCGAGCTAGGCCACATGACTGTGCCCACAGTCCTTCGCTAACCAATTCTAGATTCTCATTACGCTTCTTCTCAATCTGTTGCAACAAAATTACTCAGCTGAGCAATTACATATGCATACCAAAAACTTTAGTAAACCTATAACATAAAAGTTTAGTGACTTACATGGGACATAAACCACTTTGCAAATCCTTGTTGAACCATTCGATCAACATCATTTGGACGTGCACCTTGTTGCGATAGCTCCTCCCTGTACAGACTGCATGGCATACTTTATTCATAAGACTATTTTCAAATTTAATAAATATAACATAAATTATGTAGTACATACCAAACTAACTTACTTCAAATATTCATGTACTTCATCAGCATTATGTAGCACATACCAAACTAACTTATTCATGATAGCATCATCAATGTACTCAGTCTTACTAGCTCCAACAAGAGTAGCACCATGCTTAAAAACAAACATGTCATTAGGCAATGGCATCTCTGTACCACTATCATCATCCTGGTTAAATCTAGTGTCAACATCCTTCATGTACCTAGAACAAAATGTTAAGGTATCACTTGCCATATATGCCTCAGCAATTGATCCTTCCGGCCTAGCCCTGTTCCTTACAAAAATTTTCAAAGTGCCTAGTCGCCTTTCTATTGGGTACATCCATCCATACTGAACAGGTCCTCTAAGCATTGCCTCATCGGGAAGATGGACACACAAGTGCACCATGACATCAAAGAAGGCAGGTGGAAAGATTTTCTCAAGCTTGCATAGGATCAATGGAATATCTCCTTTCAGCCGTTGCACAACATCTATCCGTAGATTTCTACTCCATAGTTCCCTAAAGAAGGTCCCCAGCTCTGCAATTGCTTCATATACATCCTTCCTCACCAGTCCTCTAAGGCCAGCGGGTATGATCCTCTGTAGGAGTATGTGGCAAGAATGTGTTTTCAGTTTTCCAACCACCTTTGAACCATCTTCACTTATGTATCTTGCTAGGTTATCCGCAAATCCATCAGGAAACTTGATACCTTTGAGGAACTTGCAAAACTCAACTTTCTGATCCTTCCCCAACACATATGGAGCAGGTGGAGCCCTACAGGCCGAGTTGCCATCTTGTTGCAAGTGCAGTTCAGGTCTTATGCCCATATCATACAAATCTAGCCTTGCATTATGTGTGTCCTTAGACTTTCCTGGTATACTAAGTAGTGTGCAAAGAATATTTTCACCTACATTTTTCTCTATGTGCATCACATCGAGATTATGTGGAAGCATCAAATCTTTCCAATATGGCAATTGCCACAACCCAGATTTCTGGCTATAAATCTTTGGACCATCACTACGCTTCCTTTTATTTCCAGTAATGTCAGCCTGCTTCCCTGGCCTGACATCTTTCACCTTCTCTAGCTCTTGTAGGACCTCATCCACAGTGAACCTGCCAGGCTCAACTTTGTTTTCACGCTTACCATTGAAATCCAAGCTATTCTGCCATGAATGTGTCCTTTTAAGGTAACGACGATGTCCAATGTAGCATAACTTGTTCCTTATTGCCAGAGACAACGGATTCTTGTCGCAATAAATACATGCATAATACCCTTTTGTTGTTCGCCCAGATAACGTGGTCAGCGCTGGATAATCATGTATACGCCATAGTACAGCAGCACGAAGGTCGAACTTCCTACCAGTACATACATCATAGGTCTTGACACCCTTCCATAGCTTCAGCAGTTCTTCAATTAGGGACTCAAGGAACAAACCAAAATCCTTTCCTGGACATCTTGGACCTGGGATGAGTAAAGACATAAAGCAGTTTGTTGGATTCATGCATTCCCATGATGGGAGATTAAGCGGTGTCACAAGCACTGGCCACATACTGTACTGGGTACTCATGTTGCCAAATGGATTGAATCCATCGGTAGCTAAGGCTAGCCTCAGGTTCCTCGGATCATCTGCAAAACCTAGGTACTTTCGGTCAAAGTCCTTCCACGCTTCCCCATCAGCTGGATGGCTCATCACATTGGCGACTGGCTTCCTCACTTTCTTGTGCCATTGTGTTTCCTCTGAAGTTTGTTTTGAAGCAAAAATTCTTTTCAACCTTGGCAACAGTGGAAAATGCCTCAAAACCTTATGTGGAACCCGCTTCGAACCAGTTTCATCTTTCCATCTAGACTCTTTGCATACTGGGTACTCATTCATTTTAGCATTAACATTCCGAAACAACACACAATTGTTCTTGCACACATGGATGTTTTCGTATCCAAGGCCCAATTCTTTAAGATATTTCATGGCCTCATTATATGATTTTGGCAACTCACTATTAGGGTATCCATCGGACATCAGCTTCATCATTGCTGAAAATGTTGTATTGCTGATTCGATAACGAGACTTCATATACAACATCCTCACCATAAAAGAAAATTTTGAATGGCTAGAACCCGGACTAAGGACCTTCTTTGAATCTCCAAGAACTCCTGCAAATCTTGGCTCTTCTCCATCAGCCTCTATCGCTGCAAACAGTTCACTGATCATCTCAGGTACTCCATGATCATCATCGTAAACATCATCGTCCACATCCATATGTATCCCAAAGTCATGATCATATCCTTCGACCTCCTCCTCTATACCCTCAACTTCTGTATCTGCTGACTCCTCATGATGAATCCACCTCGTGTATGTAGCTGACATTCCATAAATGTGTATATGAATTTCTACTTCACTCTGAGGTCGTAGCCTTTGATTAAGACAATTCACGCACGGACAATGAATGTGTGTCTTCTGGGTATCTTTCACTAACAAAATTCATGAACTCTTCAACTCTTTCACATATGCAGGTGTGAATTGTTTCCCATAAACCCATCTTCTATCCATCTATTTTGATAATAAATTAAAACTTGCATTAACTCCATAACTATGATTAAATTGAACAAAATTGAAAACCACATCAAACACATGCATATATGAAATAAAATTCAAACGCACATGGAACCTTATTGTCAAAAACACAACACATCAAACCTTGTCTTTTCTCCCCGCCCTGCCGTTGTTCTGTCCACGCCCATCGTAGCTCTGCGCACAACGCCGCTGCTTTGCCACGCCCGAAGCTTCTCTGCCCTCGCTGTTTTCACGACGACGCTGTTCTTCTAACTGACCAATGGATCAATGGATCAGGCGACAAGATCGCTCGTTTGCTGCGACGCTACCCAGTTGCCGATCAAGCGGACGACCGACGCCGGCGTCGTTGTGTGCCGTAACCTGAGGGCCGAGACTGAGATCGTCAATCATAGAACGTAGAAGTGCAGATCGCAGAAGGCAGAAGCAGAACAGCCATGCAGATCGCAGAATGGCGGCTGGGAACGCCTGTTAACAGAACGCCAGATGGGAACAGGTACTACGCTAATGATTCTGTTCTGATTAGGCCCAACTGACCAACTTATGCACTCTAACTTTCTTTATTTACAAGAACAAGTGAGTAGTCTGGTGGTAACATTGATTTGAAGCAAGGCGCATGTCTTTGGTTCGAAGCTCCACGGGCGCAAGTTTTTTTTGCCAAATAAACATATGCCGCTTCCAGTTGGTGGGCCGGGGCCGCGTCGCCAGGCGGGGGCTGTGTCCCACTTTACCAAAAAACTGGGGCCCATGTAGGCCAAGGATCCCACGCCGTCAAGTGGTGTGTACACGTGGGGCGTTTTTTACTAAAACTCATCCGTGACCAATTTATTTCATCATAACGTCAGCCGATCAAAGCAAATTAGCGGTGACGATATCAAATCTAATTTGTGACGAACTTGTTGCGTCCAAACTTTGTGTCTATGACATTCCTTTCATTTTCGTCATTAATATTCAAGTCTAATCTTCATCATTTGTAATTGTTGACGAAGATGTAAATTTGGTCATAGAAATGTATCAATCTGTGACTGAAGTCACCAGCGTCACGAGAAAATCGTCACTGATGATCACATTCTTACTAGTGGCTCCCTATGGAGGCACGGACGGTCCGCGGCACAAGGTCGGACGGTCCTCGACCTGGCACAGGAGCGACTCCTCCTATGTGGGGCTCAGATGGTCCGCGATGGCGTAGAGGGTCTTCTTTGCATCAGACCTAGATCTCACCTCCCGGGAGGGACCCTGTCGAGGAGTAGAGATCCTAGGGTGTGTCTTGGCGTCGGTATGCCACCCAAGACGCCTCTAGTCGACGTTGAGCCGAAGAGAGGTGAAGATTTGAGGCAGAGGGAAGCTAAACTAATGCTAAACTAGAGCTACTCCTAATGCATAAGGTAAAAACGATAAGTAGATTTGATTTGGTCGATTGTGGGGGGTTCAATCGACTGTAGCCCTTCATCTATATAAAGGGGAGGTCTAGACCCGTTACAAGTCGTTTCCGAGTTAATACCACAGATTTAGCTAACAAATCCCGCAAGAAACTCAGAATCCTAACTGATTCTGCGCACGCGCAGACCGTCCGCTCCACAACCACGGACCGTCCAACCTACAGGGTCGGACCGTCTGCTCCCAAAAGTGGGCTCAACATATGCCCCCTGCCTTTTGGTGAAGGTTGACGAACCAAAAGCATATGCACTAAGCCAGATGCAAGTCACCAGCTTTTTCAATCCAATATGGTGATCATTCAATAGAGCTCCAATGCATAAAGGTTGTTTCAGATTGCATCTTTCTCGGCCATGACCATTTGATCAATGGATCAAAAGGTATAGAATGGAGGTGCCCCCAGCCTGAATAGACAAAGGGACTATGCATGTACCATGGGTACATCGTCATACCATTCTATATTTGAACAGGACAATATATCGACGATGAGTAGGCGAGTGGAAAGCATCCTGGCATCACAGGTTGAATAGACGATGCTTGTTGTCTTGCCTTTCGAGCCGTTTTATTCGGTCGTTTTGTTTTAGCGGGTGACCTGAGTTTCTTTGTTGGCCGATCACATAGAACGAACTTCTTGCTAGCATATTTGGAGAGTAACTGATCAAAATTAGGGATGGCTTTGACCAGCCAACCATATGTGCTTTGCCCTTGCGTTCTTTCCTTGCTTTATGTGGAGGCTGACGCCTCTGGCCATGGACGGACTGTCCGGCTAAGTTAGTCGGACCGTCCGCATGAGCACTGGATCGTTCGCGCGTAGGTGCCGACAAGTCCGCGATGCTCGAGTCAGGGAGTTTTGCTCGGCTGCTCAATTGAGCCTGCCCTGGTGCCTCCGGACTTGTTAGTCTTTCTGTCCAGAGCTTTCCGAGCAATCTCTTCTTGTGATATATTAGACGTGCTATGATCGCCAATGCCGATGTTTTTGCCTTTGCCTTTATCGCCCACTTCGGGCCGAACCAAGACCTTTTTCCTTATGGGTTCTATTGTATTGACAAGAAATGGTTGTGTGTCCACTTGCATCTCATGAAAAGCCAACCGACCCTCATTTATGGCCGATTATATTTGTCGACGAAAAACATTACAATCATTGGTCACATGGGAAAAAGAATTATGCCACTTACAATAAGCACGTCTCTTTAATTCATCCATAGGAGAAATAATATGAGTTAATTTAATGTTGCCATTTTTTAGTAGCTCGCTAAATATTCTATCGCATTTGGCAACATTAAAGGTAAATTTAATCTCTTCTTGCTGATTATTTTGAATCGGCTGTAAAGAAGAACATGCAGAAGATTTGGCCTTTGTTGGCCAGACAAACTCAGCGGTATATACATCTGTGAATTCATCATCTGAACTATCACGCTCTACTAGATGTATAGTACGGGCGATCGATTTTGATGTCTCTATAAATCGGCTTTCACAGGCCAAAGCCCGTTGATGTAGTTGAGCTATTGAAAAGAATTGGGTGCCATCTAATTTGTCTCTTAAGTAGGATAGCAACCCATTAAAAGTCAGCCCTGCTAGCTCTTTATCTGCGACATGGATCCGAAAGCACCGGTTTCTAGTGTCCCAGAACCTCTAGAGATAATCATTAATCGATTCTTCACGTCCCTGTCATACTGAAGCTAAATCAGCTAACCCTAATTCATATTCCTCAGAAAAGAAATGTTCATGACATTTACTCTCTAAATCATTCCAGAAACTAATGGAATTAGTAGGTAGGGTAGCGTACCATGCAAAAGTGGTACCAGTAAGGGATAAAGAAAATAAACGAACACGAAAGGCTTCCCCATCGGCCATTTCACCTAGGTGTGCTAGGAACTAGCCTATATGTTCATGTGTGCTTCTACCATTTTCACCAGAAAACTTAGAAAACTCTGGTATCCTTACCCCTTGTGGATATGGGACAATGCCAAACCGATGATCATATGGCTTTTGATATGATTAACCCACTATAGCTAAACTAACTCCGAGCCTATCTCGAAATAGTTCAGCCATCTCTTCCCTAATTTTCTCCATTGTGCCCGGTGGTAGACCACCGAACCCTGGGCTGTAGGGATCATTTGGTCGGGCATTGCTATGCTGACCTTCTTGCTGCGACCTATCGATAATTTTGATCGGCCTATGATCATATGGTGTGCTGTGGTTTAAATATGTAAGGGACAGAACGCACTGCTGTTGTGGTGTGTAATAACTTGGTGCATAATGTGCAACAGTAGGTTCTGTGTATGCATATCCGGTCTATCTGGTGGTAAATCTGAACTGTCCGGTTGTGTTCGCTATTATTGGGGTGCCACACGGTGGTCCTGGTGTGGCCCCAGACTGTCCAGCAGGGAAAGCCAGATGGTTCGCGTAAGGTCCGGACTGTCCGGGCAAAAGCTCGGACGGTCCGATCGTGTCCTGGGGCACCGATCTGCCAAGCAGGGACGACAGTGGTGGTATTTGCCCTAGATATGAGTTCATCGGCATACCATATAATGGTTGGGGCTACGAATCCCCATTTGTTGCTGATGTATGCGAATCCCCATTTGTTGCCGATGTATTAGACACGGACATCTTGTTACTTGTTTCAAACGATGGAAAACTAGGAGCAACATATTTCTCCAATGAACGTGTTAATTTTCTATTTGATTCCTCTAACCCTCCAATATGTTGTTTCATTTGATCTTGCTGCTGATCTACATATTGTTTAATAGATTGGATGTCGTCGGGTTTACTTACATTGGAGATTTGAAGCAAAGGTAGAAGAGATGCGGCCTCGATCTCTCCATGCTTGACAACCTTCTAGTGATGATCCACTGTGAATTGTGACAAAAATCTCTCCTTCGCTTGACGCATGAGGTCTTCGTATTGTTGTTGCTCATCGACCGACAAGCTTTCTACAGCTGTCCTAAGGATACTGTCTGGGGAGATATCGGTGTGATCTTTAGAACCAGCCATTTGAGGGACTAGTTTTAGTAGATCTAGACACATGTCCCCAGTGGAGTCGTTAAAAACTGTGTTGGCACCGATTCGGGCGCAAAACGCAAGAACGGCTCGCCTGGCGGTGCTCTCTGTGGAGGCGCGGACGGTCTAAGGCATAGGGTCGGACGGTCCGCGACCTGGTGCAGGAGCGACTCATCCTCTGCGTACATCCGGACGGTCCACTTATGGGGCTCAGACGGTTCGCGATGGCGCAGAGGGTCTTCTTCTTCAGAGTAGACCTAGATCTCGCCTCCCGAGAGGGACCCCATCGGGGAGGAGAGATCCTAGGGTGTGTCTTGGTGTCGACAGGTCACCCAAGATGCCTCTAGTCGACATAGAGCCGAAGAGAGGTGAAGATTTGAGGTAGAGGGAAGCTAAACTAAGGCTAAACTAGAGATACTCCTAATGCATAGGGTACAAATGATAAGTAGTTTTGATTTGATTGATTGTGGGGGTTCAATCGGCCGTAGCCCTGCATCTATATAAAGGGGGAGGTCTGGACCCGTTACAAGTCATTTCCTGAGTTAATCCTGCAGATTTAGCTAACAAATCCTACAAGAAACTCAGAATCCTAACTGATTCTGTGCACGCGCTGACCTTCCGCGTCATCACCGCGGACCGTCCGGACGCAGACCGTCCGGCATATAGGGTCGGACCCTCCGCTCCCAAAAGTGGGCTCAAAAGTGTGCATTTGTGTTTCATGGACCGTCCATAAAGAATACAATTATGGCATCTACACCACTCGAACAATCTAGCTGCTACCACTAGTAGAAAAGAGCTCTAAGTCGACGGTACACACAAATTTATACTGGCGGTTTCAGTTACCACACGTCAGTGAAAAACATGTAGGGTTGGCTTAAGGAATCGCCAATGTAAATATATTTCCACTGGCGGTTCACTTAAGCCAACTGCCCGTGGAAAGGAGCTATTTACATTGGTGGTTGGCTTAAGGAACCGCCCGTAGAAATGAGCTATTTACACTGGAGGTTGTGTTAAGTGAACCGCCAGTGGAATGTTATTTCCACTGGCGGTGCACTTAAGCCAACCGCCAGTGGAACGGGCTACCACTACCGAACACAAGCTCTTTGCCGAGTGTCCCAGACACTCGGCAAAGGCCATTTTACACTCGGCCTACTCATCGTCCAATCACTTTGTTGAGTGTTGCCGAGTGTCGAAAAACACTCGGCATATTAAGAATCACAAAAAAATCCCAAAAAACAACAAAACATTTTTTTAAATTATGGGAACAACTCCGCAACCACTACCACTTCCCTACTCATCGCCCTATCATTTTCACCATTTTTATCAAATTTTCATGTTTTATGAATGGTGAGATTCAAACTCGTAACCTCTCTCTCACGCATAACCTCCTCTACCACTACACTAAATTCTATTTTGATAGTTTCTACATCCGAGGTCGTTTACAAAACTTGAATTTCAAATTTGAAAACTTCACGTGAATTTTTCTATGATAAGATGATCTCAAATTAAAAAATTGTCAATTACAAAGTTTTATTACATTTCATGACCTACAACTTTTATTTTGGTGGTTTTTCCATCCAAGATAGTTTGAAAAATTCAAATTTTAAAATTCAAACATAGTTTTCCATGACAAGATGATTTCAAACCAAAACATTGTCAACTACAAAGTTTTATAACTTTTCAAGACCTACAACTTTCATGTTGGTGGTTTTTCATTCAAGGTCGTTTTCAAAATTCAAATTTTAATTTTTTAAATTGAGACGTAGTTTTCGTTGACAAGATGACTTTAAATGAAAAGGTTGTCAATGACAAAATTCTATAACTTCTCAAGATATACAAAGTTTATTTTGTTTGTTTGGTCATTTGTTCATCCCACATGATGGTTCTAACATTATTCACAAGTCTTGTACATCTCTCTTATAGTTTCATAAACTACGATAGAGATATATGTTTTATGAACAAATTTACTTTTATTTTGTCATATGAAGAAATGATCAAAATAGAAATTGTACATCTTGATGAGTTATAAAAATTTATAGTTGAAAACTTTTTCATTTAAATTAATTTATTGCTTGAAAATGTGATTTTTAAATTATCTTTGTCTAGTGTGGAAAAAACACTCGGCAAGAAACTCTTTGCCTAGTGTCAAAAAAACACTCGACAAAGAAGCTCTTTGCCGAGTGTTAAAAATAAAACACTCGGCAAAGAGTTTCTTTGACGAGTATTTTTTTATCGAGGGTTTTTTGCTTGGCACTCGGCAAAAAACTTCTTGTCAAGTGCCCGAAATAAAACACTCGGCAAATCATTTGGCACTCGATAAAAAGCCGAATTTCGGTAGCGTACTTCCAGTTCGGTTTTGTTAACACAACCGCCAATGAACCGCCAGTGCACCGATTTGTCTTAAAAAGTAATTTTATAAAAGTATAAATGTATTGACAGTCACCCAATCTAACTCAGTACCGGAGAGTACTCAGTACCACAATACATTACAACACAAATCAGATTCATCTAACTACTTTATTACATCTAACTACTTCATTACATAAATTACATCAATGATACTCCAGCAGCGATCCAATCTCTCACCAATTAATGTCATTTCTTGACTTTCATTAACATTCACTCAATCTGACACATCGTAATCAGCTTGGGCATGCGAACTACTCCTTGATCCTCCTCTGTGGCCTCGGTCCAACAAATAGTTGTGCAAAGCAAAAAAAGCAATTACAATCTTCACTTGCCTGCTTCTTTCGTACATTGGGAGTCCTCGTAGCACATGCCACCTTGATTTCAGAAGTCCAAAAGCCCGTTCAACTACATTTCGCAGACTCGAGTGGTGGAAATTAAACTTTTCTTGCACAGTTTTTACTCCTCTTCGACTAAAACCTTCTAAGTGATGTCTCTGATTCCGATATGTTGGCAAGTAACCTTCGCGAATTAAGTAACTAGCATCCACTAGATAATACCTTCATGTACACAAACAAATAAACCCAGAAACACATTTACTAGACTGTAATGAAGACAATGTATACAATGCCAACATAACATGCCATCATACCTGCTGGTGGGTGTGGATAATTCGCTTCTCCCATACAATTTCTAAGCACTGCCATGTCATAACAAGAACCAGCCAACCCAGCACTTACAGAAGTGAACCACATATCCATGTCCACTATACCTAATATATTGTAGCTAGGCCAGCCTTTTCTGTTTATGTAGTCAAGCCTCGACTTATGACATACATGAGTTGGAATGTGTGTACCATCTAAGGCTCCTATGCACCCATCAAAGAAAGGGGCATAAGGTCTGAGCTTGTTATGTATTTTAGAATATGTTGGATCCTTTAGACATATAATGGTTTGTGCAAAACCATACATAGCATCTGCCACCATAGCCATTTCCTACTGATGGTATCCAAAGACCTTTAGAATCTGTCTCTAATTTGGCGTGTCACTTGTTGTGTCCCACAAGACCATGAGAACATACCTATTGCCTCACATAACTCAACATCTTGTGTTGACCTTAACCCATGACACCTCACTAAAGTATCATGCAATTCCAAAAAAAATCATCTAGAGTCAAACGAAAATTGTCATGACACTTTCTAAAGTCCCTCAAATTATGTTTCACCCATTATCATCATGTCACGTGCGGCAATGGAGGAGGAGGATTAATCATAGGAGCAACAGTACACGAACGAGAAGCGAAAGTAGATAGAACTTCTGCTAAACCCGCTTGCTCGAATATGATGGAGCTATCATCACTTGTCGTGTCGCTGTGGTCTGAGTCTTCTGCACTGTTCATCTCGGAGTTGCCTACATTTACAACATTCAATTACATTCAAATACACATTAGCTCTGTCGCATCAATTGCAATCCATAAACCAGAGTTCAAGCTAAATTGAATTTACCTCAGGGTTTAGATCACCGAGTAACTAGATACTAGATATAAATCCTAGGTTTTGTGTCAATCCAAATGGACCTACGAGTATACAAAAACATAGTCCTATGATTATAAAACCAAAATTTGATTATAAATCTTTCAAAACAGAAATGCAATACTTAACACAAATGTTATAAAACTGAAGTGCACAAGCACAGAAATAAAATTGAACTGCAATATGTTCGCATTCATCAAAGCGACCCAAAGTTATTACCACACACACATTCAAAACTAGACTGGAAAACTTAATAGTGTACGTCAAAGCGTTATTACAAAACCACACAAACAAGCTACTTCGAAATGTGATCCCAACTAAACCTAATCTAATGGAGTCGTCCCTCTTTAGTATTCATATTAATGAAAAACCTCCTATTTATTTCGTTTTTGCATAGAATAGTTGCTATATAGCACAAGTTAGAGTCTTCTTCAAGTCCATCTTGCTTTAAGAATTGCACAACTTCGTCAACTTCTTGTTGTCCATGACTCATAGTTATCTGGTTTCTGATGGAAATGGACTCAAAAATATTAGCAATGTGATCTTCCAAACTCATATTTTCTTAGGAGGGCTATCCACTATGGCTTCCCTAATTGTCCTTTTGGACGATGATCTAATATTGGAGCAACCTACACGGTCGTTAGGAGTATCCTGGCTGACATAGTTGTGAGAGGGCTCACAGACACCTCCAGCACTAATCAAGTTGCCCCTGTCGTGTGTGGTTCGACCGAATAAAGTGTACAACTCATCAAGAAAGGGTGGTGGTTTTCCTCGACTGGCCTGAGTACTAGGATCTTGCGTTTGAACATAGTGCAGATTTAGTATTGGTCCACAAAACAAATAAATTGTAATCCATTCATGAGCAATATACCCCTTCCTGGGTCCCCCAATACGAATCATCAGCCGCTATAGCACCAATCCTTGAGTCACGACCAAGCCCAGTATGGGTCTGCAAGGATTGCCAATGCTGGAAAGACCTTCGGAGCATGTTAAGTTTGTTTTGCATTTTTTGTTTTCATAATCAAGACCGGTCTGCTCTTTGAAGCTGCGATACACTTGTTTACATCCATGTTTAGTTAAGCCCAAGCTATTGAAGTTATTAAGGTTCTTCTGAATGATGCATAGGTCAAGGAATATTTTAGTTGTCATCGCATCCTAGTTGGCAAGGTCTGAACTCATATGTGGGCAAGTTGCATATGCAAGAAACTATTTGGTAAATATACAAAGGCACATTTAAGAATTTCTAAAATAGAGGACATGTAGTAAAAGAAACAACATAGATAAGTTATGCATATAAGAAGAACTTGCCGTGGCAGTTGTCTTGGCATGCTTCTGGCGTTGGTTGTACTGAGTAGGTGTGGTTGTCTTGGAAAGCTTCTAGCGTAGGTTGTACTGAGTAGGTTTGTCCGGGGAACAAGAATCAGTGGATGAAGGTGACATATTGGGCAAGCTTTTGCAGGAACTGCGCCAAAAAGTAGAGTGAATAAAACATTATGGTATGGAGTAGAGTGAATAAGACATTATTCACTGATTGTTTTAGTACTTCTATAATGTTTTGTCTATAATGGATTGTAGCTGCAACAACATGCAAAATGGATTACTATTACGTAAAAGCTAGATCATTAACAATTCAAAC
The DNA here is from genome assembly GCF_902167145.1 of Zea mays. Lineage (NCBI taxonomy): Eukaryota > Viridiplantae > Streptophyta > Magnoliopsida > Poales > Poaceae > Zea > Zea mays. The sequence continues at coordinate 135,888,274 of NC_050103.1, read as the reverse complement.
ATATATAGTATGACAGATGAAAAATAAAGATGGAGGTAAATGGAGCAATAAATTAAAATGGAGGTACTAAGCAGATTAAAATGAGGGCAGATAGAAGCAAGTAAAAATGGAGGTACTAAGCAGTTGACCTAGATCCATGTCTTGGTTTGTGGCTGTGTGGATGATGGCCGAGAGCCCGCCGCCTACTTCACTTCGCTAGGACGACGAAGGGAGGCCTGATTCGGCAACGATGACGAAGGGGAGGCACGAGGTGGCACGTCGGCGCTAGAGCAAGACGAGTTTGGGCGGAGGATGAGTAGGGGCACTACAGCGTCTGGAGCGGCGGACTGCAAGGAGACACGAGTGAGCAGACAAAGTGAGGTGTGTTAAAATGATCTGTACTAGCGATTCTCATATAGAACCGCCAGTTTAAATGATTTCCATAGGCGGTTGAGTTAGGAGAGCCACGGTGTTAATTCACTGGCAGTTCCTTAAGCCAACCGTCAATGTTAATTGACCGTTTTCACTGGCGGTTCATTAAGCCAACCGCCAATGTTAATTGATGTTTTCATAGGCGGTTTCTTTAAGAGAACCGCCAGTGGAAAGTATTTTCGGATGCTAAATCGCATTCACTTGGCTTTATGAGGTGAAAATTTGGAGATTACGACCGGAATCGGAGAAAGTGCAGATCGATTGAAGTACTAGTTATAAGATTTCATGAGAAAAGCAGATCGATTGAACCATATTAACAAGAACTAGGCTTTATTCATTAAAAAGGATGTTTTTTACATATCCAAAAGCCAATTTTTTAATTGTTTCATCCTAGTAGAAACTACTACTTTTCCTACCAGAATAAGCTATGATGGAGCCGACAACGCTTGTTGTAAGGCATCTCATCACATATTTGGCTTGCTCCGCCATCATCGTCGTCGTCATCGTTGCCACTTCCATCGCTGTCGTCGTTGTTGTCGTCACTGCTGCCATCGTCGTTCTCGTCATCGTCGTTCTCTTTGTTAGAGGAGTCGATGCCCATCCAATGTCTAGATATCGGATCGTCGTCGTCGTCGAAGGACTCCACATTTGATGATTCTCCATCAAACGTCCAAGGCCAGTTAGTGCTGGTATCGGAGTCTAGTTCCCCATCAACGAGGAACTGGAGGTCATCCTCCCCCTCGGTGAGGTCATCGTCGGATTCCGATGCAGCCTCAATGTCCCATCCATCTACATCCACAAGTAGAGGGGCATGTTCTTCATATGCCGGTATAGGATCCCACTTTGGGGTTGGTTCACGGCTAGAGGGATGGGAGACAAAAGAAGCAGAGATATCACTCGGTGAGGCTATGGGTGAAAGGAAGGAGGCCAGAGGGGTTTTTTGAGTTTGTGGGCAAAGAGGCAATGAATAGTGGAAATGTGGCCGATGAGCAGTTAAGTAGATTAAAATCGAGAAGTGGATCGACATTTACGCGAACTTTGAGGAGCAAAGAGGCGTTCAAAGTCGCTGCTTCATGTTCAGCGAGCATAATTGTCGTTTCAAGTCTACAGGGACAGTTGAAAAGACATGACTGTTCAAGTGGAAAGTGGTTTCCACTAGCGGTTGCATTAAGAGAGCCGCTAGTGGAAAGAGCATTTCCACTGGCGGTTCCTTAAGCCAATCGCCAGTGTTAATAGACCATTTTCACTAGTGGTTTCTTAAGCCTACCGCAAGTGAACTTTGTATTATAAATACCCCTTCTTCTCCCCGACAGGAACCATATCTCGTAGCCAACTTCCATTGGAGGCGATTTTGGAGGTCTAGATTACACAAAATACAAGGGGGAGGTTTAGATCTTCATTTTTTGGAGGAAGGTTGCTAAGAAAGGTTGGTTTTATGTTTCTTTGTCAATTTTTGTTCATATTATTGCTCATTTTAGCCAAATTTTGGATCTAGGATTTTACCACGTGAGAGAGAAGAGTGTAGCCACATTTTGTATCTAGGGTTTCACCATGTTGGGGATAGAGGGAGAAATGTTTGGTAATTATGGATTATTTTTATTAGTTGTTATGAAAGGTTGGTTTAATTATGTTTGAATTGCCAATTATTGTTAGAGATATGTTAATTGGGTATTAAGATTTTTTTGTTTATTAGTTGCTAGGAAAGTTTGGCTTATGTTTCTCTTGCCAACTGTTGGAACTTGCTCTCACTCGCAAGGGGGGCCAACAAGGGTGAATAGTGACGTTAACAGGGTTACGCGCTAGATGGCAATAGCTCTGTTAATCTGGCCTCTCACGGGCACTGTGCGGGGGTATTTATAGGTACCTGAGTGCCCAGCGCCTTGTGCTAAAGACACATGTGCCCTCAGCTACCTAGGTTATCCCCAGAATATTCCCATAAAGCAGGGTTACAGACTGTAATTACAGGGATGCCTTTACAAATTAGGCCCATAACACGCGGTGGCCACGTAGGGCCCGTTACAATGGGCCGGATCACACGTGGGCCTCTGAGCTGGACGAGGCCGCACTGTGGGATGACGCCGTCGCAGGCCTTCGTCTGGTGCTGAATCGGAGCGAAGGGTGTCCCTGCCCGTTTTGTCTCTGTCAGACCAGCGACTGCGGCGAAGGCTTCGAGCGAAGGGTGGCGTCTTTGCCTTCGCCCCAACATTTGCCCTCCGAGGGACCAGTTCGACAAAGTCACCTGGTGCCGAAGACGTCGCTAGATGGCGGAGACGCTGCCCTCGCTCGAAGTGGTTCCGCGGGGGTTTTTGACATGACCATTGATTGACAGCGTACTGTTGAATTGCGGGTTTCCCGAAGCGTCGCGCCCTGTTGGATTGTGGGTTTCCCGAAGAGTCGCGCCCTGTCTATAAAAGGGGGCGAGGGTCGGCGCTTTTTGAACTTCACTTTCCGCGCTCCGTGAAAACCCTAGCCGCCTTTTTCACCGTCTTGCTGCTCGTCTGCCCGCCGTGCTCTTGTTCGCCGGAGATCTGGCTCGAGTGAAGCAGACCGCCCGCCGCCGCCGACGGTATGTAGCGATGCCGACCTCCTCTTCTTCCGCTACCGCTACACCGCCGGTCGGCGCCTCGCCGCCGGCCGACGCCTCGTCTGAGGAGACGCTGAGTAGTTTGATGGCGGAGGAGCTGCGCGCCGGCGATTCTGTGGATTTTGGCGTGTCGCAGATGTCGTCGGTCCGCGTGCAAGATAAGCAGCGGCTGGGTTACTTCGGCGGCGGAGTTGCTCGTGTCCCGGGGACGGAGGAAGTCCCCGAGCCGGAGGGCGAATTGATCGTGTTCGAGGCATTCTTCGCCGCCGGTCTCTGCCTTCCTGTGCACCGATTTGTTGGCGAAGTCCTGCGCAGGTTTAACGTTCAGATACATCAACTGACACCGAACGCCATGGTGGCTCTGTCGAAGTATGTCTGGGCGACGACTTCGTACGGCGGGCAGCCATCAGTCGAAGTCTTTGCGAAGTACTATTGCCTGCACTGGCAGAAGAGAATGATTGGAGATGAAGTCGCTCAGTTTGGGTCCTGCACGTTTACGCCGAAGACCGGCAAGACCACGATGCAGGTAGTCGAGTTGGTTCCCTGCGCCCGCAACAAGTGGGGCAACTGGAATGAGTTTTGGTTTTACGTCGCTGAGGGTACCGTCGAAGGCCATGAGGGACTCCCCGTGTCCGAGATGTGTTCTCATTTTTACTCAGCATACCCGCCCTTTGAGGTGGCAGAGGAGGATGCAGACGAAGGGGCCCTTCGGTGCGCCGCCGGCCTGAGCAGTGGGCGCGATTTGGTTGAAGAGTTTGTGGCGTACGGGGTATGGCCCTTGGCGCATGGCTGGGCGTTGGGCGAAGTGTGCCCTCGCCAGATGCCTTCCTATGGTGGGAAGATGGTGCGAAGTCCTGCCTTCGCGCTGAATCTGCAAAACCGCGATCCGGCCGCCTTTGTGCGTGAGGCGGAGGATGGGGCGGTGCGGCTCGTTGGCCGGTACGTGCCGAGGACGGAGGGCCAGCGTAGCTGGGATATCCGCGGGTCAAATGACCGTTTGAACAGGGTTTTTGAATTGAATCAACTGCCGTATGACGGCTACCCCGGCCAAGACGATGTGGACCGCCGTGGGAAGAAACCGGTGGTGGAGACTGGAGACGACCCTGCGCCGGCGGCCGCCCCATCCTCTAAAAAGAGGAAATTAGGTACTGCTATGGGAGGGCTTGGGGTTTCCGATGGTTTTGCTAGAGAGTTGATGAGGACTTGCGCGGCCCCGGGGGGAAGGATGTCTTCGCCCGAGCTCCGAGAGTCTTCGGCGCGGATGCTGAGGGTTACCGGGGGTTGGTGGCCTAGGAATGTTCCTATCCCCCGCGCGGCCGGCAAAGACTTTTTTACATCTCGCATGGTTCGTGAGTGGAGGGTGTTTCCTTATGGGCGGAATATTGTTGTTGTTGTGTCGGCAGTGATGGACAAGGATCGCCAGGGAGCAGCACAAAAGCGCCAGGCAGTTGTCAGGCTTCATGAAGCTAGGCCGAAGAGGCAGCGGGGGGCTGTGAAGGCTGCGGCCCCCGGCGGAGGCAAGCCGCCGCTGGCGGTGAAGTCGGGCGTCCCTGCATCTAGCAAGGCGCCGGAGGCAGCGGCAGGCGCCGGAGGCTCCAAATCAACGAAGACTGCGCCGCCGTCCAGCAGAGTGGCGGAGGTCGCGAAGGCGGCCCGAGTGCTGCCGTCGTCCGGCAGGCGCGTCGCCGACTTCGCCACCGATATTAGTGTGGACGACTATCTTGGTGGTAAGCCATTGGCTCGTTTTTTTTAATTCGTTGATACGTCGCAGGGTCGGACGAAGGCCAACTTACTATAGTTGCACCTGCCGCGGCGACCACGGCGGCTGCCGTAGTGCCGAAGGCGAAGGGCGGGGCTCTTAGTGCTGGAGGCGAGATGTCGGCACTCGCGGCCGTCAGGGATGAGGCGGGCGCTGCGTCCCGCCGGCTGAAGGAGGTGACGGAGGCACTAAGTCAGGTCCGCTGAGCTAGACTTCGTTTTTTTGCGGCTTTGCTGGGGCCGCGGTCTTACGTGTGTTCTGCAGGTTGCTGACTTCGCCAACCGCACAGCGTCGGGGGCCCTCACGGCGGTTGTGTCTGCCGAAGTCGAGAGACTTCGGACGCAACATGCTGACGCCGTCCGTGAAAAATCGGCCGCCGACAGCAAGTGCCGCAAGCTGGCGGACAAGGTGGCCGCGCTGGAGGGGGAGAAGGCTGACCTCCGGCGCCAATTAGCGGGGGAGAGGAGGGAGACCAACGAGGCCCTCGCCAAGGCGCAGGCTGCGCAGGCGGAGGCTAATGTGGCACGGGCGGAGGGCAATCTTGCCAGGGAGCGCGCCGAGCAGCTGCAGGAGCGGCTCATCGCCCTGGAGAGCCGCGTGGAGAGGGACGAGGCCGCGACGCGCGCGGAGGCCGAGCGGACGCGCAAACAGCTTATGGATTCGTACCATGAGCTGGGCGCGCGGACCGGTGACTTCGAAGTGCCGGAGCGAGAGCCCGGACTTCGCTGCCTGGAGTGGGTGCAGGAGGAGTTGCAGGCACTCCCCACTATCGTGGAGGGGTTTATGTCGTATGCCTCCCTGGTCACCTGCGAGGGGGCGATGAACGCGCTCTCTCGCGAAGGGTGCCGGCACTTCGAGGTCTTCGACCAAGCTGACAAAGACTTTGAGCGAGATATCTACATGGTTGAGGACCCCATAGTGAAGGAATCCGCCGGAGCCATCTACGACCGGATGTGGGGTCCGCACGGTCGCGAGGTGGTTAGGGAGAGGGCCGAGACGGCGAGGGCTCAGGTAACGTTTGGCGTTTGTTTGGAGTTTGCTGGATGTGAGCTATATGTGGTTTTTGCTGAATTTGCGTGTTGTGACTTAGGCGGCGCGTGGCGAGAGGGTGGATGACTTTGGGGCGTTGAACAGCGCGCTGCCTGACCCGGAGCCAACCCCGGCAGAGGCCGTGCCCGGGGCCGCCCTGGAGCCGCCCCGGAGACCGCAGAAGGCGCACCGGATACCTCCGCATCCGCTGCGGCCGGCGGAGACCTGCCCCAGAGACAGCCGAAGGCGCGCCTGATGCCCCCGCAGCCGCTGCGCCGAGTGCTGAAGATCCTGCGACGGTGGCAGCGGAGGCGACAGCGGAGGCGACGACGGAGGCAATGGCGGAGGCTCCCGCACCGGCAGGGTCTTCGCAGGTGGCATAGTGGGTGTAGATAGTTAGGGAATTTTGGATATGTTGCTGAATTTTGGTTGCTGCGCAGGTTCAAGATTTTGGGCCTGCGCACGCAACCGCCACTACTAAATTGTTGGCGGCTTCGACCGTGGATGGTGGTAATGAATGTGATGGGTCTGCATCTGAGTTTTCTGATTTTGCTGACTCTGGGAGCTCGGTTGAGTGGACTGAGGAGTCGTCGGAGGAGGACTTGGACTACTTTGCGGCCTTGGATGTGGCTGCGGCGGAGGCTTCACCGCACGCCGCGGACACAGAAGATGTGCCTGGTCCTAGCACCGGGCGCCGGCGGCGAAGGGCGGTTGCGAAGCGTAGGGTTAGTGGGGCGGAGGGAGGTCGTCTTCGTGTGAGTAGGGCTGGCCGGCAGGAACTGTTGTCTTTGCCGGCCGTCGTGAGTACAGGTGAAGGGGAACTGCGAAGTCTTTTTGCGGGTGAGGAGCTTAGGATAATGCTATTTAATTATAGGGAGATGGGAATTATTCCTAAGGTTGAGCCGATGTAGAGTGTGGTGCCCTCGCTTGTATATGTGTAAAGGCTTGTATGATGAGGTTGTGTGCCCTCGCTTGTCTATGCCTGCGAAGGCGTTGTGTACTTGGTCTGGTGTGTTTTGTTATGCTGTGCTGGTGGCGCGTATAGTCGGTCTTGCTGCACCCTTAGGCGTCTTCTGCACGGATAGTCTACGCGGTAGACTTCGGTTTCTTTGCACTTGTTGTGCTAGTCCGGCTGCACCCTTAGGCGACTTCTGCGCGGATAGTCTTCGCGGTAGACTTCGGTTTCAGTTGGTAAAATACAAGGCTCTTAACCTTGTGGTCGTGGGTTTGAGCCCCACGGTGGGCGCCAAATGTTGGAACTTGCTCTCACTCGCAAGGGGGGCCAACAAGGGTGAATAGTGATGTTAACAGGGTTATGCGCTAGATGGCAATAGCTCTGTTAATCTGGCCTCTCACGGGCACTGTGCGGGGGTATTTATAGGTACCTGAGTGCCCAGCGCCTTGTGCTAAGGACGCATGTGCCCTCAGCTACCTAGGTTATCCCCAGAATATTCCCATAAAGCAGGGTTACAGACTGTAATTACAGGGATGCCTTTACAAATTAGGCCCGTAACATGCGGCGGCCACGCAGGGCCCGTTACAATGGGCCGGATCACACGTGGGCCTCTGAGCTGGACGAGGCCGCACTGTGGGATGACGCCGTCGCAGGCCTTCGTCTGGTGCCGAATCGGAGCGAAGGGTGTCCCTGCCCGTTTTGTCTCTGTCAGACCAGCGACTGCGGCGAAGGCCTCGAGCGAAGGGTGGCGTCTTTGCCTTCGCCCCAACACCAACTTGCATTGGAATGCCAGATTTCACAAAATACAAGTGGTAGGTTTTGATCTTTATTTTTTGGAAGAAGGTTGCTAAGAAAGGTTGGTTTATGTTTATTATGCTAATTTTTGTTTATCCATGGTATATTTAGTTGTTAGGAAATGTTAGTTTATTTCTCTTGCATGTTTGTATTTGTGTGTTTTATATTACTTTTTATAGGTAATGATGGAGAGGACATCCTGGATGCATAACTTATCAAGGCTAGATCCATCATACATGTCCGAGGTCCTTAGGTTTATTGATGTCGGTACAAAACATGCTTGGAGAACAAAGACAAAGCACATATATTGTCCATGCATGGACTGCAAAACTGTTGTATTTGATGACACATACCAAATCATATCTCATCTGGTATGTCGAGGATTTGTGAAGGATTACACAATTTGGACAAAGCATGGAGAGGGTAGCTCTTCGCCTTATATGACTGGAAACCCTGAGAACATCGACAATAGATTCCAGTTCGTTCATGGGACACAACAACCTCTTCCACAGAGCGAACATGTAGTGCCAAATGTTACTGATCATGGTAACGCTGGAGGAAATGAACGTGATAGAACTTATGTTCTATCAAATGTTATGGATGAGGAAGGTGCAGAGTTGTTAGAGGCAATATTGCATCGTCATACAGATCCATCGGTGTTCTTTATGGGAGGTATGAAGTCTCTGAAGAAGGCAACCGAAGAGCCTTTGTACAACGAGTCTAAGAGGTGTACCAAAGAGTTCACGATGCTCCGGTCTGTGCTAAAGCTGTTGATGTTAAAATATATATATGGTTTGTCTGATGCTGGCTTCAATGCGTTCTTGAGAATTATCGTAGACATGCTTACAAAGGAGAACAAAGTGCCTGCCAACACGTACTATGCAAAGAACTAATTAGTCCGCTAACTATGGGTGTGGAGAATATCCTTGCGTGTAGAAATCACTGTATCTTTTATCGAGGTGATGATTATAAAGACTTGTAGAGCTGCCCAAAGTGCAATGCAAGAAGGTACAAGATGAATAAAGACTATCAAGAGGAAGAGTGTGTTGCATCCGTGTCTAAAGGGAAGAAGCAAAAGAAAGCCCAAAAGAATACTTCAAAATCCACGAGCAATGAAGAAGAAGTAGACTATTATGCGCTCAAAAAGAATATTGCTTTGGTGATGTGGTACCTCCCCGTCATCGATCGATTGAGGTGTTTGTTCGCTAACCCTGAGGATGTCGAACTTATGAACTGGCATTCTTCTGATAGGCACAAAAACGATGGGAAGCTTTGACATCCAGCCGATGGGAAGCAGTGGCAAGATTTCAATGACAACCATCGAGACTTTGCCAATGAACCAAGAAATCTTAGGTTCGCACTGAGTACTGATGGGATGAATCTATTTGCTGAGAGGAGCAGCAAGCACAACACATGGCCAGTGATCCTCACCATATACAACCTTCCTCCATGTTTGATGCAGAAACAGAAGTACATTTTGCTAACCATCCTTATTTCTGGACCTACACAACCTGGAGTTGACATGGATGTATTTTTGGAGCCCTTAATGAAGGATATGAAAATATTGTGGGAAACAGGTGTTCAAATGTTGGATGAGTATCGTACAGATTCATTCACACTGAGAGCAATTATTTTTGTTACGATCAACGATTACCCTACTCTTCACATTATCAGGCCAGTTTAAGGGAAAGGTTGGTTGCACAGTATGTATTGATGGAACTGCTTACATGTCCCTTACTGCATGTAAGAAGATAGTGTACATGAGGCACATACACTTTTTATTGGAAGGACACAGGTACTGCATATGAAAGATAGATAAGTACTTTGACAATAATGGTGAACTACATTTTACTCCTCCATCGGGTAACAATAGAGGTCATAGAGTTTTGAAATAGTCAGGAATATCAAGTTTGTTTTCGAGAAGAAGACAAAATACGGGAAAACAAGGAAGGATGCCAAACCAACTTCGGGGGCTATATTCAAGAAGTATATTTTCTTCGAGTACTTGCCTTACTGGAAAGAGTTAGATGTGCAGCATGCGATCGATGGTATGCACGTTCAGAAGAACGTGTTTGAAAGCATAATTGGCACCTTGCTAGACATAAAGGGCAAAACAAAAGAAGGGATCAATTCACGCATGGACTTGGTAAATTTAGGCATAAAAAAGGAACTACATACTGTTCTTCAAGAAAATGGGAAGTATCATCTCCCAGCAGCAAGCTACAATTTTAACGTAGATGAGAAACATGTGATGTGTGTTTAGCTCAAGAATTTGAAAGTCCCATTCAGATTTTACGCTAGCATACAGAGTATTGTGTCAATGAAAGACCTGACAGTCACCAACTACAACTCACATGATTGTCATGTCATGCTGACTACATTCCTACCTATTGCCATTAGGGCTATAAATCCTTTGTTTTTAAAGATGACAATCACACGGCTGTCTACTTTTTCATTAGAATTTCACAAAAGGTAATTGACTGTGATGAGTTGGCATCTCTTCAGGAATTCGCAGTGGAGACAATATCACAGTTTGAGATGTGTTTCCCTCCATCATTCTTTGATATTATGGTGCACCTTGTGGTGCACTTGGTGCCACAAAAAAGGCACTGGGTCCTATTTACTTGCATGAAATGTGGAAGTATGAACGTTTCATGTCAATACTGAATGGTTATGTATCAACCCGTGCTCATCCCGAGGCATCCATGATAGAGGGGTACTGTACCGAAGAGGTCATTGAGTCCGGAGGTCGATTCTGCAATTGTATCCTAAAAGATCAGGTTGCAATAGGTTTGCCTCCGTCATGACACGAGGGTAAACTGTATGGAAGCGGTAAGATGGGACGAAAATCCTTCATCCCACTGAATTACAATACAGTACTTGAGGCACATCACAACATCCTACATCAACTAGTGATAATAGAGTCATTTATCCAACAACACATCAATGAGCTTCGCGAGCAAAATCCTGGGCATACGGATGATTTGGTAATGAAGCAACATAAGCCACGGTTCAACACATGGCTAATGGTGAAGGACATTCCACATGGAGAAACAATAGAGAACAAACCATCAAGGGGTTGGCATCTGGATCATCACGCCAGGTCACGACATGGCAAACCTATGACATTAGTGGATTCACATTTTGTACCAAGTCCAAGGACAAAAGAAGCATGTCATAAAACGGTGGTGTTCGATGCGAGGCCATAAACGATGAAACTGGTCAGATTATTACATATTGGCTTTATTGAGGACATATCGGAACTAGACTATGGTACATTTTAGATCTTAGTTTTCCGATGTCAATGGGTTGAAGACAAACATGTCACGGTAGACAACTATGGGGTGAGAGTTCTTGATCTAAGTAAGGTAGGTTACAAAGATGACCCATGGATCCTTACTAACCATGCTGCACAGATATTCTATGCTGAACAGATCATTTCTAACAATGAGAAGAAAAGCACCGACAAACCGAAGCATGCAAGTTTTCTGGAAAACAACAAGCTATAGGAGTTGATGGCGTGTGTACATATATAGAGAGCCTGCAGTATATAGTTCAAGCCTTTTCCATCGTCGCAGCCTCAATGGACCCAGTGGATGACATCGCAGCGCGCCTCAAGGCACATACACTAGCGGGGTGGCTGGCAACGGCACGGCTCATGCATTGTCGCCACCTCAAGCTCTGGCGCCCGTCGAGGCTCAATCATCAAGACATCATACACCGTATTTTCATGTGCGCCTATAGAGTTCTCTCGAAGTGCCACCGTCAACGTGCCGCCGCCGGGGGCCCATCTACTCACCACCATGATGTGGGCTTCTCGGCTTCGATGACTGCACACGAGGTCGTCTACGCGCCCGTGCATGTGGAGCCAGCGGTGCCAGTCATCATCCTCTCTGACGATGAAGATGGGGAGATTGATTGGACGACACTGATGGACGACGACGAGTAGAAATTACGATATATGTTCTAATCTTAGTATAATGGATGATGTACTATCTAAGAACTTAGTATGATGGACTGTGTATTATGTAAAAACTTTCTAATGTTATGTTCCAATCTTTGTGTTCAGTTTAAATCTTTGTTGTGATCTTATGTATATATATAGCTCAATGCGTTCTCTAATCAAGGACCATGGGTTAATGCCTGACACATGAACAAGGGTGTTTCTCAAGAACAATCCAGTGGTGAAGGATATGAAACGCCTAGTGACCCTTGTCCTAGCATAGATAGGGCCGCTCGCCATGAGTTGCAACGTGACCCTAATTATGATCCACAAGAGTGTGAGGTAAAGTGCACATCTTTAATTTCGTGTGTGTACCTAATTAGCTGATTTCACAACGTCTAATACAAATGCATGATTTGCATTTTATTACATGAATAGGAGGTCTTGTCTCAATATCGTGCGATATTTGATGAAGCCGCGGCACGATACCAAGACGCATCGAAGCTAACCCAAGACAAAGAGGCACTCCCTAAGTGTAACGCCCTGAATTTGGGGGTAGAATTTTTTTCTTCTTTTCTCTCACCAAATTCGGGCGTTACTCTCTTTTCTCTTTCCCCGTTTTGCTCCTTCTACCCAATTTCAAACCAGTATAGCGACAGGTGTCCGTGTCGTGTATAAACCTAAGTGCCATGGGTGTTGCATCATGCCGAAGCACATTTCTTTGTCTGATGTTGAGTGTTCGTCTCGTTCTGTTCCGGATTTCGATTCGCGATTTAATCCCGTTTAGTGGTCCGCACACGTCGTGGGTTTTCAATCCGCGAAGTGGCTCGACCCAGCCTAGCCCAGCCCAGCCCAGCCCAGCCGGCCCGGTCCGACCCGGCCCTGCGCGCCCCTGGCGCCCAACCCCCCCCCCCCCCATGCGCCCCCTCCTCTCCTCCCTCTCTCATTTGGATCTCCCGCGCAACAACCTCTCCTCTCCCTCTTCCACCTCTCTCTCCCCGTGGTGCCCTAGGATTTGGAGAGGGCGATCACCGGATTTTGGACCCCGAGGTGAGCTCCCCTCCCCTCCCCTTCTCCTCTCTCTCTCCCTCTCCCTCCTCTTCTCCTCACGCGCGCCCTCCCTTTCCCCTGCCCGCGCGCGCCCCTGCCCTTCCCCGCTCGCCGACGGCGCGGCCGACCCCGCCCGTCCCCGCCCCTGCCCGGCCCCGCGGCGGCGCTCCCCGCCCCTGCCCGCCCGCGGCGGCGCCCCCGCCCCTCCCCGGCCCGCGGCGGCGATCCCGCCCGCCCCTGCCCGCCCGGCGCGGCCTCCGGCCCCCGGCGCGGCCCCGGCGGCCCCTGCTCGCCCGGTGCGGCCCCGGTGGCTCCCTGCTCGCCCGGCGCGGCCCCCGGAGCGGCGGCGCGGCCCCGGCGTGGCCCCTGGCCGGTTCAATCACCCTCTGGCCGGTTCAACCCCCCCGGTTCAACAGCCCCGGCCCGGTCGCCCCGCCCCCGTCCCGGCCTCGCCCGACCGTATCCTCGCTCGCCCGCGCTCGCGATGATTATTTGTTAGTCGATAGTTAATGTCAAACTCCATTAGTTAGCGTGCTGCGTCGCGCGCTTCGCCGCGCGACGGATTGTCTAAATTCAGATTCTATCTATGTGCTGCGTCGTGCGCTTCGTCGCGCGACGATCCATTTTAATTTCAGGTTGTTTAAGGTGTGACGCCGCGTGTGTATTCACGCGACGTTCCACTTTGGACTCAGTTTAGTCGACGTATGCTGCCGCGCGTCTCGCCGCGCGACCATCCTTTTTATTTAACTCCACCTGCTTATAATGATTAGACATGAAACATGACTTTACTTTACGCTAAACATAGTGTCTACATTAAATTCCCTTCCATTAGGCGAGTGGTTAATTTATAATCATGTAACGTGATCGTTTCTCGACTGTCTTTTCCTCTTTCTCTCTTAACCGTACTCGCGAACCCGCGTGGAACGTCTGTTTACTTATTGCATTCTATTGTATGGTGTACTGTTCTTTTGTATTAAATATGTGGATGTATGTATGTTTGCAATCTCATAGAGAACGATCCGGTTGAAGAGCCCGAGGAACTCGCAGGAGAAGCCCCTGAGCAGCAGTCGGTTGGTGGAGGCAAGTGTCCCTTGACCTATCTCTGTCCTATTCATTCTTTAATTCACCTCCCGCTTTACACATTTATGCCTAAGGATTGACTAGCTTTTTGTTATCCATGTCCTTGTTTACCTATTTGGGTTGGATTATTATTATTTAGCTTTATGCTATTGCTCAAACTCTAATCAATAAACATGATGAGATTATCTATGATACGCTGTTTTCCCCGTCTCTTATTATGATGTTATACTTGTGGTCTTCAAGGGGGCTCGAGCGGTTTCTCGAGTGCCTCTCCGTAAGGACCTGTTATATGGATGACCGCCCGGAAAAACAGTGCAACCATGAGGGTGGAATGGGGTGCCCTTAGCTGAATAATTAGAGGATCCGGGGTGTAGTTCACTTAGCCGTCGTGCCGTCAATGGGGCTCGGTGTATGCGGCTCGCTCTGCCAAGTTTGGGTTCGCCCCTTGGGGAGGAGTGCGGTGCATTTAGGAAACCTAACGGGTGGCTACAGCCCCGGGGAATCTTTGTAAAGGCTACGTAGTGATGCCCTGCTAGGCCACCTAGGTAGTGGTCAATGGGGAGTAGCTCTCTCCGGGCAGAATGGGAATCACGGCTTGTGGGTAAAGTGCACAACCTCTGCAGAGTGTTTGAAAACTGATATATCAGCCGTGCTCGCGGTTATGAGCGGCCAAGGGAGCTCTAATGATTAGTGGTACTTGATCAGAGATACTTTGGTACAGGTGGCAATGAGATTGATGGTTTTGGTTATGACTATGGTGCTGGTAAGTGGTACTCTTTCCGCTTGGAAAGGAGTACGTTTGGGTTAATAACGTGGGTTAAATCTAAAACTTGGCTTTCTCTACTAGTAATAATAATCTGACCAACTAAAAGCAACTGCTTGACTTACCCCCACATAAAGCTAGTCCACTACAGCCAAACATGATACTTGCTGAGTATGTTGATGTGTACTCACCCTTGCTCTACACACCAAACCCCCCCCCCTCCCCAGGTTGTCAGCATTGCAACCACTGCTCAGGCGAAGATGAAGCTGTGGAAGGAGACTTCCAGGAGTTCCAAGACTACGACGAGTTCTAGGCGTGGGTTAGCGGCAACCCCCAGTCGGCTGCCTGTGAAGGCCGCGTTTATCTATGTTTCTTTTCCGCACTTTGATTTATTGTAAGAACTATATGGACGTCTCAGACGTATGATGTAATCGACTATTAGTTCCATTTTAATACTAATTTGAGCACTGTGTGATGATGTCCATGTTATGTAACTGCTGTGTACGTGAATAACTGATCCTGGCACGTACATGGTTCGCATTCGGTTTGCCTTCTAAAACCGGGTGTGACATGAGTGGTATCAAAGCCGTGCTGACTGTAGGACCGCTAACCTAGAATAGAATGGTCGTTCTAAGGACTATAGACCTCTGTCCCTGCCTTGACTTTGATATCCCTTCAAAAGTTGGTCATACCGACCAAACCTATGTTCTACTATATATTATACCTTGCTGAAAATCATGTTTTATCCTAATCCTTCATTTATTTATGGTTCATTACTTGCTGGTCATATTGATTCTGTTCTCACCCTTTTGCTTGCGATGTCTTTTGTAGATGGCTCGACTTAGACACACTGCACGAAAGTCCGTCATCCCCTTCTTACCCTCCCGCCTTGCTGAGCGTCCGCTTCGTCGTCCCGTGGCCGGACAGTCCAGCCACTTGGAGAGACTGCACCACCGCCTGCATGAGGAGCAGGAACGTCGACGACAGGAGCAGCAGGGCTCTTCCTTCTCGCTCCAGCAGGAGATAGAGTCTGTGAGGAGCTGCTCCCCTGTGCTTCCTCTGGAGGCGCCCCCTGCACCACCACTGGGCGCCCCAGCTTCTGGAGTAGCTGCTGGAGGAGACCCAGACGACGGAGGTGGCGACGACACCTCGAGCCACGACACCGACCTCTCTGCTAACCATGAGCCGGAAGGATGGGTTGCTCGACCCGTCACTCGCGACGCTGCTCGCGGGTGTCACTTCCACGATGCGCTCGATACCCTGCTACGTCGGGCACTTAACCGACGTACTTGGTCCATCGAGTATCGTTGTGTGGTCTACCAGCATAGTCGCGGGGTCTACCCGGACCGCTGGGAGGCAACCTGCTTGGTGCGTCGTCCGGAGAACAGTCTCCAGGGTGCGGAGGCCTGCTCAGAGCACTATTCTATCTCTGAGCGGGACTCAGCTGAGGCAGCCATGCAAGATGCTGCACGGCGTGCGCTTTCGCACTACTGCTCGGTTTTCGGTGGGGTAGCTGACGGTCTTGACCTGAAGTATTACCCCCGACGTCCATCTGGCAGCACAGGAGGCGTGATTGTCTCACCTGTCGGTGAGGGCAATCCTAGGTTGAGCAGCACAGTCAACCTAGCCGCCGTGCTACACGGAGCTGGACCATGCACTAGACGAGCTGAGTAGGGCTCGTGCTAAGATCGCCCTGCTGCGGGCTGAGCGCGCGGAACATCGTCACCTGGACGATGGTTCTCCCGCTCCCGTCGGGACTCAGCACCCGTACCGCTCACCTCGGCGTGGACACCGGTCTTATGGCAATCCCGACTGCAAGACCAAGATAACTCTAGAACCATAGCTCGTTAGAGTTGGATCTTGTAATTAATACAAAATATATACGTGGAAGCTACAGTCTTAGCGTTAGTCTTGGTCTTAGTTAGTCTTAGTTAGACAGGGTAGTTTGCTATATCCTGTGCATTTATGTTTGTCATGATGAACTATGTTTGGTTTGGATCTTTGTAATGATTGTCACCAGAGTGTGGGTATCCCCTGCATTTTGGTTTACCTATTATGTTAATGGAGTTAGTTATATAGTTGGGGAACCCTTTTATTCCACTTTCCTCTTTATCTGAGAAGTTGTGTGGTCTGTGTTGGAGATCAGTGAAGATGCTCATCTGTTCAGTGTTGTTGAAGAATTCTATACTCTTTTCTTATGCTGCAAGATTTGCCAGATCAGTTCTGATGTGTGGTTGCATTCTGCAGATGTCAGAGAACAGGCGCAGAGGAGGAAGGCGTGCTCAGCAGGAGCGAGCCGCTCAACAGGAGGAGGTGCCCCAGCAGCAGCACCTGCCGCCCCCGCCCCCGATGTCCATCAAGCAGATGTTTCTGATGCAGACTCAGGCAGTTCAAGCCATCGGTCAGACTCTGGCCGCCATTCAGCAGCAGCAGCAGCAGCAACAGCAGCAGGCCCCACCTCAGCCTCAGATGCCTCAGATGCCCAGAGACAAGCGTGCTGAATTCATGAGAGGTCATCCACCAACGTTTGCTCATTCTTCTGACCCCATGGATGCTGAAGACTGGCTGCGCACTGTGGAGCGGGAGTTGCATACCGCTCAGTGCGATGACAGGGAGAAAGTCCTGTATGGTCCCCGTCTGTTGAGAGGAGCAGCCCAGTCATGGTGGGAGTCTTACCTCGCCACCCATGCCCACCCTGACGCCATCACCTGGGAAGAGTTCAGAGGAAGCTTTCGTCAATACCATGTTCCTGCAGGTCTGATGACAGTGAAGAAGGAGGAGTTCCTGGCTCTCAAGCAAGGGCCGTTGTCTGTCAGTGAGTATCGAGACAGGTTTCTGCAATTGTCTCGCTATGCTCCTGAAGATGTCAACACCGACGCCAAGTGGCAGTACCGTTTCCTGAGAGGCTTGGTTGACCCTCTTCAGTACCAACTGATGAATCACACCTTCCCGACATTCCAGCACCTGATTGACAGAGCAATCATGACAGAGAGGAAGCGTAAAGAGATGGAGGATCGTAAGCGCAAGAACAGTGGACCCCAACCTGGAAGCAGCAATCGTCCTCGTTTCTCAAGCAATCAACATCAGCAGTTCCAAAGGCAGTATCCTCAGCATCAGTACCAGAACCGTCAGAGCAATCAGTCAGGAGGTCAGTTTCAGAGGCAGAATCAGCAAGCACCTCGTCTTCCTGCCCCAGCAAACCAGCAGAACAATCAGGCAGCACCAGCTCAGGTTGGAAACAGGGCATGTTTCCACTGTGGAGAGCAAGGCCACTAGGTGATGCAATGTCCGAAGAAGGCAGCCCAGCAGCAGTTAGGCCCTAATGCCCCAGCAAAGCAGAATGTGCCTCAGCCTGGAGCAGGCAATCGCCCTCAGCCGCATTATAATCATGGAAGACTGAATCACTTGGAGGCTGAAGCAGTTCAGGAGACCCCCGGCATGATAGTAGGTATGTTCCCAGTCGACTCCCATATTGCAGAAGTGTTATTTGATACTGGAGCAACACATTCTTTCATTACTGCATCATGGGTAGAAGCACATAATCTTCCAATTACTACCATGTCAACCCCCATTCAAATTGACTCAGCCGGTGGTAGAATTCGAGCCGATAGCATTTGTTTGAATGTAAGTGTGGAAATAAGGGGAATAGTGTTTCCCGCTAACCTTATAGTAATGGGTACTCAGGGAATAGATGTCATCCTAGGGATGAATTGGCTAGATAAGTATCAGACAATTATCAGTTGTGATAAGAGGACAATCAAGTTGGTGTCCCCACTAGGAGAGGAAGTGGTGACCGAGTTAGTCCCGCCTGAGCCAAATAAAGGAAGTTGTTATCAGATAGCTGTCGATAGCAGTGAAGCAGACCCAATTGAGAGTATCAAGGTTGTGTCCAAGTTCCCAGATGTGTTTCCAAAGGACTTACCGGGTATGCCACCAGAGCGGAAAGTTGAGTTTGCCATAGAGCTTC
The DNA here is from genome assembly GCF_902167145.1 of Zea mays. Lineage (NCBI taxonomy): Eukaryota > Viridiplantae > Streptophyta > Magnoliopsida > Poales > Poaceae > Zea > Zea mays. Next base: position 135,869,938 of record NC_050103.1, on the reverse strand, counting down.
TTCCTGGAACCGCCCCTATCTTTAAGAGAGCTTACAGAATATCTGGACCAGAGTTGGTTGAGCTTAAGAAGCAAATTGATGAGCTGTCAGAGAAAGGTTACATCCGGCCAAGCACTTCGCCTTGGGCCGCTCCTGTCTTGTTCGTGGAGAAGAAAGATGGCACCAAAAGGATGTGTATCGATTATCGAGCTTTGAATGAAGTCACGATCAAGAACAAGTATCCCATGCCCAGAATAGAAGATCTGTTTGACCAGTTGAGAGGAGCCAGTGTGTTCTCCAAGATTGATCTGAGGTCAGGTTATCATCAGCTCAGGATCCGACCTTCGGACATTCCGAAGACGGCATTCATTTCCAAGTATGGTTTGTATGAGTTCACAGTGATGTCTTTTGGTTTGACCAATGCTCCAGCGTTCTTCATGAACTTGATGAACAGTGTATTCATGGATTACCTTGACAAGTTTGTGGTGGTATTCATCGACGACATTCTGATTTACTCTCAAAGCGAAGAAGAGCATGCAGATCATTTGAAGATGGTATTGCAGAGATTGCGAGAGCACCAGTTGTATGCAAAGTTGAGCAAGTGTGAATTCTGGATCAATGAAGTCCTGTTCTTGGGTCACATAATCAACAAAGAAGGATTGGCTGTGGATCCGAAGAAAGTGGCAGACATTCTGAACTGGAAAGCGCCAACAGATGCTCGAGGAATCAAGAGTTTCATTGGAATGGTCGGATATTATCGGCGATTCATTGAAGGGTTTTCGAAGATTGCGAAACCAATGACAGTGTTGCTAGGCAACAAAGTTGAGTTCAAGTGGACCGAGAAATGCCAAGAGGCCTTTGAAGCGCTGAAAGAGAAGTTGACTACAGCGCATGTCCTAGTCTTGCCTGATGTGCACAAGCCCTTCTCGGTGTATTGTGATGCTTGTTACACAGGTTTGGGATGTGTGTTGATGCAAGAGGGAAGAGTTGTGGCTTACTCGTCCCGACAGCTGAAGGTTCATGAGAAGAACTACCCAATCCATGATCTAGAGTTGGCAGCAGTGGTTCACGCACTGAAGACATGGAGGCACTATCTGTATGGACAGAAATGTGATGTTTACACAGATCACAAGAGTCTGAAGTACATATTCACTCAGTCAGAGTTGAACATGAGGCAACGAAGATGGTTAGAGTTGATCAAAGATTATGAGTTGGAGATTCATTACCATCCAGGCAAAGCAAACGTAGTGGCGGATGCGTTAAGCAGAAAGAGTCAAGTCAATCTGATGGTCGCTCGTCCGATGCCTTATGAGTTGGCCAAGGAGTTTGATAGGTTGAGTCTCGGATTTTTGAACAATTCGCGAGGAGTCACAGTCGAGTTGGAACCTACCTTGGAGCACGAAATCAAAGAAGCGCAGAAGAATGATGAGAAGATCAGTGAGATCCGGCGACTGATTCTAGATGGCAGAGGCAAAGATTTTCGAGAAGATGCAGAAGGCGTGATATGGTTCAAAGACCTCTTGTGTGTTCCCAATGTCCAGTCTATTCGGGAGTTGATTCTCAAGGAAGCTCATGAGACAGCTTATTCGATTCACCCTGGTAGTGAGAAGATGTATCAGGATCTGAAGAAGAAATTCTGGTGGTACGGAATGAAGAGGGAAATCGCAGAGCATGTGGCTATGTGTGATAGTTGCCGAAGAATTAAGGCAGAGCACCAGAGACCTGCTGGATTGTTGCAACCGTTGCAGATCCCTCAGTGGAAATGGGATGAAATCGGTATGGATTTCATAGTCGGATTGCCTCGCACATGAGCCGGCTACGATTCCATTTGGGTAGTAGTGGACCGTTTAACCAAGTCAGCCCACTTCATACCTGTCAAGACCAACTACAGCAGTGCAGTATTGGCAGAATTGTATATGTCTCGGATCGTTTGTCTTCATGGTGTGCCAAAGAAGATAGTGTCAGACAGAGGAACGCAGTTCACCTCTCATTTCTGGCAGCAGTTGCATGAAGCCTTGGGCACCCATCTGAATTTCAGTTCAGCTTATCACCCGCAGACAGATGGTCAGACCGAAAGGACCAATCAAATTCTTGAAGATATGCTGAGAGCCTGTGCGTTGCAGGATCAGTCCGGATGGGACAAGCGATTGCCTTATGCAGAGTTTTCCTATAACAACAGTTACCAGGCCAGTTTGAAGATGTCACCATTTCAGGCACTCTATGGAAGGAGTTGTAGAACTCCGTTGCAATGGGATCAGCCTGGGGAAAAGCAGGTGTTTGGGCCAGACATTCTGCTTGAAGCCGAAGAGAACATCAAGATGGTCCGAGAGAATCTGAAGATAGCGCAATCAAGACAGTGAAGCTATGCAGACACAAGAAGAAGAGAGCTGAGTTTCGAAGTCGGAGACTTTGTCTATCTGAAAGTGTCACCGATCAGAAGAGTCAGAAGATTCGGAGTGAAAGGCAAGCTAGCACCCCGCTACATTGGTCCGTATCAGATTCTTGCAAGACGTGGAGAAGTGGCTTACCAGCTCAGTTTGCCCGAGAATTTGTCTGTTGTGCATAATGTCTTTCATGTGTCTCAGTTGAAGAAGTGCTTGCGTGTGCTAGAAGAGCAGTTGCCAGTGGAAGGTCTTGAAGTCCAAGAGGACTTGACCTACGTTGAGAAGCCAGTGCAAATCTTTGAGGTCGCAGACCGAGTCACCCGAAGGAAGACCATCAGGATGTGCAAAGTTAGGTGGAATCACCACTCTGAGGAAGAAGCAACCTGGGAGCGTGAAGATGATCTGATGGCCAAGTACCCTGAGCTCTTTGCTAGCCAACCCTGAATCTCGAGGGCGAGATTCTTTTAAGGGGGATAGGTTTGTAACGCCCTGAATTTGGGGGTAGAATTTTTTCTTCTTTTCTCTCACCAAATTCGGGCGTTACTCTCTTTTCTCTTTCCCCGTTTTGCTCCTTCTACCCAATTTCAAACCAGTATAGCGACAGGTGTCCGTGTCGTGTATAAACCTAAGTGCCATGGGTGTTGCATCATGCCGAAGCACATTTCTTTGTCTAATGTTGAGTGTTCGTCTCGTTTTGTTCCGGATTTCGATTCGCGATTTAATCCCGTTTAGTGGTCCGCGCACGTCGTGGGTTTTCAATCCGCGAAGTGGCTCGACCCAGCCTAGCCCAGCCCAGCCCAGCCCAGCCGGCCCGGTCCGACCCGGCCCTGCGCGCCCCTGGCGCCCAACCCCCCCCCCATGCGCCCCCTCCTCTCCTCCCTCTCTCATTTGGATCTCCCGCGCAACAACCTCTCCTCTCCCTCTTCCACCTCTCTCTCCCCGTGGTGCCCTAGGATTTGGAGACGACGATCACCGGATTTTGGACCCCGAGGTGAGCTCCCCTCCCCTCCCCTTCTCCTCTCTCTCTCCCTCTCCCTCCTCTTCTCCCCACGCGCGCCCTCCCTTTCCCCTGCCCGCGCGCGCCCCTGCCCTTCCCCGCTCGCCGGTGGCGCGGCCGACCCCGCCCGTCCCCGCCCCTGCCCGGGCCCGCGGCGGCGCTCCCCGCCCCTGCCCGCCCGCGGCGGCGCCCCCCGCCCCTCCCCGGCCTGCGGCGGCGATCCCGCCCGCCCCTGCCCGCCCGGTGCGGCCCCCGGCGCGGCCCCGGCGGCCCCTGCTCGCCCGGTGCGGCCCCGGCGGCTCCCTGCTCGCCCGGCGCGGCCCCCGGAGCGGCGGCGTGGCCCCGGCGTGGCCCCGGCGCGGCCCCTGGCCGGTTCAACCGCCCTCTGGCCGGTTCAACCGCCCCCCCGGTTCAACAGCCCCGGCCCGGTCGCCCCGCCCCCGTCCCGGCCTCGCCTGACCGTATCCTGGCTCGCCCGCGCTCGCGATGATTATTTGTTAGTCGATAGTTAATGTCAAACTCCGTTAGTTAGCGTGTTGCGTCGCACGCTTCGCCGCGCGACGGATTGTCTAAATTCAGATTCTATCTATGTGTTGCGTTGTGCGCTTCGTCGCGCGATGATCCATTTTAATTTCAGGTTGTTTAAGGTGTGACGCCGCGTGTGTATTCACGCGACGTTCCACTTTGGACTCAGTTTAGTCGACGTATGCTGTCGCGCGTCTCGCCGCGCGACCATCCTTTTTATTTAACTCCACCTGCTTATAATGATTAGACATGAAACATGACTTTACTTTACGCTAAACATAGTGTCTACATTAAATTCCCTTCCATTAGGCGAGTGGTTAATTTATAATCATGTAACGTGATCGTTTCTCGACTGTCTTTTCCTCTTTCTCTCTTAACCGTACTCGCGAACCCGCGTGGAACGTCTGTTTACTTATTGCATTCTATTGTATGGTGTACTGTTCTTTTGTATTAAATATGTGGATGTATGTATGTTTGCAATCGCATAGAGAACGATCCGGTTGAAGAGCCCGAGGAACTCGCAGGAGAAGCCCCTGAGCAGTAGTCGGTTGGTGGAGGCAAGTGTCCCTTGACCTATCTCTGTCCTATTCATTCTTTAATTCACCTCCCGCTTTACACATTTATGCCTAAGGATTGACTAGCTTTTTGTTATCCATGTCCTTGTTTACCTATTTGGGTTGGATTATTATTATTTAGCTTTATGCTATTGCTCAAACTCTAATCAATAAACATGATGAGATTATCTATGATACGCTGTTTTCCCCGTCTCTTATTATGATGTTATACTTGTGGTCTTCAAGGGGGCTCGAGCGGTTTCTCGAGTGCCTCTCCGTAAGGACCTGTTCTATGGATGACCGCCCGGGAAAACAGTGCAACCATGAGGGTGGAATGGGGTGCCCTTAGCTGAATAATTAGAGGATCCGAGGTGTAGTTCACTTAGCCGTCGTGCCGTCAATGGGGCTCGGTGTATGCGGCTCGCTCTGCCAAGTTTGGGTTCGCCCCTTGGGGAGGAGTGCGGTGCATTTAGGAAACCTAACGGGTGGCTACAGCCCCGGGGAATCTTTGTAAAGGCTACGTAGTGATGCCCTGCTAGGCCACCTAGGTAGTGGTCAATGGGGAGTAGCTCTCTCCGAGCAGAATGGGAATCACGGCTTGTGGGTAAAGTGCACAACCTCTGCAGAGTGTTTGAAAACTGATATATCAGCCGTGCTCGCGGTTATGAGCGGCCAAGGGAGCTCCAATGATTAGTGGTACTTGATCAGAGATACTTTGGTACAGGTGGCAATGAGATTGATGGTTTTGGCTATGACTATGGTGCTGGTAAGTGGTACTCTTTCCGCTTGGAAAGGAGTACGTTTGGGTTAATAACGTGGGTTAAATCTAAAACTTGGCTTTCTCTACTAGTAATAATAATCTGACCAACTAAAAGCAACTGCTTGACTTACCCCCACATAAAGCTAGTCCACTACAGCCAAACAGGATACTTGCTGAGTATGTTGATGTGTACTCACCCTTGCTCTACACACCAAACCCCCCCCCTCCCCAGGTTGTCAGCATTGCAACCACTACTCAGGCGAAGATGAAGCTGTGGAAGGAGACTTCCAGGAGTTCCAAGACTACGACGAGTTCTAGGCGTGGGTTAGCGGCAACCCCCAGTCGGCTGCCTGTGAAGGCCGCGTTTATCTACGTTTCTTTTCCGCACTTTGATTTATTGTAAGAACTATATGGACGTCTCAGACGTATGATGTAATCGACTATTAGTTCCCTTTTAATACTAATTTGAGCATTGTGTGATGATGTCCATGTTATGTAACTGCTGTGTACGTGAATAACTGATCCTGGCACGTACATGGTTCGCATTCGGTTTGCCTTCTAAAACCGGGTGTGACACTAAGTTTCCTGACAAAATATATAAAATCTCATATGTGAGCCTGAAAGGTTAGCCCTAACTCCAGAAGAGACACTCCCTAAGTTTCGGAATGCACTTGGGTTCATAGTTACAGATAATCTTGACATCACAATCCAACATTGGAGAGATGTGTTAGTTGATGTCAAGAATCAAATATGAATAAGCTATTAACGAGTATCGTTCTGCCTCGGGGTTCAGAAGAACACATGAAGGAATACACGATGAAGCAGCTTGCAATCAATTTCCCAAACTGGAGGTCTGAGATGAATACTAAGTTTGCAAAGAAAGGTCTAGACCCATAAAAAAATATAAAATATCACAAGGCCTATGGCGTGCACAGTGGTTATAAGATATGGTATTAACAATCATCGTATGAAGAAAGTAGGCACAAACATTGCGATCCCAGGACGCAAGTTTCATGGAAGCGACATTCCAGATGATTATTGCAGGGAAGAAGTGTCAATGGTCGTCTAAGGATCCGAGGACAACATGGTAGACATCCCTGGGCCCGAAGGTATTGAGACACTTGGACAGGCCATAAAAAATTTCATCCTTTGGTCTCGAAGGGATGTCAAATTGGTTGATCCACCACCGCTGTCGCCATCGCATCCCCAACCATCTCTGCCTCCTCAAACTTTAGTTCCTATTGTACATCCATCATCACCCCTTCAATCTTCACATGCTGCTCCTCATCCTCTTTCTGACCCACCGTCTCCACCACAAGCATCGCCATTTAGGGCTCCACCACCTTCTCCTCCTCATCCTCTTGGAGACCGTTGTCTACACCACCAGCAAGGGATCCACCTTCTCCACAGCCATCAAGGGATCCACAGCCATCAAAGAAATCTAAGTTCCCTATACCAAAATTGGTGTCCACGTTCGATAAAAAGAAGACTACTGGCACAACTCAATTTTTGAAAGGGATTGCACGGGACCTCACGTCACATACTGTTGATTTGGCCGAGCACGAGGAGTCTACAAAAAAGGCTGAGGCAATGGCCGCAAAGATAAAGATCCCAACTAAGGCAGATTATAAAAATGTGCCTAAAATATGTGTTGGGCATACCTCTACCACCTTTTAAGAAACTGAAGAAGGTCCCGACTGGTATTAAAAGGTTGCATGACTGGTACATGTGGGCATCATCAGATGGCATTGACGACATTAGTGTGCATACACCAGACCATGTTTTTATTGGTCCGGACCAAAAGTCCTTTGTTCCATTTGAGGACTTGTGGTTAATGATGAACCTTTAGAGACTCGATGTGCAACTTGTGACGTTGTTTGCATTGTAAGTGTCGCTCATACTTCCATATATATGTGTTATTATTAGTGAGCTGTATAAATTTTCAATATCTGACATGCACGTGTGACTTGTAGAATGCAACATGATCAGCAGGAGATCCTTTAAAGTACCAAGCCTGGTGCTAGTGCCGGTAAAAGGATTGGGTATCTCAACCCAATACTTGACCGAGCAGAAGCTAAACATATCGTGGCAGCAAAAGGTTTTCACAAGACTTCTGGGTCACCAATACAAGGTTGTATACAAAAAGGGTGTTGAGGATGGTGCCGCCGATGAGTTGTCTCGTCGTCCCCATGAAAATGCTGACCTATACCATATATCTTGCAACATCCCCTAGTGGCTTTCAGAGATTGTGGAAGGTTATCAGTCAGACGCTCACACTCAACAGATGCTATCTGAACTGGCTGTGCGATTTAAGGATGTTGGTCATTACAAACTCCAGAAGGGAGTTATCAAGTACAAAGGTCGCCTTTGGTTGGGAGCTAACTTACCTCTGCAACACAAAGTCATATCTGCATTTGTAACGCCCTGAATTTGGGGGTATAATTTTTCTTCTCTCATACTCACCAAATTCAGGCGTTACTCTCTTTTCTCTTCCTGTTTTGCTCCTTCTTCCAATTTTTAAAACAGTATAGAGACTGGTGTCTGTATCGCGTGTAAATAAAAACCTAAGTTCACAAGGTTGTTGCATCATGCCGAAGCATATTTCTTTTGCTGATGTTGTGTCTAATCGCTCGTTAGTCTCGTTTCGATTTTTTATTCACAGTTTAATTTCGATTAGAGGTTAGTGCGAGCAGTGGATTTTTGGCCTGGCCCGCGGTCCAACTCGACCGGACCCGACCCTGCCCCTAGCGCGCCCCGGGTGCCCTCTCCTCCCCATGTGCGCGCCCCCTCTACCTATCTCATTTTCTTTTTCCGCGCAGCAACTTCCCTCTCCCTCTATTCCACCTCTCTTCCACCTCCCTTGCCCTAGGTGTGATCCGGTGGACGGTTGCCGCCGATCATCGAGCCCCGAGGTGAGCCTCCCCTCCCCTCTTCTCTCTCCCTCTTTCCCCTTTTCTCTCCCTGCGCGCGGCCCTCCCTGGCGGCCCCCTGCACGCTCTCACTGGAGGCCCCCTGCTCGCTCTCCCCGGTGGCCTCCCTGCGCGCGCCCTCCCCGACGGCCCTCCTTGCGCGCGACCCTCTTCAGCGGCCCTCCCCAGCGGCCCCCTACGCGCTCTCCCTGACCGCCCCCTGCGTGCGACCCTCCCCGGTGGCCCCCGCGCGCGGCCCTCGTGCAGCTCCCCGGCGCGCAGCCCCCGGCGGCGCCCCCGTCCGGCCCTAGCGTGCGGCCCCCCGGCGTGGCCGTGGCGCGGCCCTGTGGCGTGGCTCGGCGCGTCCCTTTGCACGCAGTCCCGTTCCCGCGCGCGCAGCCCTAGCGCCCGCGACATTCAAATTCAGCTTGAATTTAGTTTTAAATTTAGTTAAATTTATGTGCTACGTCACGCGCTTCGTCGCACGACAGTTCATTTTAATTTTAGGTTATTTAGTGTGTTGCGTCGCACATTTCGTCACGCGACGGTTTCTTTTGAATTCAGTTTAATTGGCGTAGGCCGTCGTGCGTTTCGTCGCGCGGCGCTTTACGTTATTTTCATATTTAATTCAGGTGTTTCGTAGCGCACTCCGTCGCGCGACGATTTGTTTAATTTTAGCTTAGTCTAAGTGTTGTGTCGCGCGCTTTGCCGTGCGACAACTCATTTTATTTTTAGCTTAGTTCATGTGTGCTGTCGCGCGTCTCGTCGCACGACAACTCATCCTAATTTTCAGTTTAGTTCGCGTGCGCCATCATGCGCTTTGCCGCGCGACAATCCTTTTAAATTTATCTTGAGCTGTTTATAATAATTAAGCGTGTAGCGTAACTTTATCCTATGCATAGCGCGATTATTAAATTAATATGGTTATGTTTAGACAAGTATTTTAATCTATAGCTACTTAACATAATCGCTTTTCGACCGTGGTCTCGACCGTTGTTTTCTCTTCCTCGCTTAGTCGTAGATGCGAGCCCAATGCCAAGCGTTTGCTTATTTGTTGTATTCTACTGCGTGGTGTATTGTTCTTTTTATATTAAGTTTGTGGAATGTATGTTTGAACTCGTATAGATAACAGTCCATTGGCAGAGTCTGAAAGAGTTGCAGGTAAAGACCCTGAGCAGCAGCTGGTTGGTGGAGGCAAGTGTCCCTTAACCCATCTATGTCCTACCCATTTTATAATTCACTCCCCGCAATTACACAATTTATACCAAAGGACTGACTAGCTTTGTTTATCATGTCCTTGTTTACCTATGTGGGTTGGATCATTTTGGTTTAGCTCTATGCTAGTGCTTCACCCTAATCAATGAACATGATGAGATTATTTATGATACGTTGTTTTCCCTCTTGATTATGATGATATTGTGACATTTAAGGGCACTCGAGCGGTTTCTTGAGTGCCTCTCCGTAAGGACTGATTCGTTGGATGACCATCCAGGAAAACAGTATAACCATGAGGGTGGTATGGGACGCCCTTAGCTGAATAATTTGAGGAACTGAGGTGTAGTTCGCTTCGCCGTCGTGCCGTCAATGGGGCTCTGTGTATGTGGTTCGCTCTGCCGAGGGTGGTTTGCCCCTTGGGGATGAGTGCGGTACATTTAGGAAACCTAACAGGCGACTACAGCCTCAGGGAATCTTTGTAAAGGTTACGTAGTGAAACCTTGCCTATTTAGCTTAGTAGTGTTTAAGGGTTTGATCGACCCGAGGTAAAAAGGAATCACGGCTCGTGGGTAAAGTGTGCAACCTCTGCAGAGTGTTATGAAACTGATATATCAGTCGTGCTCGCGGTTATGAGCGGCCTTGGGAGCTCCATTGATTACAGACACATTGATTAGAGACACATTGATCAGAGATGCTTTGTTTACAGATGATGATGATGATAATGTTGCTTTCTATTATGCTTATTGATTTTGATTATGATTTCAAGTTCACAGATGATGATGATGATGATGATGATGATAATGTTGGTTTCTATTATGCTTATTGATTTTGATTATGATTTCAGGTATTCTTTCCGTTTGGAAGGAGTATTTTTGGATTAACAACTTGGGTTAATGTTAAAATCTGGCTCTCTACTAGTAATAATTACCTGACCAACTAAAAGCAACTGCTTGACCTTAACCCCACATAAAGCTAGTCCACTACAGCCAAATGGGACAATTGTTGAGTATGGTGATGTGTACTCACTCTTGCTTTACACATCAAACCCCCCAGGTTGTCCACATTGCAACCACTGCTCAGGAGAAGATGAAGTCATGCTGGAGGATTTTCAGGAGTTCCAAGAGTACGATGAGTTCTAGGCGTGGGTTAGCGGCAAACCACCAGTCGGCTGCATGTGAAGGTCGTGTTTATCTACGTTTTGTTTTCGCACTTTGATATATGTTAATGACAATGTGGATGTCTCAGACATCATGATGTAATCAACTATTGCCCTCTTTTATGTTATTATTCGATCATTGTATGATGATGTCCGGTTATGTAACTGTTGTGTACGTGAATTGCTGATCCTGACACGTATATAGTTTGCATTCGGTTTGCCTTCTAAAACCGGGTGTGACAACATTTCATGATAGCCCTCTGGGGGGACACTCTGAGGTTTCCAGTTACTTACCGCCGGCTCCATCAGTTGTTTGCTTATATGAAACAACATGTCAAAGATTATGTGGCAGCTTGTTCGATCTGCCAGCAGTCTAAGCCCGACAGGTCCAAATACCCTGGCCTACTACAGCCCTTGCATGTGCCAGACCAAGCTTGGCAGGTAGTATCGATGGACTTCATCAAAGGATTGCCACGCTCTGCTAACGCCGACAGCATACTGGTGGTCGTGGATAAGTTCTGTCGTTATGCCCATTTCATTCCTCTCTTACATCCTTACAGAGCCTTCAAGGTTGCCCAGTCATTTATGTCATCGGTTTACAAATTACATGGAATGCCAAAAGCTATAATATCATATTGTGATCGTATTTTCACCAGTTCTCTGTGGCAGGAACTGTTCAAGCTGGCAGGAACACAATTGCAAATGGGGTCAGCCTAGCATCCTTAGTCAGACGGCAAGACCGAGCGTGTCAACCAATGTCTGGAGACTTATTTACGTTGTTTTGTACATGTTTGTCCCAACAAATGTAATATGTGGCTGTCACTAGCAGTGTTCTGGTACAATACTAGCTTTCACTCGGCACTTGGTTGCTCCCCATTTGAAGTGCTCTATGGTCGGCCTAGCTCCTGAAGATTCAGTTACTGATGTGGACCTGGCAACCTGGTTATCCAACCGAGAACTAATGACAGAGTGGTTCGACATCATCTTCATCGCGCCCAGTCATGTATGAAATAAAAGATGCAGTCCAGTGTATCAGATAAGCTATAAAGCCTATTTTCTTGTTCTCCTTATCTGAACGTCAAGTTTTCTTGTCCATAGCTAGCAGTGCTATTCAATCAATTTTAAAACTATATCAAAGGCAGCCATGGTGTCACCAATATCTTCTACGCTACAAAAATATAAGATGCACTTGAAAAGACAGGTGACAGCCAATGAGTTGCTTATGTGCTCCTGGAAAGGAAGTGAATCAGCCTATAAAAGAGGTGTGTGAGCACTCTGTATTTGTATAGGTCACCTTCCAAGTCATTTTTGCTTCAGAAACTATGAAGTTCTCTTGAAAAGAGACATTAAAGCACTCTCAGAACATATGGTACCTGAAACTATGAAGTTTTCTTGAAAAGAGACATTAAAGCACTCTCAGAACGCATGATACCTAATAAAAATACAACCAACCTGCATGTGCTCTATAACATGGAAGCCTCAAAAGGAAAACAATACCTGAAAGTTGTACGTTGTGATATACATAATAATCTAGGTTGCTGCACAATGGCACTCTAGGTTGTTTTTCGCACAAGCTGGTGCCAGGGCCGGAGCTGACATTTCGGTGACCTAGGACGAACATAAATTTTGGGCCTTCTGTATAAGTGTAGTATTTTTACAGTATACATGTATATAATTTTATATTATATCAATCACAATTAATGTGATATCAAAAAATATTCAAAATAAATTTTACTTCTTCTAACATTTCTTAAGGTAAAGTCATAAATGATTGTGTTGATATCAATCTTATTTAATATTTTCTCTCGATACTAAAAGGTGCCCCCAAACTATTCAGTCATTCTTAAGTGATTGTAGACCTTAAATAGTTCTTCAATTATTTCAACATCGAAAAACTCCTTTCAGTTGATACCACCATGACATGTATAATAAATAAGATTCGATAAGTTATAGAAACATTAGGATAGGAATCCATCTTAGTGACATACTCAAATATCTCCATAGAAGTCATAGGTAGTTCTTATAAGCTTAACTTCAGAATTCGTAACTTAGAGATTAGATTATTTAACTCAACATTAACTGTCATGTTAGCTATACAATTAACTTCAGGAGGTGGGACTCCTAGAATTTGGGGGGCCTGGGCGGCCGCCCGGGTGACCCTATGACCAGAGCCATCCCTGGCTGGTGCATCTGTTGTACAGATATTTGTGGGCCAATTGCGGGTAAATTTATGAAACCCCCATGTGCTAAAACCATAATAATGTTTTTTATAACCACAAACTACCATGTCAAGGGGAGTACATGGTAGAGCAGCAGCGCCCTGGAGCGACCTGAGGCTGCGCGGCTCCAGCAGGATGTAAAGTAGCCCAGTCCAAGACCCAAGTCAAGTTTACAAAAGCAACAACCAAGCAGGTAGAGATGGCAATGGGGACCCGATCCCCGATTCCCCACGGGAATTCCTCTATTAGGGGATGGGGATGAGGAAGTTTCTTCCCCCACGGGGATGTAAACGGGGAAAATTTCTCCCCCGACGGGTAAACGGGGACGGGGATGGAGAAGCATTCCCCATCCCCGTTCCTCGCGGGGACCCGTTAAACTTACATGCGACAATGTTTTCATATAATAGTTAATGATAAAAATAAAGAATTACCTTGTCAAGAGATCACCCGTTGTACAAATACATTGATTTTAATGCGCACATAATGATTTTTACATCTAACAATGTGCATAAGTGACAATGTTTTACATTAATAACAACTGAAGTATGATTTAATTATAATTTAAGCGGGGATGGGGATCCCCGATGGGGATTTATCCCCGTGGGACGGGGACGGGGAAGAAATGTCCCCCGCAAGCGTTCGTGGGGATCCCCGTGGGGAATTTTTTTCATCGCGGGGACGGGTTTGGGGAGCTAAAACCCGACGGGGAATTCCCCGTTGCCATCCCTACAAGCAGGAGATGGGGATCGAACAGAAAAATCAGAAAAGTGTCTTGTTCTCGTTATCTTCCTCACGAAGACGCGATCCAGATGAGCTTCTCAATCTCCTCACATCCCGGTCTTCACCGCCAGTGGTCGTGGGCGTGATAGATGGTATCGGAGCCGACCCTCACGGTTTCACGGCGTGTGGGGGCTAAGGAGTTTGGATATATGGCACATAGCGCATGTGGGTTCGGAGTGGTCACATAGCATGACATATGATGATACTAGACACACAGACGTGAACAAGAGGAGAGGTTCCTAGCTTAGGATTGACCAACTAGGACGTCAGTCTTCTAAGGGGGTGGATTGTGATCTCCTAGGCCCGGTAGATGATGATATTCTGGTGTAAGGCTTAATATAATTAATAGAGTACTCATACCAATAAGGTGTATCTTTTTTCGGAAGCTTACCTCGAAAGAACCTACAGGTTAAACGTGCTTGGCCTAAAACAATCTTGGGATAGGTAACCAATCAATAAGTCTTCTCGAGTGCACGTGAGTGAGAATAAAGTACGCACAAAATAATCATGTTGGTCTATGCTGTGTTGGTCTACGTGGATGTGGCTGAACTCCGAGTCTAGCTAGGTCTCGCATGAGGGCCTCCTTACAGTGGCCTTCATCGCCTAAAGCCGCCACACCTCACTCCTGTCGCCGGTCGACCGCAGAGGAGGCGGATCTGCCTATGGTGATGACAGAGATGGAAAAGGGCCATGGACAGCGGTCGCTAAATGGGACGGGAGGTGACGGATCCAGAGGGAGGTGGGCAGCAAACGACGTGAGAGGAGGAGCAGGAGAGAGAGTTGGGGAGAAGACGCACCGGTCTGGCGGTCACAGGTTGTCGGCGTTTCGGACCCGGGGGGTCCCTCAACCGAGCCGACCAGTGAATTTATCGCTGCGTGCCCTTGCCCAGATGGGTTGGCGCAAGATGGAACACAAGGGGAAATGTGGCTCGTGTTATCTCGCACCGGGGGTGCTCGTAGTAGGGGTTACAAGCGTCGCGAGAGAGAGAGAGTGAGCCTGTTCGTTTGCTCGTCCCCCCGTGCGACCCCCTGCAGGAAGGCCCTAGACCTCCCTTTTATAGATGCAACGAGAGAGTCCAGATGTACAATGGGGGGTGTAGCTATGCGCTAATGTGTCTGGCAGAGAAGTGCCTGAGCCCTGTGTACATGCCAACGTGGCTGTCGGAGAAGTGCTTGAGCCCTGTGTACGCGATAACGTGGCTGTTGGAGAAGTGCCTGAGCCCTGTAGAAGCACAGCTGGCGGTGCGGCTGGGACCCTGCTGACGTCTCCTTGCTTCCGTAGGGGGCTGAGAACCACCGACGACATGGACGCACGTGGGGAACCATCATTACCTGTTACCGGGGGCGAGCCAGATGGGACGTCGGTCTTGTTCCCTCGTAGCCTGAGCTAGCTAGGGGTAGGGTAATGATGTATCCCCTGTGGCGCAGTCAGTCCGAGCCCAAGGTCGTGCGAGGCGGAGACTTCTCCTGAGGCCGAGGCCGGGGTCGGGCAAGGACGCGATTCCTCCCGAGGCTGAGGCTGAGGCCGAGTCTTGGGGTCGGGCGAGGCGGAGACCTCCTCCCGAGGCCGAGGCCTAAGGTCGGGCGAGGCGGAGCTTCCTGTTGCGTCCGAGGCTGAACTCGGCTGTTGTCAGCCTTACCTGGGTGGGTGGCACAACAGTCGGAGCGGGGCGAGCGGCGCTGTTTTCCTGTCAGGTCGGTCAGTGAAAGGGCGAAGTGACTGCGGTCACTTCGACCTTGCCGACTGAGGCACGCGTGTCAGGATAAGGTGTCAGGCGATCCCCGCATTAAATGTGCATGCGATATGGTCGGTTGGTGAGGCAATTTGGCCAAGGTTGCTTCACAACGAAGCCTGCTCGAGCAGGGCTTCGGGCGAGCCGAGGGTGCGCCCACTGCCTGAGGAGGCCCTTGGGCGAGGCGTGAATTCGTTCGGGACTATTGTTCCCGCCCGAGGCCGGGCTCGGGCGAGGCGAGATTGCGTCCTTTGGTAGACAAGGCCTTGACCTGAATCGTGCCCATCAGTCTTTGCGGTTTGTGCTGAGGGTGCTTACCAGCCGTGTTTAGGAGTGTTGGGGGTACCCCTAATTACTGTACCCGACAGTAGCCCCCGAGCCTCGAAGGGAGTGTTGGTACTCGCTTGGAGGCTTTGCCGCATTTCTTTGTGAGGGGACCGGCCTTTCTCGGTTATACTTTGTTTCGGTGGGTGTGCGCGAGCGCACCCACCGGGTGTAGCCCCCAAGGCCTCGAAGGAGTGGTTTGACTCCTCTGAGGTCTTAATGCTTTTCATGATGCCTCGGCCGGCCTTGTTGTTCCCTCATGCGGCCTGGCTGTAGCCCGGGTGCATGGTCAGGTTCCGAGTTTTTAGGCTGGTTTGTTGACGCTGTCAATAGTTTGGTCGTAGCCTGGTGCGAGAGCAGCCCCCGAGCCTCTGCACGGAGAGAGAGGGTGATCAAGGACTGTCTCGACTTTTGTTTATATGCCCCTTCGTCGCCTTTCCGCAAGGAGAAAGGGGAAAGCACCATGTTGCCCTCGGAGGGCGCCGAACATGGTGTCTCTAGTGAGTTGCTAACGGGTGATCCGAGTGGACGCCCGAGCCCCGTTTGATAAGGGTCGGCTAGTGGCCCAGAGGCGCGCTCCAAAAGTACCTGCAGGTGATTTGCCGGACCCGGACCCATTCGATAGGGTCCAAGGGCTCGATGCCTCCCTCCGGTGGGATTCCGTTACAAAATCGCTCCTTCTGGTCTCGGAAATGTCCTAGGGTACCTAGGGAGCATAGCCCAAGCCTCGGCCATGTAACGGACATACCCAGAGTCATCCCTCACTCTGCGTGCTCTGGGCGACTGTCAAACTCTTTCAAGGGGCCAGCCTTCGAACCCCTGATCAGTAATGGGCGCGGAGCCCGGGTGCTCTAGGGTGGCTGTCGAACCCTTCCGAGGGGCCAGCCTTCGAACCCCTGATCAGTAATGGGCTCGGAGCCCGAGTGCTCTGGGGCGGCTGTCGAACCCTTCCGAGGGACCAGCCTTCGAACCCCTGATCAGTAGGAGGGCTCGGGGGCCCGTTTCCTTCGCTGAGAAGGATCCTTTTTGAAATATCCCCTTTCCCGGTCCCTGTAGCAAGAGAGAGAAAGAGGAAGAGGAAAAGGATATGAATTTAAATAGTGTGGCGCACCTTTTTTGACGCGGTCATCATGGCGGAGGTGAAACGACGCCCGCTTCGCCTGCCAAGGGTGTCGCTTGCCCTGCCGAGGAGTTAATGCGATGGGACGGGCGATTCGTGGGGCGGCCGTTGCGCGTGCGCGAGTCGTTCAAGGAATGGGCGTTTCACCTTCGAGTTTGAATTTCGCGGTGAGTTCGGGCGAAGTTTTGAATGGATCTCACCCGGGCCTTTATATACCCGGAAGAGGGGCTGGCGGTGGTTCTTTACTCTGCCATTTGCGCTTGCCTTCTGCTTTGGTTTCCGCAACCTAAGAGAATAGCCAGAGAAAAGAAAACCGCGCACTTCATCCCCTCCGCCTCCACCTCCTTCGTTCAGCGATGGCTGACAAGGTGACCGTCGTTCCGCCGCGTGACCCGTGGCCTTTCTCCACCGTTGCTGTGGGGGATCTGGAGGCCCTTGTTGCCGATGGTTTGCTCCGTCCCCTCTTCGATGGGCCGCAGCCGGAGTGGATGGCCCCCACGAGCGAGGCCGACCCGACTCCACCGCCGGGGTATGTGGTTAGTTTCATCCCCTTCCACGAGCGGGGGTTTGGAGAGCCAGCGAGCCATTTCATGCGGGCGCTCCTGCACTACTACGGGGTGGAGCTGCACAACTTCAACCCCAACTCCATTGCGCAAGCGGCCATCTTCGCGGTGGTTTGCGAGGGTTTTTGGGGATTGACCCCCACTGGGATCTGTGGACCCATCTCTTCTCCGCGGAGCTCTTTGCCTCGACGACGGAGGCAAAGAAGGTCCGTATGGCGGTGCGGGCCGATGGCTGCACCCTCCAGCTGAGGCCGGGGCGCGCGCAGCTGTACATCCCTGTCATCCTTGTGTCTTCGAACAAGGGGTGGCAGCGCTGGTGGTTTTATCTCCGGAACGACGACGAGAGGCTTCCGTCGTTTTCTCAACGAGTGGTGACCGCCGCCGGCGTCAACTGGCGCTGGGGGCCACGCGCGAGAAACAGGAGATGCTCCAGCCTCTTCTGCATGCCTTGCAGAAGTTAAGAGATGAGGGGCTCACCGCTGCGGGGGTTGTTGCCGCCATCCATCGCCGGAGGGTGCTCCCTTTGGCAGAGCGACGGTTGCAGCTCTCAGAGATGAAGCCGAGGGTTGATTTGGAGGGCTCGCAGATGTCCTCGGCTTCCCTCTCCGCCGACGACCTCCGCAGGTGGGTAGCGGGTATGATAGGGAGGCTGGATGCCGGCGCCCTTACCCAGCCCGCGATGCACCCCGACCGTGGGTACGTGTCCCTGGTGAGTGTCCGTTCCTTCTCCTGTTTTGCATCGAGTTGCCTTTGATTCTTACCGTTGGGATTTTCGTTCGTCCCCAGGGGTTGAGGGTTTATAAATCCTCCCTGCCACCGGTCCTGGAGGACGCGGTGGGCCGAGCCGCGCGGAGGATCGTCGTGGAGAAGAAAAAGGAGAAGAAAGACGCGGAAAAGGCCCGGGCCCGCGAGCGGATGTGGGCTCGGGAAGCCTTGGAGAAGCGTCGTCGGAGGCAGGAGAGGGACGGGCTCCCGAGGGAGCCGTCGCCGGAGACGCCTGACGACGACGACGACGATGATGATGACGAGGACGGCGACATGGCGGCCCGTCTTGGCCTCAGCCCAAATCTGAGGTTGGGCCAGGGGTCGCCGAGCTAGCCTCCAAGTGGGCTGGTGCCATCAGTATCTGGGGCCGGGACATCAAGGTCCCGGTCCGAGGAGCGGAGGCAGGCTGAGGGGGTACTTGACCCCTTGGTCGAGGTAATTGAGGTGACTCCGAGGAGTCAGGCCGATCCGCCTGTTTCCCAAGAGCAAGCGCCTGTGCCGGCTGTACAGGAGGTTGATCCTCTGGTCGTTTGTGACGATGCCTGGGCAGGCCACCCCTTTGGCATCTCGGGTGCCTGAGGCGGAGGCGGCGTCGGAGTCGGCAGCGAGGCAACCCTCGGCAGCGCCTATGGGGATCGAGGCCCGAGGGGCCTCCCCGCGGGCACGATTGGCCTTGGTCCGGAGCGGGTAAGTATCTGAGGATAGTCTCGCTTTGGTTTTTTCTCCGTGTGTCTTGATCTTTTCTTCACTCTTTCTTTCAGCAAGCGGAGGCAGGGCTCGACTGGTCTGGCCCCCAGGAAGGCCCTTAAGACGGGGCTGGCCTCTGCAGCCGGTACCGCGGCGCACCATGCCGGTTGGCTGGCCTCCGCACAAAGCGCCCTCGAGCGGGGGGCCCAGGCGTCACGAGTTGCCATGGGGCAAGTCCCCCAGGCCGACCCCTTTGTCGGGGTGGCCATCACGCCGGGGGAAGCTGCTGACGCGGTCGCGGCCTCGGGACCGGCTGACTTGTTGTCAGTGTCGGCATCGACTCCTGCCGGGGCCGTTGCTGATTCATCCGCGGAGCCGCCCGTCGCCGCTGATGTTGGGATGGCCGAGGCGCCGCTGCCCATGGTTCCTGCCGACCTCCCCGTTCTTGGCCATAAGGAGAGGGCGGCCGTCGTTGCCGAGGTCGGCGATCGGAGGCCTACCACCTTAGCCGAGGAGAGGCCCAGTATGTCGACGGCGATGGTACCCGATGCATCGACTACAGGGGGACCCGACGCCTTGGTGGAGGGGCGCGCAGAACCGCGGCCCGTCCCAGGGGGCAGCGGCCTTATCCCCACGCAGCTCAACCCTAATGAGTGGTGCGGGCAGCCGATCCGATTCTGGAGCCGCGGCGCCTCGGAGCTCCTCCTCTTCCTCAACGATGAGCAGGAGGAGCAGTCTCGGAATGAGTTCCGTGAGTATACCGAGGCGGCGATGAGGTCGCTTCGGTCGACCATGGAGATCCTTTCCAGGGACGTTCCCAGGGTCTTCCAGGTAAGGATTTAGGCGTACACCTCGCGTGGCCAGGGCATTCTTTGTAATATCCTATTTTCCTTCCTCAGGAGTTTGTGGAGGTGAGCACCGCCAAGTCGCTGTTCATCCGCCGTGAGAGTGGCGTCTGGGCCTCGCTGCGGTCCTAGAAGGCCGCGCTTGTCGAGGCTAATGCACGCCTCGCCCAACGGAGCTCCGAGGTGGCGGACCTTCGGCTGCTCTATGATGAGCTGAAGTCGGAGGCGGCGGCGGCGCGGGCAGAGGCGGCGCTGGCATGGACGGAGATGCAGCAGCGGAAGCTGGAGCTTGGCCAGGTGATCGGCAAGCGGGACCAATCTCGGAGCTAGGCTGCCGAGGCCGCGGGCCGGGCTGAGGCCCTTAGGGGTCAGCTGACTCAGGCTACGGAGCGGCTAGCCGAGGCGTCCGCTCGGGCCGGGACCCTTGCTGAGAACCTGGTCGTGGCCGTCGGGTCTGCCCAGTCCGCCCAAGCCGTGGCCTTGCAGGAGCGTGCCTGGGCCGAAGGTATGTTTTGACCGCTTTGTGACCTTGATTCAGCTTCATTCTTCAACTCGTGTCTGAAGAATTTTGTTCGGCTGTTTGCAGAGTTCGAGACGGCTCTTAACGAGTCCATCAAGGAGCTTGCCCAGGCGGCTGAGCAGAAGGAGGCCGACCGCGTGGCTATGTCCGAGGCTATCTCGGCCTTTTGTCGGGCCTTTGACCTCGACGACGTCCCCTCGGGTAGCTCCCCCCAGAGTCACCTACGGGCCTTGGGCAGCCATGTGCGCAGCATAGTCCGCGGGGCCCTGCACCACGGCGTTAGGCAGGCCTTCGCCGTGCTCGCTTCCCACTATGACGTGGATTTGGAGCGGGTCAGCGAGGGGTACTGCCTACCCGACGAAGATGAGGTTGCCCTAGCCGAGATCCTTCCACTCGCGTCGCCGTCTGGGGCCGGGTCAGATCTTGCCGAGGGTGGAGACGACGCCGAGGGTGCCGCTCCTCCCCCTGCCGATGTTTGATCCTGCCGGAACAGTTTGTCTGAATATGCGTATGTTTTTTGTGGCCGCTGAAGCCTAAACATCTTTATCGTCATATTATAAAGTTGTGTTTTCTTTCCTCTTGTTTTGAGCATTAGGACTTGTTCGGTAGCAGAATCCCTCGTCCGAGCGTGGGTCACTTTTTGCGAAAGGTGATGAGTGAGGTATCCGTATCCCGGAGGCGTAGGAGTCCTCGGCTCGGTCGGCCTTGCCGCTTACGTGGTCCCTCGTCGTTCTTAGGATTCTGTTATTGATGCAGTCGAAACGGCACGAAAGTCGTTCTGGCAGAAAAGTTTTCGAGCGTTAGGACCTATTCGATAGCAGAATCGCTTATCCGAGCGTGAGTTACTTTTCGCGGAAGGTGATGAGTGAGGTATCCATATCCCGGAGGCGTAGGAGTCCCTCGGCTCGGTCGGCCTTGCCGCTTACGTGTACTCTCGTCGTTTTTAGGACCCTGCTATCGATATAGTCGAAAGCACGAATGGCGTTTTCTACCCGAGCGTTTAGGACTTGTTCGATAACAGAACCGCTTATCCGAGCGTGAGTCACTTTTCACGGAAGGTGATGAGTGAGGTATCCGTATCCCGGAGGCATAGGAGTCCCTCGGCTCGGTCGGCCTTACCACTTACGTGCTCTCTCGCTCGTTTTTAGGGTTCCGTTATCGATATAGTCGAAAGTCGTTTTGGTAGAAAACTTTTCCTTTGGTAGAAAACTTTTCCGAGGAAAATTTTGATGCAGAGGGGGTTCCCCCTTCTAGCCCCCGAGGGAGGGTCGGGCTTTGCCAAGGCAAGGCTGACCCTTCCTTGATGGTTAGACTTTATTTATGTATGTAAAGAAAACGAGGTATATGAACGACTTGAAACATCTTAAGGGTAGAAGCGACGTAGTTGTTGGATGTTCCAAGCGTTGTTGTAGACCTCGCCTTGTTCGTTGGCCAGCTTGTATGTTCCAGGCTTCAAAATCTTGGCGATGATGAACGACCCTTCCCATGGAGGAGTAAGCTTGTGGCGCCCTCAGGCGTCTTGTCGCAGTTGAAGTACCAAGTCTCCCACCTGGAAGCCTCGGGGCCGAACCCTTCGGGCGTGGTAGCGTAGCAGAGACTGCTGATACCGTGCGAGTGTAGTAAGGCCACGTCCCGAGCCTCTTCGAGCTGGTCCAGTGAATCTTCTCGGCTGGTCTGGTTGCTTCGGTCGTCGTAAGCCTTTGTCCTCGGGAAACCGTATTCTAAGTCTGTGGGTAAGATAGCCTCGGCCCCATAGACTAGAAAGAACGGCGAGAAACCTGTGGACCGGCTCGGCGTCGTCCTCAGACTCCAGACCACCGAGGGTAGCTCTTTCATCCATCGCTTGCCAAACTTGTTGAGGTCATTATAGATTCTTGGTTTTAGTCCTTGCAAAATCATATCGTTGGCACGCCCCACCTGCCCATTCATCATGGGGTGAGCTACGGCGGCCCAGTCCACACGGATGTGGTGGTCCTCGCAGAAGTCCAGGAACTTCTTCCCAGTGAACTGCGTGCCATTGTCGGTGATGATAGAGTTCGGGACCCCAAAGTGATGGATGATGTTTGTGAAGAACGCCACTGCCTGCTCGGACCTGATGCTGGTTAAGGGTCGGACCTCGATCCACTTGGATAATTTGTCGATGGCGACCAGCAGGTGCGAGAAGCCCCCGGGTGCCTTCTGCAAGGGACCGACGAGGTCCAGACCCCACACGGCAAACGGCCAGGTGATGGGTATTGTCTGTAGGGCCTGAGCGGGCAGGTGCGTCTGCCTCGCGTAGAATTGACACCCTTGACAGGAGCGTACAATCCTAGTGGCGTCGGCCACCGCGGTCGGCCAGTAGAAACCTTGTCGGAAGGCATTCCCCACGAGGGCTCGAGGTGCTGCATGGTGACCGCATGCCCCCGAGTGTATCTCTTGCAACAGCTCTTGTCCTCTAGCGACAGATATGCATCGTTGGAGAATGCCCGAGGGGCTGCGGTGGTAGAGCTCCTTTTCATCACCTAGTAAAACGAACGACTTGGCGCATCGAGCCAGTCGCCGAGCTTCGGCCTTGTCGAGGGGTAGCTCTCCTCGGAGGAGATATTGCAGGTACGGGGTCTGCCAGTTCGGGTTTGGCGTGACTCCACTCCGCTCCCCCTCGACGCGCAGGGCTTCATCCTTGGTGGCCGAGGGTACCTCGGGCTGGGCCGAGGTCTCGTCGGGCTCGGGCGCGTCGTCGAGTTTGACGGATGGTTGATGTATGTCCCTGCAGAAGACGTTCGAGGGAACCGTCGTCCGCCCCGAGGCTATTTTAGCCAGCTCATCCGCAGTCTCGTTGTACCATCGAGCAACATGGTTGAGTTCCAACCCGTGGAACTTATCCTCCAAGCGCCAAACTTCATCGCAATAGGCCTCCATTTTTCGATCGCGACAGTGGGAGTTCTTCATGACTTGGTCGATGACGAGCTGCGAGTCGCCCCGAGCGTCGAGGCGCCGAACCCCTAGCTCGACGGCGATGCGCAACCCGTTGACCAAAGCCTCGTACTCGGCCACGTTGTTTGACGCCGGAAAATGGAGGCGCAGCACGTAGCACACATGTTTCCCGAGCGGTGAGATGAAGAGCAGGCCAGCACCTGCTCCTGTTTTCATCAGCGACCCATCGAAGTACATGGTCCAAAGTTCGGCTTGGATTGGAGCTGTCGGCAATTGGGTGTCGACCCATTCATCCAGGAAGTTCGCAAAGGCTTAAGATTTTATGGCCTTCCGAGGAGCGAATGAAATTGTCTCGCCCATGAGTTCCACTGCCCACTTTGCTATCCTACCCAAGGCCTCTCGGCACTGGATGATCTCCCCCAGGGGGAAGGATGACACCACAGTCACCGGATGAGACTCGAAGTAGTGTTGCAATTTTTGTTGCGTCAGAATTACTGCGTACAGTAGCTTCTGGATTTGTGGGTAGCGGATCTTGGTCTCGGATAGCACCTCGCTAATGAAGTAGACCGGCCTCTGGACGAGCAGTGCATGCCCTTCTTGATAGTTGCCTAGAGGGGGGTGAATAGGGCGAAACTGAAATTTATAAATATAAACACAACTACAAGCCGGGTTAGCGTTAGAAATATAAATGAGTCCGAGAGAGAGGGCGCAAAACAAATCCCAAGCGAATAAGCAAGTGAGACACGGAGATTTGTTTTACCGAGGTTCGGTTCTTGCAAACCTACTCCCCGTTGAGGAGGCCACAAAGGTCGGGTCTCTTTCAACCCTTCCCTCTCTCAAACGGTCCCTCGGACCGAGTGAGCTTCTCTTCTCAAATCAAAGCTGGGAACAAAACTTCCCCGCAAGGGCCACCACACAATTGGTGCCTCTTGCCTTGATTACAATGAAGTTGTGATCTCAAGAACAAGTGAGAAAGAAAAGAAGCAATCCAAGCGCAAGAGCTCAAATGAACACGGCAAATCACTCTCACTAGTCGCTAGGGCTTTGTGTGGAATTGGAGAGGATTTGATCTCTTTAATGTGTCTAGAATTGAATGCTAGAGCTCTTGTAGTAGTTGAGAAGTGGAAAACTTGGATGCAATGAATGGTGGGGTGGTTGGGGTATTTATAGCCCCAACCACCAAAAGTGGCCGTTGGGAGGCTGTCTGCTCGATGGCGCACCGGACAGTCCGGTGCACACCGGACAGTCCGGTGCCCCCTGCCACGTCATCACTGCCGTTGGATTCTGACCGTTGGAGCTTCTGACTTGTGGGCCCTCCAGGGTGTCCGGTGCACACCGGACATGTACTGTTTGCTGTCCGGTGTGCCAGCATGGGCGATTCTGACTTCTGCGCGCGCAGAGGGCGCATTAAATGCGCGGCAGAGAGTCGTTGGCGCGGAGATGACCGTTGCTTCGGAGGCGCACCGGACAGTCCGGTGCACACCGGACAGTCCGGTGAATTATAGTGGACTAGCCGTTGGAGTTTCCCGAAGCTGGCGAGTTCCTGAGGCCGACCTCCCTTGGCGCACCGGACACTGTCCGGTGTACACCGGACAGTCCGGTGAATTATAGTCGAGTCGCCCTGGAAATTCCCGAAGGTAGCGAGTTTGAGTCTGAGTCCCCTGGTGCACCGGACAGATACAGTTCACTGTCCGGTGCGCCAGACCAGGGGTGCCTTCGGTTGCCCCTTTGCTCCTTTGTTGAATCCAAAACTTGGTCTTTTTATTGGCTGAGTGTGAACCTTTTACACCTGTATAATCTATACATTTGGGCAAACCAGTTAGTCCAAAGATTTGTGTTGGTCAATTCAACCACCAAAATTATTTAGGAACTAGGTGTAAGCCTAATTCCCTTTCAATCTCCCCCTTTTTGGTGATTGATGCCAACACAAACCAAAGCAAATATAGAAGTGCATAACCGAACTAGTTTGCATAATGTAAGTGTAAAGGTTGCTTGGAATTAAGCCAATATAACTACTTACAAGATATGCATGGAATGTTTCTTTCTTATAACGTTTTGGACCACGTTTGCACCACATGTTTTGTTTTGCAAATTCCTTTTGTAAATCCATTTCAAAAGATCTTTTGCAAATAGTCAAAGGTAAATGAATAAAAGTTTGTAAAGCATTTTCAAGATTTGAAATTTTCTCCCCCTGTTTCAAATGCTTTTCTTTCGACTTAACAAAACTCCCCCTAAAAGAGATCCACCTCTTAGTGTTCAAGAGGGTTTTGATATACCATTTTTTGAAATACTACTTTCTCCCCCTTTTGAACACAATAGGATACCAAATGATAAATACTTTTGGAAAGCACTAAGTTTTTGAATTTGGTGGTGGTGGTGCGGTCCTTTTGCTTTGGGCTCATTCTCCCCCTTTTTGGCATGAATCGCCAAAAACGGAATCATTAGAGCCGTGGAAGTAATTTCTTCCCCTTTGGTCATAAGTAAATGAGTTAAGATTATACCAAAGACGAAGTCCTTTTCTTTGATGCTCATTTCTCCCCAAAGAATAGAGAGATGCTTGGAGTGATGGCGAAGGATGAGTAGTAGAGTATAGTGGAAGCCTTGTCTTCGCCGGAGACTCCAATTCCCTTTCAATATACCTATGACTTGGTTTGAAATAGACTTGAAAAACACGTTAGTCATAGCATATGAAGGAGTTGTTGAGCTCCTCTTGCATCGCCACCACCCAATCCGAATCTTGAAGTGCTTCCTCTACCCTGTGTGGCTCAATAGAGGAAACAAAAGAGTAATGTTCACAAAAATGTGCAACACGAGATCGAGTAGTTACCCCCTTATGAATGTCGCCGAGGATGGTGTCGACGGGGTGATCTCGTTGTATTGCTTGGTGGACTCTTGGGTGTGGCGGTCTTGGTTCTTCCTCATCCTCCTTTTCTTGATTATTTTCATCTCCCCCTTGATCATTGCCATTATCTTGAGGTGGCTCATCTTCTTGATTTTGCCCTTCATCAACTTGAGCCTCATCCTCATTTTGAGTTGGTGGAGATGCTTGCGTGGTGGAGGATGGTTGATCTTGTGCATTTGGAGGCTCTTCGGATTCCTTAGGACACACATCCCCAATGGACATGTTCCTTAGCGCGATGCATGGAGCCTCTTCATTACCTATCTCATCAAGATCAACTTGCTCTACTTGAGAGCCGTTAGTTTCATCAAACACAACGTCACATGAGACTTCAACTAGTCCAGTGGACTTGTTAAAGACCCTATATGCCCTTGTGTTTGAGTCATAACCAAGTAAAAAGCCTTCTACAGTTTTAGGAGCAAATTTAGATTTTCTACCTCTTTTAACAAGAATAAAGCATTTGCTACCAAAAACTCTAAAATATGAAATGTTGGGCTTTTTACCGGTTAGGAGTTCATATGATGTCTTCTTGAGGATTCGGTGAAGATATAACCGATTGATGGCGTAGCAGGCGGTGTTGACCGCTTCGGCCCAAAACCGGTCCGGTGTCTTGTACT
This sequence comes from Zea mays, assembly GCF_902167145.1. Lineage (NCBI taxonomy): Eukaryota > Viridiplantae > Streptophyta > Magnoliopsida > Poales > Poaceae > Zea > Zea mays. The sequence continues at coordinate 135,843,474 of NC_050103.1, read as the reverse complement.
CATCAAGCATGGTTCTTGCCATGTCCAAAAGAGTTCGATTCTTCCTCTCCACTACACCATTTTGTTGAGGTGTGTAGGGAGAAGAGAACTCATGCTTGATGCCCTCCTCCTCAAGGAAGCCTTCAATTTGAGAGTTCTTGAACTCCGTCCCATTGTCGCTTCTTATTTTCTTGATTCTTAAGCCGAACTCATTTTGAGCCCGTCTCAAGAATCCCTTTAAAGTCTCTTGGGTTTGAGATTTTTCCTGTAAAAAGAATACCCAAGTGAAGCGAGAATAATCATCCACTATTACAAGACAATACTTACTCCCGCCGATGCTTATGTAAGCAATCGGGCCGAATAGATCCATGTGGAGGAGCTCAAGCGGCCTGTCGGTCGTCATGATGTTCTTGTGCGGATGATGGACTCCAACTTGCTTCCCTGCCTGACATGCGCTACAAATCCTGTCTTTCTCAAAATGAACATTCGTTAATCCTAAAATGTGTTCTCCCTTTAGAAGCTTGTGAAGATTCTTCATCCCAACATGGGCTAGTCGGCGGTGCCAGAGCCAACCCATGTTAGTCTTAGCAATTAAGCATGTGTCGAGCTCAGCTCTATCAAAATCTACTAAGTATAGCTGACCCTCTAACACACCCTTAAATGCTATTGAATCATCACTTCTTCTAAAGACAGTGACACCTACATCAGTAAAAAGACAGTTGTAGCCCATTTGACATAATTGTGAAACAGAAAGCAAGTTGTAATCTAAAGAATCTACAAGAAAAACATTGGAAATAGAATGGTCAGGAGATATAGCAATTTTACCCAATCCTTTGACCAAACCTTGATTTCCATCCCCAAATGTGATAGCTCGTTGGGGATCTTGGTTTTTCTCATATGAGGAGAACATCCTTTTCTCCCCTGTCATGTGGTTTGTGCACCCGCTGTCGAGTATCCAACTTGAGCCCCCGGATGCATAAACCTACAAAACAAATTTAGTTCTTGACTTTAGGTACCCAAATGGTTTTGGGTCCTTTGGCATTAGACACAAGAACTTTGGGTACCCAAACACAAGTCTTTGACCCCTTGTGCTTCCCCCCAACATATTTGGCAACTACTTTGCCTGATTTGTTAGTTAAAACATAAGATGCATCAAAAGTCTTAAATGAAATGTCATGCTCATTTGATGCATTAGGAGTTTTCTTAGGCAACTTAGCACGGGTTGGTTGCCTAGAACTAGATGTCTCACCCTTATACATAAAAGCATGATTTGGGCCAGAGTGAGACTTCCTAGAATGAATTCTCCTAATTTTGCTCTCGGGATAACCGGCAGGGTACAAAATGTAGCCCTCGTTATCCTGAGGCATGGGAGCCTTGCCCTTAACAAAGTTAGACAAGTTCTTAGGAGGGGCATTAAGTTTGACATTGTTTCCCCTTTGGAAGCCAATGCCATCCTTGATGCCAGGGCGTCTCCCATTATAGAGCATACTTCTAGCAAATTTAAATTTTTCATTTTCTAAGTTATGCTCGGCAATTTTAGCATCTAATTTTGCTATGTGATCATTTTGTTGTTTAATTAACGACATGTGATCATGAATAGCATTAACATCAATATCTCTACATCTAGTGCAAATAGAAACATGCTCAACATTAGATGTAGAGGGTTTGCAAGATTTAAGTTCTACAACCTTAGCATGCAACATTTCATTCTTAGTTCTAAGGTCGGAAATGGTAGCATTGCAAACATCAAAATCTTTAGCCTTAGCAATCAAATTTTCATTCTCTAATCTAAGGCTAGCAAGAGAAATGTTTAATTCTTCAATCCTAGCAAGCAAATTATCATTATTATCTCTAGGATTGGGAGTTGAAACATTACAAACATGAGAATCAACCTTAGCATTTAAACTAGCATTTTCATTTCTAAGGTTGTCAATTATCTCACGGCAAGTGCTTAGCTCACTAGATAATTTTTCACATTTTTCAATTTGTAAAGCGTAAGCATTTTTAACCTTAACATGTTTCTTGTTTTCCTTAATAAGGAGGTCCTCTTGTGAATCCAAAAGGTCATCCTTTTCATGAATAGCACTAACCAATTCATTCAATTTTTCCTTTTGAGCTATGTTAAGGTTGGCAAAAAGGGAACGCAAATTGTCTTCCTCATCACTAGCATTGTCATCACTAGAGGATTCATATTTAGTGGAGGATTTAGATTTAACCTTCTTTTTGCCGTCCTTTGCCATGAGGCACTTGTGGCCGACGTTGGGGAAGAGGAGTCCTTTGGTGATGGCGATGTTGGCGGCGTCCTCGTCGTCGGAGGAGTCGCTTGAGCTCTCGTCGGAGTCCCACTCGCGACAAACATGGGCATCGCCGCCCTTCTTCTTGTAATACCTCTTCTTCTCCTTTCTTCTCCCCTTCTTGTCGTCGCCTCGGTCACTGTCACTAGATATAGGACATTTAGCAATAAAATGACCGGGCTTACCACACTTGTAGCAAACCTTCTTGGAGCGGGACTTGTAATCCTTCCCCCTCCTTTGCTTGAGGATTTGGCGGAAGCTCTTGATGACGAGCGCCATTTCCTCATTGTCGAGCTTGGAGGCGTCTATGGGTTGTCGACTTGGTGTAGACTCCTCCTTCTTCTCCTCCGTTGCCTTGAATGCAACGGGTTGAGCTTCAGATGTGGTGGCATCATCAAGCTCGTTGATCTTCCTCGAGCCTTCGATCATGCACTCAAAACTTACAAAATTCCCGATAACTTCCTCGGGGGTCATTTTAGTATATCTAGGATTACCACGAATTAATTGAACTTGAGTAGGGTTAAGGAAAATAAGTGATCTTAGAATAACCTTAACCACTTCGTGGTCATCCCACTTTACGCTCCCAAGGTTGCGTGCTTGGTTCACCATGGTTTTGAGCCGATTGTACATGTGTTGTGGCTCCTCCCCTTTGCGAAGCCGGAACCGACCGAGCTCCCCCTCAATCGTTTCCCGCTTGGTGATCTTGGTGAGCTCATCACCTTCATGCGCGGTTTTGAGTAAATCCCAAATCTCCTTTGCGTTCTTCAACCCTTGAACTTTGTTATACTCCTCTCTACTCAAAGAGGCTAGGAGTATTGTTGTTGCTTGAGAGTTGAAGTGCTCGATTTGGGCCACCTCATCCTCATCATAGTTCTCATCCCCTACGGATGGTACCTGCGCACCAAACTCAACAACATCCCATATGCTTTTGTGGAGCGAGGTTAGATGAAATCGCATTAAATCGCTCCACCTAGCGTAATCTTCACCATCAAAAGTTGGTGGTTTGCCTAATGGGACGGAAAGTAAAGGTGTATGTTTGGAAATGCGAGGATAGCGTAGGGGGATCTTACTATACTTCTTGTGCTCTTGGCGCTTAGAAGTGACGGAGGGCGCATCGGAGTCGGAGGTAGAAGTTGATGAAGTGTCGGTCTCGTAGTAGACCACCTTCCTCATCCTCTTATGCTTGTCGCCTTTCCGATGCGGCTTGTGGGAAGAAGATTTTTCCTTCTTCTCTTGGTGGTGAGAAGAGGAAGCCTTTTTCTCCTTCCGTTTGGAGGAGTCCTTCTTCTTCACCTTCCTCTTGGTGTGGGACTCTTCCGATGAAGTGCTCCCATAACTTGTAGTGGGCTTTTCGCCGGTCTCCATCTCCTTCTTGGCGTGATCTCCCGACATCACTTCGAGCGGTTAGGCTCTAATGAAGCACCGGGCTTTGATACCAATTGATAGTTGCCTAGAGGGGGGGTGAATAGGGCGAAACTGAAATTTATAAATATAAACACAACTACAAGCCGGGTTAGCGTTAGAAATATAAATGAGTCCGAGAGAGAGGGCGCAAAACAAATCCCAAGCGAATAAGCAAGTGAGACACGGAGATTTGTTTTACCGAGGTTCGGTTCTTGCAAACCTACTCCCCGTTGAGGAGGCCACAAAGGCCGGGTCTCTTTCAACCCTTCCCTCTCTCAAACGGTCCCTCGGACCGAGTGAGCTTCTCTTCTCAAATCAAAGCTGGGAACAAAACTTCCCCGCAAGGGCCACCACACAATTGGTGCCTCTTGCCTTGATTACAATGAAGTTGTGATCTCAAGAACAAGTGAGAAAGAAAAGAAGCAATCCAAGCGCAAGAGCTCAAATGAACACGGCAAATCACTCTCACTAGTCGCTAGGGCTTTGTGTGGAATTGGAGAGGATTTGATCTCTTTAATGTGTCTAGAATTGAATGCTAGAGCTCTTGTAGTAGTTGAGAAGTGGAAAACTTGGATGCAATGAATGGTGGGGTGGTTGGGGTATTTATAGCCCCAACCACCAAAAGTGGTCGTTGGGAGGCTGTCTGCTCGATGGCGCACTCCACAGTCCGGTGCACACCGGACAGTCCGGTGCCCCCTGCCACGTCATCACTGCCGTTGGATTCTGACCGTTGGAGCTTCTGACTTGTGGGCCCTCCAGGGTGTCCGGTGCACACCGGACATGTACTGTTTGCTGTCCGGTGTGCCAGCATGGGCGATTCTGACTTCTGCGCGCGCAGAGGGCGCATTAAATGCGCGGCAGAGAGCCGTTGGCGCGGAGATGACCGTTGCTTCGGAGGCGCACCGGACAGTCCGGTGAATTATAGTGGACTAGCCGTTGGAGTTTCCCGAAGCTGGCGAGTTCCTGAGGCCGACCTCCCTTGGCGCACCGGACACTGTCCGGTGTACACCGGACAGTCCGGTGAATTATAGTCGAGTCGCCCTGAAAATTCCCGAAGGTAGCGAGTTTGAGTCTGAGTCCCCTGGTGCACCGGACAGATACAGTTCACTGTCCGGTGGCACACCGGACAGTCCGGTGCGCCAGACCAGGGGTGCCTTCGGTTGCCCCTTTGCTCCTTTGTTGAATCCAAAACTTGGTCTTTTTATTGGCTGAGTGTGAACCTTTTACACCTGTATAATCTATACATTTGGGCAAACCAGTTAGTCCAAAGATTTGTGTTGGTCAATTCAACCACCAAAATTATTTAGGAACTAGGTGTAAGCCTAATTCCCTTTCACTTCTTCTTGTCTCTCGACTACGATCGCGGCGCTGACCACCTGAGTGGTTGCGGCTACGTAGATCAAGAGGGCTTCTCCCACAGCAGGGGGCACCAAGATGGGCGCATTAGTAAGGAGTGCCTTTAAGTTCCCAAGGGCTTCCTCGGTCTCGGGGGTCCAAGTGAAGCGCTCGACCTTCCTTAAGAGGCGGTACAAGGGTAATCCTTTCTCGCCGAGGCGCGAGATGAAGCGGCTCAGAGCCGCAAGGCATCCCATGACCCTTTGTACTCCTTTCAAATCTTTGATAGGCCCCATGTTGGTGATGGCCGCGATTTTCTCCGGGTTGGCCTCTATGCCCCGCTCGGAGACAATGAACCCCAGGAGCATGCCTCGGGGGACTTCGAGGACACACTTCTCGGGATTGAGTTTCACGCCTTTCGCTCTCAGACACTTGAATGTCGTCTCAAGGTCGGAGAGGAGGTCAGAGGCTTTCCTGGTCTTGACAACGATGTCATCGACGTAAGCCTCGACCGTTCTGCCGATGTGCTCCCCGAACACGTGGTTCATGCACCTTTGGTATGTTGCACCTGCATTCATCAAGCCAAATGGCATAGTAGTATAACAATACATGCCAAAAGGTGTGACGAAAGAAGTCACGAGCTGGTCGGACTCTTTCATCTTGATTTGGTGATAACCTGAATAGGCGTCGAGGAATGACAGGGTTTCGCACCCAGCAGTGGAGTCCACAATTTGATTGATGCGAGGCAGAGGGTAGGGAACCTCTTTGATGAACCCTACAACCATCAGCTTGTGGATCTCCTCGCCTATGGCCATGCGCTTTTCTTCATCAAAACGGCGTAGATGCTGCTTCATGGGTCGGGCACCGGCTCGGATGTCCAATAAGTGCTCGGCGACATCCCTCGGTATGCCGGGCATGTCCGAGGGACTCCACGCAAAAATTTTGCCGTTTGCGCGGAGAAAGTCGATGAGCACTGCTTCCTATTTGGGGTCAAGCTCGGAGCCGATCCGGACTTGCTTGCAGGCGTTGTTGCTGGGGTCGAGAGGGACGGACTTAACCGCCTCAGCTGGTTCGAAGTTGCCGGCGTGGCGCTTCGCATCAGGCACCTCCTTGGAGAGGCACTCTAGGTCGGTGATGAGGGCCTCGGACTCGGTGAGGGCCTCAGCGTACTCCACGCACTCCACATCGCATTTGTACGCGTGTCGGTACGTGGATCCAACGGTGATGACCCTATTGGGGCCTGGCATCTTGAGCTTGAGGTACGTGTAGTTGGGGACGGCCATAAACTTGGCGTAGCACGGTCTCCCCAGCACCGCGTGGTAGGTCCCTCAGAACCCGATCACCTCGAACGTGAGGGTTTCCCTACGGAAGTTGGAGGGAGTTCCGAAGCAGATAGGCAAATCAAGTTGCCCAAGGGGCAGGACGCGCTTACCGGGGACGATCCCGTGGAAGGGTGCTGCACCGGCCCAGATCGTGGACAGATCGATCTCCAAGAGCCCGAGGGTCTCGGCGTAGATGATGTTGAGGCTGCTGCCTCCGTCCATGAGGACCTTGGTGAGCCTAGTGTTGCTGATGATAGGGTCGACAACGAGCGGGTACCTTCCTGGGCTCGGTACGTAGTCGGGGTGGTCGCCTTGGTCGAAGGTGATGGGCTTGTCGGACCAGTCTAGGTAGACTGGCGCCGCCACCTTCACCGAGCAGACCTCCCGGCGCTCCTGCTTACAGTGCCGAGCCGAGGCGTTCGCCACTTGCCCACCATAGATCATGAAGCAGTCGTGGACCTCCGGGAACTCCTCTTCCTTGTCGCCCTCCTTCTTGTTGTTGTCTTGGCCTTTGCCATCTCCCGCCGAGGACCCGGCTTTATCGAAGTAGCGCCGAAGCATGACGCATTCTTCAAGGGTGTGCTTGATGGGACCCTGGTGATAGGGGCACGACTCCTTGAGCATCTTGTCGAACAGGTTGGCCCCTCCGGGAGGCTTCCAAGGGTTCCTGTGCTCGGCAGCAGCGACAAGATCTGCATCAGTGGCGTCGCGCTTCGCTTGCGACTTCTTATTGGCCTTCTTCTTCGTGCCACGCTGGGCGGACGCCTCGGGGGCATCTTCCTTCTGCCTCTCCTGAGGCTGCTTGTCCTTCCGGAAGATGGCTTCGACCGCCTCCTGACCAGAGGCGAACTTGGTGGCTATGTCCATCAATTCGCTCGCCTTGGTGGGAGTCTTGCGCCTCAAATTGCTCACCAGGTCTCGGCACGTGGTGCCGGCGAGGAACTCCCCGATGACATCCGAGTCGGTGATGTTGGGCAGCTCGGTGCGCTGCTTTGAAAATCGTCGGATGTACTCTCGCAGGGATTCCCCTGGCTGCTGGCGGCAGCTTCGGAGATCCCATGAGTTCCCAGGGCGCACGTACGTACCTTGGAAGTTTCCCGCGAAGGCCTTGACCAGGTCGTCCTAGTCAGAGATCTGCGCGGGAGGCAGATGCTCCAGCCATGCCCGGGTAGCGTCGGAGAGGAACAGGGGGAGGATGCGTATGATGAGGTTGTCGTTGTCCGTTCCTCCCAGCTGGCATGCCAGCCGGTAGTCCGCAAGCCACAACTCCGGCCTTGTTTCCCCCGAGTACTTGGTGATGGTAGTCGGGGCCTAGAACCGAGCCAGGAACGGCGCCCGTCGTATGGCACGACTGAAGGCTCATGGACCTGGTGGTTCGGGGGAGGGACTCCGATCCTCCTCAGTGTCATAGCGTCCTCCGCGCCTGGGGTGGTAGCCTCAGCGCACCCTCTCGTCGAGGCGGGCTCGACGGTCGCGATGGTGTTGCTCGTTGCCGAGGCGATCCGGGGCTGCAGGCATCCCGTCCCGCGTGCGCTCGGTGTGGACCGAGGCCTCCCGTATGAGTTGGGAAGTCGTTGCACGATGCTCCGGGGGGCACCCTTGCCTTCAGGAGGCAGAGCTTTCGGCCCGTCGGACCGTGGCATCCTCCAGGAGATTCTTGAGTTCTCCCTAGATACGCCGCCCCTCGGTGGTGGCTGGCTCCGGCATTGCTCGGAGCAGCATCGCTGCTGAAGCTAAATTCTGGCCGACCCCGCTGGAGGTCGGGGGCAGCGCTACCCTGGCATCGTCAACGATACGGCGTTGGACGTCCCGGGCTCGATGACGCGCTTCTCCGGCGAGTGCTCGGCCTGCCCACTCCTGCTCGACGTTTTGTCGGAGCTGCACAAGTCGCCCTGCTTCCTCGTCGAGCTTGGCCTGCATCTCGCGGATTTGCTCGAGCTGTGTGTCCTGACCCCCTACAGGGACTGGGACCACAGCTAGCTCCCGCGGGATGTCAACGCGAGACGCAGGCTCAGGGGGATCGTTATCCTCCGGCATACCGAGGTGGTTGCCTTCGTCACGATCCCCCAGATCGATGTGGAAACATTCGCGACTTGGGCCACAACCTTCATCGTCAAGGTTGTGGCCATCGTCAGAGCAACCGGAGAGGCAATAGTCACATGCGGTCATGAAGTCTCGCATGGCACTGGGATCACGGAGCCTAGAGAAATCCCAACCGGAGTCGGGGTCGTCTTCTTCCTCGGAACCCGGGTGCCCATAGGTTGAGACGACCGTCAGTCGATCCCAAGATGACCACATATGGTACCCCGGAAGGTTAGGATATGCCTTTACGAAAGCGCTTACCGAAGCAGGGTCGCTTGGTGGATCGAAGCTGAATCTAAAAGGCATAGGGTGGAAAGCGGATGGTACCTTTTGATTGATGGACGGTGGTGAAGTCGCGTCGGGGACGGAATGCACCGTCATCTCAGGTACGAGGCTAACGCCCAGCAAGTCCTTCGCAAGAGTGCTGGCGTCATCAGTCCGCTTGGGGTTGGCATGTTGCGGGGAAACGACATCCGTCGTTGTCTCAGGTGCGAGGACAACGCCCGACATGTCCCCGCTGGGGTGCCGGCGTCGTCGACTCGCTCTGGACCGACAGTCGACGAGGTGCCGCCTCCTGCGTGGCCATGGTTGCCCCGTCTCCTCCTCCTGCGGCGAGGAGGGTGGCGGGGCAAACCCGGATGCTGCTCTTCCGCCACGGGGGAAGACGTCGTCGAGTTCGCCGCCGCCGGGCGAGCTGACGGCCGTCGTTGTTGTCGTGCTGCAAGGGGAGGAGTACCATGTCGTAGCTTCCGTCACAGGACATGAACTCGAGACTCTCAAAGCGAAGCACCGTCTCGGGCTAAAGAGGTTGCTGGAGACTACCCATCTGGAACTCAACGGGAAGATGTTCGTTAACACGCAGCAGGCCCCTACCTGGCGCGCCAACTGTTGGCGTTTCGGACCCGGGGGGGTCCCTCAACCGAGCCGACCAATAAATTTATCGCTGCGTGCCCCTGCCCAGATGGGTTGGCGCAAGATAGAACACAAGGGGAAATGCGGCTCGTGTTATCTCGCACCAGGGGTGCTCGTAGTAGGGGTTACAAGCATCACGAGAGAGAGAGAGTGAGCCTGTTCGTTTGCTCGTCCCCCCGCGCGACCCTCCCCTGCAGGAAGGCCCTAGACCTCCCTTTTATAGATGCAAGGAGAGGGTCCAGATGTACAATGGGGGTGTAGCTATGCGCTAACATGTCTGGCAGAGAAGTGCCTGAGCCCTGTGTACATGCCAATGTGGCTGTCGGAGAAGTGCTTGAGCCCTGTGTACGCGATAACGTGGCCATCGGAGAAGTGCCTGATCCCTGTAGAAGCACAGCTGGCAGTGCGGCTGGGACCCTGCTGACGTCTCCTTGCTTCCGTAGGGGGCTGAGAACCACCGACGTCATGGACGCACGCGGGGAACCATCATTACCTGTTACCGGGGCGAGCCAGATGGGACGCCGGTCTTGTTCCCTCGTAGCTTGAGCTAGCTAGGGGTAGGGTAATGATGTATCCCCTGTGGCGCGGTCAGTCCGAGCCCAAGGTCGGGTGAGGTGGAGACTTCTACTGAGGCCGAGGCCGGGGTCGGGCGAGGACGCGATTCCTCCCGAGGCCGAGGCTGAGGCCGAGTCTTGGGGTCGGGTGAGGCGGAGACCTCCTCCCGAGGCCGACGCCTAAGGTCGGGCGAGGCGGAGCTTCCTGTTGCGCCCGAGGCTGAACTCGGCTGTTGTCAGCCTTACCCGGGTGGGTGGCACAGCAGTCGGAGCGGGGCGAGCGGCGCTGTTTTCCTGTCAGGTCGGTCAGTGAAAGGGCGAAGTGACCGCGGTCACTTCGACCTTGCCGACTGAGGCGCGCGTGTCAGGATAAGGTGTCAGGCGATCCCCTCATTAAATGTGCATGCGATACGGTCGGTTGGTGAGGCGATTTGGCCAAGGTTGCTTCACGACGAAGCTTGCCCGAGCTGGGCTTCGAGCGAGCCGAGGGTGCGCCCACTGCCTGAAGAGGCCCTCGGGCGAGGCGTGAATTCGTCCGGGACTACTGTTCCCGCCCGAGGCCGGGCTCGGGCGAGGCGAGATTGCGTCCCTTGGTAGACGAGGCCTTGACCTGAACCGTGCCCATCAGTCTTTGCGGTTTGTGCTGAGGGTGCTTACCAGCCGTGTTTAGGAGTGTTGGGGGTACCCCTAATTACGGTACCCGACACAGGCTCACAACTGCATTGGATGAAGGTTTCGCGCCCGCGTAGCTCAAGCCATCGGTACATGTAGCCGTACACAACACGTGTCGTACGCTGAAGCGCACGGGTCGCGCGAAGCGCGGGGGAGGCCTCAATCCCTCGGCTTTTAATAAAAGAGAATATGTGTGTCATCTAGTTATAGTAGAGTTTGTTTGGTTGTCTGGTTGTCAAGTGACTAAAATTTAGTTTCTATCTTGTTTAATTGCATGAACTAAAAATATTCATAACACATTAAATAACTTGTAAAATAACTTGTAAGAAGACTAAAATATTTCTTAACATTCTTCGGTCATTAGTGTAACTAAAATAAATGAGAGACAAAAGGTAGAATTAATATTATTTAATTTCTTTTAGTTATTCCTTAAGGGACTAGAAACTAAAACAGTTTAATCTTTGTTTTAGTCACAATTGCCTCAAACCAAACAAGCCTTAATGTCAGGGATTTGCATGAGAGCAAATTTACTCTATATCTATCTACTACACAAAATAAGAATACTATAATAATGAATGAAAAGTAACTACTACAGTTACGACAAACGAAGTATTTTAGGAGATACAAAATACTTGGATTCGTAGAAGAAAGAAAAAACGATTAGTCAAAAAGATTAGAGCAACTCTAGGAGATTATCCAAACTTACTGATTTAGCTACTCTCTAAAATAGATTTTAGAAAAGAGTAGACTTGTCCAATAAACTATGTAAATTCAGAACTCTTTATGGTAAGTAAAGCATGCTATCTAATAATAGAGAGTGAATGTATATGGATGGAGAGATACTAAATTTGAAGAGCTATTTACAGAGTCTATTGGAGATGTTTTTTCTTTATTAATAGTCAAATTTACCTTTACAAACCGATATGACTAGTCGCTTAGAGTTACAAGTTTACTGATTTAGCTATTCTTTAAAATATATTCTACAAAAAAGGAGTAAGATTAGTCCAACTGACTTTGTAAATCCAGAACTCTGTATGACGAGTCAAGCATGTTATCTAAAACTAAAGAGCAAAGGTGTAGAGACTCATAGCTACTGAATTTGAAGAACTATTTACATACTCTATTGGAGACATTTTTCTTCTTCTAATAATAGCCAAATTTACCTTTACAAAACGATTTAGCTAATATCTTTGAGTTGCTTAGCAATAACGTGCAAACGGCCATGCAAGGCACTGTTTATAGAATAGAGTTTGAAATGAAGAGTGAGATATGGTGCAACAGAGAAGCTACTCGTAGGGATGGAGCACGGGCTCCAAGCAGCCACGGCAAGATAAACTCTCCCAAGCTTTCTGTTTACAACAACAACAACAATAATATTTTTTTACAAACTTAATGAAAATTATTAATGAAGTTCCATGTTTACAACTAAGATAATTATGAGATATTTTAACACATAACTTGTATTACAAGTCTAGCTCTAACTTTTTAAAAATGAAACTAGTGGTCAATTTTATTAAATTCATGAAGTTTTTCAAATAGCGCTTTGCAAACACTGTTTTTATACCTACTCATAAAGTTGCATGAAAATTATGCATCATGCCACTGGTTACATAGCATAGCGTTTAGATTGTCTCGTGACAGCCACTAATCATCAAGGGTAATCAAGAAAACTTACACAATTTGATTTGTGTTACAGAAGCTAGAGTCCATGTGCAAAGAAACACTCATCAAACCCACTTTAATAATTTATTGAAGTTGTTTTATGGTGAAGCTGAAAATCCCAAACTAAAATTCTTGAAATAAAATCCTTCCAACATGCCGTACATAACTAATTGTACAGTTAAGATTATATTTCCCCATTCCAATTTACAATTCATATTTTTATCACAAGTTTTGACCAACTCGTCTTATTTAAAAAATTTCATAATTGTACTGTAATATTGTTTAGCATATAATATATTTTAAATATGACTTTAAGTTTTTTTTGCAAAAAAATTTAAAATACGAGCCGGTTAAAATTGCTATGGAAAAGTCAAATGAACTATGAATTAGTATCATCAACTAACGAACGAAAAAGCAGGCGATCCAAGTTAAGTTCCCGCGCAAACCCGGGAACCCGGCAAGAGATGAGGAGTGGCCCACCTGCCAGCGTTACCAGTCTACCGGGCCCCGCGCCCGCGAACCCGCCTGCGAGGCTTTCCCCTTCCTCGGCTGCGTCTCCCTCATCTCCGTCTCCTCCGCACTCGACCGACCCCGACTAGAAACACTTTTGCGAGCCGCCCCCTGCCCCCGCGCCCTATTCCCACCCGCCGCCACCCCACCCCACCCCCCCGCGGCGGCCCTCCCCCAATCCGACGGCTCCTGCGCGCGCCACGTCGCCGTCGTCTTCCTCCCCCCATCCACTATTTACCCTCCACACCCGCTCGCCCTCCCTTCCTCACAACTTCCCCCCTTTTCCGTCCCGTCCCCTCCCTCGTCGCCGCGCGCGCTAGGGTTAGGGTTTCGCCGCATCCCGGCCGCTCCGCCCGCCTGGGGTCGTTCCGGTGAGTGAGCTTCACTTCGCTCCTTGTGTACTGCGCCTCCTCTTAATTCCTTCCACCCCCCTGTTGCTAGGAGGTAGTGGATTGGGGGCTAGGGTTTTAACTGCTTTGGCTTTTGCTATTTTTTTTTGTCTCGGCGGCGTAGGTGGGAAGCCATGGCGATCGTGAGGACCGGAGGCGGCGTCCGCCTCCCCAGGCTTGACGGCGGCGCGGAGGCCTCACTGGAGGCCACGGAGGACGAAGACGAGGAGGAGGAGGGGTCACGGGCAACGCCGTCGCATGAGTCCGATGCCGACGGCTTCTCCGCCGAGGAGGAGAACGGCGGAGGAGGAGGAGACGATGAGCCAGAGGCGGAGGAGGAGGAAGAGGAGTTCGAGGAAGAGGAGGACGAGGGGGACTCGGGGATGGGCTCCGACGAGCTGGACGTTGCGGAGCTGGGCGAGCCCAGCACGGAGATGTGCCAGGTCGGGGACCAGAGCATGGCCGTGCCGTTGGAGCTCTACGACCTCGATGGTCTCGGTGACGTGCTCTCACTCCACGCCTGGAATGACCTGCTCAGCGATGACGAGCGTCTGCGCCTCGCCGCCTTCCTGCCCGATATGGACCAGGAGACCTTTGCGCGCACACTCGTCGAGCTCCTCGCGGGGCAAAACTTCCACTTCGGGAGCCCCCTCGCCGATTTCCTCAAGCGCCTCAAGGGCGGGCTGTGTGACCCGAGGGTCAATCTGTACCGCCGCGGCATTCGCTTCGTGGAGCGGCGCAAGCATTACTACTGGCTGCAGAGCTACCACAACTCCATGGTACGGAGGCTCCGGGAGATTAAGGATTGCTGGAAGGGCCGCGAGGGATACAGCCTTGATGAGAGGCTGAGGATGTTGGACACGATGAAGGCAAAGCAGCAGCACCAACAACAACAGCAGAGAAAAGCTCTAGATTTCACAAGGCGGGCTGGGTCGGAGACTGATTCAGAGAGCAGGGGATCTGGGGAACAGGTCTTAGCTCGACCCAAGCACGATAAGAGTAGGCAGAAGAAGGCAGGGAAGTTAGCGAAGGAGAAGTCGAAGGGGCTGTTGCGGGTGGGTACACCGAAAGGAGTGGATGAGGATGACATGGGAGGGTCTGGCCGTGATGCTGTGGTGGCACTCTCTGAGCTTTCTCGTCGAGGGTATGATTCTGGCACACATAGAGGGAAGCTTCACAGGAGCATAGATGGCCTTTACTCGGAGTCGGAGGACCTTGGATATGAAAGGGATTCGTCAAGACCTCGGTTTCCGAGGCCGCTTCCCAAGCCAGTGAAGAAGGAATTGTCTACGAGCTGTGATGTCAATCTGTATGCAAATAACTACAGTGATAACCATACTGCATCTCCTTACTACTACAGCAGGAATCTCAGTGCTAATCAGGGAGTCACCTTAGCAGCAGCATATGATCCTCCATATTTTGATACCAGAAGGAATGCAAGGTACTTGGAGAGAGACTGGGTGCAAGGTGGAAAAGGTGTGCACATTAACGCTTTAATGGGTGATGAGATGAACTTGCCAGCTGGTAATCACACTGGTAACTCAGATGACTGGCAGAAGGGGCAATCTGCAGGTGATTACAGGAGCAGGAAAGATCAAGCTGGCTATGGTCTGAAGGTTAAGTCCTATAAAAGTATTGAGAAAGAGGTTAATGATGCCCGTGTTGGTTCTGACCCTAGAAGCAAGATATCACAAGCGAAGGTGGCAGGTAAATCCAGTAGACAACTAGATAGGACTGGCCAGAAGCACTGGAGCAATGCTGTCTATGGTCAAAGTGACGAGACAGAATCTGATTCATCAGAAAAGTTTGAAGATGGCAGGGAAGCACATTATCTCGAGCGGAAGCCAGAGCGTCACCATTCTGGGTATCATAGACCAGCACATGGTGCCAAAAAATCAAACAAGCTTGCTAAAGTGGCCAAAATGAACTATCCTACTGCTGATGCAGATTTAGAACCTTCCCAGAGCAAAGGATTCAAAGGGAAGGTTTCAGAGACTGGTTATTTACGTGATGTGGATGTGATGATGACAGGACAGATTAGTGATGTCATGAAACCTCTAGCAGCAAGTGGTGAAAGGAAACGCAAAGGGGTGGCAAATTTGGACATGCGTGTTTATGATAACTCTGATCTGCATGAAGTCAATGAAGATGCAAATGACTCTTTCAGGTTGGCGGAATATGAAAGGCTTGCCAGTAGATCAGGCCATGCAGTCCAAGATTCTAATGGTGGTTATGGTGGTACTGAAAGAACCAGCTCTAGCTCCAAAAAAGCAAAAGGAAGAGTCGAAGTTCCTAGCCTGGATGAGCATGGTGAGCATTTGTCATCTGGCCCAAAGGTTGTTGAGAACACTGGTGGATCCAAGAAGAAAAGCAAAAAGAAGCCAGAGAGCAGCACCACAGATGCAGTTATTTTAGCAGAACCAGCTGTTGCTGTACCTGAAAATAATGTGATAGCTGCAGAGCCTGAGAAGGTTGAGAAGCCCAAGAAGAAGTATGTACCGATAACACCAACGATCCATACTGGTTTTTCATTCTCTGTTGTACATCTTTTAACTGCCGTAAAGAAGGCTATGGTCACTCCTGCTGAAGATACTCCTCCAGCCACAGCGACACAACCGGATGGAGAGGAGGGCAAAAAGTGGTTCAACAGTGGAGAGCGCAGCAAAACGCCCCATCAAGAACAAAGTGCAACAGATCAAACTGAACAGGTCCTTGAGGGTGCAAATGCCAGTGCTGTAGAACAGACTGTACCAATCAATACACCAGCGCTTACTGTTCAAGAGATTGTCAATCGAATTAGAGCAAATCCTGGAGATCCTAGGATACTTGAAACACAGGAGCCCCTCCAGGATTTAGTTCGAGGAGTATTAAAAGTACTTTCATCTAGAACAGCTCCTCTAGGCGCAAAGGGCTGGAAAGCACTAGTTGCCTATGAGAAGTCAAACAAAAGTTGGTTCTGGGTTGGTCCAGCACCTTCTGTTTCATCATATGATGACCCCGATGAAGAAACCTCTGCTGAAGCATGGAGTATACCACACAAGATGCTCGTTAAGTTGGTCGACGCATTTTCTAATTGGCTGAAAAGTGGTCAGGAAACCCTTAAGCAGATAGGTTCCCTCCCACCACCTCCACCGCCAAATCCTGCAAACTTGGATCTGAAGGAAAGGTTCAAGGAGCTTAAAGCGCAGAAGAGTCTGAACACAATAAGCCCGAGCTCAGATGAAGCGAGGACATATTTCCAGCGTGAGGAATTTCTGAGGTACTCAATACCTGATAGAGCATTCTGCTACACCGCTGCTGACGGGGAGAAGTCTATAGTTGCACCCTTGAGAAGAGGAGGTGGAAAGCCAACAGCGAAAGCGAGGGGCCACCCCATGCTCTTACCGGACAGGCCGCCGCACGTCACCATCCTGTGTCTCGTAAGGGATGCCGCGTCTAGGTTGCCTGCAAGGACTGGAACCAGAGCCGACGTCTGCACACTGCTCAGAGATTCACAGTACCTAAACCATGAAGAAGCCAACAAAGAGGCCGCAATTAATCAAGTCGTCAGTGGAGCTCTCGACCGTCTGCATTACGAGCGCGACCCTTGCGTTCTGTATGACAACGACAAAAAGCTGTGGACCTATCTGCACAGGGGCAGGGAGGAGGAGGATTTCGAGGACGACGGCACGTCGTCTACAAAGAAATGGAAGAGGCCAAGGAGGGATGTCTCCGATGCTGCAGAGCCAGGTGCAGCGAATGATGATATCGACGACGATGGCGCTGGCACCCCTCCATCAAACAATGTGAAAAAACAGAAGACAACATTGTCAGGAGAAGCTGCCAACGATGAGGGAAATCATCCGACTCAGAATCCGGCTTCTGGTGGCCTGGAAGGTGATTCTGATCTCAATGCTGTTCCGTCTTCAAAATTTTTTGAAGAACCATGTGGAGATGCCTACATTGATGCAAGACCAGATGACGGTGGCCCAAATTCAGTAGATGCGAAACCGGGCAGCACAGCTGACGACAACACGGCACTCCCTGGGAACACCGGCATGGACGCTACCACCCCACCATGAATAAAGAACGTATCATGGTTCAATCAGCTAGAGATTTGCTGAAGGGTCAGCGTAGGTAACTTGTGCAGAAACCGTATCTCATCTGCGTTGTTCTTATCGCTACAGTTGGCTAGTATTAGGAGAGTTTGATTCATTTTTAGTGTTGCTTCTCTTCCCCTCGAAGCTGACAGTAATGTAAACTAGAAATGCTAAGATGGGGGTTTTTCAGCATACCTCGTTCTGTTTTATAGTGAAGTTGCCATGTTATACTTTCAGCGGGATTATATTATCACCATCTTATAGTTCTTTTTTTTTACATGCGATTATCTTAGGGTGGCCTGTGGTTATATTGTTTGTAAACAGGCAACTTTCTTCCAGATGTTGATTACCGATTGTTCTTATGTGTGATGTGGGTTCGTGCCTGGATGGGACGAAATGGCGCTGTCGATAATGAATGATTCCTTCCGTTTACAAGGGACACCAGCAGCATGTACTAGATCAGATTCAACGATGCGATACAAAGTAGACCACTATACAAGCAGACCACCACCCTAACAACACCAATACGGAGCAAGGTAATCTAAACACAATGCCCTTTCTTCCTCCTCTTCCCTTTTCTACAAGCTTCTTTTCTGTGACTAATTCTCAGAACGTTACACACATGGTCCTACACAGCATGCGTAGAGGATAAATTCATTTCACATCTCGGGTCAAAAGCGTTACCTACATGAACGAACGAAATATACTGATTAAATTCCATCATGCTCAAAACATACTGCTCAAAACGAACGAAATCATCTTCTTTTCTGTGATGAAGAAAGCTCGTATCATTTGTTTGAGATGCAGTATAGAATCAAGGCCCAGAATCCATCATGCTCAAAACATACTGCATGTGCCAGGTTACATTACAAGTACCATCGTCAAAGAAAGCTCATATCATTGTTTCAGAGCAAGCTCATGGCACGTCCAGATTAGGATCAGGCACCAATGCCACTGCCTTGACCATTTCTGTGATTCTATACCGAGGTCGCAGCCATAAGTATTCAAAAGTAAATACATATGGCATTTCTTTTCTCACGATTCATGTCATGAGTATTCAAAAGGAAATGCATATGGCATGGACAATGCAGCATTTGTGAATTAACTAGTGGACACGGATGCAATGAGAATCTGGGAAACACCAGAAAGAAAGGGCAGAAAACAAAATCAGTAAAACTCCGAGCAATGGTAAGTCGCCGTAGGTTTCAAACATGGCTGTCACTTGACACATCTGGAAATCGCAGTAACTTATGCTTATTATGGTACTCCCTCCGTTTCGTTTTAGTTGTCGCTGGATAGTGCGAAATTGAACTATCCAACGACAACTAAAAAGAAACGGAGGGAGTATTAGCAACACAATGCTCTATGTGGATGATGTCTGGATGATTGAAATTCGGTAAAGGGAGGTGGCACCCCAAGCCATGGTGATGATATTCAACCCCTAATTCTAGAGCTCAAAGTGAACCCATTTCAGACGCTAAGGGAAGTGGCACCTTAAGCCATGTTTATCATAATTTCTTTTGTAACTTCATTATCTGCCCAAAAAATGGAGCAAGCTGATCCATTCCTTTACCTGCATGTGTTGTTGCATCAGTCTACTTGTCCCCCTCAACTTTTGATGCTTTCCTAAGACTTAATATGACGCCTCCACTAAGACAGGTAGTTACTACAGCAAGCGAAGCTTCTGTTGGTATATGATAACCTGTCATAAGTGGAAACCAGTAATTAGATGAGATGAAAGGCACTCAGCAATGTCTCTTTGTATGCTGCTAAAAAGAGGTCAAAAACAATAGGTGAGCGTAATGAATATGAATGCGAGACGTAATGTTTTTAATTGCTCACCAAAGAAGTCAAAGATCATCTTTGTCCCTATGAAGCCCAACACAATACCAATGGCAGGCTGCAGAGCAAATTGCCAATAGTAAGTGGTGACGTTAAATCATAGAGCAACATATGAACCTGCTCGGCCATTGATCATTCACATTTGCAATGTTCGTGGTAACTGGTGGTCTTGGATATTAGTTAAGAACAAATATCCAATAGCTCCGATTACCACTAACATGGACCTATTTTTCACAATGGATGATGTAAAACTGACTGATTTGTTTGTTCTAAAGCAAGATAACAGAACAAAATAAATAAAACCTAAATATTCAGTATTGAAAGGTAAATAAAAAAACTTAAAAAAGAAAGGGGATTGTAGATATTCACCTGTAGATACTCCAATTCACTCATGCTTTCAGAAATGAGCACATAGAGTGGCCGCAAACCTGACATGCCAATAGTTTCATCAAGTTAGCACTTGATGTTGCTTAGAAGTGCAGAAACTGTACCACACGCAAGATTTAGATCAAGCATACAGAAAATTCACCACTATGGCGAAAATATTTTGTGTAAAAATTTAAGCTTGCATCATAATAAGGCAAAATATTTACCAGAAATAGCAAAAATATTTGATGATAGTATTATAAGTGGATCCCTTGTGACGCCGAAAACTGCTGGTATTGAGTCAATCTGTATGAAATAAAAGTTAAACCTACACCTGGAGCCATAAAATAGAAAACGAACCACTGCACATGAAAATAGCTCGGGAAGGAACCTACAGCAAAAGCAATATCACTTAGCTCAATCACTGCCAAAGTCAAGAGCAATGGTGTAGCCTGCAGATATTAACCAGAAGAGATATCACATCTTCAGGAACATATATAACTTTATGAAGAGACAACAATTCCTTCAAATTGTCCACCCAACAATGCACCTATATTGTGTGAATCAAAACATAACAATGAATGCTGAAATAGTAACACATTCAAATGATCGGGAACGAATAAAAAATTTCATATTCCAGGGCAAAGCTCATTCCATGGTAGCTTTAGTAAAGACCTAGCATAAAATGGACAACACTTACTTTCCATAAACCGTCTTGATTTGTGAAAAACCGATCGTCGTCATAATATTCTGAGAGGAGAAACATGGGAATGAGCTCAACTAGACATGGATCAAGTAAATTAGTGAATACTAAACCCTAAAATAATAGCTTCTAAGATATGTGATTCAAGGATTTAGGTCAAGAGTTGGTCATTTAGTTGTGTAATCAGAAGTGGACAATGGAGCATGTTAATAGTAATCTAAATAGCAAATAGATTAGGAAAACTGAAAGTCATTGAACAAAGTTGGTTACCAGTGACTGGAATGAACTTTTGGCATGTTTTCACAATGAAGTTATCGGATAGATCAGATTCTTGTTCTTCTTCAGCAAATAGCTGCCATTATATTAAGACTAAAGTATTAGTGTTGTGGCCCTTATTGAATATCTTGAAGCCACTTAAAGAAGCTATGCATGACTACCTTGAAGAGACTTTTCAACATCACACAAGTGGAAATAAATTGGGAATAGGTGAGATGGTTGTTTTCATTTTTTTTGTTCTAAGGGTTAAATTACTTACATAGGCATAAGATTGAAATGTAACAACAAGGTGGAATAAGAATAGATCTGGAAAACAAGAATGCCATTATGGTCTATTGATAACTGAGTGATAGCAGGAATACACTGCAAACGGGCCTCTAGCTGAGTTGGTTAGATGGCTAAAGTAGAACTCTTTAGATCTTAGGTTCGACTCCCAGTGGGAGCAAATTTCAGGTTGGAGTTAAAAAAGGTCACTCGTTGGTTCCCCTGGTTGTGTACGCACGAGACGAACTGGCCTATAGGGGACGGATCCTCAAGTAGGGGCTAGGAGGCTCAAAGCACGAGTAAAGATCTGGCCTATAGGGGGCAGACCCTCATGCACGGGGGCTAGCTTTCGCGACCTTTCTTGGTCGGGCTCAGTTTAAGCTTCTTCTTAATACAATACCGTGGGGGCAGTCTTTCATCCTCGTGTAAGGGCTATGAGGCTCAAAGCATAGGTAAAGATCAGACCTATAGGGGCGGACTCTCATGCTGCACGGGGGACCAATTTTCGTGACTTTTCTCAGTCAGGCTTAGTTTGAGCTTCTTCTTAATTACCGTGGGGGCAGTCTTTCCCCACTGACCGAGTTTTATAGAAGGAATACACTGAATAGTTTAGAAACAAGCATTCGTTGAAGCTGTAAAAAAGCATGACTTTGCCTTTGCCAAAAGAGTAATTACATGAAATGAACAAGTATATCATTTTTAAGTTGGAATTAGAAGTGACGAGTTTACCACTCTCATGAAGTTAACAATGCATGTAGCCACTATTATGCTAATCTTAAACATGGTAAAATAACAAGTTTACTAAAAGGGGCTTAAAGTAAAGTGTGCCTCATCTTTTTTTTACTGAAAATAAACAGAATTACCTTGTAAGAAGTGAATAACAGGATCACAGCCAA
The DNA here is from genome assembly GCF_902167145.1 of Zea mays. Classification (NCBI taxonomy): domain Eukaryota; kingdom Viridiplantae; phylum Streptophyta; class Magnoliopsida; order Poales; family Poaceae; genus Zea; species Zea mays. The sequence continues at coordinate 135,821,933 of NC_050103.1, read as the reverse complement.
CAGCAAGTTCACCGCCTCAAATTTCTACAGAAAATTAGAGAAATGTAACAGTCAATATAACATGATAAATGAAAAGCATAACCAACAGTAGCATGAGAACAATCAACCTGGATGCTAGCTGTTCCTAAGATGATCATCACAGCCCGAAAGACCACAGCTCCAGCAATACCATAAGAAAGTATTCGATTCTTGTTACAGACATCAGAAATTATGAGAAAAGGCACAAAGTTGACTTCAATTTCAACTGTCACAATAGCCATCAAGACATACCTGGTATTCTTTTGGCACTTTGAAATACTTGAAGACCAGAACAAAAACAAAGAGATTGTCCACCGACAAACTCTGTTCCAATAAATACCTGTTACATAACAGGACAGGATTACATTGTTATGTATAGAGTTCAAGGAAAGTGCTGTTATGATTAATCATGTTATATAAAAAACATAAAATCAAACCCATCTTTAAGTATACAAACTAATAGCATTTAAATGGAAGTGATTATAGGAAGATGGAATAGATAGATAGCAAGATGTATGACTAGATGAATATGCGATGTAAATAAACTAACTTGCACGAAACAACAGAGGATCCATTCAGAAAACAAACACAAGTTAAAGGTAACACGCAGTGCTCAGTGCTGTGTGCTTCTCAAATGTGATGTTCTTGATATGTGATCCTGGAAGTCCTAATGCAAAAGGGAGTCAAACTTATTTCGTAAAACAGCGTCAATGCTAAATACAAAGGGATATGCATAGAACACACCCAGCAAAATACTCCGATGCCTTCTCAGCCCCGTCCCTCAAGGCAATGCTAACTCCAAAAAGCACTGCAGCGAGAACCTGAACCAGATCAATATATTATGTCCACGCGTAGAACTAACTCTAAGCTGAATCAACAAAACGGTAGATATAAAGAAGAAACTGACCACCAGTGTCACCCTTCTAATGGCAGAACCTTTCCCAGTCGTGCTGGACACCGGTTCGGGCTCTGCATCCTTGTTGGTTTGAGCACGTGGAGTAGAATTTAGCGTCTCCTTTTCTGCATACATATCCAATGTAAGCCAGCTGAGAGAAATAAGTAATCTCATGAAACCGCCAGAGAGTCAGCGGATAGCTCGTTCTGGACTCTGGTCGCTGTAAAATCACTTGGACGCCATGGCTAGAAAGCAAATCATCAAACAAACATGGGAATTCCCCGTCTGAAGAACTTGATTACAAAATTTGCCACGAGTTATTGCATATTTCTGATGTTGCAACCAAAATATGCGCCCTTAGCTGTCTGGCCGGCCGGCCGGCTGACAGGAGCCGAGGGAAGGAATTAGGTGGCGAGGAGAAGACGGCGGTGGAGCTGAGCAATCTTCTCACCAGAGCTTAGCGAGACGCCTTCCTCTTGCCCCGGCCCCCTGGCGCGCCGCCTCCGCGTCCTCTCCCGCCGCCTACCTTCCGCTTCCCCAGGTCGGGGCGACGCCGCGGCCACCGTGACCGCGGGAGGCCGCCACGTGAGCGGCGGGAGCGCCGCGCGCGCACGACGCGGCCGCCACGGGTCCGGGAGCCGCGGGAGGAACCGCGTGGCGGTCGAAGCGCCCACCGCGGAAGCCATCGCCGGCGACGAGCTCCGACGCGGCGCGACGGGTGGAGCTCCGGGGCGTACGGCCGCGGGTCGAGGCGGACCGGAGCTCAGTCAGCCCCACCGGGGCGAGTCGGCTGCGGAGAGATTATTGGCATTATGAAACACGACACACTCGATAAAATGGAAGTTTAGACGGCTTCAACACGCTGAAATAGACACGACAAAATCATTTGTTGTCCACCCATCCGGTTAGCAGCACTCCATCACCATTACCACCGTGGAGCCCAGACGTCGTCTCCCATCGTTGAGATCGAGCCTACATCGGCTGGTGGCCGTGGGCGGCCGTGAGTTCCCCTCGGGCATCTCTTCTTCCCCATCCATCTCTCCCGTATGTTCCTTCTCTCCTAGACTGTATGGTGTGAGATCTCATGTGGTGTAGTTACTTGCAGGCAGGTGAGTTCGCTGGCATGGCATGGATTTGGATGGGGATCCGGTTGGCAGCTCGTCGGACGTGGTAGCCCCTCTCAGCTCGTAGATTTCCCCCACTTGCATCACCGAGTTGCACTACAACACCAGTGCCATTGGACCAAACCTGTTCCATTGAGATGAGGTTATATCCATATCTTAATTATAACTGTTTGAATCCCTTTTTGCTGCAATTTTTTTGTGATGCTTGATAGCTACCTCACTGTTATAATATAGGGTATTCAGAGGACGGAGGCAACAACACAATTTGATTGGGATTCTATGGTAGTTTCTGATGTTCTAGAGAAAGAAGGAAGAGTAGAAGTACCATGTGAAAATGAGATATATTGTAATATTGGACTCAATAAAGAGGTCGAGGCTGAGAACAGTAGAAGAGATGAATTTTATAGATATGGTTCAACTTGTAATGTGCAAGAAATTAGGGATATTGACAAGGATGACCACCATGTTGATCAGCCATGTGAAGACTTTCTTCCAGATCAGAAGAGGGTGGTGTACGATAGGATGAATCCTTCTATGTAGCTAGGTTGTTTGTTTCCTAACATGAAATAATTCAGGATTGATATGCGTCAATATGCAATAAAGTATGAGTTGGAGCTTGGAATTGATGTTACTTTGACAACCAAATATGTTGGCTATTGTAAGGGTGGTGATTGTCCTTGGAGGATCTATGCACGCGAAGAAAAGAAATGATTGCCTACTATTGTGGTATATTACAATGTTACATTATGTTCATTTGTTGTTGAATTATTCACTTTTTGTTATACTAAACGTTGACGCATCTCTCTACAGGTTGTTGTACTAGACGATGTGCACACTTGCACATTTAGTGGAAGGAGGAAGACTACTACGTCTACCAGTGGTTGGGTTGCATTCCACGCTCTATCTTTGCTCATGAAGAAACACCAAATGGGTGCTAAAGAGTTGCAAGAAACACAACAGGGCAGTCATAATGTCACTATTGGGTACAATACAGTTTGGAAGGGCAAAGAGAAAGCGTTGAAAGAGTAGTATGTGTCTTGGGAGGAAAGCTTCTAGCTCTTGTTCTCTTGGAGGGAGGTTGTACTTGCAAAGTTGCCTGACAATGTTGTTGATGCTTTTGTGGAAGATGGAAAGTACTATTTGAAAGAGAAATGTGCCCTTGGGCCATTTCTAAGTATTTTAGTGATTGAGTGCCAACACAAGTGGTCATGTGTTAATCTATGCCAAATGATGGACAAAGTGAAAATCAACATAAAGGTATGTTTCTAAGACTTAGTACTTTGTTTTAAGGACTAATGTATTGTGTCTAAGTACTGGAAACAGGAGAAATCAATTTGGAAAAGAGATGGCTTTGTTCAGCCAAAGACAATTCAGTCTGGGAGCACCGGACTGTCCGGTGGTGCACCGGACAGTGTCCGGTGTGCCAGGCTGGCTCTGGCGAACTGGCTGCTCTCGGGTTTCGTCGGCGGTGTACGGCTATAAATCACCGGACTATCCGGTGGTGCACCGGACTGTCCGGTGAGCCAACGGTCGGCCGAGCTAACGGTCGACCGCGCAATCCGCGCGTGACGTGTGGCCGGCCCAACGGTCTGAAGGGGGCACCGGACAGTGTCCGGTGCGCCAACGGCTCCAAATCGCCAACGGTCGGCTGCGCCAAAACAGGAAAGAAATCCGCACCGGATAGTGTCCGGTGGTGCACCGGACTGTCCGGTGCGCCAGTCGACAGAAGGCAAGAATTGCCTTCCTGGAATGCTCTCAACGGCTCCTAGCTGCCTAGGGGCTATAAAAGGGACCCCTAGGCGCATGGAGGAGAACATAAAGCATCCTTTGAGCATTGTTGATCATTCACACTCCATTTTGGCGCACTTGTTCGACATTCTTAGTGATTTGAGCGCCGTTCTAGTGAGAACCTCGTGATATTCTTTTGAGCTCAAGTCTTGGCCTTGTGTGTGCGTATTTGCTGTGAATTTGAGTGTGTTGCTTCCCTCTCTTACTCTAGTGCTTCATTTTGATTCTTATTGTAAGGGCGAGAGACTCTGAGTTGTGGAGATTCCTCGCAAACGGGAAAGAGTAAAGTAAAGAAGAACACCGTGGTATTCAAGTTGATCATTGGATCACTTGAGAGGAGTTGAGTGCAACTCTCGTCCGTTGGGACGCCACAACGTGGAGTAGGCAAGTTTTATACTTGGCCGAACCACGGGATAAATCCTCGTGTCTCTTGTGCTTGTTCTTACTGTGTTTATTGTGTTTCACAAGAGATCTTCTCTCTAATCACTTGATCTTATTGTTCTAACTCCTAATCAAGTTTGTGGTGTTAAGATTTAAGTTTTTACAGGATCACCTATTCACCCCCCCTCTAGGTGCTCTCAATTGGTATCAGAGCCGTTCTCTTCACGTAAGGGAATAATCGCCCGAAGAGATGGATCCTAAGGGCAAGGGGATGGTGGTCAATGATAAGGAGAAGGAGTCTTTCTTCAATGAGCCAAAAGATGACAAGCCCACTGACTCGGGCTCGAGTCACAAGAAGAAAGACGGGAAGAAGAAGAGGCGCATCAAGAAGATAGTCTACTACGACAGCGACAAATCTTTCTCTTCCCAAAAGGACGACGACGATTACGAGAAAAAGAAAACGGTCAATTCAAACTTTTCTTTTGATTATTCTCGTATTCCGCAAAGTTCAAATGCTCATTTGCTTTCCATTCCCCTTGGTAAACCTCCTCACTTTGATGGAGAGGACTACGGATTTTAGAGTCACAAAATGTGTAGCCACTTGTTCTCTCTCCATCCAAGTATATGGGAGATAGTAGAAAATGGAATGCAATTTGATAACACGGATAGTCCCTTGTTTATTAATGAACAAATTCATAAAAATGCACAAGCTACTACTGTGTTGTTAGCCTCATTGTGCAGGGATGAATATCATAAAGTGAGCGGCTTGGATAACGCCAAGCAGATTTGGGACACTCTCAAGATCTCACATGAGGGGAACGACGTCACCATGCTCACCAAGATGGAGTTGGTGGAAGGCGAACTAGGAAGGTTCACGATGATCAGGGGAGAGGAGCCAACCCAAACGTACAACAGGCTCAAGACCCTCGTCAACAAAATAAGGAGCTATGGAAGCACGCGATGGACGGACCACGACGTCGTCCGTCTTATGCTAAGGTCCTTCACCGTCCTTGATCCTCATCTTGTTAACTCTATCCGTGAGAATCCTAGGTACACCAAGATGACGCCCGAGGAGATACTTGGAAAGTTCGTAAGCGGGCGAATGATGATCAAGGAGGCAAGATACGTTGATGATGCGTTAAATGGCCCAATCCATGAGCCTCAAGCCATTGCTCTCAAGGCAACAAGTAGCAGGGAGGCGCTACCTAGCAAGGTGGCACAAATTGAGGCGGCTGGGCTAAATGAGGATGAAATGGCCCTCATCATCAAGCGCTTCAAGACGGCGCTCAAAGGTCGCAAGGAGCATCCCAACAAAAGCAAGACGAAGGGAAAGCGCTCCTACTTCAAGTGTGGTAAGATTTGTCATTTTATCGCTAATTGTCCCGATAATGATAGTGATCAGGAACAAGAGAAGAAGAGGGAAAAGAAGAAGGCTAAGGGCGAGGCACACCTTGGCAAAGAGTGGGACTCGGATTGTTCGTCGTCCGACTCCGACAATGAAGGACTCGCCGCCTCGGCCTTCAATAAATCGTCCCTCTTCCCCAACGAGCATCACACCTGCCTCATGGCAAAGGAGAAGAAGGTAAACACTCGAAAGTCTACTTATGCTTCTAGTGATGATGAATCTAGCGATGATGAAATAGACTACGCTAGTTTGTTCAAGGGCTTAGATAGAACTAAGATTGATAAGATCAATGAGTTGATTGATGCCTTGAATGATAAGAATAGATTATTAGAAAAGCAAGAGGATCTTTTGTATGAAGAACATGATAAATTTGTAAGTGCACAAAATTCTCTTGCTTTAGAAGTTAAAAGAAATGAAATGCTTTCATGTGAATTGTCTACATGCCATAAATCTATTTCTAGCTTAAAGAGTATCAATGATGACTTGAATGCTAAGTTAGAAATAGCTAGTAAATCAACCTCTTGTGTAGAACATGTTATAATTTGCAATAGGTGCAAAGATTTCAATATTGATGCTTGTAGTGAACACCTAGTTTGCATTTCTAAACTAAATGATGAAGTGGCTAGTCTTAATGCTCAACTTAATACTAGCAAAAATGAATTTGATAAATTAAAATTTGCAAGGGATGCCTACACGATTGGTAGACACCCCTCAATTAAGGATGGGCTTGGCTTCAAGAGGGAAGCCAAGAACTTAACAAGTCATAAGGCTCCCATCTCCGCCAAGGAGAAAGGGAAGGCCCCTATGGCTAATAGTGCTCAAAAGAACCATGCTTTCATATACCATGATAGGAGATATTCTAGGAATGTTCATTATGATAGAAGTTACAATGATGTTGTTTCACATGCCATGATTGCTTCAAGTTCTTCTATTATGCACGATAGAAGTTTGGCTAGGCAAAATGTCATTCATCATGTACCTAGGAAAACAAGTAATGAACCTTTTACAATTTATCATGCTTGCAATGCTTTCTTTGCTATTTGTAGAAAGGTCAAGAAAGTGATTGCTAGAAAATTAGGGGCAAAATGCAAGGGAGATAAAACTTGCATTTGGGTCCCTAAGGCTATTGTTACTAACCTTGTAGGACCCAACAAGAGTTGGGTACCTAAGACCCAAGCCTAATTTGCCTTGCAGGTTTATGCATCCGGGGGATCAAGCTGGATTATCGACAGCGGATGCACAAACCACATGACGGGGGAGAAGAAGATGTTCACCTCCTACGTCAAGAACAAAGATTCCCAAGATTCAATCATATTCGGTGATGGGAACCAAGGCAAGGTTAAAGGACTAGGAAAAATAGCAATTTCATCCGAGCATTCCATTTCTAATGTGTTTTTAGTAGAATCGCTCGGATATAACTTGTTGTCTGTTAGTCAACTTTGTAATATGGGATATAATTGCTTATTCACAAATGTAGATGTATCGGTCTTTAGAAGAAGTGATGGTTCACTAGCTTTTAAGGGTGTACTAGACGGCAAACTTTATTTAGTTGATTTTGCAAAAGAGGAGGCCGGTCTAGATGCATGCTTAATTGCTAAGACTAGCATGGGCTGGCTGTGGCATCGCCGTTTAGCACATGTGGGGATGAAGAACCTTCACAAACTTCTAAAGGGTGAACATGTGTTAGGTCTAACAAATGTGACTTTCGAAAAAGATAGACCTTGTGCAGCTTGTCAAGCAGGTAAACAAGTGGGAAATGCTCATCACAGCAAGAACGTGATGACCACATCAAGACCCCTGGAGCTGCTACATATGGACCTCTTCGGACCCGTCGCCTACCTTAGCATCGGGGGAAGTAAGTATGATTTAGTAATTGTTGATGATTTTTCCCGCTTCACTTGGGTATTCTTTTTGCAGGATAAATCTGAAACCCAAGGGACCCTCAAGCGCTTCCTAAGGAGAGCTCAAAATGAGTTTGAGCTCAAAGTGAAGAAGATAAGGAGCGACAACAGGTCCGAGTTCAAGAACCTTCAAGTAGAGGAGTATCTTGAGGAGGAAGGAATCAAGCACGAGTTCTCCGCTCCCTATACACCACAGCAAAATGGTGTAGTAGAGAGGAAGAATAGAACTCTCATTGACATGGCGAGGACGATGCTTGGAGAGTTCAAGACCCCCGAGCGATTTTGGTCGGAAGCCGTGAACACGACTTGCCACGCCATAAACCGGGTCTACCTTCATCGCCTCCTCAAGAAGACTTCGTATGAGCTTCTAACCGGTAACAAACCCAATGTTTCATACTTTCATGTATTTGGGAGTAAATGCTACATTCTAGTAAAGAAAGGTAGGAATTCTAAATTTGCTCCCAAAGCTGTAGAAGAGTTTTTGTTAGGTTATGACTCAAATACAAAGGCGTATAGGGTCTTCAACAAATCATCGGGTTTGGTTGAAGTCTCTAGCGACGTTGTATTTGATGAGACTAATGGCTCTCCAAGAGAGCAAGTTGTTGATCTTGATGATGTAGATGAATAAGATGTTCCAATGGCCGCAATTCGCACCATGGCGATTGGAGATGTGCGACCACAGGAACACCAAGAGCAAGATCAACCTTCTTCCTCAACAATGGTGCAACCCCCAACTCAAGACGATGAACAGGTTCATCAAGAATAGGCGTGTGATCAAGGGGGAGCACAAGATGATCATGCTATGGAGGAAGAAGCACCTCAAGCCCCTACGACTCAAGTTCGAGCGACAATTCAAAGGAATCATCCCGTTGATCAGATATTGGGTGATATTAGCAAGGGAGTAACTACTCGCTCTAGACTAGTTAATTTTTGTGAGCATTACTCTTTTGTTTCCTCTATTGAGCCTTTCAGGGTAGAAGAGGTCTTGCTAGATCCGGACTGGGTGTTGGCCATGCAGGAGGAGCTCAACAAATTTCAAGAGAAATGAAGTTTGGACATTGGTGCCACGTCCCAAGCAAAACGTGGTGGGAACCAAGTGGGTGTTCCGCAACAAACAGGACGAGCACAGAGTGGTGACAAGGAACAAGGCTAGACTTGTGGCAAAAGGTTATGCCCAAGTCGCAGGTTTGGACTTTGAGGAGACTTTTGCTCCTGTGGCTAGGCTAGAGTCGATTCGCATATTGTTAGCCTATGCCGCTCACCATTCTTTCAGGTCGTTCCAAATGGACGTGAAGAGCACTTTCCTCAACGGGCCAATCAAGGAGGAGGTGTACGTAGAGCAACCCCCTGGTTTTGAGGATGAACGGTACCCCGACCACGTGTGTAAGCTCTCTAAGGCGCTCTATGGACTTAAGCAAGCCCCAAGAGCATGGTATGAATGCCTTAGAGACTTTCTAATTGCTAATTCTTTCAAGGTTGGGAAAGCCGATCCAACTTTATTCACTAAGACTTGTGACGGTGACTTATTCGTGTGCCAAATTTATGTCGATGACATAATATTTGGCTCTACTAACCAAAAGTCTTGTGAAGAGTTTAGCAGGGTGATGACTCAAAAATTTGAGATGTCGATGATGGGCGAGTTGAACTACTTCCTCGGGTTCCAAGTGAAGCAACTCAAGGACAGCACCTTCATCTCCCAAACGAAGTACACGCAAGACTTGCTAAAGCGGTTTGGGATGAAGGACGCCAAGCCTGCAAAGACTCCAATGGGAACCGACGGACATGTCGACCTCAACAAAGGAGGTAAGTCCGTTGATCAAAAAGCATACCGGTCTATGATAGGGTCTTTACTTTATTTATGTGCTAGTAGACCGAATATAATGCTAAGCGTATGCATGTGTGCTAGATTTCAATCCGATCCAAGGGAGTGCCACTTAGTGGCCGTTAAGCGAATTCTGAGATATTTAGTCGCTACGCCTTGCTTCGGGATCTGGTATCCAAAGGGGTCTACCTTTGACTTGATTGGATATTCAGACTCCGACTATGTTGGATGTAAGGTCGATAGGAAGAGTACATCGGGGACGTGCCAATTCTTAGGAAGGTCCCTGGTGTCGTGGAGTTCTAAGAAACAAACTTCCGTTGCCCTATCCACCACTGAGGCCGAGTATGTTGCCGCAGGACAGTGTTGCGCGCAACTACTTTGGATGAGGCAAACCCTCAGGGACTTTGGCTACAATCTGAGCAAAGTCACACTCCTATGTGATAATGAGAGTGTTATCCGCATGGCGGATAATCCTGTTGAACACAGTCGCACAAAGCACATAGACATCTGGCATCACTTTTTGAGAGATCACCAGCAAAAGGGAGATATCGAAGTGTTTTATGTTAGCACCGAGAACCAGCTAGCCGATATCTTTACCAAGCCTCTAGATGAGAAGACCTTTTGCAGGCTGCGTAGTGAGCTAAATATCTTAGATTCACGGAACTTGGATTGATTTATAGCATACATGTGTTTTATGCCTTTGATCATGTTCCTCTATGCATATTGTTGTTTATGGTGTTCAAGTTGTACAAACACTCCCCGGACCACAAAAGTCCATGTGTGAGTGATGCACATATTTAGGGGGAGATGTGCTACAACTTGACCCTTTGAGACTAACCATGTGCTTGAGTTTTCTTAATTTAGTCTCAAAGGAGGTTTGAAAGGGAAAAGGTGGACTTGGACCATGCAAGACTTCCACTGCACTCCGATGAGAGGGTAACTTATTCCAAGTTCATCTCCATGCTCTTATTGCCTTTTTACTCTTAAGATTTTGGTGAGGCAATGGGGTTCCAGGGCCAAAAATGATCTCGTTTTGGTGCTTGATGCCAAAGGGGGGAAATTGAGGCCAAAGCAATGAATGGATCAGCTACCACTTGAGAATTTTGAAAATAGTAGAATAGAGTTTTTGGTTTGACAAAACTCTCTTATTGTCTCTCTTATCAAAAGTTGGCCTCTTGTGGGGAGAATGGTTGATTATGGGAAAAAGGGAGAGTTTTTGAAATCTTTGATCAATTTCTCTTGGAACAACTCTCTTTATGTCTCAACAAGTGTGTTTGACTTAGAGATAGGAAATTGAGGTTGATTTGCAAAAACAAAACCAAGTGGTGGCAAAGAATGATCCAAATATGCCAAATTTGATTCAAAACAAATATGTGTTCTTATTTGCATTGATGTTGCACATCTTTGTATTGCTTTTGTTGTGTTGGCATAAATCACCAAAAAGGGGGAGATTGAAAGGGAAATGTGCCCTTGGGCCATTTCTAAGTGAAAGCTCTCTTGTGAGTTTTGGTGTTTGGATGACAACTCAATTAAAGGACTAACAAGTGTACTAAGTGTTGAACAGGTGCTTAAGGTAAAGCCTACAGGGTTCAACACAAGTGAACAAGCACTACAGGAAACGCCTAAATTTTCGTGGGCCAAAAACCCACGAAAATAAGCCTAAACCGACGAAAATAGAATATTTTCGTCGGCAGGCCGACGAAAATAGCCGCCGAAAATAAATTCGACGAAATTAGGCAACTATTTTCGTCGGTCCCGACGAAAAATAGCTATTTTCGTCGGCTTTCCCAAGGCCGACGAAAATAGTGAGTGGACCAACTATTTTCGTCGGCCCGATGGTGGCCGACGAAAATAAGTTCCCAGGTTATTTTCGTCGGCCAACACTGAGACCGACGAAAATAGCCTGGGAACTTATTTTCGTCGGCCAGACCGAGGCCGACGAAAATTGATGTTTCCCCCCCAAAAACAGATTTTTCTGCACCTATTAATAATTCACAGCAAAATAAACATTATCACAATTAACATATACACATTCACAAGCAAAATACATAATTAACAAAACACATTCACATAATTCACAAAACACATTCCATAGTCCATTCAAATAAGTCCAGTCCAGAGTCCATAAATAGTCCATAAGTCCATAAACAGTCCATAGTACACACTCACTACTCACTCCTCACTCCGGCGGGCTGTGGGAGTTTTGGCCACTCCCTCCTCCGCCACCAGAAAGGTGGCCACTCCCTCCAGCACCATGGACGAGGAAGTCTTGGACGTTGACACCACCCTCCGATCCATGAGCATGTGACGCTGAACCCTGCAATTCATCAATCATTCAAATAAGGCTGTATACATATACATTGTTGTGTTTGGTCAATATTTGCGTAAAACTAAACATGGAACATCACCTGTGATCCATGGTGAGGAGGAGGTTGTGCATGCATCCATGGGTACTGTTGTGGTGGCCACCCCAGAGGTGGTGGCACCCACCCCGTCGGTGGCGGTGCCATCCACGCTTGATATGGCTGAGAGCCCGCTGGTGGCTGGGAGACCGGTGGCACCCATCCCGGGACTGGCTGCGATCCTTGGGGTGGTGGAGGCGTCCAAGTGCCTGGAGGTGCCTGCGTCCACCCAACACCGGTCCACTGTGGCTGCGACGCTGGAGCTTGTCCTGGCCACTGTCCCCATCCTTGTGCCTGCGAGCCATTTTTGATAATAAAGAAAAAGTTGCTATGGAATTGAAGTGTTCAGAAAGTGTTACCTGGGGAGGGCGAAAAGCGGGCAAGTTCATATCAGGGCCGAGTCGAGTAGTCATTTCCTGCAAATGGATGCAACGTTAGAATCACAACATTATACTTTGAATTCAATGACGACACGTGATGAGATAGACAAATTACCTGAAAATAAGAAGCCATATATTGCGTCAGCTGTCCAACCTGCTCCTGCGCTGCTCGAGCCTGCTCCTGTGCTGCTCGAGCCTGCTCCTGTGCTGCCCGAGTCTCCTCCTCCAGCTGAGCCTCTCGAGCAGACCTGGAGGAGCGAGAACTCCCTCCCGAAGAGGATGCCTTCCCTTGACCTATTGTCCTGTTATATTCCACAACGCCGGTGCCAAAGGCAAACCTGCATGATACACATAGTTGAGCCATTAAGTGGACACATTCTTGTTAATGAAATCGTCGAATCAAACACAAACACCTCACCTGCCATGCTTTCTACCCCCACCACTATGGTACAACGCCGAGGCATCTAAGTCTGAATGCATCCAGTCGAAATCAGGCCCATGGCGTTGAGTCATTTCCTCCCCATATGCATTCTGCAAAGAAAGTTAAAGTTGGAGTTAGACACAAAACATGCAATTTAATTCGTAAATACAAACTTGTTTACCATTTTCTCCCTTGCCGCCTCGCTGCATAGCTCATCAGGGTTCGTCGGATCAGGGCCACGGTGACCACGGACGTAAACCTCCATAAAACTTGGAGCAACTCCACTTTCAGCTTCCTGCATGAAAAAGAAGAGTTAAACCATATAATTTTCATAGATGTAACATACAAGTTTGATTTATATACTGACCATGCGGCGTGCGGTACCAAGGTGTCCATCGGCGCCGTACCTATGCCCCGGTCCTTCAGTGCCACGGTTGACACGGTGCTTGTTGGACTCATTATCGACATGAAGTCGCACTGAAGGCGCAAACACATTGTTGGCTCGAGCGAAATACCTGGTTGAGAATTGAGATATCTCCTTAAGGGCAAAAGCCTCCGCAATACACCCTTCGACTCTAGCCTTGTTCCGAACAGACGCCCTGAGCTTTTTCAACGCCCTTTCTATAGGATACATCCACCTGAATTGCACTGGTCCGCCTACCAAAGCTTCCCAAGGCAAATGCACAATTAGATGTTGCATCACATTGAAGAATCCTGGCGGGAAAACCTTTTCAAATTTACAAATAAGAATTGGAATTTCTTTCTCAAATTTCTGCATCAACCTCTTCGATACCGTCTTTGCGCATACTTCCCTATAGAAGTAACTCAACTCTGCAAATATGCTCCAAAGCTCATCCTTAAAATAGCCTCGAAACATCACGGGCATCAGCCTCTCCATAATAATATGGTAGTCATGGCTTTTCAAACCGATCAATTTACCGGTCTTCAGATTGACTGCCCGTTTCAGATTTGCCGCATACCGATCTGGAAATTTCAGATTCTTCAACCACTTAAATATTTCTTTCCTTTCATCCGGCTTGAGGCAGTAATCAGCTCGCGGCCTACTTTCATGCCCTTTATCGCTTACTTTCAACTCGAGCATCGGCCTCTTACAAATTTCAGCCATGTCTTTTCTTGCCTTCATATTATCTTTCGTTTTATCAGTCACATCGAAACATGTGCTTATGATGCTTTCAGCAACGTTACGCTCTTGGTGCATCAAGTCTATGTTGTGCGGCATGATCAAGGCTTTTGCATACGGAAGCTCCCATATTGATGAAATATGGGTCCAGTTATGGTCCTCCCCGTAGCCTTGGAACCTATCATTTTCTCCTTGCTTCAGACAAGCATGCCATGCCATTATCTGCGGTGCAGTTTGCCTCTTTGGTGGCCCATTTCTGATTTTGGCTCCACCTCTGAATGCAGTAAGCGAATTCCTAAAATCATGCTTGAATGGAGTCCAACGTCGATGAGCATCAAAGAATGACACTTTCCCACCATGCTTCAATCTGAATGCATCCGTATCATTCATACATATGGGACAGCACAACCGACCATGGACGCACCATCCAGACCAATCTCCATACGCCAGCAGATCATGCACTGACCACAAATAAGCAGCGCGCATGGTAAACTCCTTTTCAGTATGGCTGTCATAAGCCTTCACACCTCTCCACAACTGTTTCAGCTCTTCGATTAAAGGGCGAACAAACATATTCAGCTTTGGCCCTGGATGCTCGGGGCCTGGGATGACTAGTGCAAGGAACATGAACTCTTCTTTATTGACCAACTCAGGAGGAAGATTATATGGCACAATGAAGACAGGCCAACACGAGTAAGGGCTTGCACTGGTATTGAAAGGTGTGAATCCGTCCGTCGATAGACCAAGCCATACACTCCTAGGGTCGTTTGCAAATTCGGGATCAAACTCGTCAAATGCCTTCCACGCATCACCGTCCGACGGATGGACCATTATGTCTGGATCAGTGACGAGACGTACACCATTCTTTGGCCACGTCATATGCAGAGCTATTTCCTTGTTGAGGAACAGCCTTGAAAGCCGAGGAATGATAGGCAACCGACGAAGTTGCTTAGCTGCGACCTTCGTAACTACCAATTCACCCTCATCATTTGTCACCTCGACATATCTAGAAGCTTCACAATGCTTACAACGGTCAAGCTTGTCATCATCCTCAAAGAATAGCATGCAACTATTGGGACACACGTCGATCTTCTCATATGTCATCCCAAGACCAGCCAACATCTTCTTTGCGAAGTACATATTCTTTGGCAACTTATGATTCTCCGGGAGAACCTCGCCCATAAGTTGGACGATGTCGTTGTAAGCACTGTTTGAAATGTTGTGCTTCGACTTTATCGCCATTAGTCTTGTGAGAGTCCCAAGAACTGACATCTAAGTGTGCTCGTGCAGTCTCTCTTCTCCCGCGGCGAGTAGCCGGAAGAATTCTTGAGCATCGCGTGGAAGCTGCCCCGGCTCCTCAGCGTTCATTTCAACCTCCCTACCAAGATCATGCAACATATCGTCCATCCTATCATGATCGTCATCAAGCTCCACCTCCGCGTCAACGTGTCTAATAGACTCTCCATGCCGGTACCATACAAGGTAGTTCGGCATAAACCCACTTTTGCAAAGGTGTTTCTCCATTTCTTCCTTCTTCTGAGGCCACTTGTTCTCGCAGCGATTGCAAGGACACTTCACTAGACGACCAGTTGCATCTTTGAAAGCGTGCTCAAGAAAAGCCTTTGTTACACCCATCCATTCATTTGAATGTGCCCCATCCTTTCTCCACCCGTCATACATCACCCTTCGATCACCGTCCATTTTAAAGGCTAAACAAAAGTCAAAGAACATCAACGATCGTCCGTGGCTTAATTAGGTGAACTCCCTATTAGGTAAAGGCCCTAAACCCACCCAAGAGTGTAGGCTGATGCTTGTGATTTATGACGTGTAGCCTACGATTGTCGCTAAATTTCGGCAGCATAACCCCGCTGCTCTCCAAGCACACGCCTGAACATGGTGTGTTGGAGAACAACTGAGTTACACAACCGAAATTCCGCGTAAATCGTAAGACACATATCACAAATCACAAGCATCGGCCTACACTCTCAGGCTGTCCAAAATACGTGGACAATTCCGGAGCGGCAAACCTCACAAGCCAATGTGACGTTCGCCGTTCCCGAACGGGTGACGCATACGGTTCGCTACGGTTAACGATTAAAACTAAACTCTAAACATTAAAACATAACTCGGAGACAAAATATGAATTTGAATTAAAGCAATAAACAGTTAAACTAATCACAACACGACAAGATGACTAATATAAATTAATGACCTCGGAGCCTCGGCAATTATACTTGCCTGATGGCGCAAATGCGGGCGAGTCGAGGCGGGCGACGACGCAGCTGGGAGACCTTCGCGACGGAGCGGGCGGGCGTGTGGGCGGCGGCACGGCGCAGGGAGGCCGTCGCGATGCGGTGCAGCGCGCCTCGGGCGGGACGACGGCGCGGCGAGGGACGGGCGGGGTGCCTCGGACGACGGGCGTGCGGGCAGCGGCGTGGGGCTCGGCGGGGCGGGCGTGGGGCTCGGCAGGCGTGCACGGGCGAGGGGCGCAGCGTGTAGGGGTAGGGGCACGGCGTGCAGGGGCGGGCGTGGGCCTCGGCGGCGTGCAGGGGCGCGGTGAGCGTGGGCTCGGTGGCGCGGGCTCCCTTAGCGCGCGGGGCGGCGGCGTGGCACCGGCGGCGCGGGGTCCGGCGGCGCGGGCACCGGCGGGCGGGCGCGGGCACCGGCGGGCGGGGTGGCACCGGCGGCGCGGGCACCGGCGGGCTCCCTTAGCGCGCGGGGCGGCGGCGTGGCGCGTCGGCGCGGGCACCGGCGGGCGGCGGGCGGTGGCGCGGCGAGGGGAGGGCGAGCGTGGGGCGGCGGCGTTGGGTGAAACGAGTGACGCGCGATTGAAACGAGCGGGGCCGAGGACGACGATGTTGGGCCTCTATTTTCGTCGGCCTCACTAGGCCGACGAAAATAGAGTACGGTTAATGATGTATTTTCGTCGGTTTGGCCATGGCCCACGAAAATAAGCGTTATTTTCGTCGGCCTAGTGACCGACGAAAATACGTTTTTGTATTTTCGTCGGCAGGTCGATGGGCCCACGAAAATACGCATTATTTTCGTCGGCCTAGGGACCGACGAAAATAACGTCAGTATTTTCGTGGGCCGGCCGACGAAAATATCTCGGCCCACGAAAATTTAGGCGTTTCCTGTAGTGAAGTGTGATGGTCCAAGGACTAGATGATGATAGATAATGGGCATCACAAAGATGAACATTGCATAAAGTGAGACTCGGGTGCGTAGCTCGGAGATAACTGATCAAGCCAAGGACGGAGGCAAGAAAAGCATCGAGGTACCAAGTGCACGGGAGAAGGTCAAGGAGGCTGAGGAACCCAAAGCCAAGGGTGAAGAAGAAGGCTTGCAAAGTCAAGGGTGATCGAGTTGAGAACAACTACGGCACATCAAGGATCACTACATAAGGACGTGACTTACAACCAATGAGGTAACAGCTACAGTTGTGTGGTGTAAGTCATAAGGCTCAAGACCAAGCTCTAAGAAGGAGATCAAGGTCACTAGAAGGAGAACAAGTGTCAAAACCAGAACTAGAAGCAGCCCAAAAGAGCTAAGTTCACCTTGATCTTTAGTTTGGGTTGTTCCTATGTTTGGAGATGTTCTATGTGACCTTTGCAGGATGTTGGAGCCAAGAAATGTCAATCTAGATCAAGTCAAGCTGACTTGATGATTTATGAGTCCAACATCAAAGCTCAAGCATGTGAAATGCTATAGATGTAATAATTAAGAGAAGGTATGTTTCTAGACTTAGTACATTGGTTTTTGTGTACTAATATACTTGTCTAAGTGTTAGAAACAGAAAGAAGAAGAAAAGGAAAGAGGTGCAAAAGGCTTGGCTGTGTACAGCCAAGGTTCTGCTCAGTCTGGGTGCACCGGACAGTGTCCGGTGCGCCAGGCTGGCTCGAGCGAGCTGGCTGCTCTCGGGAATTCACCGGCGACGTACGGCTATAATTCACCGGACTATCCGGTGTGCACCGGACTGTCCGGTGAGCCAACGGTCGGCCGGGCCAACGGTCGGCCGCGCGATCTGCGCGGGACACGTGGCCGAGCCAACGGCTAGATGGAGGCACCGGACTGTCCGGTGTGCACCGGACATGTCCGGTGCGCCAACGGCTCCAAGACTGCCAACGGTCGGCTTCGCCATAGAAGGAAAGAAATCGGGCACCGGACAGTGTCCGGTGTGCACCGGACTGTCCTGTGCGCCACCCAACAGAAGGCAAGATTTGCCTTCCTGGATTGCTTTCAACGGCTCCTAGGCCCCTTGTGCCTATAAAAAGGACCCCTAGGCGCCTCAAGCAATATAGAAGCGCAACCAACAAGTGTAGACTTCACTCGAATCAATTCTCACTCTCCCTCTTGTGTGTAACTCTATAGTTTGTGTAGAAGGCACAACTATAAGCCTTAGAGAGAGGAGTAGTGCTGCTAAGAGCTAGAGCAAGGTCTTGAGCGTTTCGTTACTCTACCGAAGTGCTGCTGAGAAGTTTGTAAGCAGCCACGGTGTTGTTGTAACCCATCTCAATAGTGAAAGGCTCTATCTGTCATACTGACAGATCTGAGCAAACGGAGGAAGGAGTTGAAATAGACTCCAAGCCCAGGTGTGGCTAACTCCAACGAGGACTAGGCAAGCATTTCAGGCTTGGCCGAACCTCGGGATAAATCCTTGCGTCTGTGTGCTCCTTTCTGTATTGTATCCTGGCTCTTTGTCTTACTCGTTTTTATATCTGCACTTCAATACTTATCTGTGGTATAAGCTTTATTTGAAGTGCAGGACATTTTGAGACAGGATCTTCTATTCTGCTGCAACCTACTCGAAGAGTCTTATCACTCCACTGCGTACTAAGTCTTCGAGTATAGTAAGAATTTAAGTTTTAAAGAAATAAGTTTTATTCGCCTATTCACCCCCCCCCCTCTAGGCGACATCCAGATCCTGTTCCCGGGTCAAAGGGAACTTTCAATTGGTATCAGAGCTAGGCCTCTCCAGTGTGGGCTTAGCCGTCCGGAGATAACGATGTCGTCACAAGAGGTAACTGTAGAACTTCTTTTAGGCGATGGTTCTAATTACAAATCCTGGTCTCTCTATTTACAAAGCTTTCATGAATGTTGATTCTGATTTGAGACAGATCTTTAGTAGAAGTATTTTTCCCTCTGATTTTAGTAAAAATCCTTCTAATGAAGAACTAAGATGTTTATCTCTCAATCACCATGCTTACAACATCTTAGTTGATTCTCTTTCTAGAGATGCCTATTTTGCCATCATGAGTAGTGATAATGATTTATTTGTTGATGCTCATGATTTATGGAATAAAATTAAGGTAAAATATTTTGTGGCAAATTGTACTGCTCCTACTCCCTATATTGCTTGTGATGCTAACCTTTCAAAGGGAGAAGAACAACAACAATGGCAACCAAACGATGAATCCACCTCGTCGACAGGTTTGTCCTTCACTAGTAATAAATGTTTTGTTGCTAACAATGATAGTGGAGACGAAAGCGATGAGGAGGAGGAATATGAGGATGATAGCGAGGATGAGTCTTCATCACCACAAGGTACATTTTCCTGTATTGCTCCCACTAATAATAATGACAAGGAAAATGAGACCGGTGATGTGGAAGAAGAGGAGATTCGCCGGTTCTACACCAATCTCAACAAAGAAGACAAAGTGCTCTTGGTTAAGTTGTTGAGGAGGAACAAGGAACAAGGCGAGACGCTTCTCAGATTAGAGGAGACTCTCATCAAAACCAACGACAGCCTGGAGAAGATGACCAAAGAACATGAGAAGCTAAAGTGCTCTCATGATAATTTGGTCCAACGGTATGAATCTATTTTATTTGAGCAAAGAAATAATCATGATGTATTATCTGATGTTGCTCAACTTAAAACTGAGAATTCTATGCTTAAGAGTCAAGTAGAAATGATAAATTTAGAAAAACTTGCTCTAAGTGAAAAATATGATATGCTATCTTATTCTCATAATGAATTAGTTGATGACCATATCATGCTTAATGTTGCTCATGAGGTTGTAATTTCAAACTTAAATTCATGTGAACCTCATTCTTGCACATGTGCACATTTAGATAATATATCACCATGTGCTAACCCCTGTTGCTCAAAAGAAAGCAAATTTTTGAATGAGCATCAAGCTGCAGGATCAAAAGGAAGGAACAAGAAAGCAAAGCACCTAAGGAGAAGACGCATTGCTCAACCTCCTCAAGATATCCACGGACGCGTGGTGAAGAAGCTTGAGACGGGAGAAACCGCAGCAAGTGTTAAACTCCATAAGAAGGATGTTCCTAAAGCAATAAATGAAGAAATCAACATGAACAAAGAAAAAGGTAAAAATTCAATTAGTCATGTTGTTTGCACTGATCATCTCTCTATGTCATCCAAGAGCAAAAAGGGAAGAGGAAAAAGGAGGTGCTTCAAGTGCAAGGAATTAGGTCACTTCATTGCGTCTTGTCCACACAAAGACAAGGATGAAGGAATGAGGAGATGCTTTGGATGCAACGATAAGGACCATATGATCACTTCATGTCCGCTCATGAAGAATCAAAGACGTGCACCCTCCAAGATGACCCTCACTAAGCAAAAAGACAAACAACAAGTGTCATGTCAGGTTGAGCGACGCTTCTGCTACAAGTGTGGTGAGCAGGGTCATCTATCCAAGGTATGTTATAAAGGTAAGAATCCTAAGCAAGTGAATTTGTGTCAATCTTATTCGCGTAGGAGACCCAAATCATACACTTGTGCTAGATCTATAACGAGATCACCTAGAACTAGCACAAAGGCAATTTGGGTACCAAAGGCAAATTTAGATGATCATTATGGACCCATCCCGAGATGGGTACCAAACTGTGCTAACTAGACCATGCAGGTGCCTTGAGATGGACTGGAGACCATGGGAGAGCTTAAGACGGTTATCTAAAACTCTATGCTGAAGCTGTTAATGGTTGTGATGTTTATTGACCCAAGGTTGAATTATTGTGAGACACTAATCCCATGTTCATCTCAAGTGAAATAAGGTGTATAGGTCCTTAATCATTATTGGTGAATCAAGTAAAGGACTTTGATGAGAATCTACAACTTGCTCTCCAAAGGACGGTACCCCATGTATTTTAAGTACATAATTGCAATTTAGTATTGCTCTTAAGTTGGCTTGCTGTGCTACCTGTCTTTGGAGTAGATATGACTTATGATTGCCTGTGTTAATTGAATCATAATGATGTTTGCTTAATCATGACTGGTGCTATATAGGGTATATCTTTTGAATCATTCATGGGTAGCTCTTTCATTTGTTATATCCACAACGATTAACTCTCTTGGTGTATATGGATAAACCTGTAACTTTCTGTAAGTCATGCTATGTGCTATTATGACATTTTGTTTAGTCCATGTTCACATGATTACCCTAGTTTGGTACTGTGTGAATTTCAAATCCATGTCGTGCCCTTTTGAGCTATGAGGTGCATGAGCAAAAGGAGCCCTGAATTGGTGATAACAAGTACTCTCATAAAGGCAAAGGTATGGAAAATGGAACTGTGCAATTTTATTGAATATCTTGAAGTTCCATTGATAGTGATCATAGCTGTGTTCTTGCATTTCATTGGTAGCATCGTGGCTTAGAAGACTTATGCCTTAAAATGTTGTTTCTTTTGGTGTACCTAAAGAACCTTCTTAACTATGATGTGCTTAGACATGATCGTGTTGTTTTTCAATTAGTATATGTGATGCAATGATAGCTAATTATGAAGCATGTCTAAGTTGCGTGTAAATGTTATACTTCCTGTGAGTATTCAATTGGCTTAGGTGCCACTGAGGCATGCATTGTTGTATTTAGTCAACCTTTCATTTAGCCTTCAATTGGTATTAAGTGGTTTTTCATTTGATATTCAAATTGGTATCTTTTGTGATGAAAATGATAGGGTATGCCTTAACCAAGGTATGTTGTGATTCCCTCTAGTTCTAAGGAAGCTAGAATGTGCAAAGTGCAAGTCATTCAAATACTTGATGCACAACTTGAGGGGGAGCACACATAACTCGTGTCTTTTGAGACTAACTGTTTCTTGAGCAATCTTGTATAGTCTCTAGGTGGAAAAGAGAAGATAAGCAAGAAATGGAGCAATCAGGACTTGGGTACCTCTATAAGTCAAGAAATTGGTATCTCAAGTCATGAGTAAGTACATATTTTTAGATTGCTCATGCTCTATAATATCTGGTGATAATAGATGCTTATTCTTAAATATCATGGAGCTATGATAATAAATGAACTTTTGCAATTGGTATCTTTCAATTGGTAGCCGTGATAGTCTGCTTCAATTGACATCTTTTGATAATCATTAGAATAGAAGTTTCTTCTTGTGCCCAATACTATAACTTGTTATAAGTTTGGTGTCTTAGCAACAAGAAAAAGTTAGGAGAAAGAATCAGGCACAAGTGTGGAGAAGCTCTCGAGAGATTAAATACTTTCAAGATGGGAAGTACACTATAACATGGTAAAGGTACAAAAGGAAGTATTAATCTTTTTGCATATATGTATCTTACCTAAATGTTGGTAGTGCATATGTTCAATAAATAAGGGGGAGTTTTTGATAGTCGTTTTTCCTCCTTAACACCCTGCTGTCCCTTGACATCATCCTATGTTCTTGCTTGAGTATGGTTTTTGGTGTTTGATGTCAAAGGGGGAGAATTTGTGTATTAAAGCTTATCTCAACCTGAGAGGAAAGCTTATCCTAAGGGGTGATGTGTTAGTTTTAAGCTTTGCTAGTGTGGTATTCATATGCTTCCTGCAGTATTATATGTGTTGCATCATATGGACTAGTGTTTCTGCTGCGATGAATTAACTGGCTTCTATAGTGTAATAGATAGTCATGTGGTTAATGGTGCTTTAAGATTGCTTTAAATTGGAAATTGGTATCTTAGTTTAAATTGGTATCTTAAAAGTGAATAGTGGTAGGTTGATATTCAATTGGTATCTTAGTTTAAATTGATATATCCACTAATTTGAATGGTGTTTAACTCTGATTATGTGCATTTGTGTGTTATAGCATCATGGTTTGATTCTTGACACAATACATCCTAAAAAGTGCTAAGGTGTAGAAATGCTTCGAATTGCCTAAGTATGTGCAAATTGGCGTCTGAGGTCAAAATTATGTTTTTGAAGTAAGCACATATTTAGGGGGAGCATTCTATAAACTTAGAATTCAAAATTTGTGCTTCAAATCTTATTCTTATGTAAGCTTTAATTGTGTTGCCATCAATCACCAAAAAGGGGGAGATTGAAAGCTCTCTTGTGAGTTTTGGTGTTTGGATGACAACTCAATTAAAGGACTAACAAGTGTACTAAGTGTTGAACAGGTGCTTAAGGTAAAGCCTACAGGGTTCAACACAAGTGAACAAGTGTGATGGTCCAAGGACTAGATGATGATAGATAATGGGCATCACAAGTAAGATGAACATTGCATAAAGTGAGACTCGGGTGCGTAGCTCAGAGATAACTGATCAAGCCAAGGACGGAGGCAAGAAAAGCGTCGAGGTACCAAGTGCACGGGAGAAGGTCAAGGAGGCTGAGGAACCCAAAGCCAAGTGTGAAGAAGAAGGCTTGCAAAGTCAAGGGTGATCGAGTTGAGAACAGCTACGGCACATCAAGGATCACTACATAAGGACGTGACTTACAACCAATGAGGTAACAGCTACAGTTGTGTGGTGTAAGTCATAAGGCTCAAGACCAAGCTCTAAGAAGGAGATAAAGGTCACTAGAAGGAGAACAAGTGTCAAAACCAGAACTGGAAGCAGCCCAAAAGAGCTAAGTTCACCTTGATCTTTAGTTTGGGTTGTTCCTATGTTTGGAGATGTTCTATGTGACCTTTGCAGGATGTTGGAGCCAAGAAATGTCAATCTAGATCAAGTCAAGCTGACTTGATGATTTATGAGTCCAACATCAAAGCTCAAGCATGTGAAATGCTATAGATGTAATAATTAAGAGAAGGTATGTTTCTAGACTTAGTACATTGGTTTTTGTGTACTAATATACTTGTCTAAGTGTTAGAAACAGAAAGAAGAAGAAAAGGAAAGAGGTGCAAAAGGCTTGGCTGTGTACAGCCAAGGTTCTGCTCAGTCTGGGTGCACCGGACTGTCCGGTGGCTCACCGGACAGTGTCCGGTGGTGCACCGGACAGTGTCCGGTGCGCCAGGCTGGCTCGAGCGAGCTGGCTGCTCTCGGGAATTCACCGGCGACGTACGGCTATAATTCACCGGACTGTCCGGTGTGCACCGGACTGTCCGGTGTGCACCGGACTGTCCGGTGAGCCAACGGTCGGCCGGGCCAACGGTCGGCCGCGCGATCTGCGCGGGACACGTGGCCGAGCCAACGGCTAGATGGAGGCACCGGACTGTCCGGTGTGCACCGGACTGTCCGGTGTGCACCGGACATGTCCGGTGCGCCAACGGCTCCAAGACTGCCAACGGTCGGCTTCGCCATAGAAGGAAAGAAATCGGGCACCGGACAGTGTCCGGTGTGCACCGGACTGTCCGGTGCGCCACCCGACAGAAGGCAAGATTTGCCTTCCTGGATTGCTTTCAACGGCTCCTAGGCCCCTTGTGCCTATAAAAAGGACCCCTAGGCGCCTCAAGCAATATAGAAGCGCAACAAACAAGTGTAGACTTCACTCGAATCAATTCTCACTCTCCCTCTTGTGTGTAACTCTATAGTTTGTGTAGAAGGCACAACTATAAGCCTTAGAGAGAGGAGTAGTGCTGCTAAGAGCTAGAGCAAGGTCTTGAGCGTTTCGTTACTCTACCGAAGTGCTGCTGAGAAGTTTGTAAGCAGCCACGGTGTTGTTGTAACCCATCTCAATAGTGAAAGGCTCTATCTGTCATACTGACAGATCTGAGCAAACGGAGGAAGGAGTTGAAATAGACTCCAAGCCCAGGTGTGGCTAACTCCAACGAGGACTAGGCAAGCATTTCAGGCTTGGCCGAACCTCGGGATAAATCCTTGCGTCTGTGTGCTCCTTTCTGTATTGTATCCTGGCTCTTTTTCTTACTCGTTTTTATATCTGCACTTCAATACTTATCTATGGTATAAGCTTTATTTGAAGTGCAGGACATTTTGAGACAGGATCTTCTATTCTGCTGCAACCTACTCGAAGAGTCTTATCACTCCACTGCGTACTAAGTCTTCGAGTATAGTAAGAATTTAAGTTTTAAAGAAATAAGTTTTATTCGCCTATTCACCCCCCCTCTAGGCGACATCCAGATCCTGTTCCCGGGTCAAAGGGAACTTTCACTAAGTATTTTGGTGATTGAGTGCCAACACAAGTGGTCATGTGTTAATCTATGCCAAATGATGGACAAAGTGAAAATCAACATAAAGATATGTTTCTAAGACTTAGTACTTTGTTTTAAGGACTAATGTATTGTGTCTAAGTACTGGAAACAGGAGAAATCAATTTGGAAAAAAGATGGCTTTGTTCAGCCAAAGACAGTTCAGTCCGGTGCGCCAGGCTGGCTCTGGCGAACTGGCTGCTCTCGGGTTTCGTCGGCGGCGTGTACGACTATAAATCACCGGACTGTCCGGTGGTGCACCGGACTGTCTGGTGAGCCAACGGTCGGCCGAGCCAACGGTCGACCGCGCAATCCGCGCGTGACGTGTGGCCGGCCCAACGGTCTGAAGGGGGCACCGAACTGTCCGGTGTGCACCGGACAGTGTCTGGTGCGCCAACAGCTCCAAATCGCCAACGGTCGGCCGCGCCAAAACAGGAAAGAAATCTGCACCGGACAGTGTCCGGTGGTGCACCGGACTGTCCGGTGCGCCAGTCGACAGAAGGCAAGAATTGCCTTCCTGGAATGCTCTCAACGGCTCCTAGCTGCCTTGGGGCTATAAAAGGGACCCCTAGGCGCATAGAGGAGAACACCAAGCATCCTTTGAGCATTGTTGATCATTCACACTCCATTCTTGCGCACTTGTTCGACATTCTTAGTGATTTGAGCTCCGTTCTAGTGAGAACCTCGTGATATTATTTTGAGCTCAAGTCTTGGCCTTGTGTGTGCGTATTTGCTGTGAATTTGAGTGTGTTGCTTCCCTCCCTTACTCTAGTGCTTCATTTTGATTCTTATTGTAAGGGCGAGAGACTCCGAGTTGTGGAGATTCCTCGCAAACGGGAAAGAGTAAAGTAAAGAAGAACACCGTGGTATTCAAGTTGATCATTGGATCACTTGAGAGGAGTTGAGTGCAACTCTCGTCCGTTGGGACGCCACAACGTGGAGTAGGCAAGTTTTGTACTTGGCCGAACCACGGGATAAATCCTCGTGTCTCTTGTGCTTGTTCTTACTGTGTCTATTGTGCTTCACAAGAGTTCTTCTCTCTAATCACTTGATCTCATTGTTCTAACTCCTAATCAAGTTTGTGGTGTTAAGATTTAAATTTTTATAGGATCACCTATTCACCCCCCCTCTAGGTGCTCTCACTATTTCAGTTGATTCTTTTGTGCCCTAGGCCCATGCATATCAGGGTTTCGAGAGGGATGTATACCTTATTTGAATGTAGACTCGACTAAACGGTAGATGGAACGACCATCTAGGATCATCTACTGGTGTAGATGGCCATAATTGGATGTACCCTATTGCTTTTGGCTTTTTTCCAAGCAGAGACTGTTGACAACTGGAATTGGTTCATGACACAGTTGAAAAAGGTCGTGGGAGATATGACTGTCCTCGCAATATGTTCAGATGCACAAAAAACATGATGCATGTAGTGAAAGATGTTTTCTTGTATGTTGAGAAAAGAGAGTGCATCAGACACTTCATGGGTAACTATGTCAAGCACAGTGTTGGTTCAGAGCACATGTATCCAGCAGCTCGGGCATATAGGAGGGAGGTTTATGAACACCACATCAGCCAAGTCAGAAGTGTTCCTAAGATACTTGAGTACTTAGACCAACATCACAAATTCCTTTGGTACAGGAGTGGTTTCAACATAGCTATCATTTGTGATTACATCACAAATAACATGACGGAGGTTTTTAAAAATTGGGTGAAAACCACAAAGACCTTCCTGTGTGTGATTTGGCTGAGAAGATTAGGGAGATGACGATAGAGTAATTTCATCATAGGCGAAGGATCGGTCAGAAGCTTCAAGGAAGGATCTTGCCATCTGTCTTAGCTCTGGATCTTCTGTGTTGTATGCATCAAGAAGTTCATCAACATCTAAAGGGTGGTCATCAACGTTAGAAGGGTTGTCATAAAGGTCCCAACTAGATTTCTTATTCTCCAAATCTTGTTCACAAACAATTGAAGTATTCTCAAGCATCTTGCACACATGGTCTAGGTGGCCAACAATCTTACCTATCTTGCCCCTATCTACTTCTAGGATAGTGGAACACAAATTGTCAATCAAATGTAGCAGTGTAGATTGTCTCCTCATTTCTTGAATAGTGTATCACAAAGAATTCTTGATGCTAACATGATACTTGAAATCAACATCATCCTGTACAAAAGATATTGTTATGGTTAACCACATTGAGGAGATCGAGGCAATAAGAAATGTTGGTTGTTCAATTTAGTTGTTATCACACATATGACTTTAAAAATTAAATTTTGACACTGAATAGGGTAGTGCATAAATGAACAACTATCCAACAGAACATGAGCCTGTTTTTCACAAGCAGCAGTATTGAAACTGTTTTACACTGATTGAATACCTATGCTTGTGACACATAAACTGAATACTAGTGGTTATTATTCTCCAAACAAAATACCCTAAACCCAATAGAACAACTATCCAACTCAATAAGTATCCAGAGGCCCGGTTATCCAATTCAACTTAGTTATATTGCTATTGTTCTCCAAACGGCAAAAATCTCCTCACACAATTGGGGATCTCCATGAAAATCAAAGAGTTTGAGAATATTTACCAAAGTGGTTGATATCTTCACAGCTTCGACCTTCTCGACAGCAATGGCGACGTACTGCATCGCTGCGCTGGCCTCCTTCTCCACGGTAATGGCCACGCAACACGTCTCCAAAGCAGCAACGACATCGACACGAGCCACGTCAACAGCCTCGCCCACGATAGCCTTGCTCAGGATAGTGAGGGCTACATTTTATATCCCGCAAACTATTCTGAGCATAAGATTAGGAAAATCCATGCTAGTAAACCTCATGCTATTTCTCACCATGCTTTTATGTA
The DNA here is from genome assembly GCF_902167145.1 of Zea mays. NCBI lineage: Eukaryota > Viridiplantae > Streptophyta > Magnoliopsida > Poales > Poaceae > Zea > Zea mays. The sequence continues at coordinate 135,794,076 of NC_050103.1, read as the reverse complement.
TAAAAATGAGGCTTCTAGTTCTAGGCATTCCACTCATGTTAAAATGCCTAAAAAGAAAATTCCTAATGCATCAAATGAATATAATATTTTATTTAAGACTTTTGATGCGTCCTATGTGCTCACTAACAAATCAGGCAAAGTAGTTACCAAATATGTTGGGTGCAAACACAAGAGTTCAAAGACTTGTGTTTGGGTACCCAAGGTACTTGTCTCTAATGTGAAAGGACCCAAGACCGTTTGGGTACCTAAGAACAAGGCCTAAAATTGTTTTGTAGGTTTATGCACCCGGCGGTTCAAGTTGGATAATCGATAGCGGGTGCACAAACCACATGACATGGGAGAAAAGGATGTTCTCCTCATATGAGAAAAATGAAGATACCCAAAGAGCTATCACATTCGGGGATGGAAATTAAGGTTTGGTCAAATGTTTGGGTAAAATAGCTATATCTCCTGACCATTCTATTTTCAATGTTTTTCTTGTAGATTCTCTAGACTACAATTTGTTTTCAGTTTCTTAATTATGCAAAATGGGCTACAACTGTCTATTTACTGATATAGGTGTTACTGTCTTTAGAAGAAGTGATGATTTAATAGCATTTAAGGGAGTGTTAGATGACCAGCTATATTTAGTTGATTTTAATAATAACAAAGCTGAACTAGACACTTGCTTAATTACTAAGACTAACATGGGTTGGCTCTGGCATCGTCGACATGCCCATGTTGGGATGAAGAATCTTCATAGGCTTCTAAAGGGAGAGCACATTTTAGGACTAACAAATGTTCATTTTGATAAAGACAGGAATTGTAGTGCATGTCAAGCAGGAAAGCAAGTTGGAGTTCATCATCCACACAAGAACATCGTGACGACTGACAGGCCGCTCGAGCTACTCCACATGGATCTATTTGGCCCGATAGCTTACATAAGCATCGACGGGAGTAAGTATTGTCTAGTTATTGTGGATGATTATTCTCGCTTCACTTGGGTATTCTTTTTGACTTTAAAGAGATTCTTAAGACGGGCTCAAAATGACTAAATGAGTTCGGATTGAGGATCAAAAAGATAAGAAGCGATAATGGGACGGAGTTCAAGAACTCTCAAATTGAAGGATTTCTTGAGGAGGAGGGCATCAAGCATGAGTTCTCTTCTCCCTACACACCTCAACAAAATGGTGTAGTGGAGAGGAAGAATAGAACTCTACTGGACATGGCGAAAACCATGCTTGATGAATACAAGACACCGGACCAGTTCTGGGCTGAGGCAATTAACACCGCCTCCTACTCCATCAACCGGTTATATCTTCACTGAATCCTCAAGAAGACATCGTATGAACTCCTCACTGGTAAAAAGCCAAATGTTTCATATTTTAGAGTCTTTGGGAGCAAATGCTTTATTCTTATTAAAAGAGGTAGAAGTTCTAAATTTGCTCCTAAAGAAGTAGAAGGCTTTTTATTAGGTTATGACTCAAACACAAGGGCATATAGAGTTTTCAACAAATCCACTAGATTAGTTGAAGTTTCTTGTGACATTGTGTTTGATGAGACTAATGGCTCTCAAGTAGAGCAAGTTGATCTTGATGAATTAGATGATGAAGAGGCTCTGTGCGTCGTGCTAAGGAACATGTCCATTAGGGATGTGTGTCCTAAGGAATCCGAAGAGCCTACACAAACACAAGATCAACCGTCATCTTCCATGAAAGCATCTCCACCCACTCAAGATGAGGATCAAGCTCAAGACGATGAGCCACCTCAAGAGGGGAACATTTATCAAGGGGGAGATGAAGACAATGATGACAAGGAAGATGATCAAGAAATAAGGGATCAAAGACTGCCACACCAAAGAGTTCACCAAGCAATTCAAAGAGATCACCCCATCAACTCTATTCTTGGTGATATTCACAAGGGGTAACCACTAGATCTCGAGTTGCACATTTTTTTGAACATTACTCTTTTGTGTCCTCTATTGAGCCATACAGGGTGGAGGATGCACTAAGAGATCCGGATTAGGTGGTGGCAATGCAAGAGGAGGTCAACAACTTCATAAGGAATGAGGTATGACTAGGGCTGGACAAAATGCTCGCGGCTCGTCGGCTCGCTCGGTTCGTGGCCAGCTCGGCTCGGCTCGGATCGGCTCGTTTGATTTTTTTCGCGAGTTGAGCTGACATCCTAGCTCGGTTCGTTAACGAGCCAGCTCGGTTTGTTAACGAGCCAGCTCGTGAGCTAAACGAGCTATCACATTTCAGCAAAACAAAACTATATACATATCATTTACGTAACAATTGATGAATATGTTATATGTATGTGTGGTGTGTATAACCTATAAGTTAAACTAATGATTGATGAATTATGTCTATGTATGAAATTGGTCTATACGAATATAAGTGTGGGTTAAACTGCTGAATATGTGTGTGAATAGTGAATTGATGAGTGATGAGTTGTGTTAATTTGGTGTTATATTGATATGGTCTGTGAAACTATAAGTATAATTACTATTTTCTGTTTTAAATTAGTTTGAAATTAACTAGAAATTGATTATTATACACATATTATTTTTTTCTGCTCTGGCTCGCGAGCTAAACGAGCCAGCTCGAGCTCGTAAACGAGTCGAGCCGAGCTGACTCTGTGGCTCGCTACCTTAACGAGCCGAGTCGAGCCAGCTCATTAGCTTAACGAGCCAGCTCGAGCTCGAACGAGCCGAGCCGAGCTAGCTCGATATCCAGCCCTAGGTATGACATTTAATTCCACATCCTAACCAAAATGTTGTAGGTACCAAATGAGTGTTCCGCAACAAGCAAGATGAGCATGGTGTGGTGACAAGGAACAAAGTCCGACTTATTGCAAAAGGTTATTCACAAGTCGAAGGTTTGGACTTTGATGAAACCTATGCACCCGTAGCTAGGCTTGAGTAAATTCGCATATTACTTGCCTATGCTACTTACCATGGCTTTAAGCTTTATCAAATGGACGTAAAAAGTGCCTTCCTCAATGGCCCTATCAAGGAAGAGGTCTATGTTGAGCAACCTCCTGGCTTTGAAGATAGTGAGTACCCTAACCATGTGTATAAGCTCTCAAAGGCGCTTTATGGGCTCAAGCAAGCCCTAAGAGCATGGTATAAATGCCTAAGAGACTTCCTTATCACTAATGGCTTCAAAGTCGGAAAAACCGATCCTACTCTCTTCACTAAAACTGTTGCAAAAGACTTGTTTATATGCCAAATTTGTGTTGATGATATTATATTTGGGTCTACTAACAAGTATACCTGTGAAGAGTTTAGTAGGATTATGATACAGAAATTCGAGATGTCTATGATGGGGGAGTTGAAGTATTTTCTTGGATTTCAAATCAAGCAACTTCACGAGGGCACCTTCATTTGCCAAACTAAGTACATTTAAGACATATTTAAGAAGTTTGGAATGAAGAATGACAAACCCATCAAGACACCCATGGGAACCAATGGGCATCTCGACCTCGACACGGGAGGTAAGTCCGTGGATCAAAAGGTATACCAGTCGATGATAGGTTCTTTACTCTATTTATGTGCATCTCGACCGGATATTATGCTTTATGTATGCTTGTGTGCAAGGTTCTAGGCAAATCCTAAGGAAGTTCACCTTAGGGTCATGAAAAGAATCATGTGATATTTAGTCTATACTAGGGATCTACCTTTGATTTAATTGGGTATTCCGATGCCGATTATGCCAGATGTAAAATAGATAGAAAGAGCACGTCAGGGACTTGTCAGTTTCTGGGAAGGTCCCTAGTGTCATGGGCTTCAAAGAAACAAAACTCTGTAGCTCTTTCCACCGCCGAAGCCGAGTACATTGCTGCAGGCCATTGTTGTGCGTAATTACTTTGGATGAGGCAAACCCTTAGGGACTATGGCTACAAATTGAGCAAAGTCCCTCTCCTATGTGATAATAAGAGTGCAATCCGCATGGCGGATAATCCCGTTGAACACAGCCGCAGTAAGCACATAGACATCCGATATCACTTTCTAAGAGATCACCAACAAAAGGGGGATATCGAAATTGCTTATGTTAGCACCCACAACCAATTAGCTGATATCTTTACCAAGCCACTATATGAGAAAACTTTTAGTAAACTTAGGAATGAGATAAATATACTTGATTCTCGAAACTTTGATTGAAACATTGCACACATAGCTCAAGTATATACCTTTGATCATATCTCTTTCTTTTGGTGCAAATGTATATTTCTTATTCTTCTTGTGCCAAGGCTAAGACTAATGTGCTTTCAAGTATATCTCTATGATTAGTCTTAGATTGAAAGAGAAATGGAGTTTTCGGCAAAGACAAGGCTTCCACTCCAACTCTAACGGTGTCACTTACCCTTTGCCGTTACTCATGTCACTCTCAATGGTATGACCCTTCACTCATATTTATATTACCATTTGGGAGAAGCTTTTAGGCCCCAACGGGGAGAAAAATGAAAAAGGGCTCTCAAGTTCTCCGTTTTTGGCGCTTAATGCCAAAGGGGGAGAAAGTATTAAGCCCAAAGCAAAAGGACCGTACCGCCATTTCAAAATTTTCATAAAAGCTTATTTCAACTAGTATTTGAAGTTTATCTCAATTGGTATTTAAGTCAGCCTCAAAATGAATTTTCAAATGGTATCTAATTTTCAATTGATATGTGAAAGTGAAATTTCAATTGATATCTCATTTGGTATTTCAGAATTGTTTTTCAAATTTGGTATCTAATTTTAATTGGTATAAAAGAATTTTAATTGGTATAATTTCACTTGGTACCTATTTCAACATCCTCTTGAAAGCTAAGGGGAGTATTTATTTAGGGGCATTTTTTTAGTAAAAGGAAAAGCATTTGAAATAGGGGGAGGAATTTCAAAATCCTAAAAATGCTTCTTGCAAGTCTTATTCCTATACCTTTGACTATTTGCAAAAAAATTTGAAAATATTTTTACAAAAGATTTGCAAAAATAAACATGTGGTGCAAATGTGGTCCAAAATGTTAAATAAGGAAAAGCAATCCATTCATTCTTAGTCATATGTTTAAAATCTTTCAATTAGTATAAATTCTAAGTAACCTATGCACATCTATCTCAATTGCAAACTAGTTACATTTCTACACTTCATATTTTCTTTGGTTAAGTGTTGGCATCAATCACCAAAAAGGGGAGATTGAAAGAGAAATAGGGTTAACCATCTCCTATAAATAGATTTTGGTGGTCACAACCAACACAAACCATATGGACTAACTAGTTTGGCTAGATGTAATTTATCTCAGGTGCTTTAGGTTCAACATAAACCAAGAAAGAAATTCAGTTAGGGGACACAATTTATATGGAGCAAAGAACAAAAGTGTGCTGAAATTTGGTGCACCGGACAGTGTCCGGTGCGCCAGCCGAGGCAGCCAGCAAACCAGCCACTCTCGGGTTTCTGCCAGGCGTGCTCCACTATAATTCACCGGACTGTCCGGTGTGCCACGGACTGTCCGGTGAGCCAACGGAGCAACGTCTCCCTATGCGCCAACGGTCGACTGTGCAGAGCTACAGTGATGAACAGTGTCGCGACAGAAGTCAAAGGGCACTGGACTGTCCGGTGTGGCATTGGACTGTCCGGTGCAGGTAGAAGACAAATGTCTCCAACGGTCAATTGCTCCGAACCCTAACGGATGCACTGACATGGCGCGTACCGGACAGTGCACAGTGGTTGTCCGGTGGCGCACCGGACTGTCCGGTGCGCCCATCACCAGCAGCCTTTGTCAATGGCTAGAAAGTGGTTGGGGGCTATAAATACCCCAACCACCTCATTCATTGGTATCCAAGTTTTCTGAACATCTCATTCACTGCAAGAGCAAAAGACTTCACTCAAAGACACATTCAATAGATCAAATCCTCTCCAAGCCTCCAAATCAACTCAATTCCATTAGGGACTTGAGAGAGGGTGTTTTGTGTTCTTTTGTTGCTCTTGTTGCTTGGATTGGCCTTTCTCTTTTCACATCCTTATTCTTAAGTGCTTTGTAAGCAAAGCAAGAGACAACAAGTGTGTGGTAGTCCTTGCGGGGTCTAAGTGATCCGTGTGATTAAGGGAAGACTCACTTGGTCTAAGTGACCGTTTGAGAGAGAGGGAAAGGGTTGAAATAGACCCGGTCTTTGTGACCTACTCAACGAGGACTAGGTTCTTTGGAACCGAACATCGATAAAACAAATCACCGTGTCTACTCACTTTGATTCTCACTTGATTTGTTTGCCCTCTTTCCTCTCTCTAACGTTTTCTTGCTAGTATCAATTTTAGTTTGCTCCCATACGTCATCCGCATCCTTTGAACAACTCTTAGCAAGAGAAATATTCTTTCGGACTTGAATTTAATTCTAATGCTAACTCCGGCCCTAGTATGTGTTTAAGTTTATAAATTTTCAGGTTTCACCTATTCACCCCTCTAGACAACTTTCACGAACAGGTGTCTGATTGCGTGAGCTCAATGAGCTTTAATCGGTGTCCGCAGCGTCTAATGACTTCATCGTGTCATTGTATGGCCGTCGTCTGCGTCTCCAAAATGTTGAAGCCGTCCTCTGAGCCTCCATTTTGTCCAAACCCACTATGTCGTGCTTTATAATAACAATAATCTCGGCTGCAGAAAGCAGCCCACCCCATCCAAGAGCCCCAGCACCTGTTAACGACCCTAGCCCGACCTAAGCCAACCATCAGCACTGGTGGTTAGTTTCAGAGTTTCTTATATCTACCGGAGAGTGAATCGTTGGATCCCAAAGAACTGCAAAAATGCAGTAAGGCCTTGATACTGAGTTTAAATAGCACACTTTGAAAATCCAGTTTGTGTAGTGTATTGATGATATTTTATGCCTTCTGCCTTATTGCATGCTTTTCGTCTATCCTGCATACTAATATGTGCGCAAGTGCTTATTATCAACGTTGATGGTAGTTTCTCTGTCATGATAAACTTGTGGTGCAGTCATGCTGGAACTGGAATACACAGAAGTTATCTGCTGTGAACCAGGCTGCATTAAGTTCTTTTCAAACATGAATGCCTCAAGATGCATAATCAATCCTACCATCAACATGTCCAGTGTGACATATGTGGCATGAAACAGCTAGAGAAGAATTTGCAACGCCATCGTCGGATGCATGAAGGTTCCTGTGATCCTGTCTCACTGAGAGCACCAGCGGCTAACTGGACATGGCAAACTATTTTAGAGATCGAAGGGGATTGAGGTGGAAATAAAATAATATCCCGCTAAAGAACAATTTATTTGGCATATACAGGAAGGGCAGACCCGGTGCTGAAGAAGATATAAACCAAGGCAAAGCCTTTGAACCTGAGACAGCTCTTGTCGTTGTACCAAACCTGTCCCCTTCATGAAGAAGAATGTATGCAGTATTATGTTTATATACGATAACAAAGACAGGTCATTGGACATTAATTATAAAAAAGCAATATGCTGCATGATCATCAGATCTCTATCTTCAAATGTTCAAGCGTCAGCACGGCTTGGGAACATGTTCTGGTGCTGTTTCCAGCGCACTTCATTCCAATTTGCAGGTGCACAATGCCAAATTCCTTTCAAAAAAAACCAATACACCACAACATTGACCAGATTTAAATTTCAAATAACTACACATCGCAATACCAAACTTAATTTTCAACTGAAATGCACCCGCGGCTAAACCTTTTTTGGAGTCTGATTTCTGAACCAGAAATGACAATTAAAAATCAGTCCAACTTCCAGAATGGAGTTCATGGTAGTATTATATATCAGTTTTCCTACTACATGTATCCTGAACTGAACAAATTTGAGGCGCACAAGAGGGACTGACTGAAAAAAGGACCTTCCTTTAAGCCAAGCCGCAGCTGCAAAACCATACAACAAGGCAGAGGCAGAGGCAGAGTGAGACGAGCGGCAAGAGACCTTGTCGACGGGTCACTTCTCAGCCGGCGCGGCCGCCTCCCCCTCCCCCTCGGCGGGCGGCTTGTCGGCCTCCGCGGACAGTGCCTCCTGACGCGCCCGTAGGACGGCGAGGACGTTGACGGCGGGCATCTGCAGGCATCCGAGGAGGTACTGGTAGGACTGCGCCCTGGTGGGCATGTTCTCGAGCTGCGCGAAGTCGTCGGGCCCGTAGAGCCGTCCCTCGTAGACGGCGCCGGTGAAGTCGTTGAGCTGCAGCTTCCACTCCTTCTGGAAGTCGCGGTAGGGCTTGAGCGCCGGCGGGATCTCGTCGGAGCGCACGAACAGCCACGCGTTCATGCCCCGCGCGCACGGCCTCAGCGCCTCCCACCGGGTGCCCGCCACCGCCGCCGCCATGTCCGAGTTCTTCGCCACCACCAGCCGCGCCGCGTCGGGCAGCGACGCGCGGATGCTCCGCAGCTGCGCCACCGTGAACCCGTGGCACCAGATGCCCGCCAGCAGCTGGCACCCGTCCAGCTCGCGCCGCAGTGCCTCCTGCCGGACCAGCCCCGACATCCCGCGGATCGACGGGGTTAACGACGCGGCACAGCTGCGCACGGACGTCATCGGCGGCGGAGGCGGCGAGGGTTCTGCCTGGGATGCGAGTGTGCTGTGTGCGTGTGATCTCTTGCCTCCCACGATCAGAGATGGATCGCGGGCTTCCTTTCTAATGCGACGATGGCTTAACTAAAAGCCCAGTGGTTGCAGCAGTGGGCTCAAAGCCTAATACCTGCAGTGATGGGCTTCAGAGATTAAAGGGCTGTAGTGCCCCCCATGCATCATTTGGATTTTGGAGGAAATTCGTTTTTTTTCCTCTCACGAACTATAAAATCAGATACAATACAACTCATCTCTCGCCTCCAAATTGAACACGTGACCTTCATGGTGGTTTTCATGTGTGGTTTTTTCTTTCACGGGGCGTTTGGATCCCTTCATTTTAAAGGAATTAGAATTCACTCAATAAAATAATTAATTTAGTTTGGAATTTGGCATTCCACCACTTTCCAAAGTTCAGATATAAGTCTATCTCAAATTCATATGGTGGAGGATAGGAAATGATTTTATGCATGAGTAGAATTTGTTTATACTCTGTAACTTACATGACACTCTTCGTTCCACTCCTCTATAGTAAAAATGTAGCACATAAATATCTAGGACATCTTGCTAATAATAGTATACAAATATATTTTGTATAAAAGCGAATTAACTTAATTGATATATGCCTAAATTACTATTATTAGAATGGAATTCAATTCCAGTGATCCAAATGGGGCATTATATTATTTAGGCTGCTTTTTTCTAAAAAATTATAGTAGATCAAATATAAAAATAGAAAATTCAAATTTGTTGGGCATATATAAGTGTATCTGTATATATACACAGGATGAATATATGATATGCTGTGATTTAGTATATTTTTTATTATATCTTTAGATATCTGCTTTTATGTAATTAACCCATAGCTACAGTCATATATGATCCATCTAAAGCTACAACAAAAAAATATACTAAAGTATATCATATCATATGTTTGCTATATAGGTCTACTCATGTAGAGTTCAACAAAACTCTAGGCATGAAGTTTTTTAATTTTGTAGTGATTTAATATGTTTTTTTTCAAAAATTTAACCAAAATAAACATAAAAGAAAAGGAGATAAAAACACCAAGGAAATAGATAGAAACTAGGTGAATGCCCGTGCGTTGCAATGGAACCGTATAATGACATGATAATCTTGGTTTCCACAACACCAATAAATCTAGGTCGTGGATCCTGATCATATTCTGGTTGCAAGACAATCAATCATGTCATACATGCAGTATAGTTTAACACAGGATGAGATATTATATATACTTGTACTCCAACATTGTATCATGTATGCAATACAACTTTCTTCAACATAACAATTGTGTTTCTCTACAGCTTTTCTCCTCTCCGCATACTCTTCTCACTGTTCATCCATCCTACCTTTAACGTCACTCCTTGGATGCTACCACCAGCAGCCCCAGTGCACCAATTAGAAGATACTGCACCAACAAACGACAGCAGTCAACCAAAAACACACCAGTAACAGACCCTCCTATTACTTGTAACAAACTCAGCCCAACACTAAAGCACTGGCCATTTGTTTAACACTCCATTTGTTCAACCACTATGTGCCTAATAAACCAGAATGCTCATACCTTGAGGACTGGTTTCTCCGTCATGACGATTGTAAGCCACCCAGCATAAGGCAGATAGCTGCTCAAGTGTTAACATTAAATAACAGGGAACAAGAGTCAGATGGAGTAAACAATCGTTAATCATCAGTCATGACAGTGAATGTAATGTATTCCCTCAAGAGTCAAGTGGGAAGAAAAACTCACCCAACAGCCCGTCCAATGATGTGCTGTCGCTGCAGCCAAAGCTGCCCATGTGCGTACAGGACTCGGTCATCCCCGGGATTATTGTCACCTGATGAGACACAATTAGTTTATTTCTGTTCTTGAAAATGCTCATGAAGCAAAATAAAGCAGCTGTAAAAAAATATGGCTACCTTTCGTGAGAATGTCAGAGTCCACCGTATCATGGCGCTCATGAACCTATGAGGGGACAAAAGAAAACTCAAGCCGCAATCCAAGTATGGTATATAATCTACAATAGAATCAAACTATTAAATACAGTAGCTTGCTACCTTGATCACACGATGGACAATTGGAATATCACGGCCCTGCACTCAGGCTACATCGACGATATGGCGAGGAGACAAGCCTCAGGAGGAGAGGAACAGGGATGCCTACGTCGAATCGCTACAGGCAGGTTGTTGCCGCCGGCGACGAAACTTCAAGATGCTCAGAAAGGTGCAGAAGTGACTTCTGAGCGCTACTTTCCACACTGGAAAAAAGAAAGAAATTATAAGCCTTACCTAATTTCTCTTTGTCACTATAAATAAGGATTAGGCAGAAAAATAAGATTTGCACAGGTTGCCACAAAAAAAGGCTTCACAATCTTTGTGTTTTGCTGATTCATGTATTGAATAATGAATACTAAGGTCCCAAATGAAACTCAAACAAAAAACTGAGCTGATCTATCAAGTTATGAATGCTAAGGTTGAAAATGAAACTCAACCAAACTACTGACCTGATCTATCAAGTTATTAATACTAAGGTTCAAAATGAAACCCAAACAAACTACTGAGCTAGTCTATCAAGTTACATATATATATTTTGTTTCCATGTACAGATACAAATATGGTCCCATGTAAATGCACTGTAAGATTAGGCATAAAATTTAACAGATGAACTCGGAGTGAGTAAATAACAGTACCAACTTGCACATCAGAAGCCCCGCGAGCACAGAAGTGTATAGAACATATGAATCTGCTAGCAAGTATTCCTTAAGAAGTATTTCTGCTTTATACTTATAGGCCTTAGCTGCCATGATTGGGTCAACAGGAAAATCCATAATCTGATCCATCAAGTCAATAGTCAGATTGTTGAACAGAGTGGTTCCATTCCCCACAATCCATAAGCAATGCCTACAACAAATTGTTAAAAATTAAATAGTTTTATTATCATGCACCAGATAAAAGATTATGAAGTAATTGAAGTGAAATTTAAATGCTCGGCGCAGAACTTACTTGGCCCTTGTTAACAATATATAGTATAGATATGTGCCCGTGCGTTGCGATGGAAGTAAAAGATTTGTATGAAACATTGATACGGAACAACAAACATCACTATAATATGCAAAATATGTGTGGAAAACATTATCAATATCACACAAATTAATTCTAAAAAGTTAATTTAGAATTTTTAATTACAGACAAATATGTCGACAACTAATCAGCTAATCCTTTTTAGCGATATCGATGAGTCTCTGTTGTATGTTTGCAGGGATGGCATATCGGCACGAATTGTCCTCATAACTTAACAGATCAATCACAAAGTTCCTTCGAAGAGTCTTTGCATCCTACAGACAAAGACATAAGAGAACAAAACATATTATCTTGTAGAACGAGTTAGCTAGAATGTAAGTTTTGAACATAAAACGAACGTGCTACACTCACCCCAACAAATTTCAGTCGTCTGTCATTCCCCCATATGGCCATAGCTTGTAGAACGAGGTAGCTGGTATTAAACCTATAGAATAATATTTGGGCAACTATGTTTTACACAATGAATATCATAGAAAAAATTTAAACTGCTGAGAAGGTGGTACGAAGAAAATACCCTCTTAAGTCAATTGGAACACCAGTCTGAATTGTATGTTCCCACTTAAAAATATCCTCCGCCCATCCAGAACGTTTCTTGCTGTAAGCAATCTTATATTTTTTTGAGGCCATGATATTCGCTTCCGCGAACCTCTTGTATGGCATGTGTTTACACCAATCTTGAGTCGGTGTAAAATCGATAAAAGTCGCATGCTTTTTAACATGATCTATTACGAAAAGGGCGTGACATCCATTGAATTTCCATGGCATGAGAACCTGCAAAATATCAGTCATTAGGATCCTACAACAGAAGTGTCCTTTATAAATACATTCGAAATGAACACATACTTACATATCTACAACCCGTGATATAATAATTCATTGATGGCCAACAATCGAGTGTTTTGGCTAACTCTTCTGTGTAGGATCCTGATGGTACTTTGGAAGTTTACCAAAACCAACCATTCTCTGGACAGTATATATACATGTACACATGATGATTAGATGTAGATACTATATATTAATACATTAATGATTGGAAACAAACTTACCCAAAAACGCATGTCCATATAATGCTTTCTATTATTTATGATTTCTTCTTTCGGTCTACGTGACTCTTTATTGGCAAGCAGCCGAACAGCCATATCAAAACATCTTAGAATCATATCTTGAGTTGTCGTTAATATGTTTTGCAGGTCTTTGACAGATATTTCTATCTTAAAAGGATTGAAATTTCGCACCCATGTTCTCCTGTAATGTAGCATGACGAAAGTCTATATCAAGAATCTAAGTAGTCGATATACATAAAATAAATAAATCAATGAGCACTTACTCTAGTGTCGTATCGTCTTCTATTGCCATGATATAATCACATAAAACATCTATTGAATCGGCTTTGGTCACTGGCATGTCCTTTGTGGAAAGACCAACCATTAAAAAGTCATTGGTGCAACCATCGTTAGAGACTTTTACAGGAGCTCTTTTATCCCAATCATCAACAAACCACCTTTGCAAGTCTGCTTGAGTAATAGGGCCTTCCTCATCTTCATACACTACTTTGCTATCATCAAGCACGTGGAGTAGTTTCCTCTTATTAGAATCTGTTGGGTTTTCTAATATCTCAACATCAGATGGGCTTCCAGAGTCAACTTCTTTTTCATTTTTGTATAACAGACACCCCCTTCTCTTATTCAGGTCTGAAGATAGTAATATAGCAGCCATTTTTTCCTAAAGTGTGACATGTCATCCTACAAATAAGAAACAATTATTTAGCATTATATATGTAACGCTGACTGTAGATGTCCATATATGTCATAGTAGTAATAATATACCTGGGTAAAACTGTCAGACAGTTCATCCCCTGTCCAGTATTCGATATAGTTCAAAAGAAAGAGGCCACATGAAGAGCTACAATATACATTAATACCAACATAAAGATTAGTATGAATGAAGAAATTGGTAAAGAAGATCTTAGGACGTACCTATCTGTCTGCTTTGCATATCCCATGTCTATTTCTCTGAGCGGCCAAGAAGCAACTTGGAGGTCTGGCCACCTGTGGTCTTTTAACTCCTTATGTTGAGATATCATATCTATTTGTCTTTGCAGTCCTTTAATCTTTATATGTGGTAAAATAAAATTAGAGATTGGGATAAGTTAATATTGAATTCATAATTGTTTAGTTTGTGCATACTCACAGAGTCAGTGAGGTCTTTGCGGTCTTGTGAAGTACCAAGCGAATCGAGCACTTGTATCTCCATATTTCTTGCATGGATCACAGCAAGATACCAATGCGTCTCTCGGATGTTTATCAGAATAAACACCTACAAAACAATTATAAATACTTGCATAAGAATAAAATACATATAAACACTAACTGTTCAGATTGCAAACTCATATGTACCATGTCATGGTCTAGGTAAAGTAACACCCTTCGTTCAGCGCTACATATGTGATATAGCTCCTCTGTTTTAATTTCAAGATCACCATCTCGCTTCAGGAAATTGAACTGGAAAGCATTTTCTATGTGAACGCGACCTCCAGATCGACACTTTAGATGCTTTTGAGCTTTTATCAAATTTATATAACAGTCTATAACCTGCAAGTGTGTAAGTTGTGGTAAAAAATACCAGGATGAGTAAAAAAACTTATACATAACAACGTTGCCAAATATAAAAACTAAGCATGGATTACCTCGTCACCTAAATATGCGCTCGGCTGAAATAAACACTCCATCCACTTCCTTTCAACAAAGGCATCATCAATAAGAACGACTTCTACCCTTGGTTCACAAGGGATTTCCTTGATAAAATCGATGAGAGCAAGATCACCTTGCGTGCAAATATAGTCTAGGAGCAACCAGTCATGAGATAAAACTAAAATTAGTTATTACAAAAAATACAAATTGATCCATACAGAACTATGAAAATTTTAATACCTTCTCGAACTATTGCGGTTGCCACCGATTTTTTTGGCTTGTTATGAGACAAGCCTACAAATAGAGATTCCATTCTCGCGGGACAAAAACCTACATTCATAACAAATTGTTAGATGCATAAAAATTATTATTGCTAATTTCACAAATGATCCAAAACTCAACAATACTTTAAGATAGTATGCATGCTCTAATAATACACAAACATGTGCGGCTCTAATAAAAACAATTGTAGCATGCAAACATGACTTGATAATACACCAGACCAATCAAACATAAGACAAACATCATTCTATTAGTTTGTTAGCTGAACATGGAACTCTTACCATGGGTCTAATTTGTTAGGACCTCTTTGTAGACGATGTTCTTGGTATATGTCCCACAATCTACGGTGGGGGTTTTCTTTACACCCTTCCTTGACTTTTTCCTCCCATCGACAGCTGGGATGACAAGAATCTTTATGTTCGATCGGGCCGTCGCTCTAGATAGAGCAACATATAGTTGGCCATGAGAGAACACTGGTTCAGGCAAGTATACACCAACATTGGGAATAGTCTGACCCTGTGCTTTGTTAACCGTCATTGCAAAGCTAAGCCGTACAGGAAACTGCTTTCTTTTGAACTGGAAAGGGAACATCTCTTCATCGGAGGGACACAACGGTATACGCGGTAGGAAAATCCATTTTCCAACGTGTTGACCCAGTACAATCTCTGCGTCAATGCTATTTCTTTGGAAGCCACGAACGACCAGCCTGGTGCCATTGCAAAGTCCATTTGCAGGGTCTATATTCCGGAGCAATATAACAGGACATCCAATCTTGAGCTTCAAAACATGAGGTGGTAGCCCATTAGGCGTCAATGTGTTTAGGAACTCGGGTGGGTAGTAGTTGTGGGGATCATCCATAGCGCTATCGAAACTATGATACACAATATGCTCCCCTTGAAAACGATCAATCATCTTAACATTTATCATATCAACCCAGTCGTTCCGTGTTGACAGTATCGCCCTTGAAGTGATGTAGGTGGAATTGGACATATTTTCGTTGAGATTTGGGAAAGCAAAGTCTATTAGGTTGTCAAGATCGTTGTCACTCCCACTGTAAGGCACACACACATCATCAGGAAGACGAAGGTCGCCGTCACTATTTGTTTCCTCAGTTCCACCGCCTACGCGCAGCAAAAACTCCGCAAACCAAGGGTCGTTTTTTGCTCTCATGTTGCTAACAAGCTTTAAGTGGGACATGGACTCCCATAGGTAAGACATTCATAGAGAAGACGCGACCACTTGAGCCCTTGACCCTTTACGAACAACAGGCAAGACCTGTCTGAAATCTCCACCGAAGACAATGGTTTTACCACCAAATGGCAGTGCGGGGCGACCCATTATATCGCGCATGCTATTGTCCAGTGCCTCCACGGCTTGTCTCTTAGTCATAGAAGCCTCGTCCCAGATAATGAGAGATGCTTTCCGTAGCAACTCTGCTGTTCCACTCTGCTTCGTGAAGCTACATACAGCGCCATCATCAATAGTGAGTGGTATCTTGAAGCGTGAATGGGCGGTTCTTCCTCCAGGCATTATGGAAGCCGCAACGCCAGATGTAGCTGTTGCCACTGCAATCTTGCCCTGGTTGCGTAGCGTCACGAGCAGCCCTCTGTATAGATAAGTCTTCCCGGTGCCACCAGGTCCATCCACAAAGAATAATCCGCCCTGATCGGTGTCAACGGCAGAAATAATCTTATCATAGGCGGCCCTCTGTTCCTCGTTAAGAGAGTCTTTAAGAGCCACATCTTCCACTGTCGGTTGGATACTTTCCTCCTCGTAAACCTCCCGAGCAGTACCAATAGCATCGTCATACGTGTCGATCATAGGAGGTAGAGGGAATGTCTTTATGTCCTTTCCCATTGACTGTAGCATGTTCCTAATGTCAATCAATACCATCTGCTCAACATGAGTTTTGTTCTGACTCTTGTGTTGATAGTCCTCGAACATAGAATCTTTGTGTTTTTGCCAGAGTACAGCCACATCGCTTGGCTCATAGTACACCAGTATTGTGGAAAAAAGCCGTCGCAGCGACGATGGCATCTGGAAAAGAGCACGTTCAGTGAGACACTCATCCAGTGTGTTGTCCGACTCAAGCAGTCCTCTTCTCTCTGCTGCCTCAAGAAAAGTCGGTAGGGTAACACCATCAACTGTCCTTAGATCCACATAAAAGGCGGCACCAGTCACGTGGTTTAGGAGAACACGAAGATAGTAGCGCTCCCCCTCGGCCGGATGAGCAGAGACTATTCTACCGACTTGTCCACCTGTATCTCGTTTCCTCCGTTGCCATACTTTTCCCTTACCACTCTGCCAAGTGTACCACTCAGGGAAATCACGATATAGGATGCAACGAGCCTCATCGTGTAGCCTATTCGCCTCAAAATATGCTGTGAGCATCGACCTATCAACACCTGGATGGTTGACGACTCGCTCGACCATTTGCCTCTCGTGAAACGCCACCATGTGCATGTTTGGAAGATGGAGTTGCAGCTGCATCACAGGTGGAGATATCTGACTAAGCTCAAAGCCGTATATCCTCCACAAGGCTTCCGGAGGAGTCACCCACCTTGCATCTCTATACTGCTTGATCTCATCAACATCATCATCTGCCTTGCTCGCATCTGTCATAACAACAGACGCACGATCATGGCCTTTGTATATGTATTTGAACAGGTATTTAACAGCCTTGATGCTCCCACATGCCTCGACATTGATGTGGCAGTTGAAGAGACGAAGGAGGTATGGGTTATAAGGGACAACCCATCTATTGTCCAGTTCGCACCCTCGGACCTTTTCTTTACGGTCATCATCACGACGTCTGAAGCGTCCCAATCCTCTGGGACTCAAATGTGATACAATTACTAGTCCCAGGAGGCTAGTAAACACATTTATACATCAGATGATTCCAGATCTGCTTAAACGAGACAAACCTATAAAGGTGGCGAACAACTTTAAGAGTTGGTCCACAACTCGGGACATATCATCAGAGTGGGGCTGAATTAGCCCGATATACGCAGTGAAGCAATTCAGCGGTCCAACAGCCACAGGCAAGGTTGGGAACAGTCGTAACTCTTACCCGATCTCCTTTTTCTGAAAAACAACAAATAAGCAAGGGTGAGTACAAACGTACTCAGCAGCCCACCTTCACCCGCGGAATGGGGAAATCAGATATAATGCATGGAATATGTGGAGCTCAGAATATTTTGCAGAAACAGCAATATTTTATGCAGGGTTTTTTTAAAAAAACAATTTGTATTTTGCAAAGCGCATCCTCTCCAAAAGGAGCAGGAAGTTTTTCAATATTAGAACAAAATCCCCTGGACTAAACCATCCAGGTATCTCAGCAGTTTCCCACTGGTTTTCCTTTTCAAAAACAGCTACTGGACTTCCCGTCCACCATAGCTCACGGCTCAACCGCCGAACCATTTAAAAACCACTTTTCAAAAGCATCTCTTTTTTTTGGAAAACAAAACATTAATTGCCATACCATACCAGACTCGTCCATTCCTGTGGACACAGACTATTCGAATAGGTTTGAACTCTGCGCAGAGGTGTACACTTTACCCACTAGTCCGGCTCTGCGATCTCATAGCTAGTGAGACCCGAATCCGAATCTCTTTCTTTCCCCGCACGTCCTAACCTTAACGGTTATCCGGAAGGAGTCAGGCCACCACCATGTCCAAACCGGACAAAACTTTCCCCTCCTTATCCTCCCGGTGCTCCCCAGCCTTCATAACCCTGGGGTCGGACCGCACGAGTTCAGATTGAGTGACTGCCCACACAGTCTCGAGTGGTTGCACTATTAAAGAGTACAGGTAGTGAAGATGACAAACCGGTCCTTATATGAGGGGACAATCCTTCTGCTCACGCCTAAACCAGCTGAGCCATCACCTTAGACCCTCCCCTAAACCAGGGAGTCCCTGATTATCCCACTCACAAGGTGATAAGGGTGAAAACCCTTCATCATACACATTTTGAAAAGCATTTTCTTTTGAAAACTCACACCTTTTCTCAAATCATTTGGAACATATATATCAGGGATTGATTGCGGCAAGCGGCTGGGTGGCCATAATAACTTGTCTCAAAATCATATCATGCATAAAATAACAGGCTGAGGGTTGTGGTTGAAAAACATAGGTAATTTATGCATCAAAGGGATCCAGTGAGCTTGCCGTGCTTATTCGGCGAAGGGGGAAGGAGAGCTCGCGGAACTGGCTTCTGGCTCCACCGCCTGGCGTAGACTTGCAGATCTGGCCTCCACGAGATGGCACGAACGCTCCGATAACTATGCAACATGAACAAGCAAACATACAAACCAGCATGTATACCAACAAATATTTAGTATAGTGGCCATAACAACGATATATGGATGGGTAGAGTCTTGAGTAGAATTTGTGTCATGTGGTGTTGAGATACTACTAGTGGTGGAGCGGAGGTGCTTACCAGTAGGGTGGACTGGAGGCGAAGCGACACTATGCGGGTAGCCGGCAGAGCAGAGTAACTGAGTGGGTGGGGTGTTTGCCTTGGCTGAGGGTGTTGAGTGTGTGTGGAGAGGGAGAGGGTAGCTGGGTGTATTTATAGATGGGTGTATGTGGTGTAGCACAGTGAAATTCACTGTTGGTGATAATAGTGACGAATGAATCGTCTGACTTAGTATGAACAGGAGAGTTATAGGCAGAATATGGGACAAGAGTATTTTGGGAGTTTTCTGGAATATGGACCATGCTTAAGGGATGACATGGTTGGATAGGGAATAGTTTGATAAGAATTTAGAAACGAGAATTATTGGAATCTGAGTTTGGAAGCCTGGTTCGAAGGAATCTCAAGTTAAGCGTGCTCAACTTGGAGAAACCTAGGATGGGTGACCAGATGGGAAGTTCCCACTGGAAGGAAAATCACAGTCACCGGAGTTCGTATGACTGGAATATGGGTCTGGCTGGTCTTAGGTGGACTGGACAGCATGATGGATGAGTAGTTGAAATTTGGGATGACTAGATGACCGATGAATAGTAACGATGATTAGTAACGATGAATAGTGGCGATGAAAAAGTAATTATAGATATCATCGATGAATAGTAACAATGATGAATAGTAACAATAAATAGTAACGATGATGAATAGTGTATGTGAATAGTAACGATGAATAGTAATGGTGAATAGTGATAGTGAATAGTTCGTATGAACGAACGATGAACGATGAATAGGAACTATGAACGAACGGACGAACGATCGAATGATCGGACGAACGAACGATCGGAATTTCGGCAGCATAACGGCAGGAAAAGATTATTTGGACGAACGAACGGACGAACGATCGAATGATCGGACGAACGAACGATCGGAATTTCGGCAGCATAACGGCAGGACAAAGATTATCTGGAAGAACGATGAATAGGGACTATGAACGAACGATGAACGATGAATAGGGAACTATGAACGAACGGACGAACGATCGAATGATCGAACAAACGAACGATCGGAATTTCGGCAGCATAACGGCAGGACAAAGATTATCTGGAAGAACGATGAATAGGGACTATGAACGAACGATGAACGATGAATAGGAACTATGAACGAACGATGAACGAACGATGAACGATCGAATGATCGAATGAACGAACGATCAAAATTTCGGCAGCATAACGGTAGGAAAAAGATTATTTGGACGAACGAACGGACGAACGATCGAACGATCGGACGAACGGACGAACGAACCATGAACGATCGGACGAACGATCGAACGATCGGACGAACGAACGAACAAACTAAGAACAGGGGACGAACGATCGAAGAACGATCGAACGATCCTTGTGCTAGTGTGTGCTTGTGTGGAACATGGAGTGGGTGTGTGTGGGGGGGGGGGGGGAGAGAGTTGCCATGAAATGGCTTGGGGTGGGATGAGAGGAGGCCCTTGCCCCTCTATTTATAGCCATGGTGGGGGGATTAAGGGGAGGGATGAGAGGATTAGTGGGAGGATGAGAGGATTAGTGGGAGGTTTGAGAGCACCTAGAGGGGGGGTGAATAGGTGATCCTGTAAAAACTTAACTTATAGCCACAAAAACTTGTTAGAGGTTAGCACAATAATTGCCAAGTGGCTAAAGAGAAGATCTTGCACAATACGATAATCACAGAAAATTCAACACAGAGGAGACACGGTGATTTATCCCGTGGTTCGGCCAAGTACAAAACTTGCCTACTCCACGTTGTGGCGTCCCAACGGACGAGGGTTGCAATCAACCCCTCTCAAGCGGTCCAAAGACCCACTTGAATACCACAGTATTTTGCCTTGCTTATCTTTATCCCACTTGCGAGGAATCTCCACAAATTGGAGTCTCTCGCCCTTACACTTAAGATTCACAAAGAAGCACGGAGTAAGGGAGGGAAGCAACACACACAAATCCACAGCGAAACGCGCACACACACGGCCAAGATTCGAGCTCAAAGACTATCTCACAGTTTCTCACAAGAACAGAGCTCGAATCACTTAGAATCACAAACGGATGCGCAAAGACTGAGTGTGGATGATCAAGAATGCTTAAGAGTTGCTTAGTGTTCTCCTCCATGCGCCTAGGGGTCCCTTTTATAGCCCCAAGGCAGCTAGGAGCCGTTGAGAGCAATTCCAGAAGGCCAAACTTGCCTTCTGTCATCGGGTGCACCGGACAGTCCGGTGCACACCGGACACTGTCCGGTGCCCAATTTCCTTCCTTAAACAGCGCAGTCGACCGTTGCAGATGCGGGAGCCGTTGGCGCACCGGACATGTCCGGTGCACACCGGACAGTCCGGTGCCCCTTCCCGACCGTTGGCTCGGCCACGTGTCCCGCGCAGATCGCGCGGCCGACCGTTGGCCCGGCCGACCGTTGGCTCACCGGACAGTCCGGTGCACACCGGACAGTCCGGTGAATTTTAGCCGTACGCCGTCAGCAAATTCCCGAGAGCGGCCTCTTCGGCCGAGATAGCCTGGCGCACCGGACACTGTCCGGTGCACCACCGGACACTGTCCGGTGCACCACCGGACAGTCCGGTGCCCCTGACCGAAACAGCCAGTTGGCTGTACATAGCCAACTTTCTTCTCTTCTTCTTCTTCCTGTTTCTAATACTTAGACAAGTATATTAGTACACAAAACCAATGTACTAAGACTTAGAAACATACCTTTGCTCTAGATTTGCACTTTGTTCATCCATGGGTATTGATTCACATTTAAGCACTTGTGTTGACACTCAATCACCAAAATACTTAGAAATGGCCCAAGGGCACATTTCCCTTTCAATCTCCCCCTTTTTGGTGATTTATGCCAACACAACATAAAACAACTAGAACAAGTGCAAAATCACTTCAAATAAAAACTCAAATTGGTTTTGATTCAATTTTGGCATATATGGATCATCCTTTGCCACCACTTGGTTTGTTTTTGCAAATCAAACTCAAATCTCTATTTCTATGTCAAACACACATGTTGAGGCATAAAGAGAGTCATTCCAAACGAGATTGATCAAAAATTTCAAAAACTCCCCCTATTTCCCATAATCAACACCTCTCCCCACAAGAAGCCGACTTTTGACAATAGAGATAATACGAGATAATAAAAGCCTTTTGACACAACAAAAAACTCTATTCTACTATTTTCAAAAATCTCTCAAGTGGTAGCTGATCCATTTATCACTTTGGCCTTTATTTTCTCCCCCTTTGGCATGAAGCACCAAAACGGGATCAATCTTGGCCTTTTAACCCCATTGCCTCACCAAAGTCTTCAATTAAGAGCAAATGGCAATAAGATTTCATGAGATGAACTTGGAATTAGTTACCCTCTCATCGGAGTGCAGTGGAAGTCTGTCATGGTCCAAGTCCACCTTTTCCCTTTCAATCCTCCTTTGAGACTAAATTATCAAACTTAAGCACATGGTTAGTCTCAAAGGGTCAAGTTGTAACACATCTCCCCCTAAACATGTGCATCACTTTGCAACGGACTTGTGAGGTCCAGGGAGTGTTTGTACAACTTGAGCACCATAATAAGCAACAAAATGCAAAAAGGAACATGATCAAAAGCATAAGTACATGTATGCTACAATTCAATCCAGGTTCCGCGAATCTATGACATTTAGCTCACTACGCAACCTGCAAAAGGTCTTCTCATCTAGAGGCTTAGTGAAGATATCGGCTAGCTGGTTCTCGGTGCTAACATGAAACACTTCGATATCTCCCTTTTGCTGGTGGTCTCTCAAAAAGTGATGCCGGATGTCTATGTGCTTTGTGCGGCTGTGCTCAACAGGATTCTCCGCCATGCGGATAGCACTCTCATTGTCACATAGGAGTGGGACTTTGCTCAGATTGTAGCCAAAGTCCCGGAGGGTTTGCCTCATCCAAAGTAGTTGCGCGCAACACTGACCTGCGGCAACGTACTCGGCCTCGGCGGTGGATAGGGCAACGGATGTTTGTTTCTTAGAGTTCCATGACACAAGGGACCTTCCTAAGAATTGGCACGTCCCCGATGTACTCTTCCTATCGACCTTACATCCAACATAGTCGGAGTCTGAGTATCCAACTAAGTCAAAGGTAGACCCCTTTGGATACCAGAGCCCGAAGCAAGGCGTAGCAACCAAATATCTAAGAATTCGCTTCACCGCCACTAAGTGACACTCCTTAGGATCGGATTGAAATCTAGCACACATGCATACGCTAAGCATAATATCCGGTCTACTAGCACATAAGTAAAGCAAAGAACCTATCATTGACCGGTATGCTTTTTGATCAACGGACTTACCTCCTTTGTTGAGGTCGGTGTGTCCGTCGGTCCCCATCGGAGTCTTTGCGGGCTTGGCGTCCTTCATCCCAAACCGCTTTAGCAGATCTTGCGTGTACTTCGTTTGGGAGATGAAGGTGCCGTCCTTGAGTTGCTTCACTTGGAACCCAAGGAAGTAGTTCAACTCGCCCATCATCGACATCTCGAATTTCTGCGTCATCACCCTGCTAAACTCTTCACAAGACTTTTGGTTAGTAGAACCAAATATTATGTCATCGACATAAATTTGGCACACAAACAAATCACCATCACATGTCTTTGTAAAGAGAGTTGGATCGGCTTTCCCAACCTTGAAATCATTAGCAATTAGAAAGTCTCTAAGGCATTCATACCATGCTCTTGGGGCTTGCTTAAGTCCATAGAGCGCTTTAGAGAGCTTACACACGTGGTCGGGGTACCGTTCATCCTCGAAGCCAGGGGGTTGCTCCACGTACACCTCCTCCTTGATTGGCCCGTTGAGGAAAGCGCTCTTCACATCCATTTGGTACAACCTGAAAGAATGGTGAGCGGCATATGCTAGCAAGATACGAATGGACTCTAGCCTAGCCACAGGAGCGAAAGTCTCCTCAAAGTCCAAACCTGCGACTTGGGCATAACCTTTTGCCACAAGTCGAGCCTTGTTCCTCGTCACCACCCCATGCTCGTCCTGTTTGTTGCGGAATACCCACTTGGTTCCCACAACATTTTGCTTCGGACGAGGCACCAGTGTCCAAACTTCATTGCGCTTGAAGTTGTTAAGCTCCTCCTGCATGGCCAACACCCAGTCCGGATCTAGCAAGGCCTCCTCTACCCTGAAAGGCTCAATAGAAGAGACAAAGGAGTAATGCTCACAAAAATTAGCTAATCGAGATCGAGTAGTTACTCCCTTGCTAATGTCACCCAGAATTTGATCGACGGGATGATCCCTTTGAATCATCGCTCGAACTTGGGTTGGAGGTGCCGGTTGCGCTTCTTCCTCCATTACTTGATCATCTTGTGCTCCCCCTTGATCAAGCGCCTCCACTTGAGGTACCTGTTCGTCATCTTTGGTTGGGGGATGCACCATAGTTGAGGAAGAAGGTTGATCTCGTTCATCTTGTTCCTGTGGCTGTACTTCTCCAATCGTCATGGTCCGTATAGCGGCCGTCGGAACATCTTCTTCATCTACATCATCACAATCAACAACTTGCTCTCTTGGAGAGCCATTAGTCTCATCAAATACAACGTCGCTAGAGACTTCAACCAAACCCGATGATTTGTTGAAGACTCTATACGCCTTTGTATTTGAGTCATAACCTAACAAAAACCCTTCTACAGCTTTGGGAGCAAACTTAGAATTTCTACCTTTCTTCACTAGAATGTAGCACTTGCTCCCAAATACACGAAAGTAAGATACATTGGGTTTGTTACCGGTTAGAAGCTCATACGAAGTCTTCTTGAGGAGGCGATGAAGGTAGACCCTGTTG
The DNA here is from genome assembly GCF_902167145.1 of Zea mays. Taxonomy (NCBI): domain Eukaryota; kingdom Viridiplantae; phylum Streptophyta; class Magnoliopsida; order Poales; family Poaceae; genus Zea; species Zea mays. The sequence goes on along the minus strand of NC_050103.1, from coordinate 135,769,235 downwards.
ATGGCGTGGCAAGCCGTGTTCACGGCTTCCGACCAAAAACACTCGGGGGTCTTGAATTCTCCAAGCATTGTCCTCGCCATATCGATTAGCGTCCTGTTCTTCCTCTCTACCACACCATTTTGCTGTGGTGTGTAGGGAGCGGAGAACTCGTGCTTGATCCCTTCCTCCTCAAGAAATTCCTCCACTTGAAGGTTCTTGAATTCGGACCCGTTGTCGCTCCTTATCTTCTTCACCTTGAGCTCAAACTCATTTTGAGCTCTCCTGAGGAAGCGCTTGAGGGTCCCTTGGGTTTCAGACTTATCCTGCAAAAAGAATACCCAAGTGAAGCGGGAAAAGTCATCAACAATAACTAAACCATACTTACTCCCTCCTATGCTCAGATAGGCGACAGGTCCGAAGAGGTCCATATGTAGCAGCTCCAGGGGTCTTGAAGTGGTCATCACATTCTTGCTGTGATGCGCTCCTCCCACTTGTTTACCTGCTTGACAAGCTGCACAAGGTCTATCTTTTTCGAAATGCACGTTAGTCAAACCTATCACGTGTTCTCCCTTTAGAAGCTTGTGAAGGTTCTTCATCCCCACATGTGCTAAGCGGCGATGCCACAGCCAGCCCATGCTAGTCTTAGCTATTAAGCATGCATCTAGACCGGCCTCTTCTTTTGCAAAATCAACTAAATAAAGTTTGTCGTCCAATACACCCTTAAAAGCTAATGAACCATCGCTTCTTCTAAAGACAGACACATCTACATTTGTAAATAGACAGTTATACCCCATATGACATAATTGACTAACAGATAGTAAATTATATCCAAGACTCTCTACTAAAAATACATTAGAGATAGAATGCTCATTAGAAATTGCAATTTTACCTAATCCTTTTACCTTGCCTTGATTCCCATCACCGAAAATAATTGAATCCTGGGAATCCTTATTCTTGACGTAGGAAGTGAACATCTTCTTCTCCCCCGTCATATGGTTTGTGCATCCGCTGTCGATAATCCAGCTTGATCCCCCGGATGCATAAACCTGCAAGGCAAATTTAGGCTTGGGACTTAGGTACCCAACTCTTGTTGGGTCCTACAAGGTTAGTGCAAATTTCCTTAGGGACCCAAATGCAAGTTTTGTCACCCTTGCATTTTGCCCCTAATTTCCTAGCAATTACCTTCTTACCCTTTCTACAAATAGCAAAGGGAGCATTGCAAGCATAATAAATGGTAGAAGGTTTGTTCACAACTTTTCTAGGAGCATGAGCAAAATTTCTCCTAGGCATATGCACATCATGAGAACTAGAAGCAGTCATAGCATAAGAATCATAAGCATGTGAATCAAAATCATTATAAGCATTTCTAGCATGTCTCCTATCATAGTACAAGAAAGCATGGTTCCTTTTAGCACTACTAGCCATAGGGGCCTTCCCTTTCTCCTTGACGAAGATGGGAGCCTTATGGCTTGTTAAGTTCTTGGCTTCTCTCTTGAAGCCAAGACCATCCTTAATTGAGGGGTGTCTACCCACTGTGTAGGCATCCCTTGCAAATTTTATTTTATCAACTTCACTCTTGCTAGTCTTAAGTTGAGCATTAAGACTAGCCACTTCATCATTTAGTTTTGAAATTGAAACTAAGTGTTCACTACAAGCATTAACATCAAAATCCTTACACCTAGTGCAAATTGTAATATTTTCAACATACGAGTTACTTGCTACTTCTAGTTTAGCAGTTAAATCGTTAATTTCACTTTTTAAAGAAGAAATGGTTTCATTACAAGTAGAAAGTTCACAAGAAAGTATTCAATTTCTTTTAACTTCTAGAGCAAGTGAATTTTGTGCACTAACAAATTTATCATGTTCTTCATATAAAAGGTCTTCTTGTTTCTCTAAGATTCTATCCTTTTCATTTAAGGCATCGATCAACTCATTAATCTTAGCTATCTTAGTTCTATCCAATCCCTTGAATAAACTAGAGTAATCAATTTCATCCTCACTAGATTCATCATCACTAGAAGAATCATAAGTATTAGCATTACGAGTGATTACCTTCTTTTCCCTTGCCATGAGGCAAGTGTGATGCTCGTTGGGGAAGAGAGCCGATTTGTTGAAGGCAGTGGCGGCGAGTCCTTCGTCGTCGGAGTCGGACGAAGAGCAATCCGAATCCCACTCCTTTCCAAGGTGTGCTTCGCCTTTGGCCTTCTTGTAAACCTTCTTGTTCTCTCTCTTCCCATTTTTCCCTTGCTCCTGGTCACTATCATTTTCGGGACAGTTAGCAATAAAATGACCAAGCTTACCGCATTTGAAGCATGATCGCTTTCCCTTGGTCTTGGCCTTGCTTGGCTGTCCCTTTCGACCTTTTAGCGCCGTCTTGAATTTCTTGATGATGAGAGCCATCTCTTCATCATTGAGCCCGGCCGCCTCAACTTGCGCCACCTTGCTAGGTAGCGACTCCTTGCTCCTCGTTGCCTTTAGAGCAATGGGTTGAGGCTCGTGGAGTGGACCGTTCAATGCGTCGTCGACGTATCTTGCCTCCTTGATCATCATCCGCCCGCTCACGAATTTTCCAAGTACTTCCTCGGGCGTCATCATCGTGTACCTGGGATTCTCACGAATATTGTTCACGAGATGAGGATCAAGAACGGTAAAGGACCTGAGCATTAGGCGGACGACGTCGTGATCCGTCCAACGCGTGCTTCCGTAGCTCCTTATTTTGTTGATAAGGGTCTTGAGCCGGTTGTAAGTTTGAGTTGGCTCCTCTCCCCTTATCATGGCGAATCGTCCAAGCTCGCCCTCCACCAACTCCATCTTGGTGAGCATGGTGATGTCGTTCCCCTCGTGAGAGATCTTGAGGGTGTCCCATATCTGCTTGGCATTGTCCAAGCCGCTCACCTTATTGTACTCTTCCCTGCACAAAGACGCTAAGAGAACAGTAGTAGCTTGTGCATTTCTATGAATTTGTTCATTTATAAGCATAGGGCTATCCGAGCTATCAAATTTCATTCCATTCTCCACAATCTCCCATATGCTTGGATGGAGAGAGAATAAGTGACTACGCATTTTGTGACTCCAAAATCCGTAGTCCTCCCCATCGAAGTGTGGAGGTTTGCCAAGAGGAATGGAAAGCAAGTGCGAATTCGAACTATGTTGAATACGAGAATAATCAAATGAAAAGTTCGAATTGACCGTCTTTTTGTAGTCGTTGTCATCATCCTTTTGGGAAGAAGTAGACTCATCACTATCGTCGTAGTATATGATCTCCTTGATGCGCCTTGTCTTCTTCTTCTTTCCTTCCTTCCGTCTATGTCCCGAGCCGGAGTCGATAGGCTTGTCGTCCTTTGGCTCGTTGACGAAGGATTCCTTCTCTTTGTCGTTGATCACGATTCCCTTCCCCTTAGGATCCATCTCTTCGGGCGGTAAGTCCCTTTGTGAAGAGAACGGCTCCGATACCAATTGAGAGCACCTAGAGGGGGGGGTGAATAGGTGATCCTGTAAAAACTTAACTTATAGCCACAAAAACTTGTTAGAGGTTAGCACAATAATTGCCAAGTGGCTAAAGAGAAGATCTTGCACAATACGATAATCACAGAAAATTCAACACAGAGGAGACACGGTGATTTATCCCGTGGTTCGGCCAAGTACAAAACTTGCCTACTCCACGTTGTGGCGTCCCAACGGACGAGGGTTGCAATCAACCCCTCTCAAGCGGTCCAAAGACCCACTTGAATACCACAGTATTTTGCCTTGCTTATCTTTATCCCACTTGCGAGGAATCTCCACAAATTGGAGTCTCTCGCCCTTACACTTAAGATTCACAAAGAAGCACGGAGTAAGGGAGGGAAGCAACACACACAAATCCACAGCGAAACGCGCACACACACGGCCAAGATTCGAGCTCAAAGACTATCTCACAGTTTCTCACAAGAACAGAGCTCGAATCACTTAGAATCACAAACGGATGCGCAAAGACTGAGTGTGGATGATCAAGAATGCTTAAGAGTTGCTTAGTGTTCTCCTCCATGCGCCTAGGGGTCCCTTTTATAGCCCCAAGGCAGCTAGGAGCCGTTGAGAGCAATTCCAGAAGGCCAAACTTGCCTTCTGTCATCGGGTGCACCGGACAGTCCGGTGCACACCGGACACTGTCCGGTGCCCAATTTCCTTCCTTAAACAGCGCAGTCGACCGTTGCAGATGCGGGAGCCGTTGGCGCACCGGACATGTCCGGTGCACACCGGACAGTCCGGTGCCCCTTCCCGACCGTTGGCTCGGCCACGTGTCCCGCGCAGATCGCGCGGCCGACCGTTGGCCCGGCCGACCGTTGGCTCACCGGACAGTCCGGTGCACACCGGACAGTCCGGTGAATTTTAGCCGTACGCCGTCAGCAAATTCCCGAGAGCGGCCTCTTCGGCCGAGATAGCCTGGCGCACCGGACACTGTCCGGTGCACCACCGGACAGTCCGGTGCCCCTGACCGAAACAGCCAGTTGGCTGTACATAGCCAACTTTCTTCTCTTCTTCTTCTTCCTGTTTCTAATACTTAGACAAGTATATTAGTACACAAAACCAATGTACTAAGACTTAGAAACATACCTTTGCTCTAGATTTGCACTTTGTTCATCCATGGGTATTGATTCACATTTAAGCACTTGTGTTGACACTCAATCACCAAAATACTTAGAAATGGCCCAAGGGCACATTTCCCTTTCAAGCATGTATTTGTCTTGTATAAGTGTAATTATCTTGTAGAGCTCACCGTATGACACTGGAGGCATACGTATACGTATGGGCATGAGGAAAGTTATGAAGAAAATATTTGTAGGGACTTGAAAAATGATTCTGAAGGTATTTCTCAAGAGGAAAATACTTGGAGATATATCGGTGGAATATTTGGGCAATATTTCTGGAAAGAACTTGAAGGGGATCACTAGGGAAATATCTGGGCAGTATTTCTAGAAAGAATTTGAGGGGGATCACTCAGAAAATATTTGTAGGATATTTTGAGGAGGATTTTGGAGATAATATAAACCACTATATTTTATTTGTTGATATCAACTCGCAAACAAACATTTTGAAATGAAACTTGAAATTCATTTTGAATTTAGGGTGAGTTTGAGAAAATTTCAGGATTTGAATTTTTGGGATGCTACAAATCTACCCCACTTAAGGGAATCTCGTCCTCGAGATTCGGCTTAGAAGGGTTATGGGTATAGCTTTACTTCATCTACATATCTTCACTTTGCAACTCTTCGAGGAGATGGAACTTCAACAAAATCTGGCCCTTGCGGAGCATCCGGCTGCTGATTGCAAACGCTGATTTTGGCTACTCAAGGATCTTCTTCAGGCTTCTGGCTTTCGCTTGGCAGCTAGCTTATTGAGGAAGCATTGATGCCAACACGCAAACCTTTCTCTTGCGAACTCCCACATGGATTCCTTTCTTGATTGGTCTTCTGGTGCTTCATCAACAAAACTTGGGTGACCACTTCTCATCCAGAAACTGATATGCTTTGATGATCTGGTCCTCCACAAGCTTGCTACAAGTCTTCTCCTTTTTCTCCACAGCAGGAACCTTACTGGAATACTACCCCACTTAAAAAGAACGAGGGTAGAACTCTTGAATCTTGGGGATTTGAACTCCTTGAAGTACCACATAACAAGGGTGTTACAGGTCCTTCTGCTGTTGTTGCTGCTTGAGCTGGCTGCGGAGGGATGATTGGCACAGGGTTGATTCTGGGAGAACCTTCTTCTTATCTTCTCTTCACTATCTTCTTTTCTCTTCTCACTTTTCACTTTTCACTGCCTCTTTCTTTCTCTTTGCTCTTCCCACTGGAGGAGTCTATCGATGAGTATTACTATCATACACTGGAGGAAACCAAAGACTATGAACCATGTGCAACAGTCTTCAACCCAAGAATCACCAAGCATTGTGATCTTAGGGGCGAGGGAGTGGGAAAATGGAGTTGCTTGCAATTTGGCAGAGGGGATTTTATCAGGGCTGTTTTTGCTTTGTGCGAGATGGGAGTTGAGGGAGCTGGTGGGGGGGGGGGGGGTTTATAGGCGAGCGGGGGTGTTCGGTTGCGGAGTAGTGGTGATGGAGTAGGTGCTACGCGGCAGCGGGTGCGATAAGGGGAGGGGGGCCTGGTGTTGCCGGCGATGATGGTGGCGGTGGGTGCGCTGCAAAGGTGGCGTGGGCGGCGGTAGTGCGCATGGAGGCGGGCACGCGTGCGAGGGGCACGGGTGAGTGGTGGGGTCAATGACCCTGATGTTTGTGGTCTCTGGTTGCAAGAATCTTTGCCTCTCTGTATGGTAATAACTCCTTCTGTCCTCTTTTCCTGTTTACTTTGACTCAGGGGCAGTGCTTTGATTCTCGTGGTCGGTCCTTTTGACTAAGCAGCTGGACAGGTTCCTTCTGTAACTTATTCTAGGCTTCAAGGGTAAGCTTCCCGGTATCTTCTTGGGCAAGGCGTTTTTCTCTTGAGATGGGTTAAGGGGAGAATGGAAGCATAAGGTGAAAATTAGCTCTAATTTGTGATCTATGTCTTTAGAGAAAAACCTTTCTTAAAAAAAATAAAGAAAACACACAAGTTCAGCAATGATAAGCACAAGCAAATCAAATGTTTTGAATAACGGAAGGATAGAGTTTTTCCAAAGCACGGACTACTCAGATTCGGGGGCTAAGCATAACTACTATTGCTTGGTTCCTGAATTGAGAACTATGCTAAATGCGACTTATGAGCACTAACGTTAAAGCATCACATATGCACTCAAAAGAGGAGAAAACATCAAGCGAAATTCATTTTGAAATGCCCTAGGGGGCCACAATTAGAGTTTTGCAAAACACGAGTCTACACGATTACCTTTCATACATGCAGGGCTCTAGCCAAAGTGAAGAAAAACTTCACTACCCAATGCATGCAGAGGACTGGGCATAACTAACTCAGATCTGGCATCTCTCTTCTAGCAAGGCTTGCACACAACTTCAATCTGAGACATCTCCTGGATGGGTCAACAGGGAGCTGATGTTGATGACTTCTTCTGGCAGCGACTGAGATGGCAACACGGGGTCGAACTCTTCTTCAAGCGGGACTGGCTCTTGTAGCTCCTCTGAGGGTGGCGGTGCTGGCGGGGTGCTTGCAGCTTCTTCCTTGACCTCAAGGGACGGTGCTGGAATCTTCTTCATGGTGAGGGGCTCAAGCAACTCTGGCGGGGGATCTTGGGAGGATTCAGGGTGCTCTTGCTTATCCATAGCCTTAGGGGAGACTGGAATTCCTTCCAAGACTATGGCTCCTTCCGTGGGTTCCCAAGCCTTCTTCTCTCCTCTGATAGGTACCGGGTGACCTTCAAGAATCTGGGGGTCTTCAGCTCTGATGGGTTGAACAGGGTTGGATGGAGCGGGCTCTTGGATCCGCAGGGCTCTACGTTGGTTATGGGTTACCAAGTAGGCCTCCATCAACTTCTGGACATGCTCATCCTTGGCTTGCTTCAGGGCTTCAACAGCAATGACTTCGCGACTCTCCAAGGCAGTTGCACGGGCTTGAGCTGTGGTGAGATCCACATGGAGCTTACGGTTGAGCTTCTCTGCATCTTCTGCTCGGGCAATCATCTGACGGTGGTGCCGAGCCAAGAAATCATACTGCGCATCCAGGGTGAGCAGGTATGTAGTGAGGTACACGACTGTGGGGTCGTCCTCAAGCAGCTGCTGCTCTTCCAATGCACGCATCCTGGCCATCCAAACGGGACGGTCTCTCTGAAAGGGCGGAAAGAATCTGAGCGGTGTGTCGGCCACTTCTTCTTCATAGATCTGACACAGGGTCCTTAATGCCTTGCGGGCGACGACTTGGCAGGTGTCTCTGAATCTGTGCCCAGCAGCAGTGACACTCCATTCCACATGGTGTGGACTGGATCCAATGTATACAATCACGACACACTTCTCTGTGCCATGCTCGACGAATTCACGACCATCATACTCTGGCTGACTCCTGATTCCAAGGCGAACTGTGCATGCTCTCAGCAACTTGGGGAAACCATCTTCATTCTGGCAAAAGCTGGTTTGGCACTGAACCTCCATCTGACTTCTAAGAGAAGGAAAAGGGGAAGCATTTTTGAAATGAAGGGATGAGAGCAAGAATTTTTTTTAGAAAATAGTTTTGACTCAAAAACTTTTGGATCAGGCTAAGGGTTACGTCCTGCGGCCAACTTAACAACTTCGATACCACCTGAAGTGTCCCAATCCTCTGGGACTCAAATGTGATACAATTACTAGTCCCAGGAGGCTAGTAAACACATTTATACATCAGATGATTCCAGATCTGCTTAAACGAGACAAACCTATAAAGGTGGCGAACAACTTTAAGAGTTGGTCCACAACTCGGGACATATCATCAGAGTGGGGCTGAATCAGCCTGATATACGCAGTGAAGCAATTCAGCGGTCCAACAGCCACAGGCAAGGTTGGGAACAGTCGTAACTCTTACCCGATCTCCTTTTTCTGAAAAACAACAAATAAGCAAGGGTGAGTACAAACGTACTCAGCAGCCCACCTTCACCCGCGGAATGGGGAAATCAGATATAATGCATGGAATATGTGGAGCTCAGAATATTTTGCAGAAACAGCAATATTTTATGCAGGGTTGTTTTAAAAAAACAATTTGTATTTTGCAAAGCGCATCCTCTCCAAAAGGAGCAGGAAGTTTTTCAATATTAGTACAAAATCCCCTGGACTAAACCATCCAGGTATCTCAGCAGTTTCCCACTGGTTTTCCTTTTCAAAAACAGCTACTGGACTTCCCGTCCACCATAGCTCACGGCTCAACCGCCGAACCTTTTAAAAACCACTTTTCAAAAGCATCTCTTTTTTTTGGAAAACGAAACATTAATTGCCATACCATACCAGACTCGTCCATTCCTGTGGACACAGACTATTCGAATAGGTTTGAACTCTGCGCAGAGGTGTACACTTTACCCACTAGTCCGGCTCTGCGATCTCATAGCTAGTGAGACCCGAATCCGAATCTCTTTCTTTCCCCGCACGTCCTAACCTTAACGGTTATCCGGAAGGAGTCAGGCCACCACCATGTCCAAACCAGACAAAACTTTCCCCCTCCTTATCCTCCCGGTGCTCCCCAACCTTCATAACCCTGGGGTCGGACCGCACGAGTTCAGATTGAGTGACTGCCCACACAGTCTCGAGTGGTTGCACTATTAAAGAGTACAGGTAGTGAAGATGACAAACCGGTCCTTATATGAGGGGACAATCCTTCTGCTCACGCCTAAACCAGCTGAGCCATCACCTTAGACCCTCCCCTAAACCAGGGAGTCCCTGATTATCCCACTCACAAGGTGATAAGGGTGAAAACCCTTCATCATACACATTTTGAAAATCATTTTCTTTTGAAAACTCACACCTTTTCTCAAATCATTTGGAACATATATATCAGGGATTGATTGCGGCAAGCGGCTGGGTGGCCATAATAACTTGTCTCAAAATCATATCATGCATAAAATAACAGGCTGAGGGTTGTGGTTGAAAAACATAGGTAATTTATGCATCAAAGGGATCCAGTGAGCTTGCCGTGCTTATTCGGCGAAGGGGGAAGGAGAGCTCGCGGAACTGGCTTCTGGCTCCACCGCCTGGCGTAGACTTGCAGATCTGGCCTCCACGAGATGGCACGAACGCTCCGATAACTATGCAACATGAACAAGCAAACATACAAACCAGCATGTATACCAACAAATATTTAGTATAGTGGTCAGAACAACGATATATGGATGGGTAGAGTCTTGAGTAGAATTTGTGTCATGTGGTGTTGAGATACTACTAGTGGTGGAGCGGAGGTGCTTACCAGTAGGGTGGACTGGAGGCGAAGCGACACTATGCGGGTAGCCGGCAGAGCAGAGTAACTGAGTGGGTGGGGTGTTTGCCTTGGCTGATGGTGTTGAGTGTGTGTGGAGAGGGAGAGGGTAGCTGGGTGTATTTATAGATGGGTGTATGTGGTGTAGCACAGTGAAATTCACTGTTGGTGATAATAGTGACGAATGAATCGTCTGACTTAGTATGAACAGGAGAGTTATAGGTAGAATATGGGACAAGAGTATTTTGGGAGTTTTCTGGAATATGGACCATGCTTAAGGGATGACATGGTTGGATAGGGAATAGTTTGATAAGAATTTAGAAACGAGAATTATTGGAATCTGAGTTTGGAAGCCTGGTTCGAAGGAATCTCAAGTTAAGCGTGCTCAACTTGGAGAAACCTAGGATGGGTGACCAGATGGGAAGTTCCCACTGGAAGGAAAATCACAGTCACTGGAGTTCGTATGACTGGAATATGGGTCTGGCTGGTCTTAGGTGGACTGGACAGCATGATGGATGAGTAGTTGAAATTTGGGATGACTAGATGACCGATGAATAGTAACGATGATTAGTAACGATGAATAGTGGCGATGAAAAAGTAATTATAGATATCAGCGATGAATAGTAACGATGATGAATAGTAACGATAAATAGTAACGATGATGAATAGTGTATGTGAATAGTAACGATGAATAGTAATGGTGAATAGTAATGGTGAATAGTGATAGTGAATAGTTCGTATGAACGAACGATGAACGATGAATAGGAACTATGAACGAACGGACGAACGATCGAATGATTGGACGAACGAACGATCGGAATTTCGGCAGCATAACGGCAGGAAAAGATTATTTGGACGAACGAACGGACGAACGATCGAATGATCGGACGAACGAACGATCGGAATTTCGGCAGCATAACAGCAGGACAAAGATTATCTGGAAGAACGATGAATAGGGACTATGAACGAACGATGAACGATGAATAGGGAACTATGAACGAACGGACGAACGATCGAATGATCGAACAAACGAACGATCGGAATTTCGGCAGCATAACGGCAGGACAAAGATTATCTGGAAGAACGATGAATAGGGACTATGAACGAACGATGAACGATGAATAGGAACTATGAACGAACGATGAACGATCGAATGATCGAATGAACGAACGATCAAAATTTCGGCAGCATAACAGTAGGAAAAAGATTATTTGGACGAACGAACGGACGAACGATCGAACGATCGGACGAACGGACGAACGAACCATGAACGATCGGACGATCGGACGAACGAACGAACAAACTAAGAACAGGGGACGAACGATCGAAGAACGATCGAACGATCCTTGTGCTAGTGTGTGCTTGTGTGGAACATGGAGTGGGTGTGTGTGTGTGGGGGGGGGGAGAGAGTTGCCATGAAATGGCTTGGGGTGGGATGAGAGGAGGCCCTTGCCCCTCTATTTATAGCCATGGTGGGGGGATTAGGGGGAGGGATGAGAGGATTAGTGGGAGGATGAGAGGATTAGTGGGAGGTTAGCATGTATTTGTCTTGTATAAGTGTAATTATCTTGTAGAGCTCACCGTATGACACTGGAGGCATACGTATACGTATGGGCATGAGGAAAGTTATGAAGAAAATATTTGTAGGGACTTGAAAAATGATTCTGAAGGTATTTCTCAAGAGGAAAATACTTGGAGATATATCGGTGGAATATTTGGGCAATATTTCTGGAAAAAACTTGAAGGGGATCACTAGGGAAATATCTGGGCAGTATTTCTGGAAAGAATTTGAGGGGGATCACTCAGAAAATATTTGTAGGATATTTTGAGGAGGATTTTGGAGATAATATAGACCACTATATTTTATTTGTTGATATCAACTCGCAAACAAACATTTTGAAATGAAACTTGAAATTCATTTTGAATTTAGGGTGAGTTTGAGAAAATTTCAGGATTTGAATTTTTGGGATGCTACAACGTCTATAAATAGGGTACGAATCCTTCCCTTGCAAGGTTGTGTCACTGAAAGGCCGAGGGTAATGATTCTTGCACGATTTACGACCCTTAGTGCATGGGCAGTTAGGGTTTAGCGACCCACACGGGCCATGCATCATATGCTTGATAACCATCTTTCTTAGTTCAGGGTACTTGTTGCTTGGGATCTCGGCTGAGATCAAAAGGTCGTACTGCTCAGGACATGTGAGCTTGTACTTTCTCTGCATTATGAGTAGAAAATGGGCATGCGGCAAACCCCGCTTCTGAAACTCCATGACATAGACGTAGGCTCGGACCTTACCAAGAATATCCTGTTTAGTCAGCCGATGCTTTAACTCTTGTAGCTTCGCATGAAAGACACGCACTACAAGATCCGGACGATCTTGCGGTGTCTGCCTAGGGAGAAGCTCTCTCCTTATCTCATCCCAATTAGGGTTACATGTCATGGTAAGAAATATGTCTGGTTTACCAAACTTCCGCACCAGAGCCATAGCATCCATATATCGACGTCTCATGTCACGAGGACCGCCAATAAATGACGTCGACAACACAGTTCGCTTGCCAACCTTCTCTCCTCTAATATCTCCATCTAGCATGCTATCCACCAAGCCCTGGTACAGGTCTGCCCTTAACCGATCCTGATTCTTGCGTATGTAATCTAAACGAGAGTTCTCAATCTTTATGTACGTGTCGACCGCGGACTGCTTAAAAAGCCGCTTTCCATGAAGTATAGGATTGAATACCCCGGGGCGAATCTGGAATTTGTAGCAGTAGTAGTCACGTACAGACACACATAAATGGCTAGGAGATTCTACATACGCAAGGATTATAAAGTGAGTGATGATGAAAAGATAGTTAATAATGCGCAAATATTTCAAAATATAAACAAACAACTAACCCGCATCTTCATCATTTGCATTACTTGCCCTATGTGTCGCACGGTATGCATCCACTTCATCCATGGATACTCCAACCTTTGGGATATTTGTGTGCCAACCAAGTTCGCCTCTAGGGAAGAACAATGGATATGATAGTGCATCGTAGCATCCATGGTATGAGCGGATGCAGTGGCTTGAACTGTCCTTCCCATGGAGCATAACACTCTTGCTGAACTGGCCTCGCCCTTCGCTCCCTTCGATCGAGACAGCGGCCACCTCCGAAGTGAGAGGTGTGTTATATGTCTTCTGGTTCAACGTCTGGTCTAGGTTCAACGTGATACGATAGTCATAAAGGTTCTCAACGTGGCCCATGGTCCTAAGGTGCTCGGAGTACGGGTTTCCACGTAGTATGTCGACTATCTGTCGAATAACCTCTTTGTCTTTCTGTTGATGCTCTTCGCGATACTTACGGTACCGATGCTCGAGAGTGGGATCATCATCATAAATGTAAAGCTCAAGGTGTTTATGCTCTGCCCACCATCCCTACCAAATGACTTGATATTGTGGTACATCATGCCCTGTGCTCAGAACGTGTATATACCAGAATCCCTTACATTAGTTGTCATACTATCGAGGCAACAATATAGGGAAGTGAAAGAGAAATGGCCATTAAAAAACCTAATGTTATCACGAAAGTGCCTAGCATCAGAGTCTGCACTATCCCACAACCTCTTGAGTTGGGGAAGGGTCTCCAGTGGGGCTAGCTCAACCTTCCCACCACGACAACAAAAACCAGGTGTCTCATACTCAAACTTCTTCGTGGTGCAATAACCGCAATTGGGAACAGTCTTGGGCATATGTGTTTCTTCAGGAATGTTGTTGTACACCTTGTCGTACGGGTCAGAAACATCAGTGGCAGTCGATTCATCTTGACTAACATCGACCTCTATATCCTCATCGGTATCCTCATCTGATATTTTTTGGAAACAATGAGTAAGACATATGTATTTATATTAGCATTAGTATCATAAAAAGATTGAAATTAGTACATTGCCCAGCGAATAGGTATCCCTCATTCTCATCAGCATCGTCTTCAAATACGACACCGTCATCGTCATCAACTGGAACGTGAAAATACAAGCCACATAAAATACAAGGGCATTCAGGATAACAGGGTGGGGAAAATATGTAACCTGAATAAAGATTCTTAACAATTACCATTGGAAATGACCCTTGGCTTCGACTGGGTATGATCCACCCCACTTCCTTGTTCGGTCATACTTGCACTCTCATTTGTTGCCACGATAGCATCATGGCATTGATTCCTACATTGTACTGATGGAAACACACGTTTAGTCGGACTACACGCCAACAAGGGTAATGCTGCATCCATTTAAGATAGGATAGTAATCATTGTTTTCAAGTCATCTGATCAATCGATAGTGGTCACGATTAATCGTCCAAGTCGATCAGCCAAAATGACCGACAACTCGTCCGACTTGAAAACAATGATAGTAATTACCATTGTTGTTGATCTTTGCAGTCATATGGGGTTGTGTCCGATCATCCCCTTCCCCAGCGTCACCCATAGTATCCTCAGTCACAGTAGCCTTGTTCCTTGAAATGGATGCTTCAAATTGCCGGTTTCGACGGGCTAAGATAGCTTGTCTTTCACCATGTGGCACATGTTGTTTATGTCTTAGTGGTCTAGTAGACATATGAAGTGAATCGGCATCCTCAGTATGTGTTGAAGCTGGCAGGAACGGGTTACTAGCGATTTCAGGGATAACCGAGTCGCAGGGGGTAACTGTGGATCCATCAGGTTCAATTGCATTTGTTGCAGGGTGTACAACCTCAGGGGTATATGTTGGGGACTCCGTGGCGATGGACTCCTGACTCAATGTGTCAGCCAACAATGCTCTACGTTTTCTTATGTACTCTATCTTTGACCCTTTCCGCTTTGGTGTATTATTATACAACCTAACGCGTTCACGCCTAAACTCCCTCTCGGTGGGAGTTAAGTTTTTGTACCGCTCTCTAAAGTAGGCGGCCCTTTCCAAATTATGGTTAGGCGTGTTACCAACAGTTTCTTGCACACCACCTAGAATAAGGCATGTATACGTTAAATCGCCTGAAATCAGCTATTTTGCAAAATTAGTTGAGTGAACAGTCATGTACCTGGTGTCAGTAGGTCTCTAGTTGTGAAAACATCGTCTGCCTTGAATGTCTCGTTCCTATGCAACCAATCGCTATCATCATCTTGATTCGCATTTACATTTTCGTTTCCATCTAAAAAACAATGCACACATTACTTTCTAAGTCTAGGTTTATGCACAGAAACGTCAATTTAAATTTGACTTGTTTCATCACCTCCTAACACAGTGGACATCATATGTTGTCCCTTGTTTTGTTGTCACGCATCACGACGCTTCTTATTCAACTCGTTCCTTTGGTCTACTGACATTTTTGCACGTCTTTCTCTATGCCTTTGCCTTTCTCGTTCGTTAAAATTATCGGTCGGTGAAGTGTTATTATTTGGAACTGCCAAATCAACAGTGGCAAAATGATTTTCATGGCTACAAATCTCCCTAGCAGAAAACGATGGGTGAAAAAATTGTGATTGGTATACCCACAATACCTTGTGTTGCGAAGTTTGTGAAATCAATTGTGCTACATCCATCTGAAAGACTAACTATGAAACACAATGAAAACCAAAAATAAGATTAAAAGATATTCACTAATCTACAAGAGGATCTATTAAAATAATTCTTACAATGATCATATACCTGAACCAAGATGATCATATACCTCTGGCTGTATAGGAGGTCCTTTATTTCGTTGGCTTACTTCACGACGCTTTCTACTTTTCTTGTTTTTTTGTTCAACGGTCATCACAGCATATCTTTCCCTTTCCCTTTGCCTCTTACGTTCCTTAGCATCGACAATTGGACCAAGCGATTTTGATCCATTTTCATCAGCTACAATATAACCTTGTGTATTAGTGTTCCCCTACATACTACATTTCAAATGTTAATCGACACACGTGTAATAACCTTTACCTATAGTAATGGTGTTTGAGATGTTTGTCAATGGTGTGCGACCATCATTATGTTCCATCTGATCTGTTTCTATTGGTTCTCCGTTCTCCATAAAGAAACCCTATTATGGACAGTGGAACGTTTCTTTTAGTTCAAACTATCCTAAGTTTGATTAATATCTGTATCACATGAGAGAGATAAATTATGAAACTACATTTGATAATGTTATTTACTCAAGCACAGGGCAATCAAAAATTGTGATTCAACAATGTCCAAATATCCAACATGTGCAAAAAGTACTAAACATACGGTCCAACAAACACATGATAATATTAGAAAAGGATGCAGTTGGAGCTAGTATACCCGCTAATGAAGAAGCAAATTCCACAAAAGAGACAGTCGATGAGCAACTCATGAATTCACTCATACCCTCAAGAGACAGTCGATGAGCAACTCGAGTAGATCCTCCTTGAAAGAAGATGCAAATGCCTTTGATGAACAAAATCATCATGAAGGGAAAACATACAGTAGAAGAAGGTTCAGTGGAAAGAACCATGTAGAATATGACAAAGACGGCTACCCTGCAGATTGGACTCAACGAAGACACGGAGAAGGAACTGTCGTGCTGATCGGAAGGTGCACTCAGAGATAAAGTTTGATGATTCTGAGGGACTGTGTTCAGATTCCGAAGTTGAAAATGATGTGGAAATTCAGTCTGTGGAAAGGCCATTGCCTCCTAAGAGTGAGCTGTTTTCAGGAAACCGTCACTTTGAAGACGAAGAGCCTGATCAAGATTTCCCTGAATTGCCGAAGACAAACCTTCATTCTCGTGTTCATCCAAATATGCCTCTTGACTATGAAACTCTCACTGGACGCTAGGCTCTCAAATGATTATTTGAACTGTTCGCGTATATAAAGGTTGGTTGAAATGATAATTTGAACTGTTTCTACGATCTGCTCAAGTCTAGCAGTCTTGTTGCGTATGAAGCAACACCTCACGCTAGACATTTTTGTTACTTTAGATCTACGCTTTATAGAGCTTTAACTTGAACACTTCTCGTCCGATTTGAAGCTCGTGATGCTCCCAAGGGGTGTTATGAATTGGATCCAGGCTCAACTCCACAGGAGCTTCTTCATGTAGTTTCACCATCTGGCGATGCTAAGTAAGTTTGCACTAATTTTTACGGGAATTCAATTTTTCGCACAAAATATTTATTAATCATGGGAACAAAAAAATCCACAAAATATCTCTTATTAAACCCATGTCATAGGTATTACAAACAAAATTCATAGACATACAAGTTTGCCTCATGTTGCTTTTGGTTGATCAATAACAGTACGACACATATTCTATCATTATAGAATCACTGGAGGCCTAAACATAGACCCAATTATTGCTCTTTGTGAATTTGTAGAATCTATCTACGCCTTTGTTCTTCAAGAAATGTAACAACAAACTAACGGTTGTTCAGCGCCACCAAAGCTTTTTGAATTGCTGCAATGAATGCCACAATTAATCACATCTACACGTAGTTCATGATATAATGAGAACAATCACGATTTAAATGTAACTAATTTTTTAGAATATACTTACGTCCAAAATGATGGGTGTTGTGATGGAACGGATTGAAGTGTATTGCGGTATGATCCGAAGACTCGAGGCACTCTAGAATTACACATTTAAATCTCCGTTACGAATCATTATAAAGCAAAACTTAGTGACAGAAGTTTTTGAAAGGCGTAAGATATGTTGTACCTTGTCTTCTGAACCGTCTAAACATAGTCCCAATTATTATGCCATAATCCTCCTTAGCCAACGCCCAGCGGAGTGCATTTTTGTTTTGTAGGTCACCCCAAACTTTAATGATATGTAAATACCCTCTACGACATTGATTTTGGTAAGAATAGGTTAGTAATATTTAGAATTGAATATATATATAATATACAATTAACGGAATATACCTAGCATCCATTATAACAATCTTTCTGAAAGGTCCCCACATTGTGCGATGAATTGTATCCAAGTGGACTACAATAGCCATAATGTCTACAAAAATAACAATTTATAAATGGATTAATACTGAAGGTTGTGTAAACGATATTTTAATAATATTAAGAGATCGATATATTCTTACCGACTAAAGTCCTGTTTGGCAACTCGGCAATATCAGCAAGGTTCAAGAGTATTTGTTTTGGGAATGGCGCCATTTGAATTGGAACAGTGTATGGCTCCACGATAGTTTGTTGGTCAAGACACAATTCCATGGGACCATTTAGATGATGAAAATTAAATTCACCCGGATGAAGACTGAACTTTACATTATGCATCTTGTAAACATGCTTTTCATGGAGCAAATTGTCGAAATGTTTGACTGTCTCATACATATATGTTATGGCCTCGATCTTGGCTCCCTAATATTATTTCAGTAGGAGAAGAGGCGATGGTATGAAGATCGTGTAACTTTGAAAATGAAACTTAAAGAATTGTTGGCTTACATTGATGTCAGAAAAAAATGAAATGTTGTCTGTCACGGAAACATGGTTCCTTCGGGAATTTAACTTCTACCCGAGCGACAATACTGTATTTCCGCGGTAGCCCATAAAAATCTTCTTCACGGTAGTCGTTGAACAACCTGAAGCTATATTAAACATACGACTAAATAACGGTCATAACTTTGATAGACAAATTTTGTGTAAATATATTTATATATAATAACTTACATAGGCATCCGTTTTAGGCAGTCCATTGCGGCTCTATCGCGGTTCAATACGACCGGTTCCATCAAAACCTTGTTGCATTAAAATTTAAAAATGGAAGATAACTTGTGGCTCTCAAAATAAACATGTAAGGTTTATTTCCTTCTGTAATTGACAAGGAGGATGCAAGCAGATCATTTGCTAGAGTTAAACTCCACCAGCAGTCAACTAAGAGAAGTCAATGTTGTGAGGAGGAGCAGGTACGGAAGGAAGGACGTATGCTTCATTACTTGTGTTTTGTTCACTGCTACACATTTGTCGGGGACCATAATTAGGGGTACCCTCAAGACTCCTAATTCTCAGCTGGTAACCCCCATCAGCATAAAGCTGCAAAGGCCTGATGGGTGCGATTAAGTCAGGGATCAGTCCATTCGAGCGACTCGATCACGCCTCGCCCGAGCCTAGCCTCGGACAAGGATAGCCGACCCCGGAGGATTTTCGTCTCGCCCGAGGCCCCCCTCCAACGGCGGACACATCTTCGGCTCGCCCGAGGCCCTGCCTTCGCTAAGAAGCAACCCTGACTAAATCGCCGCACCGACCGACCAAAACGCAGGAGCATTTAACGCAAAGGTGGCCTGACACCTTTATCCTGACGCGCGCCCTCCGGCAGAGCCAAAGTGACCGCCATCACTTCGCCGCTCCAGTGACCGGTCTCACAGAAGGACAGCGCCGCCTGCGCCACTCCGACTGCAGCGCCACTTGACAGAGTGATGCTGACAGGAAGCCAGGCCCTGCCAAAGGCACCATAGGAAGCTCCGCCCGACCCAGGGCTCGGACTCGGGCTCAGCCCCGGAAGACGGCGAACTCCGCTCCGCCCGACCCAGGGCTCGGACTCGGGCTCAGCCCTGGAAGACGGCGAACTCCGCTCCGCCCGACCCAGGGCTCGAACTCGGGCTAAGACCCGGAAGACGACGAACTCCGCTTCGCCCGACCCCAGGGCTCAGGCTCGGGCTCAGCCCCAGAAGACGACGAACTCCGCTTCGCCCGACCCCAGGGCTCGGACACCGCCCTGGCCTCTGCCGACGACCTCCACCTCGCCCGACCCAGGGGCTCGGACTCAGCCTCGGCCATGGAAGACAGACTCGACCTCGGCTTCGGAGGAGCCTCCACGTCGCCCAACCTAGGGCGCAGGCCAGCCACGTCAACAGGAAGCGCCATCATCACCCTACCCCGAGCTGACTCGGGTCGCAGAGAACAAGACCGGTGTCCCATCTGGCTGTCTCCACCAGATAAGCAATAATGGCGCCCCGCATGCCCTGTGACGACGGCGGCTCTCAGCTCTCTTATGGAAGCAGGAGGGCGTCAGCAAGGACACAACCGCTCCGACAGCTGTCCCTTCGCCAGGCTCCGCCGCTCCTCCGACGGCCACGACATCACACTAGTT
Source organism: Zea mays (assembly GCF_902167145.1). Classification (NCBI taxonomy): domain Eukaryota; kingdom Viridiplantae; phylum Streptophyta; class Magnoliopsida; order Poales; family Poaceae; genus Zea; species Zea mays. Next base: position 135,749,356 of record NC_050103.1, on the reverse strand, counting down.
GGGTTCCAAGATCTCTCCGGCTGCCACATTGGCATGTACTCAGGGCACTAGCTCTCCCTTGCTAGACACGTAGCACTCTGCTACACCCCATTGTACACCTGGATCCTCTCCTTGCGTCTATAAAAGGAAGGATCCGGGCCCTCTTAGAGAAGGTTGGCCGCGCGGGACGAGGACGGGACAAGCGCTCTCTTGGGGCCGCTCGCTTCCCTCACCCGCGTGGACGCTTGTAACCCCCTACTGCAAGCGCACCCGACCTGGGCGCGGGACAAACACGAAGGCCGCGGGATTCCCACCTCTCTCGCGCCGGTCTCCGGCCGCCTCGCTCCTTTCCCCCCTTCGCGCTCGCCCACGCGCTCGACCCATCTGGGCTGGGGCATGCGACACTCACTCGTCGGCCTGAGGGACCCCCCGGTCTCGAAACGCCGACAGTTGGCACGCCAGGTAGGGGCCTGCTGCGTGTTGACGAACAGCTTCCCGTCAAGCTCTAGATGGGCAGTCTCCAACAACCTCTCCAACCCGGGACGGTGCTCCGTTTCGGGAGTCTTGAGTTCATGTCCCTCGACAGCAGCTACGACATGATACTCCTTCCACCGCCGCGCGACAACGACAATGGCGGCCGACAGCCCGCCCGCCAGCAGCGGAATCGACGACGTCTTCCCCGCGTGGCGGAAGAACAACATTCGAGCTCGCCCCGTCCTCTCCCCCGCCAACGGAGGAGGAGGCGGGGCAACCAAGGCCAAGCAGGAGGCCGCGCCTCATCGGCTGTCGAGCGAGTCGACGTCCCTAGCACCCCAACGGGGGGCGCATTGGGCGTCGACCTCGCGTTTGAGACGAAGGCGAGCGCCGTCTCCCCGCGACACGCCAATCCCGAGCAAGTGGACGACGCCAGCGCGCTTGCAAAAAGCTTGCAGGACGTCGCCCTCATACCGGAGGCGATGATGCAGTCAGTCCTCGACGTGACTTCATCGCCGCTCGACGACCAAAAGGTACCAACCGATTCCCATCCTATGTCATTTGTACTCAGCCTCAACCTGCCTAGCAATCTTGCTTTGGCGGGCGCCCTTGTAGAGGCGAGTACAAACCCTCTGGGGTTTCGCTTGCGGTCGCCTTGGGACCGGCTGACGGACGTCTCGACCTACGGGCCCTCTGGGTCCGAGGAAGATGACGACCCCAACATCTGTTGGGATTTCTCTGGATTTGGCAACCCTAGTGCCATGCGGAACTTCATGACCGCATGTGACAACTGCCTCTCCGACTGTTCCGACGGTAGCCGCAGCCTCGACGACGAGGACTGCGGCCCAAGCCGCGAATGTTTCCACGTCGATCTAGGGGGTCCCTTCGAAGGCAACCATCTCGGCATGCCGGAGGACGGTGCTCCCCCTGGGCCGGTGCCTCGCGCTGACATCCCGCGGGAGCTAGCTGTGGTCCTCGTTCCGGCGGGGGGTTACGACCCACAGCTTGAGCAAGTCCGCGGGGCGCAGGCCAGGATCGACGAGGGAGCAGGAGCGCTTGAGCCGATCCGCCGGGACGTCGGGCAGGCATGGGCGGGCCAACCCCCGGCCGGAGAAATACGTCACCTGCCCCAGGGTCTCCAGCACCGCGTCGCCGATGTCGTCAGGGTCAGGCCACCACCTGCATCCAGTGGGGTCGGTCAGAACCTGGCCACAGCAGCGATGCTCCTCCGCGCGATGCCGGAGCCATCCACCACCGAGGGTCGGCGAATCCAGGGAGAACTCAAAAATCTCCTGGAAGGCGCCGCGGTCCGACGGGCCGAGAGCACTGCCTTCCGAAGGCAAGGATACCCCTCGGAACCTCATGCCGCGACCTCTCGATTCATGCGGGAAGCCTCGGTCTACACCGGGCGCACACGCGACACCGCGCCTGCGGCCCCGGGCCACCTCGGCAACGAGCGCCATCACCGCGACCGTCGAGCCCACCTCGACGAGAGGGTGCGCCGAGGCTATCACCCCAGGCGTGGGGGACGCTATGACAGCGGGGAGGATCGGAGTCCCTCGCCCGAACCACCCGGTCCGCAGGCCTTCAGCCGGGCCATCCGGCGGGCACCGTTCCCGACCCGGTTCCGACCCCCGACTACTATCACAAAGTACTCGGGGGAAACGAGGCCGGAATTGTGGCTCGCGGACTACCGCCTGGCCTGCCAACTGGGTGGAACAGACGACGACAACCTCATCACCCGCAACCTCCCCCTGTTCCTCTCCGACACCGCTCGCGCCTGGTTGGAGCACCTGCCTCCGGGGCAGATCTCCAACTGGGATGACCTGGTCCAAGCCTTCGCCAGAAATTTCCAGGGCACGTATGTGCGCCCTGGGAATTCCTGGGACCTCCGAAGCTGCCGACAGCAGCCGGGAGAGTCTCTTCGGGACTACATCCGGCGATTCTCGAAGCAGCGCACCGAGCTGCCCAACATCACCGACTCAGATGTCATCGGCGCGTTCCTTGCCGGCACCACCTGCCGCGACCTGGTGAGCAAGTTGGGTCGCAAGACCCCCACCAGGGCGAGCGAGCTGATGGACATCGCCACCAAGTTCGCCTCTGGCCAGGAGGCGGTCGAGGCTATCTTCCGAAAGGACAAGCAGCCCCAGGGCCACCCATCGGAAGATGCTCCCGAGGCGTCTACTCCGTGCGACGCCAAGAAGAAAGGCAAGAAGAAGTCGCAAGCGAAACGCGACGCCGCCAACGCGGACCTTGTCGCCGCCGCCGAGTACAAGAACCCTCGGAAGCCCCCCGGAGGTGCCAACCTCTTTGACAAGATGCTCAAGGAGCTGTGCCCCTATCATCAGGGGCCCGTCAAGCACACCCTTGAGGAGTGCGTCATGCTTCAGCGCCACTTCCACAGGGCCGGGCCACCCGCGGAGGGTGGTAGGGCCCGCGACGACGACAAGAAGGAAGATCACCAAGCAGGAGAGTTCCCCGAGGTCCGCGACTGCTTCATGATCTACGGCGGGCACGCGGCGAATGCCTCGGCTTGGCATCGCAAGCAAGAGCGCCGGGAGGTCTGCTCGGTGAAGGTGGCGGCGCCAGCCTACCTAGACTGGTCCGACAAGCCCATCACCTTCGACCAAGCTGATCACCCCGACCACGTGTCGAGCCCGGGGAAATACCCGCTCGTCGTCGACCCTGTCATCGGTGACGTCAGGCTCACCAAGGTCCTTATGGACGGGGGCAGCAGCCTCAACATCATCTACACCGAGACCCTCGGGCTCCTGCGCGTCGATCTGTCCTCCGTCCGAGCAGGCGCTGCGCCCTTCCACGGGATCATTCCCGGGAAGCGCGTCCAGCCTCTCGGACGACTCGACCTCCCTGTCTGTTTCGGAACACCCTCCAACTTCCGAAGGGAGACTCTGACGTTCGAGGTGGTCGGGTTCCGAGGAACCTACCACGCGGTGCTGGGGAGGCCATGCTACGCGAAGTTCATGGCCGTCCCCAACTACACCTACCTGAAGCTCAAGATGCCGGGCCCCGACGGGGTCATCACCGTCGGCCCCACGTACAAACACGCGTTCGAATGCGACGTGGAGTGCGTGGAGTACGCCGAGGCCCTCGCCGAGTCCGAGGCCCTCATCGCCGACCTGGAGAGCCTCTCCAAAGAGGTGCCAGACGTGAAGCGTCATGCCGGCAACTTCGAGCCAGTGGAGACGGCTAAGACCGCCCCCCTCGACCCCAGTGGCGACGCCTCCAAGCAGATCCGGATCGGTTCCGGGCTCGAGCCCAAATAGGAAGCAGTGCTTGTCGACTTTCTCCGCGCGAACACCGACGTCTTCGCGTGGAGTCCCTCGGAGATGCCCAGCATACCGAGGGATGTCGCCGAGCACTCGCTGGATATTCGGGCCGGAGCCCGACCGGTCAAGCAGCCTCTGCGCCGATTCGACGAGGAGAAGCGCAGAGCGATAGGCGAGGAGATCCACAAGCTAATGGCAGCCGGGTTCATCAAAGAGGTATTCCATCCTGAATGGCTCGCCAACCCTGTGCTTGTGAGAAAGAAAGGGGGGAAATGGCGGATGTGTGTAGACTACACTGGTCTCAACAAAGCATGTCCGAAGGTTCCCTACCCTCTGCCTCGCATCGATCAAATCGTGGATTCCACTGCTGGGTGCGAAACCCTGTCTTTCCTCGATGCCTACTCAGGGTATCATCAAATCAGGATGAAAGAGTCCGACCAGCTCGCGACTTCTTTCATCACGCCCTTCGACATGTACTGCTATGTCACCATGCCGTTTGGTTTGAGGAATGCGGGTGCGACGTACCAGCGGTGCATGAACCATGTGTTCGGCGAACACATCGGTCGCACGGTCGAGGCCTACGTCGATGACATCGTAGTCAAGACAAGGAAAGCTTCCGACCTCCTTTCCGACCTTGAAGTGACATTCCGGTGTCTCAAGGCAAAAGGCGTCAAGCTCAATCCCGAGAAGTGTGTCTTCGGGGTGCCCCGGGGCATGCTCTTGGGGTTCATCGTCTCCGAGCGGGGCATCGAAGCCAACCCGGAGAAGATCGCAGCCATCACCAGCATGGGGCCCATCAAGGACTTAAAAGGTGTACAGAGGGTCATGGGATGTCTCGCGGCCCTGAGCCGCTTCATCTCGCGCCTCGGCGAAAGAGGCCTGCCTCTGTACCGCCTCTTAAGGAAGGCCGAGTGCCTCACTTGGACCCTTGAGGCCGAGGAAGCTCTCAGGGACCTGAAGGCGCTCCTCACCAAGGCGCCTATCTTGGTGCCCCCAGCCGATGGAGAAGCCCTCTTGGTCTACGTCGCCGCGACCACTCAGGTGGTTAGCGCCGCGATTGTGGTCGAGAGGCAAGAAGAGGGGCATGCATTGCCCGTTCAGAGGTCGGTTTACTTCGTCAGCGAGGTACTGTCCGAAACCAAGATCTGCTACCCACAAGTTCAGAAGCTGCTGTATGCAGTGATCCTGACAAGGCGGAAGTTGCGACACTACTTCGAGTCTCACCCGGTAACTGTGGTGTCATCCTTCCCCCTGGGGGAGATCATCCAGTGCCGAGAGGCCTCGAGCAGGATTGCGAAGTGGGCGGTGGAAATCATGGGCGAGACCATCTCGTTCGTGCCTCGGAAGGCCATCAAGTCCCAGGTCTTGGCGGACTTCGTAGCCGAATGGGTCGACACCCAGCTACCGACGGCTCCGATCCAACCGGAGCTCTGGACCATGTTTTTCGACGGGTCGTTGATGAAGACGGGAGCCGGCGCGGGCCTACTCTTCGTCTCACCCCTCGGGAAACACCTACGCTATGTGCTACGCCTCCATTTCCCGGCGTCCAACAATGTGGCTGAGTACGAAGCTCTGATCAACGGATTGCGAATCGCCATCGAGCTAGGGGTCCGACGCCTCGACGCTCGCAGCGACTCGCAGCTCGTCATCGACCAAGTCATGAAGAACTCCCACTGCCGCGACTCGAAGATGGAGGCCTACTGCGATGAGGTTCGGCGCCTGGAAGACAAGTTCTACGGGCTCGAGTTTAACCACATCGCTCGGCGCTACAACGAGACTGCGGACGAGCTGGCAAAAATAGCCTCGGGGCGAACAACGGTTCCCCCGGACGTCTTCTCCCGGGATCTGCATTAGCCCTCCGTCCAGATCGACGACCCTCCAGGGCCCGAGGCGCCCTCGGTCCAGCCCGAGGTACCCTCGGCACGGCCCGAGGTACCCTTAGCTCAACCCGAGGTACCCTCGGTCCCCGAGGGCGAGGCATTGCGCATCGAGGAGGAGCGAAGCGGGGCCACGCCTGATCGAAATTGGCAGACCCCGTACCTGCAATATCTCCGCCAAGGAGAGCTACCCCTTGAAAGGGAAATGTGCCCTTGGGCCATTTCTAAGTATTTTGGTGATTGAGTGTCAACACAAGTGCTTAAATGTGAATCAATACCCATGGATGAACAAAGTGCAAATCTAGAGCAAAGGTATGTTTCTAAGTCTTAGTACATTGGTTTTGTGTACTAATATACTTGTCTAAGTATTAGAAGCAGGAAGAAGAAGAAGAGAAGAAAGTTGGCTGTGTACAGCCAACAGGCTGTTTCGGTCTGGGGCACCGGACTGTCCGGTGGTGCACCGGACAGTGTCCGGTGCGCCAGGCTATCTCGGCCGAAGAGGCCGCTCTCGGGAATTTGCTGACGGCGTACGGCTAAAATTCACCGGACTGTCCAGTGTACACCGGACTGTCCGGTGAGCCAACGGTCGGCCAGGGCCAACGGTCGGCCGCGCGATCAGCGCAGGACACGTGGCCGAGCCAACGGTCGGAAGGGGGCACCGGACTGTCCGGTGCACACACCGGACATGTCCGGTGCGCCAACGGCTCCCGCATCTACAACGGTCGGCTTCGCCATTTAAGGAAAGGAATCGGGCACCGGACACTGTCCGGTGTGCATCGGACTGTCCGGTGCGCCCGACGTCAGAAGGCAAAGATGGCCTTCCAGATTTGCTCTCAACGGCTCCTAGCTGCCTTGGGGCTATAAAAGGGACCCCTAGGCGCATGGAGGAGGATACTAAGCAACTCTTGAGCAACCTTGATCATCCACACTCAGTCTTTGCGCATCCGTTTGTGATTCTAAGTGATTCGAGCTCTGTTCTTGTGAGAAACTGTGAGATAGTCTTTGAGCTCGAATCTTGGCCGTGTGTGTGCGCGTTTCGCTGTGGATTTGTGTGTGTTGCTTCCCTCCCTTACTCCGTGCTTCTTTGTGAATCTTAAGTGTAAGGGCGAGAGACTCCAATTTGTGGAGATTCCTCGCAAGTGGGATAAAGATAAGCAAGGCAAAATACTGTGGTATTCAAGTGGGTCTTTGGACCGCTTAAGAGGGGTTGATTGCAACCCTCGTCCGTTGGGACGCCACAACGTGGAGTAGGCAAGTTTTGTACTTGGCCGAACCACGGGATAAATCACCGTGTCTCCTCTGTGTTGAATTCTCTGTGATTGTCGTATTGTGCAAGATCTTCTCTTTAGCCACTTGGCAATTATTGTGCTAACCTCTAACAAGTTTTTGTGGCTATAAGTTAAGTTTTTACAGGATCACCTATTCACCCCCCCTCTAGGTGCTCTCAATTGGTATCAGAGCCGTTCTCTTCACAAAGGGACTTACCGCCCGAAGAGATGGATCCTAAGGGGAAGGGAATCGTGATCAACGACAAAGAGAAGGAATCCTTCGTCAACGAGCCGAAGGACGACAAGCCTACCGACTCCGGCTCGGGGCAAAGGCGGAAGGAAGGGAAGAAGAAGAAGACAAGGCGCATCAAGGAGATCATCTACTACGACGATAGTGATGAATCTACTTCTTCCCAAAAGGATGATGACAACGACTACAAAAAGACGGTCAATTCGAACTTTTCATTTGATTATTCTCGTATTCAACATAGTTCGAATTCTCATTTGCTTTCCATTCCTCTTGGCAAACCCCCACACTTTGATGGGGAGGACTACGGATTTTGGAGTCACAAAATGCGTAGTCACTTATTCTCTCTCCATCCAAGCATATGGGAGATTGTGGAGAATGGAATGAAATTTGATAGCTCGGATAGCCCTATGCTTATAAATGAACAAATTCATAGAAATGCACAAGCTACTACTGTTCTCTTAGCATCTTTGTGCAGGGAAGAATACAATAAGGTGAGCGGCTTGGACAATGCCAAGCAGATATGGGACACCCTCAAGATCTCTCACGAGGGGAACGACATCACCATGCTCACCAAGATGGAGTTGGTGGAGGGCGAGCTTGGACGATTCGCCATGATAAGGGGAGAGGAGCCAACTCAAACTTACAACCGGCTCAAGACCCTTATCAACAAAATAAGGAGCTACGGAAGCACGCGTTGGACGGATCACGACGTCGTCCGCCTAATGCTCAGGTCCTTTACCGTTCTTGATCCTCATCTCGTGAACAATATTCGTGAGAATCCCAGGTACACGATGATGACGCCCGAGGAAGTACTTGGAAAATTCGTGAGCGGGCGGATGATGATCAAGGAGGCAAGGTACGTCGACGACGCGTTGAACGGTCCACTACACGAGCCTCAACCCATTGCTCTAAAGGCAACGAGGAGCAAGGAGTCGCTACCTAGCAAGGTGGCGCAAGTTGAGGCGGCCGGGCTCAATGATGAAGAGATGGCTCTCATCATCAAGAGATTCAAGACGGCGCTAAAAGGTCGAAAGGGACAGCCAAGCAAGGCCAAGACCAAGGGAAAGCGATCATGCTTCAAATGCGGTAAGCTTGGTCATTTTATTGCTAACTGTCCCGAAAATGATAGTGACCAGGAGCAAGGAAAAAATGGGAAGAGAGAAAACAAGAAGGTTTACAAGAAGGCCAAAGGCGAAGCACACCTTGGAAAGGAGTGGGATTCGGATTGCTCTTCGTCCGACTCTGACGACGAAGGACTCGCCGCCACTGCCTTCAACAAATCGGCTCTCTTCCCCAATGAGCATCACACTTGCCTCATGGCAAGGGAAAAGAAGGTAATCACTCGTAATGCTAATGATTCTTCTAGTGATGATGAATCTAGTGAGGATGAAATTGATTACTCTAGTTTATTCAAGGGATTGGATAGAACTAAGATAGCTAAGATTAATGAGTTGATCGATGCCTTAAATGAAAAAGATAGAATCTTAGAGAAACAAGAAGACCTTTTATATGAAGAACATGATAAGCTTGTAGAGGCTCAAAAATCCCTTGCATTAGAAATTAAAAGAAATGAAATGCTTGCTTGTGAATTGTCTACATGCCATGATTCAATTTCTAAATTAAAGAGCATCAATGATGACTTAAATGCTAAACTAGTAGAAGCACAAAAATCCAACTCTTGTGGTGAACATGTTGAAATTTGCACTAGGTGTAAGGATGTTGATATTAATGCTTGTAGTGAACACTTAGTTTCCATTTCAAAATTGAATGATGAATTAGCTAGTCTTAATGCCCAACTTAAGACTAGCAAGAGTGAATTTGAAAAACTAAAATTTGCAAGGGATGCCTACACTATTGGTAGACACCCCTCAATTAAGGATGGACTTGGCTTCAAGAGGGAAGCCAAGAACTTAACAAGCCATAAGGCTCCCGTTCCCGCCAAGGAGAAAGGGAAGGCCCCCATGGCTACTAGTGCTAAAAGGAACCATGCCTTTTTGTATCATGATAAAAGACAAACTAGAAATAGAAGTTATGATGCTTTTGATTCATATGTTTATGATTCTCATGCCATGTTTGCTCCTAGTTCTTCTTATGTGTATGATAGAAATGTTACTAGGAGAAATGTTGTTCCTAAAAGAAAGGTTGCAAATGTTCATAGAAAAGTAGTGAATGAACCCTCTACAATTTATTGTGCTTTGAATGCTTCATTTGCAATTTGTAGAAAGGATAGAAAAGTAATTGCTAGGAAGTTAGGGGCAAAATGCAAAGGTGATAAAACTTGCATTTGGGTCCCTAAGGAAATTGTGACTAACCTTGTAGGACCCAACATGAGTTGGGTACCTAAGTCCCAAGCCTAAGTTTGCCTTGCAGGTTTATGCATCCGGGGGTTCAAGCTGGATTATCGACAGCGGATGCACAAACCATATGACGAGGGAGAAGAAGATGTTCACCTCCTACGTCAAGAATAAGGATTCCCAGGATTCAATTATTTTCGGTGATGGGAATCAAGGCAAGGTAAAAGGATTAGGTAAAATTGCAATTTCTAATGAGCATTCTATCTCTAATGTATTTTTAGTAGAGAGTCTTGGATATAATTTGCTATCTGTTAGTCAATTATGTCATATGGGGTATAACTGTCTATTTACAAATGTAGATGTGTCTGTCTTTAGAAGAAGCGATGGTTCATTAGCTTTCAAGGGTGTATTAGACGGCAAACTTTATTTAGTTGATTTTGCAAAAGAAGAGGCCGGTCTAGATGCATGCTTAATAGCTAAGACTAGCATGGGCTGGCTGTGGCATCGCCGCTTAGCACATGTGGGGATGAAGAACCTTCACAAGCTTCTAAAGGGAGAACACGTGATAGGTTTGACTAACGTGCATTTCGAAAAAGATAGACCTTGTGCAGCTTGTCAAGCAGGTAAACAAGTGGGAGGAGCGCATCACAGCAAGAACGTGATGACCACTTCAAGACCCCTGGAGCTGCTGCACATGGACCTCTTCGGACCTGTCGCCTATCTGAGCATAGGAGGGAGTAAGTATGGTTTAGTTATTGTTGATGATTTTTCCCGCTTCACTTGGGTGTTCTTTTTGCAGGATAAGTCTGAAACCCAAGGGACCCTCAAGCGCTTCCTCAGGAGAGCTCAAAATGAGTTTGAGCTCAAGGTGAAGAAGATAAGGAGCGACAACGGGTCCGAATTCAAGAACCTTCAAGTGGAGGAATTCCTTGAGGAGGAAGGAATCAAGCACGAGTTCTCCGCTCCCTACACACCACAGCAAAATGGTGTGGTAGAGAGGAAGAACAGGACGCTAATCGATATGGCGAGGACAATGCTTGGAGAATTCAAGACCCCCGAGTGTTTCTGGTCGGAAGCCGTGAACACGGCTTGCCACGCCATCAACAGGGTCTACCTTCATCGCCTCCTCAAGAAGACTTCGTATGAGCTTCTAACCGGTAACAAACCCAACGTATCTTACTTTCGTGTATTTGGGAGCAAGTGCTACATTCTAGTAAAGAAAGGTAGAAATTCTAAGTTTGCTCCCAAAGCTGTAGAAGGGTTTTTGTTAGGTTATGACTCAAATACAAAGGCGTATAGAGTCTTCAACAAATCATCGGGTTTGGTTGAAGTCTCTAGCGACGTTGTATTTGATGAGACTAATGGCTCTCCAAGAGAGCAAGTTGTTGATTGTGATGATGTAGATGAAGAAGATGTTCCGACGGCCGCTATACGAACCATGGCGATTGGAGAAGTACGGCCACAGGAAAAAGATGAACGAGATCAACCTTCTTCCTCAACCATGGTGCTACCCCCAACTCAAGACGATGAACAGGTTCATCAACAGGAGGCGTGTGATCAAGGGGGAGCACAAGATGATCATGTGATGGAGGAAGAAGTGCAACCGGCACCTCCAACCCAAGTTCGAGCGATGATTCAAAGGGATCATCCCGTCGACCAAATTCTGGGTGACATCAGCAAGGGAGTAACTACTCGATCTCGTTTAGTCAATTTTTGTGAGCATTACTCTTTTGTCTCCTCTATTGAGCCTTTCAGGGTAGAGGAGGCCCTGCTAGATCCGGACTGGGTGTTGGCCATGCAGGAGGAGCTCAACAATTTCAAGCGCAATGAAGTTTGGACACTGGTGCCTCGTCCGAAGCAAAATGTTGTGGGAACCAAGTGGGTGTTCCGCAACAAACAGGACGAGCACGGGGTGGTGACGAGGAACAAGGCTCGACTTGTGGCAAAAGGTTATGCCCAAGTCGCAGGTTTGGACTTTGAGGAGACTTTTGCTCCTGTGGCTAGACTAGAGTCAATTCGTATCTTGCTAGCATATGCCGCTCACCATTCTTTCAGGTTGTACCAAATGGATGTGAAGAGCGCTTTCCTCAACGGGCCAATCAAAGAGGAGGTGTACGTGGAGCAACCCCCTGGCTTCGAGGATGAACGGTACCCCAACCACGTGTGTAAGCTCTCTAAGGCGCTCTATGGACTTAAGCAAGCCCCAAGAGCATGGTATGAATGCCTTAGAGACTTTTTAATTGCTAATGCTTTCAAGGTTGGGAAAGCCGATCCAACTCTTTTTACAAAGACATGTGATGGTGATTTGTTTGTGTGCCAAATTTATGTCGATGACATAATATTTGGTTCTACTAACCAAAAGTCTTGTGAAGAGTTTAGCAGGGTGATGACGCAGAAATTCGAGATGTCGATGATGGGCGAGTTGAACTACTTCCTTGGGTTCCAAGTGAAGCAACTCAAGGACGGCACCTTCATCTCCCAAACGAAGTACACGCAAGATCTGCTAAAGCGGTTTGGGATGAAGGACGCCAAGCCCGCAAAGACTCCGATGGGGACCGACGGACACACCGACCTCAACAAAGGAGGTAAGTCCGTTGATCAAAAAGCATACCGGTCAATGATAGGTTCTTTGCTTTACTTATGTGCTAGTAGACCGGATATTATGCTTAGCGTATGCATGTGTGCTAGATTTCAATCCGATCCTAAGGAGTGTCACTTAGTGGCAGTGAAGCGAATTCTTAGATATTTGGTTGCTACGCCTTGCTTCGGGCTCTGGTATCCAAAGGGGTCTACCTTTGACTTAGTTGGATACTCAGATTCCGACTATGCTGGATGTAAGGTCGATAGGAAGAGTACATCGGGGACGTGCCAATTCTTAGGAAGGTCCCTGGTGTCATGGAACTCTAAGAAACAAACATCCGTTGCCCTATCCACCGCTGAGGCCGAGTACGTTGCCGCAGGTCAGTGTTGCGCGCAACTACTTTGGATGAGGCAAACTCTCCGGGACTTTGGCTACAATTTGAGCAAAGTCCCACTCCTATGTGACAATGAGAGTGCTATCCGCATGGCGGAGAATCCTGTTGAGCACAGCCGCACAAAGCACATAGACATCCGGCATCACTTTTTGAGAGACCACCAGCAAAAGGGAGATATCGAAGTGTTTCATGTTAGCACCGAGAACCAGCTAGCCGATATCTTTACCAAGCCTCTAGATGAGAAGACCTTTTTGCAGGCTGCGTAGTGAGCTAAATGTCTTAGATTCGCGGAACTTGGATTGAATTGTAGCATACATGTGTTTATGCATTTGATAAGGTTCATTCTGCATTTTGTTGCTTATTGTGGTGCTCAAGTTGTACAAACACTCCCTGGACCTCACAAGTCCGTTGCAAAGTGATGCACATGTTTAGGGGGAGATGCGTTACAACTTGACCCTTTGAGACTAACCATTTGCTTGAGTTTGCTTGATTTAGTCTCGAAGGTGAATTGAAAGGGAAAGGTGAACTTGGACCATGCAAGACTTCCACTGCACTCCGATGAGAGGGTAACTTATTCCAAGTTCATCTCTATGATCTTATTGCCTTTGAACTCTTAATTGACGATTTTGGTGAGGCAATGGGGTTAAAGGGCCAAGATTGATCCCGTTTTGGTGCTTAATGCCAAAGGGGGAGAAAATAAAGGCCAAAGCGATAAATGGATCAGCTACCACTTGAGAGATTTTGAAAACAGTAGAATAGAGCTTTTTGTTTTAGCAAAACTCTTTTATTGTGTCTCTTGTCAAAAGTTGGCTTCTTGTGGGGAGAAGTGTTGATTATGGGAAATAGGGGGAGTTTTTGAAATCTTTGATCAATCTCTTTTGGAATGACTCTCTTTATACTTCAACATGTGTGTTTGACTTAGAGATAGAGATTTGAATTTGATTTGCAAAAACAAACCAAGTGGTGGCAAAGGATGATCCATATATGCCAAAATTGAATCAAAACCAATTTGAGTTTTTATTTGAAGTGATTTTGCACTTGTTCTATCTACTTTATGTTGTGTTGGCATAAATCACCAAAAAGGGGGAGATTGAAAGGGAAATGTGCCCTTGGGCCATTTCTAAGTATTTTGGTGATTGAGTGTCAACACAAGTGCTTAAATGTGAATCAATACCCATGGATGAACAAAGTGCAAATCTAGAGCAAAGGTATGTTTCTAAGTCTTAGTACATTGGTTTTGTGTACTAATATACTTGTCTAAGTATTAGAAGCAGGAAGAAGAAGAAGAGAAGAAAGTTGGCTGTGTACAGCCAACAGGCTGTTTCGGTCTGGGGCACCGGACTGTCCGGTGGTGCACCGGACAGTGTCCGGTGGTGCACCGGACAGTGTCCGGTGCGCCAGGCTATCTCGGCCGAAGAGGCCGCTCTCGGGAATTTGCTGACGGCGTACGGCTAAAATTCACCGGACTGTCCAGTGTACACCGGACTGTCCGGTGAGCCAACGGTCGGCCAGGGCCAACGGTCGGCCGCGCGATCAGCGCAGGACACGTGGCCGAGCCAACGGTCGGAAGGGGGCACCGGACTGTCCGGTGTGCACCGGACATGTCCGGTGCGCCAACGGCTCCCGCATCTACAACGGTCGGCTTCGCCATTTAAGGAAAGGAATCGGGCACCGGACACTGTCCGGTGTGCACCGGACTGTCCGGTGCGCCCGACGACAGAAGGCAAAGATGGCCTTCCAGATTTGCTCTCAACGGCTCCTAGCTGCCTTGGGGCTATAAAAGGGACCCCTAGGCGCATGGAGGAGGATACTAAGCAACTCTTGAGCAATCTTGATCATCCACACTCAGTCTTTGCGCATCCGTTTGTGATTCTAAGTGATTCGAGCTCTGTTCTTGTGAGAAACTGTGAGATAGTCTTTGAGCTCGAATCTTGGCCGTGTGTGTGCGCGTTTCGCTGTGGATTTGTGTGTGTTGCTTCCCTCCCTTACTCCGTGCTTCTTTGTGAATCTTAAGTGTAAGGGCGAGAGACTCCAATTTGTGGAGATTCCTCGCAAGTGGGATAAAGATAAGCAAGGCAAAATACTGTGGTATTCAAGTGGGTCTTTGGACCGCTTGAGAGGGGTTGATTGCAACCCTCGTCCGTTGGGACGCCACAACGTGGAGTAGGCAAGTTTTGTACTTGGCCGAACCACGGGATAAATCACCGTGTCTCCTCTGTGTTGAATTCTCTGTGATTGTCGTATTGTGCAAGATCTTCTCTTTAGCCACTTGGCAATTATTGTGCTAACCTCTAACAAGTTTTTGTGGCTATAAGTTAAGTTTTTACAGGATCACCTATTCACCCCCCCTCTAGGTGCTCTCACCCCTCGACCGAGCCGAGGCTCGGCGGATAGCGCGACACGCCAAGTCGTTCGTCCTGCTGGGCGATGAGAAGGAGCTCTACCACCGCAGTCCCTCGGGCATCCTCCAGCGATGCATCTCCATCGCTGAAGGTCAGGAACTCCCGCAAGAGATACACTCGGGGGCTTGCGGCCATCACGCAGCGCCTCGAGCCCTCGTCGGGAATGCTTTCCGGCAAGGCTTCTACTGGCCAACGGCGGTGGCTGACGCCACTAGAATTGTCCGCACCTGCGAAGGGTGTCAATTCTATGCGAAGCAGACCCACCTGCCCGCTCAGTCTCTGCAGACGATACCCATCACCTGGCCCTTCGCTGTGTGGGGTCTGGACCTCGTCGACCCTTTGCAGAAGGCGCCCGGGGGCTACACGCACCTGCTGGTCGCCATCGACAAATTCTCCAAGTGGGTCGAGGTCCGACCTCTGAACAGCATCAGGTCCGAGCAGGTGGTGACGTTCTTCACCAACATCATCCATCGCTTCGAGGTCCCGAACTCCATCATCACCGACAACGGCACCCAGTTCACCGGCAGAAAATTCTTGGACTTCTGCGAGGATCACCACATCCGGGTGGACTGGGCCGCCGTAGCTCATCCCATGTCGAATGGGCAAGTAGAGCGTGCCAACGGCATGATTCTACAAGGGCTCAAGCCTCGGATTTACAACGACCTCAACAAGTTCGGCAAGCGATGGATGAAGGAACTCCCCTCGGTGGTCTGGAGCCTGAGGACGACGCCAAGCCGGGCCACGGGTTTCACGCCGTTCTTCCTGGTCTACGGGGCCGAGGCCGTCTTGCCCACTGACCTGGAATACGGCTCCTCGAGAACGAGGGCCTACGACGATCAAAGCAACCAAGCTAGCCGAGAAGACTCGCTGGACCAGCTGGAAGAGGCTCGGGACAAGGCCTTACTACACTCGGCGCGATATCAGCAGTCCCTGCGGCGCTACCACGCCCGAGGGGTCCGACCCCGAGACCTCCAGGTGGGCGACCTGGTGCTTCGGCTGCGGCAAGACGCCTGAGGGAGGCACAAGCTCACGCCCCCCTAGGAGGGGCCATTCGTCATCGCCAAAGTTCTGAAGCCCGGAACGTACAAGCTGGCCAACGGTCAAGGCGAGGTCTACGACAACGCTTGGAACATCCAACAACTACGTCGCTTCTACCCTTAAGATGTTTTCAAGTCGTTCATATACCTCGCACCCACACAAAGTTTAGTCATCAAGGAAGGGTCGGCCTCGCCTCGGCAAAGCCTGACCCTCCCTCGGGGCTAAAAGGGGGGGGAACCCCTCTGCGTCGAAATTTTCCTCGAAAAAGGGTCTCTTCTGCCAGAATATCTTTCGTGCTTTTTGACTACTTCAAAAAGTGGATCCTGAAAACGACGGAGTACACGTAAGCAGCCAAGGCTGACCGAGCCGAGGGACTCCTACGCCTCCGGGATACGGATACCTCACTCATCACCTTCTGCGATAAGTAACTCGCGTTCGGATAAAGTGATTCCACGGACCGAACAAGTCTTCATGTTCGGAAGTTCTTCTGCCGAAGCAATCCTTCGAGCCTTCTCGACTGAGTCAGTGGCAGGGCCTCATGGACGGGTGAAAGTACGCGTAAGCGGCAAGGCCGACTGAGCCGAGGGACTCCCACGCCTCCGGGATATGGATACCTCACTCATCACCTTCTGCGAGAAGCAACTCCCACTCACACAAACATCCCTGTTACCGACAAAAAAGTCCAGATACTCAAAACAAGAGGAAAGGGGACGCAGCTTTACAACACAGCGAGGGCGTGTATTCTGGCCTCGGCGGCTGCAGAAGGCACACGCTACTAGACACTCTGACCCTGCAGGCTCGGGTCTTGACGCTGGAAGGGGGCAGCAACACCCTCGGCATCAACGACACCTTCGGCGAGGCCCGACCTAGCCTCGGACGGCGACGCGGTCCGAGGATCTCCGCTCCGAAAGACGACGTCATCACCACGCCCGGGCAATCGCTGCCAGGGACTTCTCCGGGAATCCGGCCCGAGCAGGCGGCTCGGCCGGTTGCCCCTGGGGCCTCGGCCGACCATCTCCCAAGGGCGCCAGCCCGACCTGAGGCCTCGGTGGATCAACTCCGACGTCGGTCCCGCCAACGGACAACCCGACTAGGCTCCGGCCAACCAGGTTTCATTCTCGAGCTGACTTCGCCTCTGTTCATACCGATATCGCTACCCCTGGCCTCGGCTCGTCGAAGAGCGACCGAGGGGTCCCTTTAACTAAGCTAGAGGAGCCTCGGATAGCAAGGCCGACCGAGCCGAGGGACTCCTACGCCTCCGGGATACGGATACCTCACTCGTCACCTTGACACGGGGCGACTCATGCTTGGTGAAGCGGTTCAGATAATCAACAGACGAGTCTTAGCGCTCAAAAATGAGGAAAAAACACGGCTCCGTGCCGAAATTATGTTCAGGCCCCGAAAGCCGAAATGAACAAAAAACACCGGCATTCGAAGTGCCGTCACAAACGGAACTCCGGTTCCCCCCTCCGCAGGTACGAACAGCCCCACTCGATAGGGGTGGGCCTACGGAGTAACAGAAGACTGACGAGCGGCTCGCCGCCGCCCGCTCTGACTACGGCGACAACGGCCCCCGCTCCGGATGGCCGAGCTGCAGCAGCGCAGGCCTCGGGGTGGGCGCTGCTGCGAGCTTGCCCCCGCCCACGACGACGCTCGAGGGGCGAGGACAAGTACGAAGAACCGGAGGCCCGAAGCGCGGATGGTGGCGGCGATCCCGTCGGCGACGGGGACTTCTCGAGCCGTTTCCACCTCGGCACCGACGGCAGGGGCCATCAGCCCCCCGGCAGATCCCCACTCAAATCCTCTCGGATGAGTGGGGGACCGGCCTCTGCGCGAAGGCGCCATCCCGGTGCAAAGGCAGAACCACCCCAGAACACGAACGCCGCCCTAGCAGCGCGCGGCATCTGGGGCGGTCCTCCCGTGTGCACGGCGTGACAGCCACCCCCCGGCAGAAGAGGCCGCCGGGAGCCAAGCCGGCAAGCCCGACACGCTAGGGATGACGACGTCCGCCGTCGACCAGCCCCGCATTGTCGAAGTCCGGGCCGCCCGCAGGGCCAGTGAGCGCCCTCTCCCGCGAACACCGCGGGAGAGGGCGACCCACGAACCCGCGCGGGAGGTAAAGCGCCGGCTCAGCCCGGCCCCCACCTCAGCGAGGATGATGAACATCCTTGAAGCTGAGGGTGGGCCCAAGATCGTAGCCCGGCTTGCTTCTCCCCACCCAGGAGCTAGTGGTCACCGTCTCGGGTGACCACCGGTGGGGGGGTACAGCCGGGCTGCGTGATGAAAATCCTTGAAGCCAAACGATGGCTGAAAGGTACCAACTCCCATGGAGTTGCTTTCCTCCAACGATGAGGCGAAAAGACGGCGGGTATCCCCCATCCGGGGGCTTGGAAGCTGGAAAGACGCAGTGCATAAGGGAGCGAGAAGACATGGTCGCCTTTCGAAAGGGGTCACCCTCCTTTTAAAGGCAACTCTCCCTGCTCGCACCCCCAACCGTCACGGGCCGAGCCTTCTCCAACACGCTCCAAGGCCCTCCCCTGCGGCGCGGGGGCTGGGCCCCGCATGTCATGCAGACCGGCTCCGAGCAGAAGAAGCCAAACCGCCGCGCGTGGTGCACGCAACCGCCCAGCGGTTACAAGTGACCCTCCACTTTCGCCCAGACCAACGGGCGAAAGAGGCGGGCAGCCATGCATGCGGCATGCAACCGCGCCAAGTGGACGCGCTTCTCCGACTCCCGACACGCCAGCATGGAGGCCCAGGCCCACGCGTCGCGCAACCGGCACGCTGGATGCTGCATGCAAGCAACTGCACCGCCACTTGCGCCACCATCGCGCCTCCTCGATTGCGGAACCAATACCGTGACTCGAGGCGACCCAGCGCGCGACCCAGCGGCGCCAGCCTGACGCGGCGGTCAACGCGGCCAAAAGTGGGCCGGCAGTAATGACGGTGGCAGGCGCGCGGGAGCAGCGGTCACGTCGTCAGCCAAGCTCACGTCCCATCCGGGGGCAGCAAGAGAACCCCCTCTCACGGCGTGAAGACAACGCGCCCGTGATCCGTTCCTCGAACGGCTCGCGCACGCGCAACGGCCGCCCCGCCAACTACTCGCCCCGTCGCATTAACTCCGCGGCTGGACAGGCGGCGCTTCTGGCAGGAGCAGTGGGCGACGCTTCGCCTTCACCGAAACAACCGCGCCAAAAAAGGTACGCCGCGTCGTTCGGTTTCGTATCCTTTTCCCTTTTTCCTCTTTCTCTATCTCTTGCGACAGGGACCGGGGAAGGGGGATACTCCAAAAGGGATCCTTCCCCGTGAAGGAACCAGGCTCCGAGCCTCCTTACTGATCAGGGGTTCGAAGGCTGGCCCCCCGAAGGGTTCAACAGTCGCCTCAGATCGCGTGGGCCCTACACCCACTACTGGTCAGAGGTTCGAAGACCGGCCCCCCGAAGGGTTCCACGGCCGCCTCAGGCTACTCGGGCTCCGCGCCCATTACTGATTAGGGGTTCGAAGGCTGGCCCTCGAAGGGTTCACAACCGCCTCAGACGCCGAGCGAGGGATGGCCAGGGGTACGTTCGATACATAACCAAGGCTCGGGCTGCGCTCCCGAGGTACCCTAGGACATTTCTGAGACCAGCGGGAGCGATCTTGCAACAGAATCCCATCGGAGGGAGGCATCGAGCCCTCGGACCCCGTCGCCAGGGGACCGGGTCCGGCAGATCACCCGCAGGTACTTTTGGGCGTGCCTCTGGGCCCCTAGCCAACCCCTAACGAACGGGGCACGGACGTCCACTCGGATTACCCGCTTGCAGCTCACCGGAGACACCATGTTCGGCGCCCATCGAGGGTAACATGGCGCTCTCCCCCCTCCTCCTTACGGAAAGGCGACGCAGGGGCATATGTAAAAAAGCCGAGTCTGTCCCTGATCGCCCTCTTGCCCTGTGCAGAGGCTCGGGGGCTGCTCTCGCAAACCCGGCTCCGGCCAAACCGTTGACAGCGTCAACATACCAGCCCGAGAACTTGGGCCCCGACCGTACACCCGGGCTACGGCCAGCTCGCATGAGGGAACAACCAGACCAGCCGAAGCATTACGCAAGGCATTAAGACCTCGAAGGAGTGAAACCACTCCTCCGAGGCCTCGGGGGCTACACCCGGCGGGTGCGCTCGCGCGCACCCGCCGGAACAAAATGCAACCGAGAAAGGCTGGTCCCCTTGCAAAAAAGTGCGACGAAAGCCTCCAAGCGAGTGCAAACACTCCCTTCGAGGCTCGGGGGCTACTGTCGGGGACCATAATTAGGGGTACCCTCAAGACTCCTAATTCTCAGCTGGTAACCCCCATCAGCATAAAGCTGCAAAGGCCTGATGGGTGCGATTAAGTCAGGGATCAGTCCATTCGAGCGACTCGATCACGCCTCGCCCGAGCCTAGCCTCGGACAAGGGCAGCCGACCCCGGAGGATTTCCGTCTCGCCCGAGGCCCCCCTCCAACGGCGGACACATCTTCGGCTCGCCCGAGGCCCTGCCTTCGCTAAGAAGCAACCCTGACTAAATCGCCGCACCGACCGACCAAAACGCAGGAGCATTTAACGCAAAGGTGGCCTGACACCTTTATCCTGACGCGCGCCCTCCGGCAGAGCCGAAGTGACCGCCGTCACTTCGCCGCTCCATTGACCGGTCTGACAGAAGGACAGCGCCGCCTGCGCCACTCCGACTGCAGCGCCACTTGATAGAGTGATGCTGACAGGAAGCCAGGCCCTGCCAAAGGCACCATAGGAAGCTCCGCCCGACCCAGGGCTCGGACTCGGGCTCAGCCCCGGAAGACGGCGAACTCCGCTCCGCCCGACCCAGGGCTCGGACTCGGGCTCAGCCCCGGAAGACGGCGAACTCCGCTCCGCCCGACCCAGGGCTCGGACTCGGGCTAAGACCCGGAAGACGACGAACTCCGCTTCGCCCGACCCCAGGGCTCAGGCTCGGGCTCAGCCCTAGAAGACGACGAACTCCGCTTCGCCCGACCCCAGGGCTCGGACACCGCCCTGGCCTCTGCCGACGACCTCCGCCTCGCCCGACCCAGGGGCTCGGACTCGGCCTCGGCCATGGAAGACAGACTCGGCCTCGGCTTCGGAGGAGCCTCCATGTCGCCCAACCTAGGGCGCAGGCTAGCCACGTCAACAGGAAGCGCCATCATCACCCTACCCCGAGCTGACTCGGGTCGCAGAGAACAAGACCGGTGTCCCATCTGGTTGTCTCCACCAGATAAGCAATAATGGCGCCCCGCATGCCCTGTGACGACGGCGGCTCTCAGCTCTCTTACGGAAGCAGGAGGGCGTCAGCAAGGACACAACCGCTCCGACAGCTGTCCCTCCGCCAGGCTCCGCCGCTCCTCCGACGGCCACGACATCACACTAGTTGGGTTCCAAGATCTCTCCGGCTGCCACATTGGCATGTACTCAGGGCACTAGCTCTCCCTCGCTAGACACGTAGCACTCTGCTACACCCCCATTGTACACCTGGATCCTCTCCTTGCGTCTATAAAAGGAAGGATCCGGGCCCTCTTAGAGAAGGTTGGCCGCGCGGGACGAGGACGGGACAGGCGCTCTCTTGGGGCCGCTCACTTCCCTCACCCGCGTGGACGCTTGTAACCCCCTACTGCAAGCGCACCCGACCTGGGCGCGGGACGAACACGAAGGCCGCGGGATTCCCACCTCTCTCGCGCCGGTCTCCGGCCGCCTCGCTCCTTTCCCCCCTTCGCGCTCGACCCATCTGGGCTGGGGCACGCGGCACTCACTCGTCGGCCTGAGGGACCCCCCGGTCTCGAAACGCCGACAACATTTTCATGTAATTTTAAATAACAAAAAAACATTTGTTCCTTTTGATTTATTTGCTTTTTATATGTTCTGCAGAAATTGAAGGTTTGGTGCAAGCATTCGATCATCGCAGGATGCCAATGTTGTGAGGAGGAGCAGGTACGGAAGGAAGGACGTATGCTTCATTGCCATTAGAAGCATGCGTGTGGCTTGCAAGCTCCAGTTATATCAGTTGCTGTAGAGAAAGGTTGGAATGAGTCGGCAAGTCCTAATGTAAGAGGTCCTCCTGCACTTACTTTTAGCCTCTCACAAATCATTTTCTTTATACCATATCCTGATATCCTGATGCAATGTTAAAATTATAGTTTGTTTCTGCTTGGTTTTTTAAATCATTTTCTTTTATGTACCTTCCCATTGGGTGCTGATGAAAATGTGGTTTCTTGTGTTCCCATTATTGTTTTCATTGAGCAAGCCAAAGTAATTGCCTGCCCGTGCATCAGAGAAATTCTTGGTAGGTGCGATGAAGAAGGCCATGCCGTCAGCACTCAAGTCTGGGTATGTGATGAAGATGCTGAAAACAACATTGCCATCAGCACTCAACTTTACCATCAGGTGATTTGCGGAAGTGCAAAGGGCTGGGGTAGAATGCGTGACCGTTGGTAATTGCAGTGCTATTGGTCATAGGATACAATGCGTGGCCGTTAAGAAATAGGATACAGTAAGGCACATCTTGAACAAGAAAATGAGGATTTGCGTTCAAGTCTCAAGGAAATAGGATACAGTAAGGGACATCTTGAACAAGAAAATGAGTTGTGTCAATGATAAGTTTACTAATTAAGTTCCGAGCCCTGGAGCAGACACCTAGAAGTTGCACTAAGAAGCTAAGAGATAAGGAAGAAGAATGAAACATTAGAAGAACACGTACACACGCTTAAGTCTAGAACAACTACAAGAGAGGAATCAGTTGGTCAATGAGCTGACTGGACTAACCAATACCATCGGGGAGGTAATTTATGGAAGTTAAAGAGGAACCTTGCAATGACAAGCTTACCTTAGAAAAGAACATGAAGAGTAGCAGATGACAAAGAGAATTGTGAACGGATGCAAGTGCATCGAACTCAAAGTATACTACCAGCTAAGCCTCCCCACGCACAATTTTAACTAAAAATTAGCATCAACCGATATATACTGGAAGAATGCATATATAAACTTTATACCCCAATAAA
This sequence comes from Zea mays, assembly GCF_902167145.1. Taxonomy (NCBI): domain Eukaryota; kingdom Viridiplantae; phylum Streptophyta; class Magnoliopsida; order Poales; family Poaceae; genus Zea; species Zea mays. The sequence continues at coordinate 135,726,493 of NC_050103.1, read as the reverse complement.
AAACCCCAATACACACAAGCTCAGCATTTTGTATTACTTAACATATGTCATATATAAATATAAAAGTTATATTATGGGAAGCATTGAAATTCACTCTTATATACTGCAGGCTACTAAAGATCGGTTGCAGAGACAAATTGACTTGAAAGCTTACCTTGGCCTGAGAAGTCGCGAAGCCGTCGCTGAGTTGCAGCGAACCCTCGGCGGTGTCCTGCCGTCCGTTCCGGGTCAACCAAGCGCCTCTCCCTTCCTTCTTCCGCACCACCTCGCTAGCCGAAACAACAGGCTACTAAAGAACGAACTGAAAAAAGTCATAAAATCTGCCACATCAGGTGTGCAAACAGTGGACATTGAAAAGAAGTCAGTTCCTTTTAATTTAAAATGTGCCCTTGCATATATACATTTGAAACCATGAAAGGAAGATGACCTCTCGAACAAGACAATGATACTTAAATAAATGATGCTCAAATAAGTACAAGGGGCAACTGTTTAAAGAAATTAGGTCTGAAACCTAATTTGTTCTAGAACAATTTTATCCATAAAAGTTGCCATAAAATCCCAAACAGTCAGCAGAAGCAATGTTAGTTATGTGATTAAACTAAACCAATGCCAATATGTCATTGTGACTGAGAGTGCAACAAAACGATGAGGTGGATGAAGCCATTAAAGAATTGATTATTGTATAAGCAATTGATCAAATGTCCACTGTGATAGTATAAACACACAAAACTTGTTTGAAGTGTGCATACTAATAAAACATTTCCATCATACCAATCTTCACAAGTAAAAAGAATCACATGCGTAATATTCTCAAATGTTATAACTGAATAGAAAAAAGAATCACATGCATAATGTAAACTCACCAGACTACTGTTCATATGCCTCACTGAGTGCTAAGTGCACTGCATCCGCTCCTCCTCTCCACTGTTTGGTGAGCGGTGTGCTGTCAGTTGTCGGCTGTGAAGCCGGAGATGAACAATACTGATTAGAGAAGCAAGTAGAATAGAAAAATTCAGAAAGTAGAATAGAAAAATTCAGAAAGCGTTGTGCAGATTGCAAGATTTAGAGAAATTTAGGCTTGTGCTTTCAAGCGCCATGGTTCTTAGATTCAAGCAAGAAAATTAAAGTTGCACAAACTCTAATCAGTAGTCAGGTACAGACAGAATAGACTGCAGATCAAAATTATGTCTGCAGATCAACCATTGTTAAGTAGTAACATGTGAACCAGGTAAGGAATAGACTGCAGATCAAAATTATGGGAGACCAACACAAGTTTAACCGTGAGGAACAACACAAGTTAAATGATCTTGGGCGTACCTGGCAGAGCGCCGAGAATGATTGGCAGAGCGCAGGTAGATTATGGGAGAGCGCCGAGAATGATATTTGGTTGTTTTGTCGTGGCTGCTTTATTGTTCATGACAGTGTTGGGCTGTCGCCGAAGGTGGTGCGAACCTGGAGAGCACGGAGCAGGGAATCCGTGCGCAATCAGTTTGATGCCGTCGATTTGGGCGCTGTCACCTCCTTCCATGTAGAGCGCGAGAGCAGGGGAGAGCGCGGATCGAGGCAGCCGTCCGCGAGCAGTGATTCCGTCGATTTGGGCTCCAGCAACTCCTTCCATGTAGAGCGCGAGAGCAAGGGAGAGTGGGGCGCTGGCTTTCATGGAGCAGATCGAGCGGCGTTCGCGAGGCCTTGCATTCCATGTAGAGCGCGAGAGATGGGGATGCACGGGCTGTGATTCAGTCGATTTGGGCGCCGACGGTTCACCTTCCATGTAGAGTGGAATGACTGCGGTCGATTTGGCTTCCATGCGCGACAGCAGAGGAGAGCGGGGCGAGAGAGACAGTGGGGGCAACGGCCACGGGTCTGCGGGGGCAACGGCCGCGGCGATGCCATGCTTGGCAGGCGGGTTCGCGGGGCTGCGGGGGCTGCGGCACATGCATGCGAAGGCGCGGTTGCTGCGGCAGGGACGAGCGCGGGAGGGACGAGCGCGGCAGGGGCGTTGGATGCGGGTTGGACGGTCTGGATGCGGAAGAACGTGCACCACGGTTGGCTGTGAACGCCTACAATAGGTACTTAATTAGTAGCAGAGATAATGTGTCTGGTTTTGAGAGACGAGGGAATTGTGTCTTGTCTCACGTAGTATGAGCCATTGGGTCCTAAGCGCCTCGAGGCATGAAGTATCGCATGGAAATAAGAGACTTAATATGACTAAGTGTAATCCTCACAAGATGTGTCTGAGACCACCTAGGGCATATGACCATATGGTCTATGGTCCGAATCCCACATCTAAAGGCTTGCTAACAAATTGATAACATTAGCTTATTAGGTAAGTCTCAAGTACAACATATTAAATGTATTATGTGAGGCATTACAATCCTAACCGGCATGTTGTTGTTATAACATAGGCAACAAGATACTCGAGACCACTATATTGTATGTGCATTGATCATATAGTCGTGTGCACGCATGTTAGAGTGCGTTTGGTTGCAATGATAGGACGTGATGGGATGGGACGATCCATCAAATAAGTTTTTTGGTTCAGGGTCAAGTGTTGGGACAGGACTATCCCAGTATTGTCCCCAGTTGTCCCTTAAAATTGGAAGGGACGAGAGAGGATGCTAGGGGACGTCTCTGTCCTGGCTGTCCCGTAACCAAACGCACCCTTAGTGAACCATGAAGTATGATCAAGTACAAAGGGATACACCGGCTACCAACTACATCATATTAAATGGCACATACCTCGATGTCTATGGAGTGACATAATATACCTGCCCCTGTGACATGTATGTCAACTGACTAAAGAAGGACACCCCAACATTATGCCAACGATAAGAGACATGACAACAAGAATAATATAAGAACGAAGTACTTGGGTCTTAGCCATGCGATCCAAAGTTAAACTATTGTAACCTCTCTTCTCCCTTGCTTATAAAAGGATGGAGCAGAGTAGCATTTAGGAGAGACTTGATCCCTCCAAGTTAGCGATAATACATACTCACTCATAGAGGTTTCATCACTTTACACATAGGACATACGTAAAGATGGATTAGAATCAATATGCTAGAACATCGACCACAACCAAGAGGTGAGGGAAACCTAGGTGGTCATGATGCTTAGTGGGTTATGAGCTCACTTTCCCATAGAGGACTCATCACTCTACATAATGGACATGCATAATGGTGGATTATGATCAACAGGTTAGAACTTCGACCACAACTAAGCGATGAGGGGAAACTAGGTGGTTGTGATGCTTAGTGGGTTATGAGCTCACTTGCTCGTAGAGAATTCATCACTCTACATAGAGGATAGGCATAAAAGTGGATTAGGATCAACATGATAGAACTCTGACCACGACCAAGAGGTGAGGTGAAGCTAGGGGGTCCTGATGCTTATTGGGTTATGAGCATGCTAATGTTGTTCAGTAATGACAATGTTGTTTTTTCTTTAGTCTACAAGTTATTTGAGGGGGCCTTACTATTGCCCTCGTCAACAGTAAGTGTTGCAAGAATATTTTTGGTAATAAATATCAGTAAGATAGGATTTTTAATAAGAATAAAGATGATACGATGAATGATTTAATGGTTTTATGTACAGAGAAAGGTATCTTCAAATCCCTTGATGCGAGACTGTTACTCAATATTTCGAGGGTCTCAAAACTAGGAGAATGTAGTTGTCTTGATCCACAAGATTAATGGCTCAATGGTCTATTATTTTTTCTCCATGTACTTTTCTTTCTTACTTTTATTGATGCTTACCTAATATTTTTTTTCTAAATGAAGACAAGATTTTCTATTGGTGAGTTGGTGCTGCTAAAGGGATTTTTAGTATCTATGTTATTTTACAACATTCTTTGTATTACAACTCAACTTTAATGATATTACTATAAATATATATACTACTGGTATCCTATTAGTTATCGTTTTGGACAATGTTTGAGTTGTCGTTTTGGACAAGGTTTGAGTCAAACTTATAAAATTTAGACTATAAATAACTATTTTATTATATAGATTTGAAACATAATGTTTATATACACTGATTTGTCTTAACAAATACTTTTATAAAAGTATAAATGTAATAAGAGTTATATTTTAGGGACTATATCGTTGTCCTAAATGACAACTAATAGTACATCGGAGAGAGTATGTTTTAACCACTATACGATGGTTCATTTACAGCGACTTACGGTTGGTTGCTAAAAGCGTCTTCAGCGACATACGATTGGTCGCTAAAGACCTTTAGCGATCTATAAAGATTGTCGTTGTAAGTACAGTCACTTAAGACTTTAGCGACCGATATCTTTTTTAGCGACCGATATCTTTTTTAGCGACCGATCGTCCGTTGCTGATATCATATATTGTATATTTAGCGACCAACTATTAGTTGTATGATGATAAAAACGTTAACGTTTTTGCTTGATGATTTCTCCCTTGCGGTTTAGGCCCATCTAGACTTTCATCTTGTGCCCGCCACGGGTTCATAGTTGTTTGAACCAAATAATTAACACATAACTCATAGCTCAGAATAGTTTTTCCATGGTTAACCGCTAAACCAAATAAAGCCTATATATTAGTAGCTTATTGTACATATTATGAAATTATAAAATTTACTAACACCGGCCAATCCTGATGTACATTTTTTTAAAAAACAACATGACTTTTTGATAGTTTAATTGCACGGAAAAAATGATTGTCGAATTGTTTTTGCTTCGTATATATATCAGCGCGCTCTAGTTTACAGGTTGATTACGTGGATGCCTTTACTACAACCGTACTGATTATGATATAGAATAATATAATTACTTTGGCAGGAAGAATTTACGTATCTAATGTATACCAAAGGCTTGGCAATTGATGACATCAAACAAGTCTCTGAGACTGAAAATGCTAAATGCTCGTCTGACAGGTCTTTTATTAAGGAGGTTGTTTTTCAAATGGAACACAACAAGACATCAGATCCGGATGGCTTTCCTGCTGAGTTCTACCAAAAATTCTAGGATCTCATTAAAGATGACCTTCTATATGTATGTTTCATAAACTACACACAAGGGATCTTGCTCTTTTCACTCTGAACTTTGGGGTTATCACTCTTATACCAAAAGTTCAAGAAGCCAATATAATCTAGAAATTCCGACTCATCTGTCTTCTAAATGTGAGCTTTAAATTTTTTACCAAAATGGCCACCATGAGGCTAAACAACATTGCTAATAAAGTTGTCAGCCCTACTCAAACAACTTTCATGTGTGGGCGAAATATCCTAGAGGGAGTTGCCATACTGCATGAAACCATTCATGAGATACATAGGAAAAGACTAGATGGGGTAATTCTAAAAATTGATTTCGAGAAGGCTTTTGACAAGGTCAAATGGCTATTCTTATTTCAAACCCTTCAGATGAAGGGTTTCTCGCCCAAGTGGATCTCTTGTATTAAATCTTACATTATGGAGGGCAGTGTGGCGGTGAATGTGAATGATGATGTGGGAAAATTCTTCCAAACAAAGAATGGATTACGGCAAGGTGACCCCCCTGTCTCCTTTATTGTTCAACATTGTAGCAGATATGCTTGCGATCATGATCCACAGTGCTAAAGAACATGGGCAAGTGAGTGGAGTAGTGCCTCACTTAATTGATGGAGGCTTATCTATTCTATAGTATGCAGATGATACGATTATTTTCATGGAGAATGACTTAGAGAAGGCTCAGAACATGAAGTTGTTGTTGTGCGCCTTCGAAAAAGTCTCTGGCCTTAAAATTGATTTTCATAAGAGTGAATTATTATGCTTTGGAAACGCTCACGATTCTTTAGAGACCTATTTGGAATTGTTTCGATGCAAACAGGGAGATTTCCCTATCAAATATCTTGGCCTGTCTATACATTTCAAAAGGCTTAGGAACTCCGATTGGAATATGGTGGAGGAACGGGTGGAAAAAAGACTAGTTAGCTGGAAAGGAAAACATATATCGATTGCAGGTAGACTGACACTGATTAACTCAGTGTTGAGCAGCCTCCCTATGTACATGATGTCCTTTTTCGCGATTCTTAATGGTGTTCTTAAAAAGCTGAATTACTTCCACTCTCGGTTTTTTTGGCAAGGGGATCGGATGTCGGCAAGAGAAAATACCGCCTTGCTAGATGGAATATCATTTGCCAACCCAAAAATCAAGGGGGCTTTGGGATCTACGATCTAAATATCAAGAACACATCACTTCTCAGTAAATGGCTTTTCAAGCTCCTAACAACGGACAGAACTTGGCAACAACTTCTCAAGAACAAATATCTAGGATCTAAACCTCTAGTCCAGGTTGATTGGAAAACCGGGACTTTCATTTTTGGTCTACTTTAATGAAGGTTAAGCAAGATTTTCTTCGTTTCGGAACCTCCAAAATAAAAAATGGATCACGGGTGAGATTTTGGAAAGACACCTGGTTTGAAGGACAGGGGTTGAAAGACCGATACCTTGGATTATATAGTATTGCAAGAAAGAAATTCATAACTATTGCGGAGGCACTAGCAGATAGAGAAGCAATTTTCTCTTGGAGAAGATCAATAATTGAGCCTAGGTTAGCGGCGTGGAACGAATTGCGTTCATGTATCGCGAACATTCAGTTATCACAAGAGGATGATACTTTTCATTGGAGCGTGACCCAATCCAGTCAGTTCTCGGTGAAATCCCATTATCAGGCTTTGATTAAGAATGAAGTACCTAATCTAAACAAAAGATTATGGGAATTAAAAGCTCTGATTAAGATTAAAGTCTTCTTGTGGTACATTAGGAGAGGAGTAATCCTAACTAAGGACAACCTGGCCAATGGAGACATATCTTGTTGCTTATGTCATACACTAGAGACAATTAAGCATCTATTTTTCGAATGTGGTTTCGCTCGTATGGTCTGGGGTATAATTTATTTAGCCTTCGGGATACGTGCACCTTCTAGTGTCTCTAATATGTTTGGTAGCTGACCAGAGGGGTTTAATCATAATATTAGAAACATTGTTTTGTTAGGAGTAGCAAGCATCTATTGGGCTCTTTGGCTAACAAAAATGATTTTGTTTTTGAGAGAAAAACGACATTTTCCCCGTTGCGGGTTATGTATGCCACTTCCCACTGGCTCCGTACATGGACGGTGCTGCAGAGGGCAGATCAAAAAGCTACAGTTGTGCAGGCTACGCGTTTCTTGGCGCAGGTGGCCAAAGACTTTTTCCCAGGATCATGGGTGGCGATCTAGTCGTCGGATTGGTTGTCACTAGAATCTATGTGCTACTTTTGTTTAGGCTGTGTGCTCCTTGATGAGCAGAGGCCGGAAGAGATTTCAATTCTTTGTATCAACTTGATACGACGCTTTGAAATTAATAAAGCCTTCCTTCTCAAAGAAAATACCAAAGGCTTGGTGTTGACGCCTTTTCGGAGCGCCAAATACTCAAGAAGAACCGGCGACGGTGCTCTCTGGTCAGGCGCGGACGGTCCGCGACCTGGCGCAAGGGCTAGGGTTTCCTGCCTGACGGCAGGACGGTCCGCGCCCTGGAGCCGGACGGTCCGCGCGTGCGCAGGGGCGGCGGAAGATCGCCGGCGGCGTCTGGATCTCGCTCCCGGGAGGGACCCCGTCGGGGAGGAGAGATCCTAGGGGTTGTCTAGGCTCGGGCCGGCCGACCTAGACTCCTTTAATCGGCGTAGAGTCGAAGAGAGACGAAGAATTTGGGGATCGAGAGGCTAAACTAGAACTACTCCTAATTGTACTGGAAATAAATGCGAATAGAAGTTGTATTGATTCGATTGATGATTACAAATCGGTCGTAGACCTCTCTTTTTATAGAGGAGGGGGGCTGGACCCTTTACACGACTGGATTCCGAGCTAATTCCGCAAATCTAGCCAACAAACATAGCACAAAACTCGGAACCCTAAACTGCTCTGCGCATGCGCGGACTGTCCGGCCTCAGGGCCGGACCGTCCGCCAGGCTCAAAACGGTGCTCAACATATGCCCCCTGCCTTTTGGTGGAGCTGAGCAAACCAAAAGCATCTAACTCGATGTGATTACATCGGTTCTCTTAGGCATCTTGCCACATACTAGGATGGTACTGTTTGAGGAAACGCCCATTCAAAGACTTAGGCAAATCCTTGCCTTGTAATGTTTGTAGCAAATAGGCATTGCCAGACATCACCTGTTTTACTTTATAAGGACCCTCCCAGCTTGGCGACCATTTCCCGAACTTTCGGTCTTTATTCCTTAGAGGCAGAATGGTCTTCCACACCAGGTCCCCTACTTGAAATGATTTTGCTTTGACCTTCTTGTTGTAGGCCCTGGCTACCATGATCTTGTCCTTTTCTATTGCTCCCAAAGCTATCATCCTCTTGTCGGTCACCTCATCAATATTATCCATCATTGAATTATAATAATCAGTAGCAGTTAGATCATTTTGTCTGGCGAACCTGACAGCATTCAAACTTATTTCCACAGGCAACACTGCTTCCTGCCCATAGACAAGCTCAAAAGGAGATACTTTAGTAGCCCTATGTTTAGATATTCTATGAGCCCATAAAGCTTCAGACAAAATCTTATGCCAATGTTTAGGATTATCAGATATCTTCTTTTTTATCAAATTAATCAATGTCCTATTACTAGACTCGGCCTATCCATTGGCCTGAGCATAATATGGAGATGAATTAAGCAGCTTAATTCTGTATAATTCAGCAAATTCATGTACCTCCTTTGACATAAAAGAAGTACCTTGATCTGTAGTCAAGGTCTGGGGAATGCCGAATCTATGAATAATATGCTCAGTTATGAACTCAATTACCTCCTTGTGCGTCATGTTCTTTAGAGCAACGACTTCAGTCCATTTGGTGAAATAGTCAGTGGCAACTAACACAAACCGATGCCCCTTTGATGATGAAGGATGAATTTCTCCAATAAAGTCTAATCCCCATCCTCTGAACGGCCAAGGCTTGATGATAGGATGTAATTCGGCTGCAGGGACCAACTGTAGGTCGCCGAATTTTTGACACACTTGGCAACCCTTGTAGTATTTGAAACAATCAGGTATCATACTAGGCCAATAAAAACTAGATCTTCGCAACAACCACTTCATCTTTGGAGCTGATTGATGAGTACCACAAATTCCTTCATGTACTTCGGCCATGGCTAATATAGCATCATCTGGGCCCAAGCACTTAAGCAGGACGTCATTGACTGTTCGGCGGTAAAGTTCATCACTCATCAAAACATACTTGAAAGCTGTTCGCCGAATGTTCTTATCTGTCCTGACAGTGGGATTTCATAAATAATTAAGTATAGGTGTCCTCCAATCACTTGCATCGGCTTCATTGTCAGCCGAATCGATTAAGAGAACATTTCTGGTAACCCCGGACGGTCCGGCGTCATTACACGGACGGTCCGCGACCTAGAAATTTGGCTCTGCACTGGTTATCAGATTTTCAGTTTTGTGAAATTTCCCTCTCTTTATCCGATAACCTGATGCATCTTGTGCCAAGTCGTTAGCTCTATGATTTTCAACTCTAGAGATATGCCGAATACTGAATTCGTCAAAAGAATGGATTATGCTCCAACATTTCTCAAGGTAACTATTTAGAGTACCATCAAAACATTGATATTCTTCTAACACTTGTTGGACAACCAGCTGAGAATCACCAAATACCTTCACATGTTTTACTCCCGTACCATTTAAAAGTTCTAAGCCGAATAGGAGGGCCTCATATTCAGCTTGATTATTAGTGCAATAAGTTTTCAATCGGCTAGAGAAGTCAAAGGAGACATTACTTGGTGAAACAAGCACAATGTCAATTCCTTGCCCTTCATTGCAAACCGATCCATCAAAATATAAAGTCCAAGGAGTAATAGTGAGGTATGACATGTCTAGTTCATGAATATCATTAACCCGATGTTCTACAATGAAATACGCTACGACTTGGCCTTTCATGGATTTCAATGGTTCATAGGCCAAGTCATATTCTATGAGTGCATAAGCCCACTTACTAATTCTACCACTCATAATTGGGTTATGCAACATGTATTTGATCACATCGGCTTGACCAGAAACAGTGCAATGACTAGACAGTAAATAACATCTACATTTGGTGCATGCATAAAACAAGCATAAGCATAACTTTTCAATAAAAGTGTACCTTGTTTCAGCATCCACCAACCTTCGGCTTAGATATGTCACCACATGTTCCTTCCCCTCAGTTTCTTGTGTCAGAACAGCCCCAATGACCTTATCCTCAGTTGCAATGTATAATCGGAATGGTACTCCTGCTCGTGGTGCTTTTAATACGGGAGCCGAAGATAAGTATTTTTTGATGAGATCAAATGCTTCTTGCTGTTCTGCCCCCCAAGCGAATTCAACATCATTCTTAAGCCGAAGAATAGGGGTGAACACATCAATCTTCCCGGCTAGGTTAGAAATAAACCTTCGTAAATAATTCACCTTGCCGAGAAACCTCTGTACCTCGACCTTACAGGTCGGAGGTCCCACATTCTGAATAGACTTGATTCGGTCAGGGTCTATCTCTATACCATGTTCATGTATGACAATCCTAAAAACTTACCAGCCGACACTCCAAAAGCACATTTACGTGGGTTCATTTTCAAACCATACTGACGCATTTTATCAAAGGCTTTGTGCAAATCAGCTATATGAGAACTAAACTCAGCCGATTTGACTACAATATCATCAATGTAAACTTCCACAATGTTTCCTAACAATTCATGGAAGATCAAATTCATAGCCCTCTGATAAGTAGCACCAGCATTTTTCAGACCAAATGTCATGACGACCCACTCAAATAAACCAATGAAGCCTGGACATATAAAGGTCGTTTTAGACACATCTTCTTTGGCCATGAAAATCTGATTATATCCGACATTACCATCAAGGAAGCTAATAATTCTATTTCCTGATGCATTATTGATTAATGTGTCGGCTATGGGCATATGATATTCGTCTTTAGGAGTTGCTCTATTTAAATTGCGAAAATCAATGCATACTCTAAGTTTACCTGACTCCTTCTCCACCGGCACAATATTGGAGACCCACTCTGCGTATCTGCAAGGTCTGATAAAATCAGCTTCTAGCAGCCGGTGGATTTCATCCTTGATGCGTGGGAGAAGATCTGGACGAAATGTTCTAGCTCTTTGCTTGAAAGGTCTGAAACCAGATTTAATAGGCAGCCGATGCTCCACGATCTCTCGGCTTAATCCAGGCATCTCAGTGTAATTCCAAGCAAAGCAATTTGAATATTCCTTCAATAGACCGATCATCTCATCTCTAGGATCGATCTCCAGGGTCTTGTTTACAAAAGTCAGCCTTGGAGTTTTACCATCTCCTATGTCAATCTTCTCCAAAGGATCGGCCGATGTAAACCCCTGTCCTAGTTTATCAAGATCTCTGAATTCCTCTATCATGTTCCCCACAGAGGAATTAGATGATCTTTGTGTGACGGCGGACTTTTCAGTCTCGGGGACCGGATCATCCGTAATACTGTCCTTTTGCTGTGATATATGTTCGGTCTTAAAGTCCGAACCATTTTGTGAAAGACCAGACCATCCGGCCTTGGAAGCCGAACTGTCCGTGATCAGAGACTCATGAACTTTGTGTGTATTCATCATTTAAACTTTATTTAGGATTTAGCCGATTCTCCATCGGCTCTAGCATTACAGGAATGAAACCTTTTTTATCTATACTTATGAATTGATAATCAGAAAAATCTACTCCTGTGAGACATATAGCAGTCTCATAAGTCCAGAGTACAGGGGCATCGGCCACAGCGATGCAGGCCGATACATCAGCATGTACTTGTTCTATGTCATCGCCTACCCATTGTATTAGCATTTGATGTAATGTAGAAGGTATACATTGATTGGCGTGAATCCAATCTCTGCCTAGGATTAAACTGTAATTTCCTTCTACATCAGCGACGAAGAATGCAGCAGCAAGGGTCTTAGTCCCGATGGTTAACTCAACGGACGTGACTCCCCTGGCTTTGATCGAACTATCAGTTACAACGCCGCTGAGGGTCATGTTGGTCTTGACAAGTTCGTCATCTTGTTTACCTAGTTTTCTGTATAATGAATAAGGCATTAGATTTACAGCCGCCCCTCCATCTACCAACATCTTAGCAATCGGTATCCCATCAATGTGACCGCGCATGAAGAGCGGCTTTAAATGATTTACCGATTCCTTTGGTTTAGTAAAGGCGGCTTCTTTAGGACCAAAATCAAACTGAGCAACAACAGGTTCATCGTCGCCGATAATAGTACAATCGGAGGAAAATGTAATAATATTTACATCCATACCTAGGCGTTCTGGAGAAGCCTCGTAGTCGACCAGGTCTTCTCCCAGCAGGTCGTCCTCCTCCATTGATGTTGTCGTGTTGTTGGAGGCTTCCTGGCGAGTGGCGGACGGTCCGCGCCTGGTGCAGGTTGTCCAGACGCTTCCTGGTGAAGGCCGGACGGTCCGCGCGCAGAGGCCGGACGGTCCGCGCCTAGTGCAGATTGTCCAGACGCTTCCTGGTGAAGGACGGACGGTCCGCGTGCAGTGGCCGGACGGTCCGCGCCTGGTGCAGATTGTCCAGCCTTGCTGGCCGTGCTATCTGCCATACCTGCAAGGTGCTACGCAGGTGTTGTTTGATTTTTTATTTCTGTGGCCGTTTGTTTTTCCTCAACGGCCTTTGGTCTCCATTTCTTTTGCGGTGGCGGGTATAGTGGATGTGTGTCATTGAATATCTTTTCCGCCTCTTTCTCCTAGCTCTCTTTTACTCTTAGGCGCTGTAATTTTCTCTTTTGGGACCGTGTCAATCCCGCTGGGCACCATCGAGGCATGGAGTATTTTGGATCGGCTGTTTTGATGGTAACCGTATCCTTTTTGGTTGTGTTGGCCGATTCACCAAAAATCATCGGCCCTTTATTGTCTTCCTGTATGACAATATCTGCAGTGCCTATTTTGATGATGTCCTTTTTTGTTGTTCTTTGAGTTGCTGCAGGCATATGCCCCCCTGCTGGATTGGTCGGCCTTGGAGGCCGAGTAGTTCGGTAATCTTGTTGGGCCTGTGCCTGGTGACCGGATTCAGCAGCGCTCAATCGGTCTTGTACTGGTGGCGCTAACCTTTCAAAAACGGATGTTTGGGGTGCCCCCCAGGCGGGGTACTGTGGTATCCCAAATGGATATGGTGGCATGCCCCACATTTGATTTGGGACATATGGTGGAGGTAAGTATGTGTATGGATATGGCATAGATGGATAAGGGGGTGGAGGTGTCCATGTCAGTATGTTAGGTCTCAATTGTACAGTATGACCTCTCATTTCTTCCGATTGGTGAGGTGGTCCAATCGGCCTGACCTGACGTTGCTCATGAATGGGTGAGTAGGGTCGCTTTGGTGGCCGGTCACTGGGGCCGACCTTCTTTTTAACGTATTTAGACAGCAATTGATCGAAAGTCGGGCCAGGCTTGATCAGCCGACCAGCTGCTTTAAATGTATTTGTTTTCCACGTACCTATCTCTGGTCGTCGTGGTTTGAAGGTACGTGGCCGCTGCGAGTCCTGAGCATGGCCGGACCGTCCGCTGGAGTCCTCCGGACCGTCCGGAGAAGTGTCGGACCGTCCGCGCCCGGATGGCGGACTGTCCGTGATGCGCAGCACAGGTTCCCGCAACTGTCTCCCTGTCTGCGCTTGCCCCCCAGTGCTAGAGGCTGTGATGGTCACCTTCAGGGTCTCCCCTCCATCGGGAGTCTTCTCGGCCACCACTTTCCTGCAAGAAACTTTACAATCCCCATCGGCCTTTTTAGCATTGCCGATGATTGTTTCCTTGCCTTTGCCTTTATCGGCTGTATTTGGTCGAACCAGGACTTTCTTGCCCTTGAAGTCAATCATGTTCATCGGAAAGGGCTCTGTATCCACCTGCATTTCCTGAAATTTCAATCGTCCTTCGTTAATGGCCGATTGAATCTGTCGCCGAAATACATTACAATCATTAGTGGCATGAGAAAATGAGTTATGCCACTTGCAGTACGCACGACGTTTTAGCTCGTCGGCGGATGGAACAGTGTGATTTATTTTAATATTGCCATTTTTGAGTAATTCGTCAAATATTTTATCACACTTACCAACATTAAACGTAAACTTAACCTCCTCTTGCCATTTCTTTTGAATCGGCTGTAAGGAGGAACAACCCGAAGATTTGGCCTATTCTGGCCAAACCATTTCAGCAGCGTACACTTCTGCTGATTCGTCATCTGAGCTACTTTGATCGCATTCTACTATATGTACGTTGTGATGCATTGTTTTAGCAGTTTCTTTGCTCCGGCTTTCGCAAGCCAAAGCTCTCTGGTGTAAGTGTGCTAGTGTAAAAAATTGGATGCCTTCTAATCTTTCTTTTAAATAATATCGTAGGCCATTAAAGGCTAATCCTACTAGCTGTTTTTCTGCTAAATGAATTTGAAAGCATCGGTTTCTTGTATCTCGAAATTTCCGAATGTAATCATTAACCGATTCATCTTTTGTCTGTCGCAATGACACTAAATCTACCAAATCCAACTCATAGTCACCGGAGAAAAAATGATCATGAAATTTTTGTTCTAGATCCCCCCATGATGAAATAGAATTAGGAGGTAAAGTGGCATACCATGCAAACACGGTTCTTGTTAGCGATAATGAAAATAAACGCACGCGAAATGCCTCTGTGTCGGCCAATTCTCCCAATTGTGCTAAGAACTGGCCTATATGTTCGCGCGTGTTTTTCCCTTGATCACCCAAAAATTTTGCGAATTCGGGTATTCTAGTTCCCTGTGGGTACGAATGGTGATCAAATCGGCTGTCATAAGGTTTCCGATATGATTGCCCCCCAGGGATCATGCTTACTCCGAGCTTATCTCGGAACACCCCGGCTATTTCTTCCCTCACTATATCAATGGCAGCCGGTGCAAGACCACCGGCTCTCTGGTCAAACATAGGTGGGGTTGGTTGCATGTTAGTATGTTGTCGTTCCCCCCATTGGTTTGAGCTACGTGGTGCATTTCCATTTGCCCTATATGGCTCATAGGTTTGATCGTTTCTTTCCGGCCTTCTAGGTGGGGCCGGAAAGCTTTCCTGGGCTCTGGATCCTGAATTAATGGGCTGGTGCATTGCATAGTGTGATGGGAAGTGTTGCTGGGACGGGCGAGGATTCAGGTAATAATCCTCCTCAAAAGACTCATGCGCGGACTGTCCGGATACGTACCCGGACCGTCCGTGGTTATATGCGGACCGTCCGTCGTTGTATGCGGACCGTCCGACTGGGTAGTTTGGGTTGTGTGTCATATGTGGTGGCTCGGGTGCATATCTGGGTATTTCATTAAAAATGGGCCCGGCTGTGGCTGGCCCGGACGGTCCGCGCTCACGTGCGGACGGTCCGGACATGTGCAGATCGGCTGTTTTGCTGCCGATTTGCGGTTGCTCAGGGTACGTGTCCATCGGCATCCCATAAAGGGGTTGTGACTGGTCGTGACAACCTACAGCCGATGTATTACGCGTGTTACCCCCTAATTCTACCTCGTGTGATGGAACATTTGCAATGCTAGATTTGTCAAATGCACGCGCTAATCTCCTATAGTCGTTTTGCATATCCCCTATGATGTTTTGCATTTGTTCACGCTGTTCATCTACATAATTCTTAAGAGATTGCAGCTCGTTTGTATTACTTACATTGGGGATGTCTGGCGTGGGTCGCAGTGAAGCCGGATCTGTCGCCCGATGTCGGACGACTTTGTTGTTCCTGTCCACTTTGAAGTTGGCCAAGAACTTTGCTTTTGCCTCTTGGATCATCTGCTCCTTGTGCTCCTCGAACTGGAGCTGCTCGTCAGCCGGCAATGTGTCCCAAGTCGGCTCTATGATGTTACTAGGCGAGACTTCAGAGCTATCTCTTGAACCGGCCATTGAGGGCCGATTTGATAGGTCTAGATGTGCTTTCCCCAGCGGAGTCGCCAAAAAGTATGTTGACGCCTTTTCGGAGCGCCAAATACTCAAGAAGAACCGGCGGCGGTGCTCTCTGGTCTGACGGTCCGCGGCCTAGGGCCGGACGGTCCGTGACCTTGCGCAAGGGCTAGGTCTTCCTGCCTGACGGCCGGACGGTCCGCGCCCTGGAGCCGGACGGTCCGCGCGTGCGCAGGGGCGGCGGAAGATCGCCGGCGGCGCCTGGATCTCGCTCACGGGAGGGATCCCGTCGGGGAGGAGAGATCCTAGGGGTTGTCTAGACTCGGGCCGGCCGACCTAGACTCCTCTAATCGGCGTAGAGTCGAAGAGAGGCGAAGAATTTGGGGATCGAGAGGCTAAACTAGAACTAGACTAGAACTACTCCTAATTGTACTGGAAATAAATGCGAATAGAAGTTGTATTGATTCGATTGATGATTACAAATCGGCCGTAGACCTCTCTTTTTATAGAGAAGGGGGGCTGGACCCTTTACACGACTGGATTCCGAGCTAATTCCGCAAATCTAGCCAACAAACATAGCACAAAACTCGAAACCCTAAACTGCTCTGCGCATGCGCGGACCGTCCGGCCCACAGGCGCGGACTGTCCGGACCGCGGACCGTCTGGCCTCAGGGCCGGACCGTCCGCCAGGCTCAAAACGGTGCTCAACACTTGGCAAGTTGGCAGCAATCATGTTAACAGCATATATACTAAAACAAGTAGCTAGTAGATCACCACGGAGTTGAAAAGATTATCTCCACCCAACAAAGGGCGTCCAAGCAAGCAAACAATGTATACAAGAATACTTTTAGAAAGGAACGACAACCTAATTAACTGATCCTTGGAGTACAACACCTAATACAAGGAATCAATCACAAGCAGCAGCATGCAGAAGATTAATAAACAAACGCCAACAGGGCTAGTTCACCTGCTGTCTGATTTGTTCTGACGAATTAATCGTATATATAGAAGTATATATGTTGTTGGTCCATGATGCATGTCATGCAACAAGGTTTTGTTTAGATTATTACTACACGGTTGGGAATTAGCGTAAGCAGTGACGCATGCAACTGCATGCCAAAAGGAGAGAGACCCACACCCACATCACCACATGAAAGAAAATAAGGACGCCCTCTCCGATCCATTAAGACGAATCCATTTTAATTTTTTGTATCCTTTCTCCCAGTTGCTACACCGAAGACCCACCTGCAAGTTTCACTAAATAATGTAGGTTCGATATATACTAAATTCTACTCTAAGTGTTATAAATAAGATAGGTTAAAGTCCATATCTAAGGATCAGTAAGATAGGCAACCATATAAAATGATAACGATGATGACCATATAAAAGACATTCTAGTGCTTGCTTGACCTGAAAAGAGGGAAGAAGGAAAGCAAAATAAAAAGGCTCAAGGCAAATGCATTACTAGAGCATTTTGTTTTAGCCGATCAAGACATGTTAAAGTGCATAATTGGATTTAGAATAAGTAGTTGTACTACAAAGAGAGGAACCTAATTATCAAAATAGTCACGTAAGTGTCACTAGGTGAATTAATTCAATGCATATACATTAGACCAGGACCGACCCTCGAGCCATGCAGCAGAGGCGACCACCGAGGGGCCAGGAAGGAGACAGGCCCAATATCTAATAGAATAGTAGGGCTACTGTTAAATTGTCCTCTTACCATTGTACACAAGCGGAAGAGGTGTCACACGTCAGGCTAGAGCGTCGGTCGAAGGCATCCTGCACCGCTGCACGGAGCCAGTCTCGTCCTCACTGTCGTCGCCGGTCGTCGATCGCAGGTCATAGGCTCACAGCTCTTAGGCAATTCACTATTCACTAATTCTTACTCTTTCCTACTCATACATATTCTTTAATAGTCTATTTCTTTATTTATCTACGTCTTATATATTTAGATGTTGTCAAAGAAATGTCTTTTCACAAGAAGCAATGAATGTAATAGAGTTCTATCATACATTAGGCCTTGTTCGATTATTCCTATCACATGTGTATTGAATGAGATTGAAAAAATTATAAAAGATTTTGACTTGTTTGGAATTTAAACTCACTTAATCTCACCCAATCCACATGGATTGAGAGCAAAAATAACAAGCCCTTAAGATAATCATATTAGCTCTAAGGTATACATATATTGTTATTTTGGTCAACTTTATTGTTTGATAATTATAAGGCATGTTAAATTAAATATATATGAATGTATTTATTTTCGTTTTTGCATGTAAAATTAGCGCATGTTATATATATGTATATCTATACTACTCTATTAAGGTTGTAAGGGGTAGGCTGCCTCCCTGGTTCTGCCTTTAGTAAATCTACACCGTCAGTCCGCTTCGGTGAATCTACACCGTCCGCCTCCGTTTCTGCAACCCACGCCCGCGTGCATCCACTCGTCTCCCCCCGCCCCACCCCACGCGAGCCACTGCCACCCCGCCTCCCCTTTCCATGCGAACCACAGTCGGCCCCTCACCGCTCGCGCAACCCCCTCCCCCGTCGTTCCTCCGTCCGCAGTCTCCCGGGAGTGAAGATCAAGGGCCCGCCCGCATACCTTCTTCGACACCGTGGTGCTCCGATCTCCTCTCCGCACCTCTCCACCACCGACGACCACCACCACCATGGCAGCCGCCTTCCTTGCGCATCTCTTCTGTCGCGCCACCACCACCTCTACCTCCACGGTGGCGGCCTCCCTCCGGCACCTCCTCACGGCCACCTCCACCGCCCTCATCCTCACGTACCCGTCCCTATCTGCTCCGCCCACCAACAACCGCCCGTCCCATCCACCGCCTGTCGTGCCCGCCGTATAGCGTTGGCCATCCGACCCCGCCAAGCGCAAGCCCCGTCGCCGCCTAGAAGGAGGAGCAAGCCCCACCGCCGCCACCCTCGCGTTGCCAGCCCTCGCCCACCGCTCCCACCCCGCCCCCGCCGTGAGAGAGGGACAACGTCGTTATTCCCTCCCCTAGCCTGCCCATGCCCCCACCCCACCCCGCCCCGCGACGCCCGCTGTCGAGGCAGCGCGTGCCCCCTCCCCCACAGACACGCATGCCCCCACCCCCACCTACCCCACTGCCATGGCCGAGCCCCAAGACAACCACCGCCCCAAGCTCATTGGCCTAGGACTCCCAGGGGAGTAGGGGACAAGGCACTAGAGGATGTAGTTGCGAATCCGAAATTCTGGATAGCGTTGGTGAAGTAGATGATGGCGATGCTGACGAACTTCTCGAGCACGGGGCTGTAGTCAAGCAGGTGGTCGATGTCCCTATCGTGGATGATGGTAGCACAGAGTCCAATCTCCTAGAGGCAGGGGAACATGGCGGCGCAGCCCCGCGAGAGCGCGACGGTGTCTGGAAAGCGCCAGAAGTCGAGGTAGAGGGTGCAGAGGGAGGCAAGGTGGAGGATGTCTACGAGGAGGCGAGGTTGACGGAGGTCGGTAAGTGGCAGTTGACGAGGATTATCTGCTGTCTTTTCAGTTACCTCTATAAGTGAGTTCTTGTTCTGAAACTACTATCTTATTTCACATTATGGTTTAATTAATTAATAAATATGTTTAGATGTTTGTGCAGAGACACAATTTTTTTGGGTTTCAGATGGTCGACATAGTGGACATACTATACATGTTATGTCTGCAGTTGAGACTGAATCCCCTAACGGTGATAATGGAGACGTTACTGGAGAAAGAGAGTTAGCACCTATCAAGCTTTCAGGTTGTGGCATTCCCCTAGCTCTTCAATCATACATATTGTCTTTAAAGTATCTCATTCTTAGCTTAATTTGAGCACAAATTATAAATTTACGTGATGTATAAGAGAAATTGTCTATTGTGCGTAATTTGCATTGTTTTACTTTTCATTTGGCTCATGCTAACCTGTTAAATAAAATGAATTGTCAGTTCATAGATGTTTTCCATTGGCTGTTGTGTTAAACTCATTTTTCTCTACTATCTCTTAAGGACATAGTGTAGGCGTCCACACACCACGGTTCTGCCTCCCGTGACATCCTCCGCTCCGCTCATTCCCACCGCTCCCTCCCATGCCCGCGCATGGATATCTGTCGTGCCCTCGCCCCCAGATCTCGCGCACGCCCTCGTCGCTCCCGGCCGCACCATCTGCCGATGATGACGAGAGCCCAACCGGCCCGGAATCCGCCGCACCACCCCCATGAGTGGATTGATATCATCCGCAGAGATGGACCGCTTTGCGGGAGGTGCGGGCTCCCCTCCATCGTCGTCCTCGTCGGTCCAATCGTCGGTCGGGTCAACCCTAGGTATGGATTCGCTCCCTCCTAGGAGCCAGTCATCGTCGACCTCCTCTGCTGCCGCCGCCACAGGGGTAGGATTAGGGTGTGGAGGCGGGCGGTGTAGGGTTTCGACTAGAACAGGGTTGGATAGCGCGGAGGTGGATTGGGGGTATGAGTGGGGATGAGGATGTCCGTGTAGAGGTCGCCGAACTCATCGTCTTCCTCCATCGCGGTGGGATCCGAGGAGGTGGAGGATGCGAGGCGGCGGTGGCTAGATGGACCAGATGGTGCTAGGAAGAGGAGGCCGAGTCATGGAGTTTGCTTCGGAGCTGCTGCGTCTGCGTGTTTGGCACTCCAAGCATGAGCTGGCAAGACGTCAAACACTCCGCTCCCCTTTGAAATGCAGAAATTTCTTCTCTACTACTACTTTGGTATGATTTTTTTTCTAGATAACAAGTTGCCCGTCTTCGGAGGATGCGCGGCGCTCGATGGGGTACTGATGCTCTTTTTGTGCTGCCCAGGGAGATGACGGATGATGTTTTGATAGGTACTGAACCGAAGAAGGAGAAGCATTACGTCTGAAGCCTGAATACGACGAGTACTTGATTCTGGCATGGATGCTCCTGATCCACCAGGCTTGATTCGTTCGCTGGGTTTGGATCAGGTGGTCCATTCACTCTTAAAAATCTGTAGGTTAGCTAGATATCGGGGTACTTGTTCAAGAAATAATTTCAGAACTTCACTATAAGATATCTGCACTAAAATCTTTGGATTTACTTCAAAAATTTCTTAGGCAACACTATTTGTTTTCTCTGCACTATGTTTACCATTACCCTTTTCGGTTACTGGTGTTTTTCGCTCTGCAATTTTGTGACAACCTTATACTTTTTGTTCTTTTTAAGGCGTGAAGAATCATTACCTATTTTTAAAAGGAGATTGTTGGGTGACTTGCTTGATTTTTCTGCCAGGGAGCTTCAAGTTCAGGTACTCCTTTTCTCGACATGATCTACCTGCTAAACATGGATATTTTTATACATTGTATTGGCAGTTGTTTCTTATATCTCTTACTGTTGCTACTTCCTACGGCGAAGGGCGCTCCTGCCAGGGGGAACTGGCTTGCTCATCACATCACCAGAGTCATGGCTAACCTCAACTTCTACATTGGTGAGGAGGCACTAGCCCCATCCCGCGCTAGCAGCTCGCACAACTTGAGCTATCCCATCCGCAATGGCTAGGTGGGTGTTCCAGTTGTGTACTGCCGTGCCCAGATGTTGTTGTTTTTCATGACCTTACGATTGATTTCGGCTGAAATTGAACTCTTTCAGGTGGAGAATTGGATACTATGGAGAGGTTCTTTATTTTCTTATCGAGGTCACAAAACAACTGGATCAGATCGACAGGAGTATCATTTTCCTAAACGGAGAGCCCTCTACTGTCCAACCTGGGATACTCAGATCAGATCGACAGCCCAAAAATGTTATTTTCAAGCCATCACACTGAACGGAGAGCCCTCTATTGTCCCACTCGGGAGTATATCGAGGTTATCATGTTCAAGACGTTTAATGTGCCCAGATATTACTGTCCAACCTGTCCTTGCGCTCGCTGCTGGCTCAGGAGGTAAAAATTGCATGTCGTGGTATAATAAACTGAAAAAGGGTGACTTTGTGGATGAGAACTCGGCAACAACTGAAAAAGGGTGTCGATCTGATCCGAGTTCTGTTCTTTTTGGTGTTCCACTCAGGGGAGACGCTCGGCAGCGAAGCTAAAGCAAAGCAAGCGCTACATAAACATCCTTTATAACAGCGACGAAGCTAGATAAACTTAGAAGGGGGGATGAGGGGTGCTCTTGCTTTGTGGGTGCATATACATTAACATGGGTAACGAGGTCTATTAAAGATGTTATTTTCCTTTTAGGATGTGCCACTTCATCTAAGACAAGTTAATATGTGATGCAATTGATTACAGATGTTCTGAAGATGGACAGTGCAAACAGGATTAATGAGAGGTGCTTGGAACTGCAGAAGAACAAGAAGAGTACCAAAACTAAGGTTTATTGATCTTGATTAATTAGTTGTACTATTACCTTTTTGATGTGCTTTCCTAATAGTTGTTGATACTATCCTTTCACTTGTTTTAGCAAAATGTAATTATTGTTTATATGGGTTCCCATGCTATGATTACTGGTGCTTCTTGACCTTTGTTTATTAAGGAATCTCTGTAATTGGGAAGTTACTTATCTTCTTTGTTTTTGAAAGGGAATTAGGCTTACTCCTATTTTCCTAATTGATTTTGGTGGTTAAGTGCACAACACAAATAATTGGACTAACTAATTTGCGCTAGTGTATAAGTTATACAGGTGAAAAAGGTTCACACTTAGCCAATAAAAAGATCAAATGTTGGATTCAACAAAGGAGAAAAGGGACAACCGAAGGCACCTCAGGTCTGGGGCACCGGACTGTCCGGTGTACACCGGACAGTGTCCAGTGCACCACCGGACAATGTCCGGTGCACCAGAAGACTCCAACTTGAACTCGCCACCTTCGGGAATTTCTAGAGGCACTCGCGCTATAATTCACCGGACTGTCCGGTGTACACCGGATTGTGTCCGGTGCTCCTCGGAAGAGCTGCCTCAGGAACTCGCCAGCCTCGGGAAAACAGAACGCCTGCTCCGCTATAATTCACCGGACATGTCCGGTGTACACCGGACTGTCCGGTGAACCAGCAGAGCAACGGATACTTCGCGCCAACGGTCACCTGCAGGCGCATTCAATACGCGCCAGAAGCGCGCAGAGGTCAGGCACGCCCATACTGGCGCACCGGACATTGAACAGTACATGTCCGGTGTGCACCGGACATCCAGGCGGGCCCAGAAGTCAGAACTCCAACGGTTAGAATCCAACGGCATTGGTGATGTGGCTGGCGCACCGGACATGTCCGGTGTGCACCGGACTGTCCGGTGCGCCATCGAACAGACAGCCTCCACCAACGGTCAAGTTGGTGGTTGGGGCTATAAATACCCCAACCACCCCACCATTCATTGCATCCAAGTTTCCACTTCTCAACCACTTACAAGAGCTAGGCATTCAATTCTAGACACATACAAAGAGATCAAATCCTCTCCAATTCCACACAAGGCTTTAGTGATTAGCGAGAGAGATTTGCCGTGTTCTTTTGAGCTCTTGCGCTTGGATTGCCTCTTTTCTTTCTCACTTGTTCTTGTGATCAAAACTCCATTGTAATCAAGGCAAGAGGCACCAATTGTGTGGTGGCCCTTGCGGGGAAGTTTTGTTCCCGGCTTTGATTTGAGAAGAGAAGCTCACTCGGTCCGAGGGACCGTTTGAGAGAGGGAAGAGTTGAAAGAGACCCGACCTTTGTGGCCTCCTCAACGGGGAGTAGGTTTGCGAGAACCGAACCTCGGTAAAACAAATCCGCGTGTCACACTCTTCATTTGCTTGCGATTTGTTTTGCGCCCTCTCTCCCGGACTCGATTATATTTCTAACACTAACCCGGCTTGTAGTTGTGTTTATATTTGTAAATTTCAGTTTCGCCCTATTCACCCCCCCTCTAGGCGACTTTCAATTGGTATCAGAGCCCGGTGCTTCATTAGAGCCTAACCGCTCGAAGTGATGTCGGGAGATCACGCCAAGAAGGAGATGGAGACCGGCGAAAAGCCCACTACAAGCCATGGGAGCACTTCATCGGAAGAGTCCCGCACCAAGAGGAAGGAGAAGAAGAAGAGCTCCTCCAACAAAGGGAAGGAGAAGAAATCTTCTTCTCACCACAAAGAGAAGAAGGAGAAATCTTCTTCTCACAAGCCGCATCGGAGTGGGGACAAGCACAAGAGGATGAGGAAAGTGGTCTATTACGAGACCGACACTTCTTCAACATCTACCTCCGGCTCCGACGCGGCATCCGTCACTTCTAAGCGCCAAGAGCGCAAGAAGTATAGTAAGATCCCCCTACGCTACCCTCGCATTTCTAAACATACACCTTTACTTTCCGTCCCATTAGGCAAACCACCAACTTTTGATGGTGAAGATTATGCTAGGTGGAGTGATCTAATGCGATTTCATCTAACCTCGCTCCACAAAAGTATATGGGATGTTGTTGAGTTCGGTGCACAGATACCGTCCGTAGGGGATAAAGACTATGATGAGGATGAAGTGGCCCAAATCGAGCACTTCAACTCTCAAGCAACAACAATACTCCTCGCCTCTTTAAGTAGAGATGAGTATAACAAAGTTCAAGGGTTGAAAAGCGCCAAGGAAGTTTGGGATGTGCTCAAAACCGCGCACGAGGGAGATGAGCTCACAAAGATCACCAAGCGGGAAACGATCGAAGGGGAGCTCGGTCGGTTCCGGCTTCGCAAAGGGGAAGAGCCACAACACATGTACAACCGGCTCAAGACCTTGGTGAACCAAGTGCGCAACCTCGGGAGCAAGAAGTGGGACGACCACGAAATGGTTAAGGTTATTCTAAGATCTCTCATTTTCCTTAACCCCACTCAAGTTCAATTAATTCGTGGTAATCCTAGATATACTAAAATGACCCCCGAGGAAGTTATCGGGAATTTTGTAAGTTTTGAGTGCATGATCGAAGGCTCGAGGAAGATCAACGAGCTTGATGATCCCTCCACGTCGGAAGCTCAACCCGTCGCATTCAAGGCGACGGAAGAAAAGAAGGAGGAGTCTACACCAAATCGACAACCAATAGACGCCTCCAAGCTTGACAATGAGGAAATGGCGCTCGTCATCAAGAGCTTTCGCCAAATCCTCAAACAAAGGAGGGGGAAAGACTACAAGTCCCGCTCCAAGAAGGTTTGCTACAAATGTGGTAAGCCCGGTCACTTTATTGCTAAATGTCCATTATCTAGTGACAGTGACAGGGGCGACGACAAGAAGGGGAGAAGAAAGGAGAAGAAGAGGTACTACAAAAAGAAGGGCGGCGATGCCCATGTTTGTCGGGAGTGGGACTCCGACGAAAGCTCAAGCGACTCCTCCGGCGACGAGGACGCAGCCAACATCGCCGTCACCAAGGGACTCCTCTTCCCAAACGTCGGCCACAAGTGCCTCATGGCAAAGGACGGCAAAAAGAAGGTTAAATCTAAATCCTCCACTAAATATGAATCCTCTAGTGATGATAATGCTAGTGATGAGGAAGATAATTTGCGTACCCTTTTTGCCAACCTCAACATGCAACAAAAAGAGAAACTTAATGAATTGATTAGTGCCATTCATGAAAAGGATGATCTCTTGGACACCCAAGAGGACTTCCTTATTAAAGAAAATAAGAAGCATGTTAAGGTTAAAAATGCTTATGCTCTAGAAATTGAGAAATGTGAAAAATTATCTAGTGAGCTAAGCACTTGCCATGAGACAATAGACAACCTTAGAATTGAAAATGCTAATTTGTTAGCTAAGGTTGACTCTCATGTTTGTACTGTTTCAATTACCAATTCTAGAAATAATGATGATGATTTACTTGCTAGAATTGAAGAATTGAATATTTCTCTTGCTAGCCTTAGGATTGAAAATGAAAAATTGCTTGCTAAGGCTAAAGATTTTGATGTTTGCAATGTTACTATTTCCGACCTTAGAACTAAGAATGACATGTTACAAGCTAAGGTTGTAGAATTAAAATCTTGCAAACCCTCTACATCGATTGTTGAGCATGTATCTATTTGTACTAGATGTAGAGATGTTGATATTGATGCTATTCATGATCACATGATTTTAATTAAACAACAAAATGATCATATAGCAAAACTAGATGCTAAAATTGCCGAGCATAACTTAGAAAATGAAAAGTTTAAATTTGCTAGAAGTATGCTCTATAATGGGAGACGCCCGGGCATCAAGGATGGCATTGGCTTCCAAAGAGGAGACAATGTCAAAATTAATGCCCCTCCTAAGAAATTGTCAAATTTTGTTAAGGGCAAGGCTCCCATGCCTCAGGATAACGAGGGTTACATTTTATACCCTGCCGGTTATCCCGAGGACAAAATTAGGAAAATTCATTCTAGGAAGTCTCACTCTGGTTCTAACCATGCTTTTATGTATAAGAGTGAGACATCTAGCTCTAGGCAACCAACCCGTGCTAAGTTGCCTAAGAAGAAAATTCCTAATGCATCAAATAAACATGCCATTTCATTTAAGACTTTTGATGCATCTTATGTTTTGACTAACAAATCCGGCAAGGTAGTTGCCAAGTTTGTTGGGGGCAAACACAAGGGATCAAAGACTTGTGTTTGGGTACCCAAAGTTCTTGTGTCTAATACCAAAGGACCCAAAACCGTTTGGGTACCTAAAGTCAAGAACTAAATTTGTTTTGTAGGTTTATGCATCCGGGGGCTCAAGTTGGATACTCGACAGCGGGTGCACAAACCATATGACAGGGGAGAAGAAAATGTTCTCCTCCTATGAGAAAAACCATGATCCCCAACGAGCAATCACTTTCGGGGATGGAAATCAAGGTTTGGTCAAAGGTCTTGGTAAAATAGCTATATCTCCTGACCATTCTATTTCCAATGTTTTTCTTGTAGATTCATTAGACTACAATTTGCTTTCTGTATCTCAATTATGCAAAATGGGCTACAACTGTCTTTTCACTGATGTAGGTGTCACTGTCTTTAGAAGAAGTGATGATTCAATAGCATTTAAGGGTGTGTTAGAGGGTCAGCTATACTTAGTAGATTTTGAAAGAGCTGAACTTGACACATGCTTAATTGCTAAGACTAACATGGGTTGGCTCTGGCATCGCCGACTAGCCCATGTTGGGATGAAGAATCTTCATAAGCTTCTAAAGGGAGAGCACATTTTAGGATTAACAAATGTTCATTTTGAGAAGGACAGGATTTGTAGCGCATGCCAAGCAGGGAAGCAAGTTGGTGCCCATCATCCACACAAGAACATCATGACGACCGACAGGCCGCTTGAGCTACTCCACATGGATCTATTCGGCCCGATTGCTTACATAAGCATCGGCGGGAGTAAGTATTGTCTTGTAATAGTGGATGATTATTCTCGCTTCACTTGGGTATTCTTTTTACAGGAAAAATCTCAAACCCAAGAGACCTTAAAGGGATTCTTGAGACGGGCTCAAAATAAGTTCGGCTTAAGGATCAAGAAAATAAGAAGCGACAACGGAACAGAGTTCAAGAACTCTCAAATTGAAGGCTTCCTTGAGGAGGAGGGCATCAAGCATGAATTCTCTTCTCCCTACACCCCACAACAAAATGGTGTAGTGGAGAGGAAGAATCGAACTCTATTGGACATGGCAAGAACCATGCTTGATGAGTACAAGACACCGGATCGGTTTTGGGCCGAAGCGGTCAACACCGCTTGCTACGCCATCAACCGGTTATATCTTCACCGAATCCTCAAGAAGACATCCTATGAACTCCTAACCGGTAAAAAGCCCAACATTTCATATTTTAGAGTTTTTGGTAGCAAATGCTTTATTCTTGTCAAAAGAAGTAGAAAATCTAAATTTGCTCCTAAAACTGTAGAAGGCTTTTTACTTGGTTATGACTCAAACACAAGGGCATATAGGGTCTTTAACAAGTCCACTGGACTAGTTGAAGTCTCATGTGACGTTGTGTTTGATGAAACTAACGGCTCTCAGGTAGAGCAAGTTGATCCTGATGAGATAGGTGAAGAACAGGCTCCGTGCATCGCGCTAAGGAACATGTCCATTGGGGATGTGTGTCCTAAGGAACCCGAAGAGACTCCACATGCACAAGATCAACCATCCTCCTCCACGCAAGCATCTCCACCAACTCAAAATGAGGACGAAGCTCAAATTGATGAGGGACAAGATCAAAGTAATAAGCCACCTCAAGATGACAGCAATGATCAAGGGGGAGATGCAAATGATGA
Organism: Zea mays; assembly: GCF_902167145.1. Classification (NCBI taxonomy): domain Eukaryota; kingdom Viridiplantae; phylum Streptophyta; class Magnoliopsida; order Poales; family Poaceae; genus Zea; species Zea mays. Next base: position 135,698,410 of record NC_050103.1, on the reverse strand, counting down.
AGACAAGGAGGATGAACAACCAAGGCCACCACACCCAAGAATCCACCAAGCAATACAACGAGATCACCCCGTCGACACCATCCTCGGCGACATTCATAAAGGGATAACTACTAGATCTCGTATTGCACATTTTTGTGAGCATTACTCGTTTGTTTCCTCTATTGAGCCACACAGGGTAGAGGAAGCACTACAAGATTCAGATTGGGTGGTGGCAATGCAAGAGGAGCTCAACAACTTCACTAGAAATGAGGTATGGCATTTAGTTCCACGTCCTAACCAAAATGTTGTAGGAACCAAGTGGGTCTTCCGCAACAAGCAAGACGAGCATGGTGTGGTGACAAGGAACAAAGCTCGACTCGTGGCCAAGGGGTATTCACAAGTCGAAGGTTTGGATTTTGGTGAAACCTATGCACCCGTAGCTAGGCTTGAATCAATTCGCATATTATTAGCCTATGCTACTTACCATGGCTTCAAGCTTTATCAAATGGACGTGAAGAGTGCCTTCCTCAATGGACCAATCAAGGAGGAGGTCTACGTTGAGCAACCTCCCGGCTTTGAAGATAGTAAGTACCCTAACCATGTCTATAGGCTCTCTAAGGCGCTTTATGGGCTCAAGCAAGCCCCAAGAGCATGGTATGAATGCCTTAGAGATTTCCTTATTGCTAATGGCTTCAAAGTCGGAAAGGCCGATCCTACTTTATTCACTAAAACTCTTGAAAATGACTTATTTGTATGCCAAATTTATGTTGATGATATCATATTTGGGTCTACTAACGAGTCTACATGTGAAGAATTTAGTAGGATCATGACACAAAAGTTTGAGGTGTCTATGATGGGGGAGTTGAAGTACTTCTTAGGATTTCAAGTGAAGCAACTCCAAGAGGGCACCTTCCTAAGCCAAACGAAGTATACTCAAGATATTCTAAGCAAGTTTGGGATGAAGGATGCTAAGCCCATCAAGACTCCCATGGGAACAAATGGGCATCTCGACCTCGACACGGGAGGTAAGTCCGTGGATCAAAAGGTATACCGGTCAATGATTGGTTCATTGCTTTATTTATGTGCATCTCGACCGGACATTATGCTTTCAGTTTGCATGTGTGCAAGATTCCAATCCGACCCTAAGGAATCCCACCTTACGGCCGTAAAACGAATCTTGAGATATTTGGCTTATACTCCTAAGTTTGGGCTTTGGTACCCTCGGGGATCCACTTTTGATTTAATTGGTTATTCGGATGCCGATTGGGCAGGGTGTAAGATTAATAGAAAGAGCACATTAGGGACTTGCCAGTTCTTGGGAAGATCCTTGGTGTCTTGGGCTTCAAAGAAGCAAAATTCGGTCGCTCTTTCCACCGCCGAAGCCGAGTACATTGCCGCAGGTCATTGTTGCGCGCAATTGCTTTGGATGAGGCAAACCCTGCGGGACTACGGTTACAAATTAACCAAAGTCCCTTTGCTATGTGATAATGAGAGTGCAATCAAAATGGCCGACAATCCCGTCGAGCATAGCCGCACTAAGCACATAGCCATTCGGTATCATTTTCTTAGGGATCACCAACAAAAGGGAGATATCGAGATTGCATACATTAATACTAAAGATCAATTAGCCGATATCTTTACCAAGCCTCTTGATGAACAAACTTTTAACAAACTTAGGCATGAGCTCAGTATTCTTGATTCGCGCAATTTCTTTTGCTAGATTGCACACATAGCTCATTTGTATACCTTTGATCATGTCTCCTTCATATGCTATGACTAATGTGTTTTTCAAGTCTACTTCAAACCAAGTCATAGGTATATTGAAAGGGAATTGGAGTCTTCGGCGAAGACAAAGGCTTCCACTCCGTAACTCATCCTTCGCCGTCGCTCCGAGCCACTCTCCATCCTAGGGGGAGAAAGCAAAAGGACTTAGTCTTTGGAATAATCTTAACTCATTTATTTATGACCAAAGGAGAGGAAAGTACTTCGAGGGCTCTAATGATTCCGTTTTTGGCGATTCATGCCAAAGGGGGAGAAAGTAAGAGCCCAAAGCAAAAGGACCGCACCACCACCAATTTCAAAAACTTCGTGTTTCCAAGAATATTATCAATTGGTATCCTATTGTGTTCAAAAGGGGGAGAAAGTAGTATTTCAAAAATGATATATCAAAACCCTCTTGAACACTAAGAGGTGGATCTCTTTTAGGGGGAAGTTTTGTTTAGTCAAAGGAAAAGCATTTGAAACAGGGGAGTAAATTTTAAATCTTGAAAATGCTTCATAAAAACGTATTCATTTGCCTTTAACTATTTGCAAAAGAACTTTGAAAAGATTTACAAAAGATTTTTGCAAAAACAAAACATGTGGTGCAAGCATGGTCCAAAATATTAAAAAACAAAGGAGCAATCCATGCATATCTTGTAAGTATTTATATTGGCTCAATTCCAAGCAACCTTTTCACTTACATTATGCAAACTAGTTCAATTATGCACTTTTCTATTTGCTTCGGTTTGTGTTGGCATCAATCACCAAAAAGGGGGAGATTGAAAGGGAATTAGGCTTACTCCTATTTTCCTAATTGATTTTGGTGGTTGAAGTGCACAACACAAATAATTGGACTAACTAATTTGCGCTAGTGTATAAGTTATACAGGTGAAAAAGGTTCACACTTAGCCAATAAAAAGATCAAATGTTGAATTCAACAAAGGAGAAAAGGGACAACTGAAGGCACCTCAGGTCTGGGGCACCGGACTGTCCGGTGTACACCGGACAGTGTCCGGTGCACCACCGGACAATGTCCGGTGCACCAGAGGACTCCAACTTGAACTCGCCACCTTCGGGAATTTCTAGAGGCACTCGCGCTATAATTCACCGGACTGTCCGGTGTACACCGGACAGTGTCCGGTGCTCCTCGGAAGAGCTGCCTCAGGAACTCGCCAGCCTCGGGAAAACAGAACGCCTGCTCCGCTATAATTCACCGGACATGTCCGGTGTACACCGGACTGTCCGGTGAACCAGCAGAGCAACGGATACTTCGCGCCAACGGTCACCTGCAGGCGCATTCAATACGCGCCAGAAGCGCGCAGAGGTCAGGCACGCCCATACTGGCGCACCGGACATTGAACAGTACATGTCCGGTGTGCACCGGACATCCAGGCGGGCCCAGAAGTCAGAACTCCAACGGTCAGAATCCAACGGCATTGGTGACGTGGCTGGCGCACCGGACATGTCCGGTGTGCACCGAACTGTCCGGTGCGCCATCGAACAGACAGCCTCCACCAACGGTCAAGTTGGTGGTTGGGGCTATAAATACCCCAACCACCCCACCATTCATTGCATCCAAGTTTCCACTTCTCAACCACTTACAAGAGCTAGGCATTCAATTCTAGACACATACAAATAGATCAAATCCTCTCCAATTCCACACAAGGCTTTAGTGATTAGCGAGAGAGATTTGTCGTGTTCTTTTGAGCTCTTGCGCTTGGATTGCCTCTTTTCTTTCTCACTTGTTCTTGTGATCAAAACTCCATTGTAATCAAGGCAAGAGGCACCAATTGTGTGGTGGCCCTTGCGGGGAAGTTTTGTTCCCGGCTTTGATTTGAGAAGAGAAGCTCACTCGGTCCGAGGGACCGTTTGAGAGAGGGAAGGGTTGAAAGAGACCCGACCTTTGTGGCCTCCTCAACGGGGAGTAGGTTTGCGAGAACCGAACCTCGGTAAAACAAATCCACGTGTCACACTCTTCATTTGCTTGCGATTTTTTTTGCGCCCTCTCTCCCGGACTCGATTATATTTCTAACACTAACCCGACTTGTAGTTGTGTTTATATTTGTAAATTTCAGTTTCGCCCTATTCACCCCCCCTCTAGGCGACTTTCAGTTTTGCTTAGCATTTAAATGGACCAAATAATTTAGACATAATCCTGCTGTAATTTTCAGTTCAGTTGATTACTGCTAATTTGTTATTATGGTCGTGAATATGCAGCTTGAGGATGATAAACGAAAGGTGCGCCCAACAAAGCGCTCTTGTGGTTGCTCGACAATTCTATCAAGGTGCAATTTATGGGGTGCTGAGTGTAATGTACCATTTCTGCTTTAAAGAGTCATTCGTTTTGAGCCTTTTGGCATCTGTGAGTTTTCTTATCTCAAGAGCCTTAAGGTTCTTACATTCCCCCTATATATTATTTGATTTCTCATATTGCCGGGCGCACAACAAAAGGAAGGGAATGCACGAGCATATGTTCTATGGATTTAAAACTCATTCAGAATTTTCTTTAGCTTAGTCAACAAATGTGTAGTGTAGTTTACTAAATTTAGTAAACCTGACCTACCTCATCTCTGGCCTTTATCACTTCATGGTTGTTTGAATAACTCTTATGCATATTCATCATCGTTCTTGTGTGAATGCTTTGGAGTTTGTGTTGTGTTCGCAGGCATATGAGAGTGAAGTATCTCCAGAGATTTCCTCACAATAGTCTGCCAGGCTCATATGGAATGCTGCATTGCTATGCTACTGATATGTTGGCAGTAGGTCTGTCCAGCTTGTTTTGTTAAATATTGCAGAATTATGTTGCTTGGTCGAATTGTTTAAATCGTAAGGTATTTTGTTTTATCTGTGTTTGTTTCTTTTAAATAAACAGGCTATCATCAGTGAGCTATTGTTTCTTGCATAGCTGATAGCATACACAACGTGTGTCTGTTTGTGTTACTAACTTTAATTTGTTTAGAACATCTCCAAGAGCTTTAAACTACTCTCTAATTGTTTTCTTTTTGGCAAAAATAAAAACAAACAAAACAATTTTCCAACAGTTTTGTTTCTGAGTAAACAATAGTTTGCTGTGTGTTTTTACAGCCTGTTTTTTGTCTTGCCTTCAATATCGCATGAGCTTTTGGCCCATTAATTCCTTATTGATCTAAGTTGTTTTATGCTACTAGAATAGGATGTTTTAGATCGAATATACTATAGCAGGTGTTGTGAAAATAATCCACTATTATGCTTTTTATTTAGCATCCAACCTACTTGTCGCCGTCACATGGATGATCAATGTTGTTACTGCTAGAACAGTGAGATGCATGCACTTCTCACCAGAATATGTTTCAGACCTGTAGTTAGATTCCTATAGAAACGTAACAAGCTCTTCTATTTTTGGTGTTGCTTAAGCCCTTTTCTGGCATGGATGTGAGTGTGACCGCACTTTCTTTTCCACCTACTGAAATACATGCTCAGGCGCATTATATTCATGAAAACATACACATGTAAAGTCTTGATGACATGGTCTTAAAGCAGAGATCTACTCACTTGACTATAGTTTGCATCCACCCACTCGCTTGGATCTTTGCTATTGGATCTTTGCATTTCATTTCTAACATGTTCAAGCTAACGCCCATGCTTCTCCTCTTTCGGACATGGATATAGTCCTTTTTCTCCCTTTATGTGTAAGCCTCTGCAACTTGGTCTGTTTGTGCAAAAAACTTCATGTTTATACTGTCCCACACTATTGTGGCCGACAATGCCTGCCCGCTCAGCCGCCACCATAGCTTCATCAAGATCCTAGACCCCGACACCATGCTGCACTGATCTGAATTCTGTTTTTTTTGTGTGTTAATCTCCTATGTCCAAACCTTTATGTAATTTGGTCATCTGGTCTATTGTCACTATGTTCGCCCATTGGTATGTTAATAAACACTTTGTATCGTCTATTTATGGTATTATGCATCCTCTGGACAGGTTGTTGTGCTGCCATAACATGATCAGTAAGTTTTACTTTTCCTTCTTGTTGCTTAAGCGATCTTCTAATGATAGAAACTATATGCATCCTCACAGAATAGTTGGGTTGTATTATCCTGTGATCTAATATTAGACGAAGAGTTAAAAACCTACAAATGATGGTATATTGCCATGTAAGACCCATATGTTTGTGTATCTTTGTGTTATGCACTACATGTTTACTTGAAAAATGCGAGCATGATGATTGTTTCATAGGAGTGAGTGTGTGTGTTGTGAGGCATTCTGTAAGGTGCATTTTTTATAGAAAAACAGTTGTAGGCAGAAGCACACATTTTGTTGAACTTACTAAAAGCACAATAAAAAGCTTTAAAGAGGGGCTTTGTTATCCTTAAACGCAAGCAAGAGAAAACAAAAAACAATATTGTCTCATAGAAATCAAGTTGTAGTGAAAGCTCTCTTGTGAGTTTTGGTGTTTGGATGACAACTCAATTAAAGGACTAACAAGTGTACTAAGTGTTGAACAGGTGTTTAAGGTAAAGCCTACAGGGTTCAAAACAAGTGAACAAATGTGATGATCCAAGAACTAGATTATGGATACATAATGGACATCACAAGTAAGATGGACATTGCATAAAGTGAGACTCGGGTGCGTAGCTCGGAGACAACTGATCAAGCCAAGGACGGAGGCAAGAAGAGCTTCGAGGTACCAAGTGCACGGGAGAAGGTCAAGGAGGCTGAGGAACCCAAAGCCAAGGGTGAAGAAGAAGGCTTGCAAAGTCCAGGGTGATCGAGTTGAGAACAACTACGGCACATCAAGGATCACTACATAAGGACGTGACTTACAACCAATAAGGAAATATCTATAAGTATGTGGTGTAAGTCATAAGGCTCAAGATCAAGCTCTAAGAAGGAGATCAAGGTCACTAGAAGGAGAACAAGTGTCAAAACCAGAACTGGAAGCAGCCCAAAAGAGCTAAGTTCACCTTGATCTTTTGTTTGGGTTGTTCCTATGTTTGTAGATGTTCTATGTGACCTTTGCAGGATGTTGGAGCTAAGAAATGTCAATCTAGATCAAGTCAAGCTAACTTGATGATTTATGAGTCCAACATCAAAGCTCAAGCATGTCAAATGCTATAGATGTAATAATTAAGAGAAGGTATGTTTCTAGACTTAGTACATTGGTTTTGTGAACTAATATACTTGTCTAAGTGTTAGAAACAAAAAGAAGAAGAAAAGAAGAGAGGTGCAAAGGGCTTGGCTATGTACAGCCAAGGCCGCTCAGTCTGGCACACCGGACTGTCCGGTGGTGCACCGGACAGTGTCCGGTGGTGCACCGGACAGTGTCCGGTGCGCCAGGCTGAACTCTGGCGAACTGGCCGCTCTCGGGAATTCACCGGCGACGTACGACTATAATTCACCGGACTGTCCGGTGTGCACCGGACTGTCCGGTGAGCCAACGGTCGGTGAGCCAACGGTCGGCCGCGCGATCTGCGCGGGACACGTGGCCGAGCCAACGGCTAGATGGAGGCAGCGGACTGTCCGGTGTGCACCGGACATGTCCGGTGCGCCAACGGCTCCAAGACTGCCAACGGTCGGCCTCGCCATAGAAGGAAAGAAATCGGGCACCGGACAGTGTCCGGTGTGCACCGGACTGTCCGGTGCGCCACCCGACAGAAGGCAAGATTTGCCTTCCTGGATTGCTTCCAACGGCTCCTAGGCCCCTTGTGCCTATAAAAGGGACCCCTAGGCGCCTCCAGCAAGAGACAAGTGCAGCCAACAAGTGGAGACATCACTCGGATCAATTCTCACTCTCCCTCTTGTGTGTATCTCTCTAATTTGTGTAGAAGGCACAACTATAAGCCTTTAGAGAGAGGAGAAGTGCTGCTTAGAGCTAGAGCAAGGTCTTGAGCGTATCGTTACTCTACCGAGGTGCTGCCGAGAAGTTTGTAAGCAGCCACGGTGTTGTTGTAACCCATCTCAATAGTGAAAGGCTCTATCTGTCATACTGACAGATCTGAGCAAACGGAGGAAGGAGTTGAAATAGACTCCAAGCCCAGGTGTGGCTAACTCCAACGAGGACTAGGCAAGCATTTCAAGCTTGGCCGAACCTCGGCATAAATCCTTGCGTCTGTGTGCTCTGTTCTGTATTGTATCCTGACTCTCTGCCTTACTCGTCTTTATATCTGCACTTCAATACTTATCTGTGGTATAAGCTTTATTTGAAGTGCAGGACATTTTTGAGACAGGATTTTCTATTCCGCTGCAACCTACTCGAAGAGTCTTCTCACTCCACTGCGTACTAAGTCTTCGAGTAGAGTAAGAATTTAAGTTTTAAAGTAATAAGTTTTATTCGCCTATTCACCCCCCCCCTCTAGGCGACATCCAGATCCTGTTCCCGGGTCAAAGGGAACTTTCAATTGGTATCAGAGCTAGGCCTCTCCAGTGTGGGCTTAGCCGTCCGGAGATAACGATGTCGTCACAAGAGGTAACTGTAGAACTTCTTTTAGGCGATGGCTCTAATTACAAATCTTGGTCTGTCTCTATTTATAATGCTTTCATGAGTGTTGATTCTGATTTGAGACAGATCTTTAGTAGAAGTATTTTTCCATCTGATATTAGTAAAAATCCCTCTAATGATGAACTAAGATGTTTTTCTCTCAATCACCGTGCTTGCAGCATCTTAGTTGATTCTCTTTCTAGAGGTGCTTATTTTGCCATCATGAGTAGTGATAATGATTTAATTATTGATGCTCATGATTTATGGAATAGAATTAAAGTAAAATATTGTGTGGCAAATTGTACTGCTTCTACTCCCTATATTGCTTGTGATACTAACCTTTCAAAGGGAGAAGATCAAGAACGATGGGCACCCAACGATGAATCCACCTCGTCGACGGGTTTGGTCTCCACTAATAATAAGTGTTTTATTGCTAACAATGATGGTGGAGACAAAAGCCATGATGAGGAGGAATATGAGGATGATAGCGAGGATGAATCTTCATCACCTCAAGGTACATTTTCCCGTTTGGCTTCCACTGACATTAATGACAGGGAAAATGAGGCCGATGATGTGGAAGAAGAGGAAATTCGCCGTTTCTACAACCATCTCAACAAAGCAGACAAAGCTCTCTTGGTTAAGTTGTTGAGAAGAAACAAGGAACAAGGCGAGACGCTTCTCAGGCTAGAGGAAACACTCATCAAAACCAACAACAGCCTAGAGAAGATGACCAAAGAACATGAGGAGCTAAAGTACTCTCATGGGAATTTGGTCCAAAGGTATGAATATGTATTAATTGAGCAAAGAAATAGTCATGATGCATTATCTAATATTGCTCAACTTAAAACAGAAAATTCTATGCTTAAGAGTCAAGTAGAAACAATGGACTTAGAAAAACGTGCTCTAGGTAAAAAGTATGATATGTTGTCATATTCTCATAATAAATTAGTTGATGACCATATCATGCTTAATGTTGCTCATGAGGTTATCATTGCAAACTTAAATTCATGTGAACCTCATTCTCGCACGTGTGCGCATTTGAATTGTATATCATCATGTGCTAACCCCTGTTGCTCAAAAGAAAGCCAATCTTTGATTGAGCAACAAGTTTTAGGGTCACAAAAGAAATTCTGTGGGAATAAGAAACAACGACAACTGAGGAGAAGACACTTTGCTCAACTCTCTCAAGATATCCACGGGCGCGTGGTGAAGAAGCTTGAGAAAGGAAAAACTGCAGCAAGTGTCAAGCTCAATAAGAAAAGTGTTCCTAAAGATGAAGAAATCAACATGAGCTTGGAAAAAGGTAAAGATTCAATTAATCATGTTGTTTGCACTGATCATCTCTCCATGTCATTCAAGCACCAAAAGGGAAGAGGGAAAAGGAGGTGCTTCAAATGCAAGGAGATAGGCCACCTCATCGCGTCTTGTCCGTACAAAAACAAGGATGAAGGGACAAGAAGTTGTTTTGGATGCAACAATAAGGACCACACGATCACTTCATGTCCGGTCATGAAGAATCAAGGATGTGCATCCTCCAAGGTGACCCTCACCAAGGAAAGTGACACACAGCAAGCGTCATGTCAGGTTGAGCGACGCTTCTGCTACAAGTATGGTGAGCAGGGTCATATATCCAAGGTATGTTATAAAGGTAAGATTCCTAAGCAAGTGAATTTGTGTCAATCTTATTCGCGTAGGAGACCCAAATTATACACTTGTGCTAGATCTATAACGAGATCACCTAGAATTAGCACAAAGGCAATTTGGGTACCAAAGGCACATTTAGATGATCATTATGGACCCATCCCGAGACGGGTACCAAACTGTGCTAACTAGACCATGCAGGTGCCTTGAAATGGACTGGAGACCATGGGAGAGCTTAAGACGGTTATCTAAAACTCTATGCTTAAGCTGTTAATTGTTTTGACCCAAGGTTGAATTATTGTGAAACACTAATCCCATGTTCATCTCAAGTGAAATAAGGTGTATAGGTCCTGAATCATTATTGGTGAATCAAGTAAAGGACTTTGATGAGAATCTACAACTTGCTCTCCAAAGGATGGTACACGTGTATTTTAAGTACATAATTGCAATTTAGTATTGCTCTTAAGTTGGCTTGTTGTGCTACCTGTCTTTGGAGTAGTTATGCTTTATGATTGACTGTGTTAAATGAATCATAATGATGTTTGCTTAATCATGACTGGTGCTATATAGGATATATCTTTTGAATCATTCATGGGTAGCTCTTTCATTTGTTATATCCACAACGATTAACTCTTTTGGTGTATATGGATAAACCTGTAACTTTTTGTAAGTCATGCTATGTGCAATTATGACATTTTGTTTAGTCCATGTTCACATGATTACCCTAGTTTGGTACTGTGTGATTTTCAAATCCATGTCGTACCCTTTTGAGCTATGAGGTGCATGAGCAAAAGGAGCCCTGAATTGGTGATAACAAGTGCTCTCATAAAGGCAAAGGTATGGAAAATGGAACTGTGCAATGTTATTGAATATCTTGAAGTTCCATTGATAGTGATCATAGCTGTGTTCTTGCATTTCATTGATAGTATCGTGGCTTAGGAGACCTATGCCTTAAAATGTTGTTTCTTTTGGTGTACCTAAAGAATCTTCTTAACTATGATGTGCTTAGACATGATCATGTTGTTTTTCAATTAGTATATGTGATGCAATGATAGTTAAGTATGAAGCATGTCTAAGTTGCGTGTAAATGTTATACTTCCTGTGAGTATTCAATTGGCTTAGGTGCCACTGAGGCATGCATTGTTGTATTTAGTCAACCTTTCATTTAGCCTTCAATTGGTGTTAAGTGGCTTTTCATTTGATATTCAAATTGGCATCTTTGTGTGATGAAAGTGTTAGAGTATGCCTTGACCAAGGTATGTTGTAATCCCCTCTAGTTCTAAGGAAGCTAGAATGTGCAAAGTGCAAGTCATTCAAATACTTGATGCACAACTTGAGGGGGAGCACACATAACTTGTGTCTTTTGAGACTAACTGTTTCTTGAGCAATCTTGTATAGTCTCTAGGTGGAAAAGAGAAGATAAGCAAGAAATGGAGCAATCAGGACTTGGGTACCTCTGTAAGTCAAGAAATTGGTATCTCAAGTCGTGAGTAAGTGCATCTTTTTAGATTGCTCATGCTCTATAATATTTGGTGATAATAGATGCTTATTCTTAAAAATCATGGAGCTATGATAATAAATGATCTTGCAATTGGTATCTTTCAATTGGTAGTTGTGATAGTTTGCTTCAATTGACATCTTTTGATAATCATTAGAATAGAAGTTTCTTCTTGTGCCCAATACTATAACTTGTTCTAAGTTTGGTGTCTTAGCAACAAGAAAAGGTTAGGATAAAGAATCAGGCACAAGTGTGGAGAAGCTCTCGAGAGATTAAATACTTTCAAGATGGGAAGTACACTACAACATGGTAAAGGTACAAAAGGAAGTATTAATCTTTTTGCATATATGTATCTTACCTAAACGTGATAGTGCATATGTTCAATAAGTAAGGGGGAGTTTTGATAGTCGTTTTTCCTCCTTAAACACCCTGTTGTCCCTTGACATCATCCTATGTTCTTGCTTGAGTATGGTTTTCGGTGTTTGATGTCAAAGGGGGAGAATTTGTGTATTAAAGCTTATTTCAACCTGAGAGGAAAGCTTATCCTAAGGGGTGATGTGTTAGTTTAAGCTTTGCTAGTGTGTTATTCATATGCTTCTTGCAGTATTATATGTGTTGCATCATATGGACTAGTGTTTCCGCTGCGATGAATTATTTGGCTTCTATAGTGTAATAGATAGTCATGTGGTTAATGGTGCTTTAAGATTGCTTTAAATTAGTGTCTTAGTTTAAATTGGTATTAGTTTGAATTGGTATCTTAATGATGAATAGTGGTAGGTTGATATTCCTGTGATATATCCACTAAATTGAATGGTGTTTAACTCTGATTATGTGCATTTGTGTGTTATAGCATCATGGTTTGATTCTTGACACAATGCATTCCAAAATTGCTAAGGTATAGAAATGTTTCGAATTGCCTAAGTATGTGCAAATTGGCGTCTGAGGCCAAAATTATGTTTTTGAAGTAAGCACATATTTAGGGGGAGCATTCTATAAACTTAGAATTCAAAATTTGTGCTTTAAATCTTATTCTTATGTAAGCTTTAATTGTGTTGCCATCAATCACCAAAAAGGGGGAGATTGTAAGCTCTCTTGTGAGTTTTGGTGTTTGGATGACAACTCAATTAAAGGACTAACAAGTGTACTAAGTGTTGAACAGGTGTTTAAGGTAAAGCCTACAGGGTTCAAAACAAGTGAACAAATGTGATGATCCAAGAACTAGATTATGGATACATAATGGACATCACAAGTAAGATGGACATTGCATAAAGTGAGACTCGGGTGCGTAGCTCGGAGACAACTGATCAAGCCAAGGACGGAGGCAAGAAGAGCTTCGAGGTACCAAGTGCACGGGAGAAGGTCAAGGAGGCTGAGGAACCCAAAGCCAAGGGTGAAGAAGAAGGCTTGCAAAGTCCAGGGTGATCGAGTTGAGAACAACTACGGCACATCAAGGATCACTACATAAGGACGTGACTTACAACCAATAAGGAAATATCTATAAGTATGTGGTGTAAGTCATAAGGCTCAAGATCAAGCTCTAAGAAGGAGATCAAGGTCACTAGAAGGAGAACAAGTGTCAAAACCAGAACTGGAAGCAGCCCAAAAGAGCTAAGTTCACCTTGATCTTTTGTTTGGGTTGTTCCTATGTTTGTAGATGTTCTATGTGACCTTTGCAGGATGTTGGAGCTAAGAAATGTCAATCTAGATCAAGTCAAGCTAACTTGATGATTTATGAGTCCAACATCAAAGCTCAAGCATGTCAAATGCTATAGATGTAATAATTAAGAGAAGGTATGTTTCTAGACTTAGTACATTGGTTTTGTGAACTAATATACTTGTCTAAGTGTTAGAAACAGAAAGAAGAATAAAAGAAGAGAGGTGCAAAGGGCTTGGCTATGTACAGCCAAGGCAGCTCAGTCTGGCACACCGGACTGTCCGGTGGTGCACCGGACAGTGTCCGGTGGTGCACCGGACAGTGTCCGGTGCGCCAGGCTGAACTCTGGCGAACTGGCCGCTCTCTGGAATTCACCGGCGACGTACGACTATAATTCACCGGACTGTCCGGTGTGCACCGGACTGTCCGGTGAGCCAACGGTCGGTGAGCCAACGGTCGGCCGCGCGATCTGCGCGGGACACGTGGCCGAGCCAACGGCTAGATGGAGGCACCGGACTGTCCGGTGTGCACCGGACATGTCCGGTGCGCCAACGGCTCCAAGACTGCCAACGGTCGGCCTCGCCATAGAAGGAAAGAAATCGGGCACCGGACAGTGTCCGGTGTGCACCGGACTGTCCGGTGCGCCACCCGACAGAAGGCAAGATTTGCCTTCCTGGATTGCTTCCAACGGCTCCTAGGCCCCTTGTGCCTATAAAAGGGACCCCTAGGCGCCTCCAGCAAGAGACAAGTGCAGCCAACAAGTGGAGACATCACTCGGATCAATTCTCACTCTCCCTCTTGTGTGTATCTCTCTAATTTGTGTAGAAGGCACAACTATAAGCCTTTAGAGAGAGGAGAAGTGCTGCTTAGAGCTAGAGCAAGGTCTTGAGCGTATCGTTACTCTACCGAGGTGCTGCCGAGAAGTTTGTAAGCAGCCACGGTGTTGTTGTAACCCATCTCAATAGTGAAAGGCTCTATCTGTCATACTGACAGATCTGAGCAAACGGAGGAAGGAGTTGAAATAGACTCCAAGCCCAGGTGTGGCTAACTCCAACGAGGACTAGGCAAGCATTTCAGGCTTGGCCGAACCTCGGGATAAATCCTTGCGTCTGTGTGCTCTGTTCTGTATTGTATCCTGACTCTCTGCCTTACTCGTCTTTATATCTGCACTTCAATACTTATCTGTGGTATAAGCTTTATTTGAAGTGCAGGACATTTTTGAGACAGGATTTTCTATTCCGCTGCAACCTACTCGAAGAGTCTTCTCACTCCACTGCGTACTAAGTCTTCGAGCAGAGTAAGAATTTAAGTTTTAAAGTAATAAGTTTTATTCGCCTATTCACCCCCCCCTCTAGGCGACATCCAGATCCTGTTCCCGGGTCAAAGGGAACTTTCATGTAGCCGCCATGATATCCTTATCATGCTATTTTCCCTAAACTTGTTACCCATTTGAAAATTTGGTCATCACGTATGCATCTCTTTTTTTAGGTGGAGAGTGGTGGTTCTATATGCCTCTATCTACAAGGATGTCCCTATATTGGTTAACCTTTCTGATCAGTTTCATTTGGATAAAGGCATTGGAGAGTGCTAAGGGGACATATCTGGCCTATATTGGGCGCTACGCTACATAAACCATATCTTCTATCTATAATTTATTTACCTTTCCTATAAATAAGTTCTTTTATTTATTTCAGCTTGCTCATCCTCATGTAGCTTCAATCCATCTGTTATAGGTCTCCAGCAAGCAACTACGTGATGATTTGATGACCATGCTCATTGCTGGTCATGAGACTTCTGCATCAGTCTTGACATGGACATTTTATCTTCTATCCAAGGCATGCTATATTAGTATCCAAAGCCCGTTTTGTAGTAACTTATAATATCCAATGCAATGGTGTTCTTTTATATTGTCGTCGTAACTTACAAGTAGCTTAATATTTGTTTATTTGATCAGATTTCACCATCTTATAGTAGATGATGATGAGAAACCTTAGCATATAGACACACTTCCTAGATTAATATTGAATTTTATGGTTAGTTGTAGTAACCTTTTAAACCATAGTTCCTGGACTTATCTTGATCGATAGTTGTGACTAACCATAAATTTTTTGGGAACATATAATATTTATCGTTTGCTAGGAAGTGTATGCCCTTATTCACTGTCTGGCCTATATTGAGCGTACATAAACCATATCTTCTGTCTATATTTTATTTACCTTTCCTATAAATAAGTTCTTTTATTTATTTCAGCTTGCTCATCCTCATGTAGCTTCAATCCATCTGTTATAGGTCTCCAGCAAGCAACTTTGTGATGCTTTGATGACCATGCTCATTGCTGGTCAAGTTTGATGTTTGCTATTAGTGTTGAACATAGTTCTAATGTGCAAGTACTTCACCTGCATTGCACTCCTTTAGGCCCATTTTTGGGAACACTGGGATGGTTATTGAGAATAGTCTAGAACCAAGGAGGCAAGGACACTTCAATTTTGTATGTATGTGTGAATTAGAAGTTCTATGTTAAGGTAGGCTACTGGCTATTGTGCTATTTGTGTGCCATTGTCTAAAACTGGGTCAACAAGGTCTTGATTTTCTGCCTCTTTAGTGGTGGCATCTTTTGTGAATGGGATCGAAGAATTTTGTTGTACTTTACATTCTTCTATTAGTGCTCTATATGTTTTTCATTTCCTAATAAATATTATCGCAACAATGATTAGGATGCACTTTTCTCATTGACCACAATTTACTTGCATTTTCATTGTGATTTGATTTTCTTGTTTGTTGATCGGTCTTCAAGGTATTAAACAAATAATGCTTTTTGCCAAAATGTCGATATATGTACATGTTAATGTGGTAGTCTAAAGCTGATGAAGTGTTGTTGCTTCTGGCTTGTGTATGTGTTAATAAATGTCGAGATCTTAAAAACAAGCTTTTAATGTGCTGAAATGTGTGATTCTCATGACTTACATCAAAGATATAAATTGATGGCATGGTGAGGTAACCACTGCCAGGAATACCAGTTAGAACAGAGGTGATAGGAACAAATATAAACTAATAGCATTAGGTTTCTTTGGCACTATTTGCAGCCATTTTGGATTGGTTGGGTCGATATGTTTCTCCTCCCCTCTTCAAACAGGTAAATTGATACTAAGTTATATAAGAAAACAAATACATCCATGGTTAATGTTTCAGGGTAGCAAGAAAGGTGCATGTTATTAGGTTGTTGCACTATCCTGAGAAAAACATCAGACACCTGTAACGAAATGAATCAGCTTAGCTAAATTTTGGTTTGCCCGTCTTTAGAATATGATAAAAAAGTGCATTTTGTTTGCCCATCTTCAGAATATGATAATCTTGATTTATTCCTATATCCTCAATATAAATCTATCAAGGCACAATTTATCAGGTGGTGAGTGTAATGTACCATTTTCTGCTTCAAGGAGTTACTCTGTTTTGGGCCTTTTGGCATCTGTGCATTTTCTTATCTCAATTGCAGTGTATGATACTGTATAGAACAATGACCAGAAAAATGTTTGGATTCCATTTACTGGCTCTGTAGGAATGTGTGCTAAACTGGAGTCTATGAGCCTTCTAGGTGCATTGTTTAGACTGGATTAGTAGTTTAGTACATTGTGGGAGGCATCCCTACCTGGGTAATTTCTTCTTCTGCTCATGGTACAAACTAATGGTTGTTCATGAGTTCATCACAATGCGGAACACAAGGGCTGGCATGTTAATTCTCCAAATCTAGGATCTCTGTTACTGGTTGAACACAATTAAAATTGTGTGTGTAGAGGGTGTGGGGAAGGGCATTCTTTCTACTGTACCTTTTAAAGTTGAACAATGAAATTAGCTCGTTGATGACTTTCTCTTACTAAGATTGTTTAGCTCTGTTCTTCCTAGCCATGTGCCCTTGTTATCCCGGATTTTCTCTTGTTTATCATATCTAGATAGTGTTTCCTGTAGAAAATTTCCCATGCACTGATTTTACTTTTCAGTTTTCTGGTTTATAACATGTGAAAATATGCTGATGTTTTATCCCTTAAATCTGTATCAGTTTGTTTTGGTTACTTTGCCTCTGTTCTCATGCTTATGCTTTTTTGTGGAGACATCGGTTACTTTGCCTCGTTTTGTTGAACAAGTATTTCCTCGGTAAGAATTAAGTCCGAGGAAAATAGTAAGAATGTTGGTTTTTGTTGACCACATGCTTTATAGTCTAAACATTGCAGCTACATGTTAAAATTGTAGTTCCTCCTTTCTACCCACTCAATATGCTCAAAGGTTACTGTCATCAATTATTATTGATTAGTCGCTTTGTGTGAAAGTACCAAATGCAAGCCATGTGCCCATAAATTCTGCAAGTGTGCCTCCTACCTCACATCCAGATCAAGTGCATGTCATGTTTGATCCCTTGTTTTAATAGTTTCTTACTGGTTTTTCTTGGCAGGGCATGTACATCATGCTTTAAAAACTACGCACTATGTGGTGCTGATATATATAGAGGGTATTGAGCCTGATGCTGCACTTGAAGCTCTTGTTGACCACTTCAGATGATGGCAGTGCATGCATCAGGCTCTTGTTGACCGCTTCAGATCATGGCAGTCCATGAATCAAGAGATCACATGCTACAAGGTTTGTGAGAGCAGCAGGTGGAAAGAACAAAGTCATATATGAGGATGTCTCCATGGAGAGAGGAGCTTTTCTGGTGCAGCAAGCCATGAGGGTCAGTAATTAAATCAACTTCCTTAGCCTTTTATATTGAACACTAGATTCTTGAACCTATAAAATTTACACAGTTAATTGTTCTCTATTATTCATGGATCTATTTAAGATATTGATGTTACAACAATGTCTTAGCTTTTGCATCTCCAGTCTTTTCACGCCCGAAACATTGAAAGCGCAAAATCAAGACTTACTATGTGTTCAGATGAAATCAGGGAGGAGTTGAAATCTTTAGAAAATTACTTAGACTTGGCTCAATATTTAAATATTTTAAGAACTCTCAGTTTGCTATATAGTATCTAAAATGAACAGTATGATTTGCACCTTAGGGGGCCAGACGACCAACTCGCCCACATGACTTCTTGTTACTTCTACGTTTCCTGTAATCTAGACATTAAGCTTCACTTTTTCCAGAAATTGAGCTGCTAATCCTATCAGTTGTTACACACCATTTTTTCCTGACAGCAATATTCAGGTTGTGACCCCATACATGCAATTCAAGGATTGTGAGTGGCAACTTGAAGAGACAAAATTTCAGTATGTCTTGGTATTTCTGGAGCCTGTGCGAAAATACTAAACTCTCAATAGTGTTTTTAGCATTGCAATATCATAGCAGTGGAAAAAGAGAATGAAGATGACCCTGATAGGTTAGAGATGATAGCTTCTGAGCTGAAGGCTCTATCTACCCAGCCTGTAGAGCTTGAAGAAAAAATGAAGGCGAATACAACATAATGACCTGCATGATAGCTACATAAAATCTGGACATTATGTTTAGCTTTATGTGCTCTATCTATAATGCGTATTTCTATATTTAGTTGGAGAAATCATACATTAGACATTTTCAAGTGCTTCTCATCCACTCTTATTTCCTCATCTTAGTTACTACTAACTGCATTCCTTCATTTCTGCAGTAAGGGCAAGCATCAGTGCTAACGAAGTTGGGATTTGGGCTGGTGACCTTGTAGGTAGATGACAATTTTATTCCATGTGAGTGCAATTTAGCAAATGTTATACATTTATTTTTAATGTTTTCAATAATTAGTGTACTAAAGCCTGACATACAAACCTTAATGTTAGATGGGCAATATCTAGAATAAATAATGAACCCGCAAGTAGGATTACAATTTTTCTTTTGGGAGTATAGGCTCTTCTTAGTTCATTTTACTGTTGTTACGACGGTTATACTTCTGCAATTATTAGTGTGTCATATCCGCAAATTTACTCACATACTCCAGAACTAAATATGCCCATGACTATCTGTAGGTCGCATGTATCAGAGATATTATGAGCACAACAAATGGAAGTTTAAGTCAATTTCTTGCTCATACGTATGTACTTGCAACTTTAACGTGACTATTGATTAAGAAAAAAAATACTCACAAGCTGACTCTTTCAGGCAAAAATGGCCAAATGGGTGGTTACATGAAATCCGTGATGGAATTCAAGGGGAAATAAGTCTATAGTAAACTGAGGTTTGAGTCAGGTTTACATCGTGTTCCCCTGACAGAGCCTATGGCCTATGGGTCGTATTTATGCGTCAACAGCAACATTAGCTACTATGGTAGAGGTGGGCCATTTTGATATTCATGTGGAGTTTTATGACATGAATTCCCTCTTCTTCTTTGATGCCTAATATTGTTTCAATGACATAGTAGGCTGATGAAGTTGATGTGGTTATTGATCCAAAAGATATCGACCTTAAAATAACAATATCTGTGGAGAAGGGCATCTTCGGCATTTATGAGGATGTCGAGAAGTTGTTGCAGGCACTGTCCAAGGAGGAGGAGGTCGTGCCTGGTCACCTTCTGCGCCAACGTCCTTATCAACTTCTACGTGAAGCTCGATCCTCAAGCCACCACGTGTAGGTTGTTCGTTGGAATGCCAGAGCGGAATATGGTGTCCTTCGTCATGCTCGTGCAGGGCTACAACACGCACGCTGACATGAATAGAGCATGATGATGCTGGTGAACACCTGGATGAGAGTTGGGATTTTGCGTCATCGCTATAAACGGCAAGCAACACGGTGTGCGTTGTCTGCATATGTAACCTTTGACTGTCCAACTTCATGGTACATGTGAATTCGTAAATATTTATATACAAACGTGTGTCGGGATTGCTTGGATCTCTTTCAATAAAACTGGCAGACTTCGATATTTATTATGATTATTGAGTTGATTCTTACTAGCATTACTAAACAATGACCTATGTGTGAACATGTATTCCCGTTGCAACGCACGGGCATATACCTAGTATATCATAAAAAATCGTACAACCTAGAGGGCCCATCACGATGAGCTCGCCTGGAGTCCTCAAAATCATAGGACCGGGACTGCATTAGACCCAATGAAGTTTTGAAATTCCATCTTAGATATACATGGTAAATGATAACTATCATGCATAAGTGTAAGAGACACAATTAGCACATGCGAAAAGGATGGAGTAAAAGAGGCTAGAGGATGCTTAGAGTAGACATTATTATACCTTAATGGACAGAGTGCCGAAAAATTAACCCTATCCTTACGAGAAAATAGGATCCTTAGATCCAGAGCTATGATTCGACAATCAGTGTCAGACCAACCAGACCATTCTTGTAGTTCCCTGGTCATTCTCGGGAGATTGTCGGACTCTGGTGTGATGGTCCAATGTTGTGTATACTCAGGACTCATCTGATAGGTTGGGTGCACTGTTCACCAGAGCGGTTCTACTATCAGGCATGTGAAAACTTCATGTAGGGTCATCGAACCCCAACGTTTGTCTGGCGATGACCGCCAGACTAGTTCTAAGCTACTGGATACTCTCTAGTCACCTATTGTAGGGTGTCAGACCCTAGAAGATGGTGGTCTGACTATCATCGGACCATACACCACATAGATGCTAAGACAACAAGTGTAACATTCAAACGACTAGTTCACATGAAGAACTCTATAATCATGAGACTGGTATTTGGTAGTTTGATGATAGCCTTATTAAGGGTCAACCTAATGCTTCGAGTGTATATAATTAGGTGGAATTGAAACTTAACAATACTCATATGACTTGGTCAACAGACTCTTTTCTTATTTAGAGAAAACTACAAAATCATGAACTATAAACAATAAAATCTATTAATATTTCTTGCAACTTAAAGGAAGGTCGATATGGTTCATGCTAGTATAACTCAAGCATCCTGAACCAACCGTGCGAAGTTGTGACACGGATATCTACAGTACAGACATGACAGATGAATGCGCACATGCACACGCACGTGTATCGCTACTCATCACCATAGTTGATGATCGCCTACTATCGGTGTTTTGACCCGAAGGTACTACCAACTAGTGAATTAGTGTTGCCTGCCTAGATCCAGATGAGTGATGCAAGAAGACACAAGTGTTTATCCTGGTTCGGGCAATGGAATGCCCTACTTCCAGCAGAGGGGGGATGAGACTTATATTATTTTGCACCTAAGTGCTCGTAGTAGGAGGTACAAGCTAGCCAGGAGAGGGGGTGGATCCCAAGTCCGTGGTGATTGAGGCGAGTGCCAGTATCGTCGTGGAGAGTGAAAACCTGTGAAGTGTTCTCCTCCCTTGTATGAAGACCTGGACTCCTCCTTTTATAGCCTCATGGAGGGTTCCTAAGAGCACCATGGTTTGTTGTGTATGGGAGAGGAGACGAGTTTGAGCCCCTGTAGCCGGTATGGCGTTTGTACTGGCTGTTGACTTGAACTAGGAGGAGGGCGTATGATCCCTATATTTTCATCTTGACCGAGCAGAGAGCCGAGGCTAGGATCTGAGGCTCGGATGTGTACCCGGGCTTGTATGATGGAGGTGTTGTCCGAGTCGTAGTTGTTGAAATAGTGATAAGTATGGTGAAAAGTGCATAGTAATTCTTTCTGTATGGCATAAAGGAGACTTGACATCTGTTCTGTAGCCATCCCGTCGTCAGTAGCCTTCATGGAGGAGTTGGTGGCATCCTTTGGTCGATGTTATCTAGGTCGAGGCTCGGCACGGGCGAGACAGAGGTTCCTCCTGAGGCCTTGGTCGAGCCTTCCATGGGGCATGCAATCGTACAGGGAGGGTTAGCATAGTTTTCAGAGTGGCCTCCTATAGGATTCGGGAGGAGTTGTTGTCGAGGCGGTCGGCCGAAGCTGAGCTCAGGCGAGGCAGAGTTTCTTCGAGCCGAGGCTGACTTCAGGCGAGGTGAAGTTCCCTCCCGAAGGTGAGACCATGCTCTGACGTGCGCACATCACATCCGGAGTTGTTTGAGCACAATAGTCGGCGTGGGGGGGGAGTGGCCGTTATTCCCGGTCATGCGTCATCGTAGTTGGTGAATGCGTATGGGACCACGATCCATTGGTCCCTATTTGACTCAAACGTCACGTGGGGTAGGTATTCACATTAAATGCACATGTCTCCACGGTTCCCGTGACCTTTGACTGAGGCTGTGTTCGGGGCTGTCCTCCTATCTTAGATGGGCTCGGGCGAGGTAGAAACTTTATTCCGTGAAAGAGGGGACCTTGGTTGAGACAAGGATTTTCTCGACCCGAGTGTTGCCTTTGCCCGAGGACAGGCTCGGGCGAGGCAGTGTTTTGAGCGACCATCGAGCGAGGTCTTGGGCGAATCGTGATTCATCCTTTCTTGACCTCGGGGAACGAGTCTTATGAGTTTTCTGGTAGTTACGTGTTAAGCGTGTTTAGGGGCATAATCTGGGTACCCCTAATTATGATACTCGGCAGTAGCCCCCGAGCCTCCAAGGAAGTGTTGGCACTTACTTGGGGCTTCTTCTGTCTTCGTGGAGGTATGTTGCTTAACTCTTTGAAAGGTGGTAGACTTATTTCCGAGTGGTGCGTGTGAGCGCACCTATCGGGTGTAGCCCCCGAGGCCTCAAGGAGTGGTTGACTCCTTTGAGATCTTTGTATTTCTCGATGTAGATATCATTGACTTGTCCTTTGTTCGTCACCTGGCCGTAGCCTGGGTGCAAAGGCAACCCCTAATTCTCTGCATTGGGTTGCTGGTGCTTCCAACAATTCTGCCGCGACATGGGTGCAAGGGCAGCCTTTGAGCCTCTGCATAGGGTGAGAAGACGATCAAGGAATGCCTTGACTTTTTTTATGATACGCCTCTTCGTCGCCTTTCTGCAAGGAGGAAGAGGGGGGAAAGCGCCATGCTACCCTCGTTGGGCAACGAGCATGGCGTCTCCGGTGAGTTGTTAACGAGTAATCCAAGCGGAGGCCTGAGCCCCATTTGATTGGGATCGGCTAGTGGTCCGGAGACGCGTCCCAAAGTACTTGTGGTTGATTCGCCTGGTCCTGGACCCATTTTATGGGGTCTGAGGGCTCGATGCCTCCCTCCGATGGGATACCATCACGAATTGCTCCTAGGGATCTCGAATATGCCTTAGGGTACCTCGGGATTGTAGCCCGAGCCTCGGCCATGTATGGATGTACTAATAGTCATTCCTAACTCTATGCTCTGGGGCAGTTGTCGAACCCTGTCGAGGGGCCAACCTACGAACCCCCGGTCAATAAAAGGCTCGGTGCCCATGTGCTCTGGGGCGGTTACCGAACCTCGCCGAGGGGTTAACCTTCGAACCCCTGATCATAAGTGGCTCGGGCCTCACTTCCTTCATTAGGAAGGGTATATATTCCTTGTTACCTATGGAGAAATGAAAGAGGAGAGGGAGAGATACCTTTTTATGCACTTACCTTAAGGAGGCGAAGCGGCGCCCATTGGTTGTGTCAACCGAACAGGTTGTGTGACCCCAAGGGGGAGTTAATGCGACGGGACGCAACAGCCCGCGGGCTATCCGTTGCGGCACGTGTGCGCGTGGATATCAAAGAGATAAAATTTGTTTCTGGATTTGATCTTTCAATGTGGGAGGGCTCGACCTAACCTCGGAGGGTCGGTCGGTCCCTATATATATGTCTTGGAGGGGGTCCCTCTTGGTTCTTACCTTGCCTTTGCTTTTGCCTTCCTAGCCCTAGTCGCCTCTGCCTTTTTTGGCTGCAGCCAAGAGTCACGCACTGAGACAAGGGGAGCGAAAAGAAGCCCGCACACCTCTTCTTTGCCGCCTCCCTCCTTTGGCATGGCTGAGAAGCTCAATGTCCTTGCTCCCCATGACCCATGGCCCTTCTCCTCCATGACCGACGAGGACCTATAGGGCTTGGTGGATGGGGTGCTTCTTTGCCCCCGCTCCCTCAGGACGC